>NW_024609839.1:27086154-27688432 GCF_016920785.2 Ixodes scapularis
GCACTTCTGCCACATGGCGTACCAAAGAATGTGCTTTAAAGGCGAGCCAAACGACTCGGTGTATGTAAAAAATCACGACGTTACGAAAAAAAAAGAAAAAAAAAAGAAAACAGCTGGGTTACAGAAGGCGCATTCTTTCCGACGTTTTAAGTTTTAAGGACATTTCTGCTGTACCTGACGTAGGATAGATAAAATGAAAGACGCTTACAATTCCCTGTAATGCGAATTAGAGCGCAGCTTTTGAGGAGGAGGAGGAGAGGGTACGGAGGGGAGAGTATTCCCCTCCTCCTCCTCTGCGTCTCCTCCTCGCCATCCTTGTCCCTTTCCTCCTCCCTTCTCCCTTGTGACCCTCGTGACGTCGTACGTGACGTCACATGTGACGTCATGCGTCCCATAATGCAACGCGCGGTTACGCCGACGGCGACGCAGCTCAAGCCGGAAACGAGCGCCGAAGAACTGCACTCTAAAAGGGAACAAGCAGGTCGGAGAGCAGCACTGTTTTCACGACATCTCCCTGCAAGGCAAAGCTGATGTTGGCAAAAGCAACTAAGTGCTGACGTTACACTGCCCCCCAAAAAAGAGTAAAATGAAAGAAAACAATTTTTAGTGTCCGAGTGTTCTGTAGACTGTGCGATGCACACCACAGGAGGCAGGCGGTGCTTGTTATGCAAAGAAATTCGGAGACGAGCATGGATCGAGTGCATGGAGTGCAAGGAGTTGGCTCATGAAGAGTGCGTTGAACCTCACACAATGCGTTTCAAGTGTTTGTATTGGAAGAACTGAACGCATATTAGTTTATTTAATTTTTTTTTATTATACCCAACTACGTTGTATCATTTCGTCCCGTAGGGTGGGGCGAAATTATACATTGTGTTACTTTCAGATATTGTAGTTTAACCTAATGTTTCGCTTGCTCCACCTAAGTAATAGTTAGTGAGCTTAGAGTCGAGACATCTAAGAATATCCCTTGTGCTGTGTTTTTACATATTGAGGCAAAAAAAAAAATTATTATTGAAATGAAAATGTTTTGTCTCATTTTGCCCCGCCTCCCCTACTTATCTTCCCCAAATACCATGTGATCTCGCCATCCCAAACTGGTCAACTCAAGGCACAAAGCACCCTTCTCAATATGCCATGAGTTTAGCGTTTTTTTAAAACTATTTTGTTATCCCGACAGTCGATTGTCTGTAAAATCAAGACCAACTTAGCAATTGCCTTGTAATAAAATTCGATACGTGCAAAGTGAATTATACCGTCTTATATCCTTTTTGAAACACACTGAACTTGCGAAAATATTTTCTAAGTGCCTTTATGAAACACGTACTGGACAAAATAGAGTTCCTCAACTAAGTTCTTTAACCTAATAATTACGCCGTGAGACCTAATTGAGCAGTTCCAATATATGATTTAATTTTGAGCATAAAGTAATCAAAATTAGAAGTTCATTTCGGATTAACTCCTCACCCAAAATCAGACACGCTATTTATGTATATATATATATATATATATATATATATATATATATATATATATAAAGAGAGAGAGAGAGGTTTGTTAATTTTGGTGACGTTTATTCTTTGGCCTAACACTTAATATTGTGTTTCTTGAGGGAAAGGTGAGAGGGGGTTCAGTTCCCTCTTAAGAACTGTACAAAAACATTGACAGTTCTTCTTCAAGTTCGTTTCTGGCATTCATCGGGGTTACACCATTCAATGACCCCATAAAGGCTAACTGTTCCTTAAAAAAAATAAGATAAAGAAGGAGAACCCAAACATTGGACGAATGCAACTGGGGCCTCTTAGCGATCCGTCATCTGAGTGACAGGAAAAGACCACGGCACTTCGACACGTCACTTTAAACCCGGTGCCATTGACGAGGCGAGAGGGGACATAGCGAACGTCCCGTCAATCGACATAACGCGACGTGTCGCCAAGGTGTCGGTCTTTGAAGGTAAAGAAAAACTCTGAGGTACCCCTCCCCCTCCCCCTTCTTTTTCAGAAAGATTGACGTATTGGAGACGGCCTTTAAACACTAACCTCATTCAAGGTGGAAATATTTCTTTTAGGTCAGGGAACTCCGTAACGGGGAATCAAACTGGTGAGTGGTTCTGGAAGTTTGATTAAACATGTTGAAATAACCTGAGACTGGGGTAGAGAAGAAACATCAAAACGTATACAAGGAAGAAAAAAAAAAATTATTAAACATGTTCAGTACATCGTGATGAGTTGTGTATGCTATGAGCAGGGTAGAAAAAAAAACTGTTTGAAAAATTGAAAAAAATGAAGTAAATCTAAATATTTTGTGTAAATCATATTTTTTATATAAATAAAATCCGCGATCTTAATCACTTCAGCATGAAAAAAGCGAATTTCGTCACTAGCTTTACTCTTTTTTTTTTCTTGTAAATGGCAGTTTTGTATAAATATTTGTTGTTTAATATATTTGTTGTTTAAGAGAGTGTCACGTGCTCAATCGGTGTGTCATACTTATCATCTAAACAATAATCTCCTCGCTTCAGTGTCTGTTTTCAAATATCTTGGTGTTCATGTAACTTGTAACCTTTCTTGGAAGATTCATATTGAATACATAATTAACAGTGCTAACCGTATGTTAGGATACTTAAAAAAGAAATTTTTTCCTCTCTCCGTCTTCATTAAAACTAACCATGTACAAAACCCTAATCCGTCCAAAATTAGAATATGCTGCTGCTGTGTGGGACCCCGCTCACTCGTCACTAATTGCTCATGTTGAATCCATCCAAAACCGCTCAGCTCGTTTTATATTGACAAACTATTATCGCACTGCCAGTTTTACTACCATGAAAAATACTTTAGGTCTGCCGTTACTAACTCACCGCCGAAAAATCTCTCGTTTGTGTCTTTTTTCATTAAATATTTCATCAAAATGTTACCCTTCGTCATAAACTAATTACTCCACCATTCTACGTATATGCTCGCATTGATCATAGCCATAAGGTTGGTATTCCAAATTTTAAAACTTAATTATTTCAATATTCCTTTATGCTACAAACATATATAGACTGGAACCACCTTCCCGCCTCAATTGCTAACATCACTGATATTGCTATGTTTAAAAATGCTATTACTAATAAGTGCACTTTATAGTTAATATTTTACAGCTCTCTCCCCTCTTCAAAGTATTTACTTTGAGGGCATTTGAAATAAATAAATGAAATAAATAAATCTTTATTTTCTTTCTATACAAAATAAATGCCCAGGGAAAGTATAAAATGATAGACAAACGATGAATAG
This sequence comes from Ixodes scapularis, assembly GCF_016920785.2. Taxonomy (NCBI): domain Eukaryota; kingdom Metazoa; phylum Arthropoda; class Arachnida; order Ixodida; family Ixodidae; genus Ixodes; species Ixodes scapularis. The sequence goes on from NW_024609839.1 coordinate 27,089,427, forward strand.
CAAATATTTTGGGGATCTTGAGATGATAGTGTAAGATATAAATCATCGTGATCAAATCGGCGCGACTTAAATCACGATTTAAATCAGGATCGATATTGAGATTTAAATCATTTTGATTTTCATTGTCCCTAGCCCGTGGGACCAACGAAGAAATAAAAATCAGCCAGTAAGGAAGTAGCTAATCTCTTATTGCGGAAGTGTAGAGCCAACGCCACAAACAGAACACAAGACTCAACTGACAGCCACGGAACTCCCGGGACATGATTTTTCGTGATCACTCCCCTTGCTTCGGTATTCGTCCTCTTATTGGCGAATGCGGCAACCTAATTGGCCACGGAGCCATAATGAGATGTCCGAAACATGCCACCCCCCGCCTTTCTAAGCTATCAGCAGTGCCGTAAGCGTTAGCAAACAAAAGTAAAAAAAAAAAAAGAAAATTGACAGTCTTCTTTACTTTAAAGTCCTGCAACGCATGAATCGCATCGTAGGGAAATTGGCGAGAGAATCGGTGTGACACGTGACGTGTATTTTCCGGCTAAATTTAGCTGGGAAACTGAATGTCCGTTTAGGTCACGTGATGTCAGGTCCCGTGACGTCGATTTTCCCCGCTAAATTTAGCGGAGAAACTGGACTGGTGTCTGGGTCTCTCGAAGCACTAGCCGATAAGAACACCAAAGCACAAATTGCAAAGCAACAGGCGTGAACACGAGGAAGCGTCGCCATGCGTCTCTTAGCTGTGATCGACTAACACTGCACATGTCACGTGACGAATCGATTCCCCCCCTCTAAATTTAGCAGGGAAACTGGATTGGTGTTTATGTCACAAGACGTGAAATTTACTGCTAAATTTAGCGGGCAACTGAATTGGTGTATTGTAGGTCACGTGACGCCAATTTCCCGCTAAATTTAGCGGGGAAACTGAATTGATCTTTCGGCCATAACACATGAATTTTCCTGCTAAATTTAGTGGGGAAACTGAGTTGACGTGGTAGGTCACGTGCCATCGATTTCCCCAAGGTGTATAGTTCACGTGACGCCACTTTCACCGCTAAATTTAGCGAAAAATGCACGAACGGACGAGCGGACGGACGAAATTTTGAGGTTGGGGATATCGTTAAAAAGTATTTCATGCGTTAATACGTTGCCCGTTGTGGTAACGGTCAAACGAGGCGGCGGCCGATTACCGGCCCGAGCCCGCCAGTAATGACGCAGTAGTCTCCCACTGGTTTGTGCCTCCTCTGCTCAAGCAGGTGTTTTTTTGTTTTTTTTGTTTTTATCTCGCAGCGATAATGTCTTATGTACACATGATAAAAAAATGTAACAACGTAAACAGAATAGAAACCAAAACAAGAAGGTTGCCAGGCTAGACACAACCCCCCCCCCCCCCCCCCCCCCCCACCCAAATCATCCCCCCTCAAAAACATAAAAACCTATTGGGAGGAATGTTTATTTTACAACATAATCTTTGTACAAGTCCGGTTGTGTTCATTCTTTGGTTGATATCCGCGGTAGCTGCTGACTTTGATAATCCTCCACCAGTTGCGGTGAAGGTTAGTCTTCATCTCCTGGAGGCACCTCGAGCTGCTCCGCAGCTGCGTTAACTTCTTGGGTTGCTGAGGCATTGCATTTTCTCGACGCACTTGTAGAGGGAGATGCCACTGGCTGCAGATCACTATGGGAACGACTTGCAGGGGCATGTGCATGGTAGGCTTGACAACTTCGAAGCGCTCCACCTGTGGTGATATACGAGAACAAAAGAATAGGGCCCTTCCGTGCTATGATTTTTAAAGGCTTATAATAGAAGAGATCACCATTCTTGGAATGATGGGCTTCTTCACTCTCACAAAGACACCTGGACGAAGCTTGGGAGTTTTCGCACCTCTTTTCCTTTCTGTGTACTCTCTGGTGAATGTCTACTTATTTTTTACCCGTTCCCGTAGCTTGACCATCTCTGGAACAAGGTTGACGAAAAACCCTGGGCTAGGCATCCCAACGATGTCAAGCATGATCGGTGGGGCTGGACCGTGCAGCTGTAAAGCTGGGGAAACTCTCGTCGTGGCATTGCAGGGGGGTTGGGGGGGGGGGGGGAGGTGCTGCAATATACTGCAAGGTACTCCAAGACAGCGTTCTCAAGAGGTCTGTGTTCCGACACGACAAGTTGAACGAAGTCTTTCAGTACCCTGTTGAAACGCTGAATTTGCCCTTTACTTTGCGCATGGTAGATAGACGAACAGGAGTGCTTGATTCCTCGCTGCCGAAGAAAATCTTCAAAGACGGCAGATGTAAGCTGAGGTACATGATCTGTCAGAAGTTCATCAGGGTATCCTTCACAACTGAAGACAGCAGTCAGGAACTTCACAGCCTCGGAGGTCACGTTCGAGACGACGCACAACTCAGGCCACTTAGAGCAGAGTCAATTAAGGTGATGGGAAACTTAGAACCTTCCTTTGCCCTCGCAAAGGGGCAGAAAATAACCAAGGCCAATTTTCGCCAAGCCCGTTCAGGAAGTGGAATTGGCTGTGGAGGTGCCACCGAAGGTTTGGCAGACTTGTCACATGCCTGATAAACGCTGCAAGAGTGGATAGCTTGCTCCACTTGCTTGTCAAGTCCCGGTCACCAGTACTGGTTCCATAGCCTTTGCTTAATTGGTTCGAACGATGCCGGTATGACCCTCGTGTGCTGCGTCCAGTAACGTTGATGCCAGCAAGACAGGGATGACCAACCGCTCGTCGCACAGCAGCAGGTTCTCCACGAACGCAAGGTCGTCCCGGACATTGAAGAACGGTAGTAGTCAGAGTCGCGTCTGCGCTTGGAAGGCCACCGAGTCGTGACGTATGACACCACACGCTGGAGCACGGGGTCGGCCTGGCCAGCTTCCTGCAGCTGCTGTTCGTCACGCAGGAGGTCACAAGAGACAAAGTGCCCTCATCTAATTCTTGAAGTCCAGGTAAAGGAAGTAGAATTCCTTCTTCTAGTTAACTATTCGGGCTAAATTTGGTTTCACTCTAAGCCGGAACGCAGACAAATGCTGCAAGATATTCTATCACAAACGCGCAAACTAAACGCACAATATCACCGCGCATTCACTTCATATGCCTGATTTGCTTAGCCGCCAGCAACACACACGCACTGAGATACAACGAATGGGGTGATGTAGCCCTTTTGGCTTCGTTTGATTGTCTCTATTGGCCCGTAGCGCCGGTTGAACTCGTAGGGCGAAACAAGATATAGCTCAAGGCATTCAGCTCCTTTCTAATGGCGCTTGTTCCGTCAAGAAAACGCCATTAGAATTCAAAACTCATCTACGGTACTGAAGGGTGGAAAAAGCCCGTGATCGGTAGCGGCAGGACAACACAAGTAGATGGTATACATTTTTTCAAACATACGCTTAGGCCCAAATAGCCTCATGAATATACATTACACAGCGTTCACAAGCTGCGTATCGTGCGTACGGAGCACATACATTTCGTCTCAGTTGCAGTCCGGTTGGCGTCGTCTATAATGACGCGATATTTCTTCTGAACTACGACCGGAGCTTGCTTTTTTTCCTCGCAAGACTCGAAGCTAGTTTTCTGTGTTTACTTATATTCCGCTGGAAAGACTGCTTTGGGTTATAAACGGTTCTCTCATCCAATAGTGCTAGATTTTATAAGACCCGTGACAGAACCCCCCCCCCCCCCTTCCCCAGGATGAAAGAAGAGTGAGTCAAGACAAAAAATAACAAATAAACGACGGAAATCAAATTTTGCTCCCAAGACGAGGCGTGGTAGAACTTGAGAGCTCGTTTCTGCTCGTCAATTCATGAAAAGAGTTTGTCTTTCTAAAAGAAAAAAAAAAAAAACGAACAGTAAATTATGGCAATTGACGTTGACGACAGGCAAAGATACGGTAGCAGGCGGCATAACGAACAACTAGAAACCAATACACAAAAAGCTAACAAAGGAACGAACATTTTGTTTTCGGTGTAACAAATAAGAGCCAGAGCAGTTCCGTGTCAAATATTGTCTTCTTCTTGTGTAGCTGTTTAGGTCTAGTCTCATTTACGGCCTCTCAGCTCTCATAAATGCCAAAAATAAGTCGTGCTCAACAGAAAGAGAAGAACCTACGCGCAGGCGGTGTTTAAAAAGGATCAGTCAGCCTAATTAAATTTGCGCAAGACCGTGCAGCACAAAACCTCTACTCAGCAACTCGCATCTCGTCGTGTTTTTTTTTTTTTTTGTCCATTGACGTAATAGTGGTTATATCTGCCGAATATTGTCACATATTAGTCCACGTTTGGATCTGCCAAATAGCGCCATATACACACTTTTAGATTTGACGGATAGTGTAACATGGTAGCACACGTTTTGATCCGCCGGATAGTGCCACATTATTGCACACGTTTGAATTATCTGGATAGTATCACATGGTAGCACTAATTTGGATCGGCCGGAAAGTGTCACGTGATAGTACATATTTCGATTTGCCGGATAGTGTCACATGATGACACTCGTTTTGTTCTGCCGGATTGTGCCACATTATTACACATGTTTGGACTTTCCGGGTAGTGTTATGCGTTAGCACACGCTTGGATCGGCCGGCAAGGGTCACGTGATAGGATATGTTTGAATCTGCCGGATCACTAGTGTCATGATAGCCCACGTTTTGATCCGCCGGATAGTGCGACATTATTGTACCCGTTCGGATTTTCCGGTTAGTGTCAAGTGGTAGCACACGTTTGGATCGGGCGGACAGTGCCACGTGATAGCAAACACGTTTGAATCTGCCGGATAGTGTCACATGATGGCACACGATTGGCCATGTGTCTTGCACGTAACCAATTCAGAAGCCCGTTTTAAATCATATTAGGGGAAAAATATAACGTGTAAGTGCACGCATTGCAATTTATTCTCTTTCGTTCATTACAGGAACAACGATTTTTTCAGAAAAATTAACCGAGCTTTAGTGGATGGGGTTGGCAGTTTCTAGTGACATCAAAGGTGGGAGCGTTAATTTTCAAAACAAAGTATACCTGAGATTTTTTACGCTATTGTAGCGGGAACGAAGCATTAAAAACTTTAAAACACTTAGACTACGTGTCCTGCCTATACATAAAACATCGCTGCGTATATCTAACCTATTATTAAAACAGACGGTGCAGAAAACGCTCAAACCTAACTATATTACTTGCTTCTTGTCATTCACAAAGCAGTCTTTCTGATAATTTCATTCTCGGCGTACCTAACAGAAAAGTATATATGAAGAATATTTTCTCTCTATGTTGGTTAAAGGGCTACTGCGGTCGAAAGTGAAACCAAAATAAATTACTGGTATCGCTTTAGTAGTAGGAAATATGACCGCAGCCGAAATATTACGTGAAACGGAAGCTTAGCGGGCGGCTTGCGGTCGTCTCTAGCGGGCGGCAAGCGGGTTAGCTTTTTGTCAAGTAACACCGGCGCAGCACCCTTGTGACGTCATGTCGCGGTAGAAATGCGGTTGATTGGCTGTAATTCTGCATAGGCTGAAAAGACCGTTCGAAAGAGGAAGTAACGAGAAAGGTAAGATCATTGCTAACAAAACATGATTTCAGTTTCAAGAAAAACGAGCAGTATCTAACAATATGTGAGAGCACTGCACAGTAAATTTATTTTACAATCTCTTTTAAATTGGGATATTGATACATCAAATTTTAATTCGAGTACGTCACGATTCAAAGTTGTAGCAGTCTGGAAGGCTAAAGTTTGCCGTTCGTAATTTGTTCGTATTATAGGTACTTTACGTTTCGGTCGTCGAATATCGTACACTGGTGTTAGTTCTGGCGTTAAGTAACTTCTGTTTCTGTGGATTAATTGAAGCAATTTAAAGTAATATATTTGAATTGCCCGAAGCATGTGGTGTTTTAAAAACAGCGGTTCCGTACGTAGATTCCTGTAATCCCCCTTGTAGTCCTCGAGCATACGTAAAATTCTTTTTTGCAGGTCTATTAATTTATTATAGTTTGGGGCCGTTGTTGTCCCCCAGACGAAGATTGCGCAGCTTAGTTTTGAATGAAACAAAGAGTGATACATATTTTTAAGCAGCCAACACGGGAGAAACTGTTCGCTGATAGTTTGGAGTTGGGCCTGCGATGGTTGAGCATGGCCCGGCGGTCGATGAGGTACTCCGCAGGCGATGAAAGCTCGGCGAGTTAGAGTTTCAACTGTTTATTTACAGTTACAAACTATGTACAGTGGCTATGTACAAAGTAGGGGATTGACATTTTGGGGCAGGATGCCTCAAACAACTCCCGAAGTTCCGTCAAAATCAGCTCCTCTCGCTCGGGCAACGGCCTTTGAGGACCCTCACCTCCTCTCTCTCGGGCATCGGTCAACCAATAGTTTTAAAACCCGTGAAAGGCACGTGGTGTCCATTGCCCAATGATCAGCCGGGGTCGTCACAGGCATTCGTCAAGTTCGCAACGGCCCTTGGCTGACAGCTCCGTAGAGTCGCCCACGCAAGCGGTCGCAGACAGACCGGCGCCGGTTCCGAACGTCTCGCAGTTTCCCCAGTGCTTTGGGTTGCCGCCAGGACGGCGCCGTCAGCGGGTCCCTCGGGGTGGAACCCGACCCGGCCCGGCGAGGCCGACATGCGGCGGACGCCTACGACACAAAAACACAGACACCCCCCGGCCCCGAAAGCAACAGACCCCCGCAGGGGGAACAACCTACTGTCCCCCAAGACGCTAGCACGGGCGGGCCTGCGACCCTAACCAAAACCCCGTAAACAAAACGGTTTTAGGGCAAAGAAAGACCCCGATGCCCTCCCCCGGCGGCCACGGCGGTGGCGTGACCGCAAGCGCCTGCCCGCAAAGAAAAAAGGGGGCCGCCACAGCTTCCTTACACCTTCCCCCCAAGACTGTTCCTGGTCCTTCTTGGACCTGCTAACAGTTATTTAAAAAAAAAAAGCATGGGAAACCTAAAGGAGCCCGACACAAGTGAGTTCATAACGTGCAGACAGCACACCGGACTAACCTTGCGGTCACGGTGTTCGATAAACATGTAAAACAAACAAAAATCGCTACCATTTTCAACCGCGACAAAAACTACGAATGCGGATGACGTGGAGCAATGCCCTTCATACAACAACCATACTCTCAGTGGTGGGAAAGCTAACAAAACGGATACACAGAATATAGTTTTCACTTCCTACTTCTAAGTGCGCTTGAATAGAAACGTGGTAAACGGTCACATCAATGAAAGCACAAACACACCCGCGAACGCTTCCGCGGTCGCCTAGCATTGGGAGGCCCGGCTCCTCTCGTCACCCAGTCCGGAAGGGCGGCTGGCCGCGTCGCAGGGCCCCCAGCATCGGTTTGATATTCTGGACAGAGCGTCCGCGTTCCCGTGTCTAACACCCTTCCTGTGTACGACCTTGACGTCGTACCTCTGGAGGGCTAGAGCCCACCTGGTTAGTTTGGCACCGTGAGGGACGCTCAGGGTGAGGAACGACAGAGGGTTGTGATCGGAGACCACAGTCACGGAAGCGCCGAATAGCCAAACGTCGAACTTCTTTAGACCCCAGATCACCCCGAATGCTTCTCGCTCGATTGTGGACCACCGCGTCTGAGTGGGTGTAAAGCGGTGACTGGCGAACGCAATCGGCTTCTCCTGCCCACCCTCTCCCATTTGGGCCAAACAGGCCCCCACCGCGATGGCCGAGGCATCGGTGTACAGCCAGTAAGGCTTTTCCGGATCGGGCGTGTAGAGCGCCACCGCGTCGCACAGCGCCTTCTTCAAAGCCACAAATGCCCTGTCGGCGTCATCGTTCCACGGCAGCTTGGACGGCACCTTTTTACTAGTTAGTTCGGTGAGTGGTCTCGCAGTCTCGGCATAGTTTGCGATGTAGTCCCTATAATATCCGCATAGGCCCAGCGCGCTACGCAGCTCCCGCTTAGTGGTAGGAACCCGCAAACCCTCGATCGCTGCCAGCTTCGTCGGGTCTGGCGCGTGTTTTCCAGACCCCACCACGTGTCCAAGGTACCTAATCTCGGGCAGCGCCACTTGGCACTTTTCGATATTGGCCGAAAGTCCTACTTTCTCCAGTGCTGTGAAGACAGCTTCCAGGTGCCTCGCGTGCTCGGGGAGTGTCCCACTAAACACCGCGATATCGTCAAGGTACGCGCAGGAATAGCGCTGGTGCTCGCAAAGAACTGAGTTCATGATACGCTGGAAGGTCGCAGCTGCGTTCTTCAGGCCGAAAGGCATGACGCGCCAGGCGAACTGCCCCCGATGGGACACAAACGCCGTGGCGAGCTGAGACTCCTCCGCCAACGGCACCTGCCAGTAGCCCCTCCGAAGGTCGATAAGTGTGACAAAGTTTGCTCTACCGACGCGCATGATGAGATCGTGCGGGAACTGCATCGGAAAAGCGTCTGTCTCCGTCGCCGAGTTAAGCTGCCGATAGTCTACACAGAGACGCACCGAGCCATCCTTTTTCGCCACGCACACGACGGGATGAGCGAAGGGGCTCTCGCATTCGTAGATCAGGCCCGTCTGGAGCAGCTCGTCAATTTGGCGCCCGACCTCCCCCCGTAACATTTCGGGAATGCGGTAAGGGTGGGCCCGCTTCGGCACGTACCCCGGGTCCAGCCTAATGTGGTGTTCTCCCACTTCTGCGATCCCTGTGTTGGGCGAGAAGAGCGCGTGATGCCTGTCGAACACCGCCCGAACGAGCCGCCTGTCATCCCCCAGATGAGCCACGTACGACTCCGGCAGTCGCATCGCAGGACAGATGCTCATGCTTCGCGGGGTGCACTCTATATCTCCGAAGTCGCCATCTTCCTGGAATACAACACCAATGCTCTGAACGCGACAGGTGTAGGGCCGCAGCTTGTTGGCATGCACCAGTCTGTGCTTACCGTCCGGCATGTCCACGTAGTACGACTGGTCTCGAAATTTCGCTCGGACGTCGCACGGCCCTATCCATTTCGGATACATCTTACCCGGTCGGTCCGAGTCGAACACTAACACCTTTTCGCCCACCCCAAACGCCTTCGGGGAGGCCCGTTTGTTATGCTGCGTCGCATACGCGTTCTGCCGGGCCGGCGCCGTCAGCTCGGCCTCCTCTGCGGCGCGCTCGATTTGACCCTTTAGGTTCCGCAGGTACTCTGCAGGTGACTCCCTTAGTGTTACCGGGATCGGAATGTCGCCCGTCCAAGACTGCTGCAACACTGTCAACGGGCCAGTGGGGCTTCGGCCGTACAGCATCTGGAAGGGCGACACACCAGTTGTGTCGTGCGGCACCTCACGGTACGCCCACAGCAGGAAAGGTACGAACCTGTCCCAGCCACGGCCCTCCTTTTCGATGACATGGAACAGCATGTTTTTAAACACCCTGTTCCAGCGCTCGACGGCGCCGTTGCTCTCGGGGTGGTCAGGTGTCGAAAACCGAGGGCTGCAGCCGAGGCGAGCGAGAAACTCTCTCGTGAGCTGGGCCGTAAAGTTAGTGCCACAGTCGGAACATATGACGCTTGGTATTCCTGTCCTGCTGAAGATGGTCAACAGCGCCTCGCAGGTTGCCTTCGCCGACAGCGACCGCAAGCACACCACTTCTGGCCAGCGTGTGCACAAGTCAATAACGCAAAGCGCGTACCTGTGGCCTCTAGCTGACGGCGTGTCAAGTGGTCCGATTACGTCGATGTTTACCGTTTGGAAAGGAAACTCGGGTCTCGTCAGTGGGGTGATAGGAACGCGGTCTGTCTGCCTCAGGTCGGATCTAACCTGGCAACCATGGCAGCTCGAGCAGTGCTCCCTAATGTCCCTCTCTATCCCCGGCCAGTAGAAAGCGTACTTGACCCGCGCTTTCGTCTTTCTGAAACCCAGATGTCCGCCCCAGCATGACTCATGTGCCAATCCCATCACCTCGGGTCTCCGCTGAGCCGGCAGTACCAACTGGTGGACGTTTTGCCCCAACAACCTGTCCCGATGAAAGAGCAACCCGTCTTTAATCAGCATGCCGCTCCGTTTCCTGCGCCCGTTTTCCCAGGCCTCTTTCAGAGTAGGGTCTTTTAGCTGCTGCTCTCGGAACTTTGATCGCTCCGAGAGCCCGTCATCTGTTTCGACCTCCGCTGCGTCCGAAGGACTCGATTCCCTACGGGCGTTGCTGGCGCCCTCTTCCTCGCAAGTCTGGACACTGGTCTCCAACCCCTCTACGGACTCCGGCGGAGGAGTGGACGTCGCGAGCTGTTCTGTTTCCCCCGCCGCGACGGCCGCGATTGCTCCGATCGGTGCGTTCGAGCTTTCCGATTTTTGCAGCAGCTCCCACGCTTCTCCGGAAAGCAGGCAATCGGTCCGCGAAATAAGTCGGTCGGTCAGCGCACAAAGAGTCGGCACCGCCTCGTGAACGTCGGCGAGGACCGAATTCAAGCTGTGCATAGTCAACGGCAACACTACCAGACGCGCCTCCACCGACTCTCCGAAAGCAGATTTGAGCTGAATCTTCCCGGAAGGGCTCCTCAACTCCTCAGGGACCAGAGACTCCCTTACCACGGTTATATCTGCCCCTGTGTCGACAATAGCGTTGAGCATGCGTCCTCCACAAGCTAGTCTGGTGTTCACGAGACCGCTGGGCGGCAACGAGTGCGGCTCCCTGACGACCCGGGCGGTGAGTCTGTCGCCTTCTGATGGAACATCGCCCTTGCCGTTTGCGCGCCCGCTCCCAGCGTGCGGACAATTCGCCCTCTGGTGGCCCAAAGAGCCGCAGCCGAAGCAACCCCTTCGCCGATCTGAGTTTGGCCCCCCGGCCGGCCCTCTCGTGAATTTCGTCGACCCGAATGTGCTCCCGGACTTCGTTTTTCCCTCGTCTCGAGGGCTCGATTGTTGGACCTTTGCGTCGACCTTTTTCGAGGCGGCTCCCCTACCTTCGGCCTGCTCAAATACCCTCATCAATTTGGCCAGCTCATGCGCCCTGTGCCAGTTCGTGTCCTCTTTTAGAGTGACGTAGCTCAGCGCTTCAGGCGTCATTCTGGCCTTTACCTGGTCGGCTACTAAAAGGTCGATCAGGTCGTCCTTGGTCTTAATTTCCCTCGCTTCCACATAGAAGTGGAGATAGCTTCGCAGCCGTGTAGCAAACGGCATCCACGCCTCCTCTTTTCCTTTGGCGGCGCTAAGAAAACGCTTTAGATACTCCCCGGGCGCGAGCTGCAACTCCTCGAGAACGGTATCTTTTACCCGATCATAATCGTTGAGCTCGGCCGCGGAGAGCCGGGTAGCTAGGTACCTTACTCGCTCCACCACATGCGGGAACACTAGCTGGCCCCATATAGCCCTTGGCACGCCATACGTCTCGAAGGTAGTCTCCACAGCCTCGAACCACACAGGTACCTCGGCCTCAGATGGGAATCTCCGTATGACTCCGGACAAAATTTTGCTGAAATGTTTCAGATCGTTTTGCGTTTCTCGTTCGCCCGTCATCGCTGGTCTGCCCTCTGCTGCGCGGTGCACGCCCAATCTAGCGAGCTCTAGCTCTATCTCGAGTGCCCTTGTGCGCTCTTTTGCCTCTTCCAACCTGAGCTCGCTTTCGCGCTCGCTCGGCGGCGTCCGCGACGACGTGCTCGTTCCACTTCCCCCGCCGCCCCGTCGACGCTCATCGCCCCTCCGGTGCGTTTGTTCGGGTTAAGATGCCGAAACCTCGTTATCATACGACTGGCCTGGCCTGCGACTCGACCGCTCCCTCCCCAAAAGGGAAACAAGAAAGAGCTCACAACTTCTGCAGGTCCGCGTGGGGTCCGTGCTGCTGCAGCTCTTCCACCAGTCGTCCTTGTCGCTGGCTTTGATCGCCCGGTCGGGAACGAACTTGACTGCGCTGGTCCAGCTGTTCACCCGACGAACGGCTTGCCTTGGGTCGCGGGCAGGACTCCTCTGGTCCTGGCCACCGGCTTCTGGCTCGGTTACCCGGCTTGCCGCTCCGTTGATCGTACGCCGTCGTTGGTTCTCGGCAGACACTCAGGCTGCCGCCTGGAGGTTCCCCTGCCGTGGCTTCCCTCGGGACAGAGTCGGGGCTCCGCTGGTCCCGGCTGCTGGTCGTGGTTGCTCTGGCTCCCAGGGTTGCCAGAAGCTCAGCACTTGGCTGCGTTGTCTTGACTCACTTTGAGCACTTTCCTTGATCTTCAATCGCCGACGAAGTTCTCTAAAGACCGCCCTGTCGACTGCGCCAGAAACTGTTCGCTGATAGTTTGGAGTTGGGCCTGCGATGGTTGAGCATGGCCCGGCGGTCGATGAGGTACTCCGCAGGCGATGAAAGCTCGGCGAGTTAGAGTTTCAACTGTTTATTTACAGTTACAAACTATGTACAGTGGCTATGTACAAAGTAGGGGATTGACATTTTGGGGCAGGATGCCTCAAACAACTCCCGAAGTTCCGTCAAAATCAGCTCCTCTCGCTCGGGCAACGGCCTTTGAGGACCCTCACCTCCTCTCTCTCGGGCATCGGTCAACCAATAGTTTTAAAACCCGTGAAAGGCACGTGGTGTCCATTGCCCAATGATCAGCCGGGGTCGTCACAGGCATTCGTCAAGTTCGCAACGGCCCTTGGCTGACAGCTCCGTAGAGTCGCCCACGCAAGCGGTCGCAGACAGACCGGCGCCGGTTCCGAACGTCTCGCAGTTTCCCCAGTGCTTTGGGTTGCCGCCAGGACGGCGCCGTCAGCGGGTCCCTCGGGGTGGAACCCGACCCGGCCCGGCGAGGCCGACATGCGGCGGACGCCTACGACACAAAAACACAGACACCCCCCGGCCCCGAAAGCAACAGACCCCCGCAGGGGGAACAACCTACTGTCCCCCAAGACGCTAGCACGGGCGGGCCTGCGACCCTAACCAAAACCCCGTAAACAAAACGGTTTTAGGGCAAAGAAAGACCCCGATGCCCTCCCCCGGCGGCCACGGCGGTGGCGTGACCGCAAGCGCCTGCCCGCAAAGAAAAAAGGGGGCCGCCACAGCTTCCTTACAACGGGATAAAATTTCTTTATACAAAGTGCCTATAATTCTAGACAGGTCACCTTTTAACTTGGTAACATCGCAGTGCTGACGATAAGAAGGTTGAGCGACTGCATGCTTTCGAAACGTAAGTTTCTTTAACTGCATGGGGAAGCCAGCTTCGGAAATAAATACAGTTGGCGGAAAGCTCGTGTTACGTTTTTATTTGCTGCCCCTCTCGCTCCGTACAATAGACTTCGTGTTCACGTTAAGCCTCATTCAGCTCGATTTGCTCGATTCGTGGCCGCCATAATGAGATGCAGGCGACGGAGGAACTTTTGCTCCCCTGCTTTAGGGACGAAAGTTTCTCCCTTTCTGAAGGAACATATGTGTCATGAGCGTTCCTCCCTTCAGGGAGGACTATACTGACCCTTTTTTCTAATAGTCCGGGATACAGGCTGCTGCCTGACGACAAGAAGGCGGAACTGTTCCTTCATGCCGCAGGACAGGAAGCGCTGGAAACCTACAACACCTTTGAATTTTCTGAAGAAGAGGAAAGGGAAGCATGCAGTACGCTAGTGAAGAAGTTTGAAGATTACTGCATCCCAAGGAAGACTGCAACGTTCGAAAGGTACGTCTTCAGAACGAGGCAGCAAAGTCAAGGTGAGCCGTTTGAGCAATTTCTTCGCGACGTGAAGACGAAAGCGCACTTCTGCAATTTCGGAGTCGTCATGGACTTAATGATAAGATATCAGATTGTCTATGGAATTCTAAATAAGAAACTCTTTTCAAGAACGTGAAATCGACTTGACATTAGAGAAAACAGTCCAGGTCTGCAAGGTAGCGGAGGTGGCCAAGCACCAAAACTGAACCCGGGAAGGAGACCAGAAAACAACACTCGATACTGAAAAAAAAGTAAAAGCCGTTTACAACTCCCTGTAACACCGAATTAGAGCGCAGCTCTTGAGGAGGAGGGAAGTGTACTGGGAGGGGGGGGTGAAGTGACCTGGGGGGGGGGTCACGTGACGATGCCGATGATGTCATCAGTGACGTCACTGATGACGTCATCAGTGACGATGACGATGCGGACTCCGATGACGTCATCAGCGATGATGACGATGACGATGCGGATGTCGGTAACATCATCAGTGACGTCACTGATGACGTCATCCGTGATCACGATGACGATGACGATGCGGATGCCGGTGACGTCATCAGTGACGTCACTGATGACGTCATCAGTGATGATCACGATGACGATGCGGATGCCGGTGAGGTCATCAGTGACGCCACTGATGACGTCATCAGTGATGATGACGATGACGATGCGGATGCCGGTGACATCATCAGTGACGATGACGTCATCGGGGAGGTCACGTGACCTCGGCGGGGGGGGGGGGGTCACGTGACCCTGGGGGGTGGTCACGTGACCTCGGGGGTGTCACGTGACTTCGGGGGGGGGGGTCACGTGACCTCGGGGGGGGGGGGGGTCACGTGACCTTGGGGTCACGTGACCCTGAGGGAGGGGTCACGTGACCTCTGGGGGTCACGTGACCTTGGGGTGACCTTGGGATGACCTTGGGGGTCGCGTGACCTTGGGGTGACCATGGTTACGCCGACGCCAATGGCGACGCCGACGCCGCTCAAGCCGGGAACGGGCCCCTAAGAGCTGCGCTCTAAAAAGAAGTTGCGCCGGCCGGCACCATCAAAATGCACGCTTTTCAATCTTATGCACGTGAACCGATTCTGCCCTGCTTTTGGCAAAGTATGCCTTAGGTGCGGAAAAAAGGAACCACTTTGCAGTTCGCTGTCCTCTTAAGCCAAGTTCAAGGGACGAGCACAGTTGCTGCATCGACAAGCAGCAAGGAAGAACCGAGGAGGAGCGAGACAGGAATTCATCGCGCCAGGACAGTCAACAACCAGGAACGACAGTTACGTGCTCTGCGAACCAAACAACGACTGCGACAGCAGCAAAACACTACGTTGCAGTATCCCGAACAGCAACTCCTCCGACGACTTTGAAATCTTGAATGAAAGTGTCTTCTTAGCAAAGAGCCGTCAAGGTTAGAAAATCACCGGATCCGTGGTTCCAGGCACCGGATCGCGTTCAGACGCCCAGCTTAATATGGACACCGGCTCCCAGGCGAACCTTATTTCGTATTCGCTTTACCAGAAGCTCTCACGGACGAATAAGCTTCGCCCAATGTGCGCGACATTACCAAGCTACGACGAAGGCGTTATAAAATACCTGGGAATTTCGACAATGCGAATGAAGATAAATGGCAAAGAAGAATCTGAAGATTTTTGTTTGTTGTGAAAAATAAACTCCAAGCAATTCTTGTGTTACAAGCATCGGAGGGTTTCAGACTGGTCACTCGCGTCGAAGCAGCGGAAACGGAGAACAACTACGTACCCCAAGAATTTGCAAGCGTCTTCTCCGGTCCTGGTTGCGTGGGTCGTCGCTGCCACATGATTCTTCAAGAAACTGCTCAACCGAGCGTGCAGCCGGCCCGGCGTGTAGCTCTAGCCCTACGCGAACCTCTAAAAGACGAACTTCAAGGGATGGTAAACACGGCCTTGTCAAGAAAGTCGACTCACAAACAGATTGGGTAAGTTCGTTGGTTATAGTAAAGAAGAAAAAGGGAACTTTAAGGTTGTGCCTAGACCCTCAATGCATTTATGCACAGTTAAAAAGAGAACATTATAAATTTCCTCGACGGGAGGATATTGAGTCCGAGCTGGAACGAGCTAAATTTTTCACAACATTAGATGCGGAGGCAGGGTTCCACCAAATTCTCTTGGATGAGGACACGTCAGATATATGTACGTTCAGAACACCATTCGAATGGTGCAAATTCCTAAGGTTGCCCTTTCTCATTGCATTCACACGAGAGATATTTCAGAAGACTAAATTAAACGTTTGGAGGGCTGCCCGGGGCTAAATTTACATAGAAGACACCCTAATTCGGGGATGGTCTAAAGAAGAGCACCACGTGCATCTACAAATGATATTGCAGAGCCGAAAACCAATCCTACTCACTGCCGACAATGGTCCGCAGTTATCCTCTCACGAATTCGAAGCTTTCGCATCTTTCCATGACTTCGAACACAACCATCTGTCCCAGATTACCACGCTCAAACGGTCTTGGTTTTTTTTTAAAGAAGGCCGATTCAGTTGCTGAAAAGAAGTGGCTAGGGCTCCTCAATTATAGATCAAACCTCTTGAGATTGATCGGCCACCGAGTGAACTATTTATGAACAGAAATTTAAGATGGAGGTTGCCAACCTTCTCTTGTATGAAAAAAAAAAACACGTTATAAAAAAAAGAACATCAACAGCTAAGCAGCGGAACACCTCTAAGTGGACTTTACCCTGCTGACAGTGTAAGGAGCAAGCATGCCGGAACGTGGAGGTTAGAAGCGAAGGTGGTTTGTAAGGTTGCACTTCGTTCTTTTGAGATCTTAACCGAAAAAAAAGAATCGTATATTTCGCAGGAACAGGCAACGTCTGCGACCGACACCAGAGAAGTTCCAACTAGATAATGACGCCACGGACAGCGAAACTTAAGAGTCTCCTGATTCCAACACAGAGCAGCACACATTTTGCCAGCCCGACACCGCCAGAAGTACAAGTGTAGAATCTGGAGCTGCAAGTGCCACATCCAGTCGGTGGTGGTGGGCGAGGTGGTGGTGTTGGGGGTGGTGGTTGTGGTAGTGTCATACTGCCATCATCAAGGCTGCTAAATCTCTCCGGCGTTCGCAGCAAATGACGACGGTTCCTCCCGTATGTCTTGTTGCATTCCGTCCGGACGTAATACGAGCTTGTCCCGACAGAGTCAGCGACCCTTGCCTTTTTCCCCCCAACCGCCTTTCCCACGTAGGCTGACGACGTCACCCTTCCTCACGTCTGCCAACGATGCTCCAGCCGTCTCATTCGGCTATTTTTTGCTCACAGGATCCTCTGGACGCGATAAAAAATCAGGAAGTTTTCTTCACAGTTTTCTTTCAGACATCAAATTCTCAAGGAGACCGTCCACCTTCCAGAGGAGAACAACGGTAGCACAAGAGACCCAGATAGAAATCGTCCCCCGCGTCATTGCATTTCTTCAAAATTTGTTTTACAATCTGACTCCTTTTCCAGAGACCTTTGATCGTGGAAAAAAATGCTTGATGTTACGTGCTTGAAGTCATAAACTCTTGAAAAACACTGCAACTCATGTGAAACAAATTGGACCATTATCAGTACAAACCTCTGCCATTACACCTTAGCTTTCAAACCGAGATAATAATGTACAGATGGCCGTTTGATAGCTCTTGTCTTGAAGCCTCTAAATCTCTGGGTAGTTTGAGTAGGCATCACATGCCACTAAGTAAGAGTGACCTCAGCAGGGAAACAAGCCTATGCCGACACGATACTATGGGTATGACGGGGCTCCTCGCATCATTTGCGGCCCACGGGGCTGCTGATATGTGAACCTCTTACAGGTCGTGTACCACGCCACGTAAATAGTGATGTCTCTCGTCATTTTGGGCCAAAACATAATTTGACGCCACCTTTGTTTACACTGAGTTACGCCTAAGTGACCTTGATGCACCCGATCTAATATAACTCGTCTAAGTTATTGAGTATTCACCGCTCTTGTTTTTTTTTTTTTGTTTTTTTTTTGAGGAGGAGGATTTTTTCAAACACAGAAAGCTCAGGGTCTAGTGAGCTGCAATTTCCTTTTGATGATATTCTATTGTTAAGACAATGTAGGACGTGTTGCAACTCGGAATTTTTTTGTGTTTCCGTTTTGAGCTTGTGCTTTGTCGCCTCGCTCTTGTGAGCGAGGCGACAAACAGCGAGGTGACAAACTCCAACGGCGTGCACTTCAACTTCTAGGGAGGACTGCTTATCTTTAAAGGTAGACTGCACAGCTGTTTACATAGCCTCGACCTGAGTGAGTTTTCTACCCGGTAGAAACTGTAGTCTGAAATCATACTTCATTAATCCAAGAAAGAAAAAAAAACGCTGTAGCGTAGGTGGCACATCACCCAGGCCAGTTTTCGACAGTGCGACCAAAGAGCTGTGATCCGTTTTGAGAAAGACGTGTCTCCTATACGTTTGGTGATGAAGCCTTTCACACCCGAATAAAAAGCCCTTGTGCCTCTTTCTGAATCTGAGAATAATGTGATTTACTGTCCGATGGTGACCTGGAAGCATACGCCACCGGGCGCCATGATGCATCGTACATCTGCAATAAGTCTACTCGGATTCTATCTTTTGAAGCACCGGCAAACAACTTCGTGGTTCTGCTCGGATCAAAAAGAGCAAGGAGCTGTGCTCACGAGTGCTCCACCCCTGAGCAGAAATTTGGCCTGTTTCTACTCGTGGTCATGAGCAGAAGTTCACTTGTAAAGTTTATCCTCACGAAGAAGCTGTCAAAGGTTTCCTATACGTTCTGACAATTGCGGCAAGTATTTGCCGATGTAGTTTGACACCAATCATACGCTGAACAGATTTTTTTTTTTGTTCGAGGGTGCAGGCGTGCTAACGACAGTTTGCAGGCAACTATGGTCAGTCTTGATACCCTCTTTGCTCACTACATCTTCGGGAAAAAATTACTTCCTCAATTCCGAATAGCCATTGCTCTAAGTTTAATGTCAGGCCTGTTGTTTGCACAGCTTGAAGAGCTGATCGCAAGCGCTTATCGTGCACCTGTTTCGTAGGTCCTCAGACAAGCACGTCATCAATGTATACACTTCTTTTCAGACCCTCGAAAACTTCCGACATCGAGCACTGAAATACTTCAAGTGCAGATGCCAATCCAAAAGGCAACCACAAAATTTGGTACTTCCCGCAGGGGGTGCCCAATGTGAAAACTCGACAAGTTTAATCAATCAGTGGAATTTGATGAAAACCTGCTCTTGCATCAAGCTTTCAAGCTCAGCTTCAATGCCATCTCCTCTGGGCATCGCTGAGTGTTCACGTTTTGAACATTAATTGACTCTTTTCAGGTCCCATCGAACTGTTCTTTTTATTTTTGATCAAAACTATAGTGGACTCACCCAATCCGAAGGTTCCGTCATTCTTGTGATGATCCCTGCCAGCTGCATGTTGTTGAGTTCCTGCTTGAGGGAATCCTGAGAGCTTGAGGTACCCGACGTGTTGGCTGAATTGAGTAAACTGTACATGGCTGTATGACAGTTGAGGGCGCTCGAGTAGCCGTAAAAACAAATGCTAAATGTTGTCCGTAGAAAAAAAGAAAAGACGGTTTCAGTAGCCAGTTGTTGCGCGAGCAGTTTGGCGCGATTGGTTCCTTCCGAGTTAGCCGAGTCGGCAGACCTGGCACGGACCTTGCCTGACCAGGAAGAAGCGACAGTAGAACGGGTTTAATGTCTTGATAACCGTGGTAAGGCAGGTCCGCGGACATAATTTATGACGTTTGCCTACGTGATGCACAACATTCATTAGGTCCGCCGGCTTGTTCCAGGACACGTTCCGGTAGTCCGCTGATCAGCTTTTGAGTTTTGCATGCTTTTTTCGCCTGGAACATGGCGGATATCGAACAGCTGAAAAGGTCACGTCATTGATTTCATAGGAACTTGTCCGAGGACAAGTCCGCCGTGTGAATACACTTTCAGCGACACACGGACGAGGTAAGACTTGTCAACACAATCCCGTGAGTAGTAGCGCTACCAAACAACAATTATTCACGTGAAACGGGCTTTGTCTCGTCACGGGGTTCTAGAAATTAGTGAAGCCGAAAAGTGAAGCCGCCGATTAACCCGATGTTGATTGGCTGAGCCAGGGGATGTCGTCATACCTTCTAGCTTGACGCTGATTCGCTGGTTGGCGTTTTGGAAGAGCACCAGGTGTTTACAATCCCGGTTGGCGCTGGTATCTCCATTCCAGGGGTTTCAATCGAACGTAAATGCCACGCTCTAAGCCGGTCGATAAACTAACCAATGAAGAGCGCCGGGAGCGTAGACGTCGGTCCCACAGGAATCGGACTCAAACCACACATTTCACATTCAGCCTGGTTGCCCAGCAATTCGCTATGCATTTTTTTCACAAACACGACGAAAGGAAACAAAGTTAAGGCGATAGTCCGCATCAGACACTCGACACCCATTGCGACAGTGGCGCCTTTCTCCCCCCCTCCACCCCCCCCCCCCCCCAAAAAAAAAAAAATCCTTCTCCGACATTTATTGTAAGGCCAAACCCAGTTGGCACCAATTAAAATGGAAGGGGAAGCAACACGAGAGCCTGAATCACTCGCAAACTGCCCGGCGATCCTCGGTGTAACCAAAGCCCGAAATCGGAAATAAGCAAACAAGAAAATGAATCGGAGCTTCGACAACACAAACAAAGCGCCTGATCAAGCTACAAACGAGCGAGCGTGTTTGCGTGAGCTTCCGACTACCTCTCTTTTATTTTTCCTCTCTCTCTCTCTTCTGCCTTTGTTAAATACGATCCCGACCACTCTACGTCGACTTGAGATAGCGACTGACAAAAATATGGAAGCGACATAACGATTCGAAATAAATCAGCGGCGCCCCCAGTGTGCGGGCAACACGACACCTCTGGCTCGTTTTCTCCCAAGTTATTTGCATTCGCATTAAATGACACGGTTCGAACGGCGCCCCTCAACCTCTCTTTTTATTTACTCTGTACCCTGCTAACGCGTAAAGTAACATGTTGTCACGCCTATTTGTGTACGTGTTTTACCACGGTGCGATAATATCAGAAGCCTGTAAAGCCGGAGTCGCATTGCTCGTACCATCATACAGAAGACAGTCTGCAAATGCGAGTCACTGCAATATCCGTGTTTCGAATGACGCGTGCCAAGTTTTTTTTCTTTCAACTTATTGCCATGCGGCATTCGAACCACGGATCCCGTCGTGACTCGCTTTCGAATCTCTATGCAGACCCTCTTTTCTATGTTGTAAATGCATTGTGACCCCGGCTTTAGAAGGAGTCA
The DNA here is from genome assembly GCF_016920785.2 of Ixodes scapularis. Classification (NCBI taxonomy): domain Eukaryota; kingdom Metazoa; phylum Arthropoda; class Arachnida; order Ixodida; family Ixodidae; genus Ixodes; species Ixodes scapularis. Next base: position 27,110,317 of record NW_024609839.1, read on the forward strand.
AGAAAGAAATCTCGAAGTAGCACTTAATGTTTCGCTGAGGCACTTAGCTCCCGGTGTTACTAAAACTATTTCCTGAATAGTCTACTACCATTCCAAGACGATTTTATGGTGGACATTCATGGCATTAGGCGCGTCTTTGATTAATAGTGTTTGCGTTTATAGTCTCTGAAAAGGTGAAAGCGGCAGGGAGGAGCTTCAGTTTTTCCGCCTCTAGCGAGACCTTTCCACCTTCCACAGTGCTTGAACACCTCGTGCACCTCGATAGCGCACGCGTAGCCAAAACGCGGCGGTAGGTATAAACATAGCCTGCTCTATACTCACAAAGCTTGGCACTTCGACGATGGAGCCACAAAGCGCCCCGTCGTAGAGTTGGAGCGCGAGGATCTGTTGGCACAGAGCATCAAAGAGCCATTTCTCGGGAAACCTGGACGTCAGCGCAGCTTTTGCAACGGCCAGGACCCGGAACACACTTGTTTGCTCGGGAGAAGTGTGTTTCGGCGTCTTGCCGCAGTGGGGCGTCAGTCACGTGGCTCTCCTCTCATTTGTTGCTGCCGCTCCACCTTTTCCCTTTCGGCGGCCGCTTCTCGTGGCGATCTGCAAGGCTTTGTCAGTATGTAGGAGGCTATGGCATGGAGCGTGTGCGGGAGTTCGAAAGACGCACCCTTCCGTTCTCATTCCTTGAGTGACTGCAATAGCCCTATGGGTTTGCTTAACAAACGAGATGCCTTGATTTTTGATAATTTACTAATAAAAATGTATGGAAAAATGCTTGGCAAGTTGTGTTGCATATGTTAAACGTTCTGGCATTACAAACGCTTAGAGACACTCAATTTCCAGACGCCAGACGCCTGCGTTCACGGCGCTCTTCATCCGATGATTAAATGCGTACCATCTGTACACTCGATAGTTGTTCCTAGAATGGAGCGATACTACCTCTAATAAGGCTGATAAACCTGGCGATCTTTCAGAGCCTTCCATACTCGTGATCTCCTCTTCCTCAGTGCGAGCAGGTGGTCGAGCTCCTCCTTGCCTACCTCTCTGGTCACATGACCTCGCCGTTAACCAATTAGCGTCGAGCAGCTTACTCCTAGTCTCCCGCCCGTCAACCATTCAATTTCGAGCCTCGCGGCCACGCTTTTATCCAGGCTTCACTTTTACGTAGGCTTCACGAAATGCGAAAAACCCAAATACATTTTCCGTAAAAAAACACATTAAAAAAACGTTGACTTTTCTACGAGGCATATAATGATGGCTAGTGGGAAGGGAAATCTAAGAACAAGTTTCTTTTATTTTCAATTTCAGACAATAGCGGTCCCCCTGACGTCAAAGTAAACTTTGATGGGAGTTTCCAATCGTTTAAAGTCGTGCGACAACCACAGGAAAACGCTGAATTTTAATATACTTAGAGTAGTTTAAATCACAACAAGCAAAACCTGTACATGGTATTTGGTTTGAAAATATACAGGAAAATCTATTAAAAAATGCATATGCCGTATCAAAAAAACTAAACACGAAATAATTTTACCATGGAAATGCAACTCGCGTCAGGGGCTGGCATTTTTCAATAATAAAGCTAGCACTGGGTCACATACCTCTAATTGGCAGTTTACAATAATATTTAAAAAAAAATACTCTGAAGCCTTTTTTTAATAAAAAAAAACAAGGTGTTTTGTTTTTTTACGGTTTTATATTTTCACAATACACGCCGTTTTGTGAAAATTGTGATCACTGCACAAGAACCAAAAAAAGCAAAGCGAATAAAGCAACTCAAACAATATTAACGCTCGTATTCCCTGAGAGAAACTCTGAAAAAGGTTGTCTTTTTCTTTTTTCAAAAACGAAACTACATTTACTGTAGAGTGTATTCAATACCCGAAACACCGCCCACATGACAAAAAGCGGAGCCGCGAACCCTATCCTCGGCGTCGCCTCATTAGGAAAAATAAAAGGATCCCCTATTTGTGTTTCAGCTCTCCCGCATTATTTTGTCTCCCCCTTTCTTTGCGCCCAGTCTAATTTCGTCACTTCGTCTTAATTTCGAATCCGCTAACGAGTTCTTCCCCGGCTTTCAGCCCTTCCCCGAACCCACAAAACTTATCTTGTCCCCCACCCCACTCCTTTTTCCGTTACCCCCTTCTTTATGTAGTTTTTTTTTTTTTTTTTCGTTCCTTCGAAAGACACGGGTTCGTTTATTGTGGAGAAACAACCCTCAGCGCAGAATTAAAATCCGCGCTGGCTTTCGGGCACGCATTTCCAAACACGACGTGTTTTTGTTTTGTATCAAGCGCCACAAATACGTCGTCGGCGGGTGGGCGTTGGGCTTCACGGCGGAGCACGAAAGCACGCGGCGAAGCCCAACCGGCTTACTAGCGGGGGAAAGGATGTGCTCACTTCTAACGACGAAAACATTCAGAAACGCTTCTCGATTTTGCTTGCGTTTCTCGCCCCCGGTTTCACTTAGGGAAAGCTCACTCTTATTTTCATTTAGAGTTTGGACCCTGAGACTCCTTAGGCACGCATCTGTTTATCCTCTCCTATTTCTTTTTTTCGCCAAAAGAGGGGGGGTCGGATCCCTCTGCGAGTAAATATATTCGTACCGTCTGTTCGCACGCTTCACGCCCCGAAGCGCCGAACGCGCGGCGCCCATATTTTCTCTTTCTGCGTTTTCTTTTTCTCTTTCATTCAGAATTTCTTTCTTTCCTTTTTAATTACAAAACGGGCATTAAGAAATGTCATCGGGTTTAATTACGCGGTAATTAGGATTTTTTTTTTCATTCTTTTTTTCGGTTGCTGAGCTCGCTGGGAGGCGAACAGCTACGCGGAGAAAAATGGTTCCGCGCTCGTCCGTTTTGTTCACGAGCTCTGGGCGCCTCCCAATTTTTCATAGGCCACTTTCTTTTGGTCGCTCTCTTGCTTTTGCTATTGTCGTCCGCCGATTTCGGGCGCCTTGGGCGAGCTCTCTCGTTTCCCGGTGACAAAAGATGAAAGTTGTTGTTCTTCTTCTCAGTGTTGCTGTTGATTATTTTCGAAAGAAAAAAAGAGGGAGGGTTAAACCGGGGATGGATTCGGAAAGAGGAAGACGCCCGGGCGACGGCGGACATCTTTGTTTTGAGACCAATTTCTCTGCGCTCGCTCTACACGGTTCCCCTGGAAACTGCGTAGTTTTAACCGAAATATTCAATCCATATTTTTCTTTTCCACATATCAAGTTCCTTCGCTTCTTAACACGAAAGTGGTCTCGCAATGTATAGACCTATGAACAATAGAGAATAGCCCTTTTTTGGCAGTAGTAACGAACATTTCGTACACCTCCCAGCTTCTTGCAAAGATTAACCCGGAGCGAGCTCAATACATGTATGCGTGCATGAATGAATGAATGAATTTATTAATTATTTCAGCATTTATGTATTTATTAATTTATTTATTTACATACACGGGTGCTGTGCCCGTTGATGCATTATTGAAGGGACAGTGAAGTAGGGGATGTTAAAATTCATGCGATGAATGCCCGCCACAGGCAAAATTGCGGAAGGTAGCATGTTCCGATCTGGTGATGTACAAAGGAAGTAAATTGGACGCCTGGACATTCTAAAATTAAAAAAAAAAAGATCCCTTGTCGAAAGGTTCTTCGACGCCCCAAGATCTCTTTCAGCTCGCGGAGAACGGTTTCGCCTCCAACACTATCGCACCCTGGCGCACTAGAAAGGCAACTGAGTGATGAAGACTTCTTCAGTTAAGAGAAGGTTCTTCATGACCTTATCTTCCAGTTGCTCGGAGAAATCGAGCCACCGAAAGAGAAGCGAGCGGAGGGACAGGGCATTCGCGAGCTCGGGAGTTTCGCGACGTTCGCGAGATGTGACCACGTGACAGCGGACACCCCTCACACTCCGGTCACTCGACTCGACTCCACCCAAGACTCGATCCAAAACTCGCCCAAAAATTGTTGACAGAAACCTGGTTATACCTTTTTTGTGTTAAGTTTTATTTGAAAATTATAACTAGCTACGGCTAAAGAATAAAATACATCTAAAACGAAAAGGATGACGTCATGGAGAAGGGCTTTCAAGTTGAAGCATTTCTTGTTGCATGGAAATAGGTCAAATTTGCACGGACAAAAGTAAACGCTTATGAGTCTTTGAAGTTTGCCATTTCAGAAACCAGAATTTTCATATTTTAGGCAGATATAATTTTAGTTGTGTACCCAGTTTTATTATAATAATATCAAATCAGCGTCACTATACTTCCCAGCAACTGTATCTTCTGTGTTGATTTCCCTATGGCCAGTGGCATGTTGAAGATTCTAGGGCACCTCTTTTTTCCTTACACGTATTACCCTATCCCCTACCGAGATTACAAGATATATATATATATCTTGACAGAAGCAAAAATAATAAATGTGCTCCTGAAGCACCATCGAAGCCAGCAATTATTTAATAGAGGTAGAGCGCCGGAAGAAAAGCCCCATTTTTCCAAACCTGATTTTGGCCGTATGTGCAATATTAAAAATGGCTCTTTTCATTGGCTTTTCGAAGCGTGAAATCATGAATAAAATCATCATGAATGGCACTTTGAAAAAGTTCATTTTAAGTTCTTTTCCTAATAAGTTAATCTTTTTGAGGCACCTTTGCAGAGATATGAAATGAGAGATAACATAAAAAAGTCTCGATGTACACCTAAGCACTTCCTATGAGTTGTGGATCTGAAAGCATGCATGCCATTCTTCCGCTCCCTTATTTCGTCTGCGGCGTACCTGCGTCGACGGCAGAGCGTTCACCCTCCTCGTCGCTCTGACCTTGGACGCTTCCGGTTACCGGCGCGCTGACGGCGCGGACATGCAGTGCCATTGGGTTGCGGTCGTTGACACTAATGTCACATTCAATTGGGGCGCACGCAGCACCGAGAAAGTGCTGCCCCCAAGGCCGCGCCACCGCGCGGGTGCAGCGTATGACGCACTACCAAATGCACACGAAGCATTCCGCCGTGCAACGCGCTTGGCGCGGTCACTTCAAGGGCAAAACATAAACGGCTGGACCACTGAACAAAATCCGCCGCGAGTGGGGCGGCGGCGCGCGCCATCTAGCAAGAGTCTCCCGAGCTGCCATGTTTACCGAGACGAGGAAGACGAAGCGAGGGAAAGAAGGGGCCGAAGGAGGCGGAGAGCGGTAGCTCAAGGCCGCGCCGGCCCGCAGTGCGCGAAGCTGCACGGTCTCCTTTCGACGGTGCAGCTGGTGCAGCAACGTGCCGGTGTCGTGCGTCGCACCAAGTCCCAAATGAACGTAGTGCAGCCGCACCGACTCGACCATGTGAACGCGACGCGTCCGTCGGTGCAGTGCGGTGCGGTGTGGTGCGCCCCAATTGAATGTGACATAACGCTCGCCAGCCAATGGGACCAAAGCCAAAATCCATCAGCTTCACTCGGCTCCTTAGGGATCGGGGAAATTCGGTGCCGTTTGGCTAGGCTTCTCGAGTGGCTTCAAAGCTGATCACTTTGGCTCGCTCCATGACCCCGCTAGTGCTTTCGCATTAGAAAGTGGCAACTCCCTTCACTCCTCGAATTCAGACGTGTTGTGAACTGCCCCTTTTTGATCCGTCTTCTCTTCTAAATCTCTTCAGAAGTGCCTCACAAGGAACAGACGTAGTGGAAAAAGAGCTTAAAAGATGTCCTGAAGGGTTCTTCGTGAATACGTTTTCCTAAAACAATCTCAGAAGAACTAAATAAGGGTTCGTTATGGTTAACTGATTCATAAAAAAACGAGGGGATAAGTACTCAGAAGTGCGTGATGAAGAACCGTTTCATAAAAAGTGCTTAAAATAACTGTTGAATGGTTTTCCATAAAGAACTGCTTTACCAAAAAGAGCTCCAAAACTTTTTGAAAGGTTTTTCACAATGTGCTTTCGCATCAAAAAGGAGCTCAAAATATCCCCCTTTAAGTTTTTAACGAAGATCCCTTTTAAGGGGTGTTGAAAAGGACACTTTTAAGGCGCAAAATATAAAAAAACCGAAAAGCCCGTAAGAGTTCCTTTTGGGACCAGATTTGTTTTTAGAGTGTGATACGTACGGTTCGTGCTTTCATTGACTGAAGACGAGTTCAAGCCGAAAGCCGACGCAGCACCCCTGTACAATTTGTGCTCCGCGTTGGACTTCTTTCGGTGACGCCGAAAATTAATCATTGTGGCTTGGACCAACAGACCTCGACACCGGAGGGAGAGAAAGAGAAAGAAAGGGAGGAAGAGGAATAGAGAAATAGAGATATAGATCGCGTGTGTCTGGTGCTAGCATATACTTTCCTAGAGTATGCATCTCACTCCGCAAAATATCCAATGGCCTTCGAGCCGCTGACAGCGTTTTCGTAGTGAGAAGGGCTGGACGCGCACAGCCTCAACAGCCTCATGCCCCCCCCCCCCCCCCACCCTCCTCCTCCTCTACCCCCCTTCTTTTTTAATTGGGAGAGGTGGCTGCCGCCATTTATTGTCGTGGACAACCATCCAGAGAACGGCGACGGCCGTCTCCGCTGTCTTGGCAATTCGGTGTCTCGGTCCGGCGGCGGTGGTCCTCCTCTCCCCTCGGCGTAGCGCGAAAGTGCGACGGAGTGGACAGCGCTATGCGCACGCGTTCTCTCGGAAGCGAGCTGTCACCACCGCCAGGGGAGGATTTGGTGCTCTAGGCGCGCTCTCTAATGCGAATGAGCTGACTAGAATGTGTTCTTCGAGTAGAGTATTTATCGCTAGTTTGGACAGCCGAAAACTAATAAAAACTCGGGATTTGCTAAACGTGGGAAGGAAGTAGGCGGGACGCGAGTAATTATTACAACGACACGAAGCGAATCAACCGCCCCGCTTGGCGAAGCACCCTTCGGGTGCGCGAGGAAACGGTTGCCCAACAGCAGTTAGTGTGGGATGCCTGGTGCGAACGCTCGCCGCGGTGAAGGCGTCTTATCTCCACGCTCGGACTGAGCCGCCGGGGAGCGAGAGAGTAACCGGTGGACGCGCGGGAGTGGAGATGGGGGAGTGAGGGACGCGGCTGGAACAGCATATAAAGCGTACGCACCGTCACTGCCGTCCCAGCATCGCGTTTCAAAGTCGCGTCTTCTCTCGCGTGTAAACCCGATAACTGGGCGCGGTTGCGCTGGCGTCGTGATGAGGGAGGAACGTTTCGCACGAAGTGACAAAGACAATCCCTTTCAACTTCGCGCTTCTCAGATTCCTTCTCTTCGTTTCATCATAAGTCATAGTTAAGAGTTCCGTCTCGAAGAGGGGGAAGGGGGGGGGGGGGGGATGTTGGGGTGTTTATTTTTCCCTACACATTCGGTGTTTTTCGGTATCAATTTTTGGTCTTGAATAAAACAGCCGAGTTTATTTTCATGATGCGTGACCGTTAAGCTTGGAAAATGTCCTCGTATCAATAGGCGGAACGTTCTCCATTTCCCAGGGAGGGGGGGGGGGGGGGGAGGGGGCGGGAAACGTTTGGGACATCTCTTGAAAGAATCGTCCCAAACATTTCCCACCTCCCCATCTCCCCCCCCCCTCTTTTTTTTTTTAAAAGAGACATCCCAAACGTGTGTAACCCCCTGGATAGCTTAGAATAAGCATGCTGACGGCAAGATACCTAAACAAATGCCTGCTTTTGTGTACCTATACTTCAGCTGTCACTGCAGTTGTGATCAGTGATTTCCGTAGTTCAAGCGTACTGACCGTGATGAATTGTTTCAACGTTTGGGAAAACAAAACGGGGCTGACAAAATGTATGATGTCGTCTACTTCCGTAGGCTGCAGGCCCGCTAGAGGTGCCACTCTCGAAATTTGCAACAACTTCCAATGGCTTTCGAAGGAATTTCCAGCACTAGTTTTATTGTATTTGCTAATACTACGATGGGTCTTCCAACAGGACTGCGCGAATAGTTGGAAAAAATTGATCCACTCACCAGCTCAGGTCACTTAGTGACCAGACCTGGTGAATGGATACATTTTTATTTATTCACTGGGCGCCACCTATCGATATGTGCGGGCACCAGGGCGGACAGATGAAATTAATCCGGTGCACACAGAGGTTCCAGAGGCGACGTGGTGCTGGCTTTTACGAAGAGATAAGGAGTGGGGGGGAGCCCGGCATCACAATGGGGGGAGGGGGCGGGAGGGGGGGGGGGGGTGAGGGCTCCCAAGCCCCCTCGTAGTAGACGCCTATTCTCATACCGATAATAAAAAGTCGGGTTCGATCATTCTTTTCTCGGTTTCCCCCTGTTTTGATCAAACCAGCTGGGGGTTAACTAATTGTCGGGATGGATCGGTATTTAGTGTAAACACGGAGCTCGTATTCATAGATTGATCAAGTGCAGGCGGACATGCAAACACGAACACTCGTACTAAAAGCGCAAAGTCAGTTGGCGTTCGCTGCCTTTAATTGATTGATTCGATGATAGCGCACGTGCAGAAAAAGTGATATTATTCTACCTCTTGATCCATGCTATGATTATTCGTGACATGATGTTGGCCTTTGCAGTGGCGTGCCAACTTGTTTTTGAGCGGAGGGAGAAGAGGTAAACCATACTCCCCCCCCAGGGCGGGGGTCCGGTGCCCTTGGTACCACTTGGGCGCCGCCGTCCAGTGTTCGCCCTGGCCAGTGGCGGCTGTTTGAGGGAGGAGGGGGGGGGGGGGGCGGTGTCAAAACACATACCTTGCCCCCCGGTTGGTACGACGATGGGTGTTTGCTTTTTATTGGGCAACTGATTAGTTTCTAGATTATTTATGCCAAAGTGTATGTTTTGGTCTTAACGATACGTTGTCATTTCCAACCCTCTAATAGCCCACACGGGCTGACTGTGTCAATAAAGGAAATAATGAAGCAATGAACAGCGTGACGTTGCGCTTTTGACGCGGCTTGATCAGCGCTCTTGTGTTGTCGGGTTGTGGAGTAGGCTGCGTTATACGGAGCGCAAGTTCGTCTGCTTCTTTTGCTGGGGTTCTGGTGACGTCAGAAAGACGCCGGGCTCTGATTGGCTCCGCTTGAAGGACGGTGGGTAGACCTCAAAGCAAGCATGCCTTGAGGTCTACCCCTTATCCTTCGATCAGAGCCAATCAGAGCTCGGCGTCTTTCTGACGTCAAGACCCCTGCAAAAGAAGCAGACAATGTTGCGCTCCACATTATCACTGCGAAGATTGCGAAATTTTCTGACACGAACTTCAGACAGTAAATGGCGAAGCAAGACGCGTGAACTTATCAATCTGCGCCTGTGTTTAAGCTCCTAGTGACCAGAATTGTTTCTTGGCATGGTCACTGACTTTAGAGGAGTGCGAAAACACGCGTGATATCAAGTTATTCTATTCTCGCGTTATTAGAATTGTTATTCTAGACGTAATCGTGTGGTACGCTCAGAAGTAATAAAATGACTTTTCCGCAAGCACTGTTAGTTGTAGCAAGATAACCCGCTAATTAGTTGCTTTGCGCAATAATTAGGCAATCAATATCAGTACCTTCTGGAACTGATAAAAACCCATCCAGTAGTTTTTTTTTTCTTTTTTTTTTGATAGCCAGCTAATTCAGATTGCGGATCCCCATATCGACTGATCTTAATCGCAACGAAGTAAAGACAACAACACAAAAAGAAAAAAGCAACAAAGAATGCTCATTCGAATACATTCGCTGATCCTTTCTTTTTCGTAGGGAATGGGGAGTCTGGAAGCACATCAGATATTCCCCATATTACCCTGTTTTTTTCTCTGCAGCTTTTTCTTTTCCTTCTCGCCTCTGTACCTTTTTTTTACGGGCCGCATATCCAAAGTCGAACGACCGCATCTTTTGTTCCGCGCTCATAACGTCATCTTCTAAGTTAAACCACAAAGAAACCGAAGAAAATTCGAGAAAAAAACAAACAAACAAAACAACAGCGGAAACACACCATCCCCCGATTCCTTTTTTTTTTTTATTTATAAAATTTATGCTATACATTCACCCCGAAGCTAAGAACGAACGCTTCGTTATCTATCCCTGAGACTCCATTATTCCCGGAAGGGGAATTTCTATTTTTTAACTTCGTTAAAAATTTGTTTGTTGCGTCTATACCGCAACGAACCCTTCCCTTCCAATTTGTTTTCTTATGCTTACTTTCATTTGGGTGAGACCGTAATTTTTGTTCGCTGCCAGACACACATTCTTTGTGTTTGCTCTGTTCCTCGCATTCGGGTCATAACTCCCTCTTGTTTCTTTAACGGAGTAGCAGGAAATATAAAAAAAAGAAAAGGAAAAAAAAAACACGACAACAAAACAGTCTCGCGTTTAGGATGCGGGCTGTCCAAACGCAGAAGACCGACCATAATTGCTATAGGGAACCAATGACGTGATGATAACCGAGACGCCGCTTCCCGATTTCCTCAAAGAAGATTGAAGCAAATTAACTAAAACACCACACCCAATATAGAATAAGAAAGAGAGAGAGAGAGGGAAACAGGACGCAAGGGGACATAGAAAGTCGACAGACTGTGTTCGCGTCAGCTTTTATTTACATGCCACAATTTTAATATTGAATACAGTTTCTTGGTAATGTTTATGCTTGCGTGAGCACATGCACACGTGTAATCCGTGTGGCTCATGCGTCGGGGTATTTATGCAGAAACATATACTTAAAGATATTGGTAAGTCAACATGTTTAAGGGTCTGTTTTGTTCAACGCGCGCCGTCATTAATAATGTGCCACACTGACAGAAATAAGATACACGTTGCCCCCTAATATACTAGTAAACGCACCTTTTATAAATTTAAAGCGTTGAAACTTTTCCTTGGAAAGATAGACGAAACTGTCGGTACAAAACATAACAACACCACCACCACCGCCACCATCACACACACCAACTCCACCAACAACAACATTATCATCAACGCCACCGACAACAGCTTCATCAAGAATACCTTCAACACAACCACCACTACCGCGTCAAAAAACAACCCCACCACCACCAGCAACGCCAATACCAACAACTCCACTAACAATAACACCAACACAACCAACAACTGTGGCATTATCTCCCCGCCCCCAACCCTCAAGAACAACAACAACACCGTCAAAAACACCACTGGTAACAACCCCATCAACAACAACGAAAATAACTCCCACAACAATTACGCCAACCACCACCTCTACCTCCAACACACAAAAAAACACAACTGCACCAGCACAACCAGCGCCAATACCAACACCACCGACTAAAATACTACGAACATGAAGACCATCACAGTCAACAGCTGTGCCACCATCACAACCGCCTGCCCAAACACCAAGAACAACACCAACACCATCACTCACAGCTTCGGCAAAAACTCCATCATCAATAACACAGAAAAATAAGCAGTCCGGTGTAAACCACAAGAAAAAGGGTGTATTCTTACACCCTTTGTTCAATATATATTACACCCCAAAAACTTCAGTTTGACGTACTGCGCTCTGACGTCGATGTGACGATACTAACTTTCACGAGAGGCTTGATAGCCGTGCGGTACAACTGATTAAAACAGTTAATATACGTGTTACTGACTACAAAAAAAATCGTTTTTTTTTGGCCTTACTGAAAAACCTCAATGCTTTCTGTCTGTGGTCTTTGATACGTACTTCAGCTGTTTAATAAGGTACATCGCACCGTTATCAAGCCCCTCGTAAAATTTGGGGCCGTCTGTTCGACTAAAGTGTGCTGTACGTCGAACTAAAGTTTTGGGGTGCATTATGGGTTGGACAAAAGGGTGTAAAATGATAACCTATTTTTTTAGAGCGTAGAGTCACAGCGGGCAGTCAAACACCTTTTCGAACTCTAATGTAATCTTATGTATCTTGCATCGTGAAACCGCGACGTCTCAAGGACATCGTGACGCCACGACATCACGTGGCATCACAATGACACGTGACCTCCTGACATCCAGAGACACCATGACGTAATGACGTCACGTAACATGGTGACGTCATGAGCGGCGACGGACGCCCCACATTTTGAGGGGGGGGGGGGGGAAGATACCGTAACAGGCTATCCCTGTAAAACAACCAACCACCAACAACATCGTCACCAACGTCAACAACTCAAACTGTCAAGTCGAAGATTTCGTGCTCTAAGAACAGCCAGGGAGAGTCCCATGTCGTCCCGATGTGGACTCTGCGAATGCGACTCCCTAATGGGGAAGTCGTTAGGCGCGGCCCAACGGGCGTCGACTGACGGGGCCGCGGTGGCTTGAGAAATGCTTCGCAGTTAGGCGCGGCGTCTTGCCGGTGCTAATTCGACCAGCGAGCTGTCTCCTTCTCTAATTAATGTCGCATTCTTCGTCGGCCATCCGACCCGAATGACTCTCACGGTTGTTTGTTCGCCGCGTTGTCCACTCTGGCCGTCTCGTTAACTTCCCCTTCTTTCCTTCTTTCCCCCTGCTCGCGCCGTCCATTCCAAATGTTTAAAATGCAAGAGAGACAGGCCTTTCTTTCGGTTCCCAGACAGCGTGAAACGAAAAGGGTAATGACCTCGGCCCCCGAACAAAACTTGGTAGCTTCGTGCTCCGCGGTACCGTGATGAATAGCCATAGAGAGACGTTTGCTCGGCACGTTAAAGATGGAGCTTTGCAAATATTCCTGGGACACGTTAAAGGGCCGTAGAATCTAACAAAAGATAAAGACGGCAAAATGCTAAACGGGATATTTGTTTAGCGCTGATCACTTGTATAGCGCAACCTTCTAGTGCGTTGTTTTCGCGATTGTCTGAACACGTTTTTATTCTTCTCTGGGGGGCAGAATCGGCGGCCGAGTGTGGTAACCATACGCGATTCACAGAACGCGGAGCGAAAGCTCAGGATGTAGACTTCAAGGATCCTGGGTTCCACCTCTGACTATTACGATTCGTATGAGCACCCTACCGGCGTGCGGTCGAGTATCACTACCGCGTGGGTCATGTTAGGTTGGCAGGGGTATCGCACTGGCAAAATGTCTCATCTACAGTCGAAATCACAGACGCCCACTGCGGCAGACTAACTTCGTGCTGTCTAATACACATAACACGATTACTTTTACACTTCGTGCCTTACTACCGCAGGGAGCACCCTGATAGAGAGCTTCCACCTAGCATATTTCGCATCCTCGTCCCACACCAGTTCTCATCTGTATTGACATTTTTTGCCCCACCAATGTTTTCATCGCTAGATATCTTCCTGCACCCCCTCCCCCCTCTCTTTTTCTTTTACTCTAGAGCAGGGAAGCCAACGCGAACACTAACGTTTACTTTAAATTAACATATTTCTGTTTACTAATCCAGTTTCTATTTTTCTTGCACAGGTGAAGCGCGCGGAAATAAGATGCAGTAAAATAAAGCGCATCTTTCAGAGAGTATAAATGCGTAACTAATCTGTCGCGAACATTTTCGTAAACGCTCACTAGTACTGATTTAGACTGTTTCTTTGTGTACTTTCGTCTAAGTTTTCAACTCATTCAACAACCGGTAAAGTTATTCGCTACTAACAACTTGATCAAGGAGCCTTTAGAAGCTGTTATAGCGAATAAATAAATAAATAAATAAAACACTTCAGAGACGTAACTTTCTAAGCCCAAGACCGAACGAGATATACATGATCCCTATAGATACCGATATTCATTTGTCTCAATCCGTCAACCATATTACACTCCGACGATGGAATCGAATATCCTAATCCTGCCGTACAAAAAGTACACACCATCCACAAGTTCTCCTTCTTCGGCAAAAAAAAAAAAAAAAAGAAAATAACATGAGCACATTTCCAACCATAATGGAATTTATTCCGACCTGATCGTACCTACATTCAAGACAAAAAAAACATATATATATATTCGAGAAAAAAGAGCAAAGAGAATTATAAGAACGGAAACGAATTTGGCGAAAACGAGCCAAAGCTAGCTCATTGTAGACCAGTACCCTCACTGCCGCACCGTGGGGCGCTGTGCTCTTGAGCGACCAACCCTTTTTAGACACGTTGAAACGCGTGGCCAAATTAAAGTGAACACTCACAAAAATAAAGGGGGCGGTGGCAGCGAAGGAAGAGAAGGCAGAGCCCCGCTCTACAGTGAGGGCCATCATTAATTTTCAACGGCGAGGACCGCGGGGCTCGGTTCCGCTCAGGCAACGGTGAAGCTCATTCTTTCCGCCGCAAGAGCTTCATTTGTCTCTCGACAGCGCGGTTGACGCCGACGGAGCGGTGTTCAACGCTCGCACGTCGCCCATTCCCCGTCGAATCCGACCCGATCTATCCGACTGCCAGGGAGGAATAGAGCTACCTCCCGACAGCCACTCTCGTCTGTTACGATTCTTTATCTCAAACGAGAAAATGAAAAAAAAAACGCCTTTGTTTATATCTTAAATGCGCAAATAGTCCTTGATTATTCACAACTTAAGAGATAGTGCAGGGCCGAGTCGAGAGTAACTTATTATCACTCCGTAGATAATGAGATTAGCTTATAAGAATCTACGAAGAATGGATCACGCATCAAGAAGGGCGGGAATTCGCGTCTACTGACGATAGAAATATTTGCACCCACTAAACCTCGCCTATTTTACAATACACGAAAGTCGCAAAAATAAGGGGCTCGCGAACGTTGATATACTAAGAAAGTTCAGGTGCTCTAGAACGTTAATATACTAAAACGTTTCACATATATCATAAGCAAATTTAGGCACACGGAACCAAGTTAGGCATAGTCATTGGTGGTTCTAGTAAGAGCAATACGACGAGCCAAACAGAGATGATAAGAAAATCACGGAAGTCGTGTTCAGCATTTCGCGCAAAATACAGCATCCCTGAAGACAAAGAAAAAAATGACGGGCTTGTAGTCAAGCAGTAATGCTCTTTTGTTTCAACGCATCACGCTAAGCGCCTTAAAAAAAACAAAGTCTAAATGGCCTTTTAAAGGCAAATGATGTTCTCAAATTCTTTAAGGCCAATATGAAGCGATTGCACTTCGCGTGAAGGCGCACTCGGGGAAATCCACAGCACTCTGCGAGGTGGCTTGCCCCAGGTAAGACTAGGTGGTGTACGACAAGGTTCTACAGAAACCGGGGTATACCTTAATAATTGCTAGCTTCCGTCATGCTCTCCCGGACTCCTGTCTATACTCCTTTTCCCCTTACTATGGGGCACAGCGGATGCTTCAGGGTATCGCAGCCAATAGACCAGTGTCTGAAACCGTAGCACCCAGCGATCAAAATGGGAAATAGTAATCTCGAACGCAGGACCCTGGGAAGGGAGGGGCTGCGCATAAAACAATATTTTTGCTAACATTTTTTGCATCGGTGGTTTTCTCGTAGCTTCATGACTATGCATTTTTGACGTTCTTGAATTAACATTTGTGCGAACGTTTCTAAAAAAACAGAGTATTGCAAAATTCGCAGCCACCAACTGTGTCATGGCGTCAGTATAAAGAAATATGGCTTCACCCATGGAACAGAACAGACACTGGTCTATACGGTGCGGTGAACGTGAAACAGGACATGTCCCACGAGTCGCTCCATGCTCTACCGAAGATCGTGTGGCACTCAGGCGGCAATGAATTGGCCCCGATTGCTAGTAGCGTTCCCTTGGGTCCGTCGCGTTAGATGAGATGGCGCACATGCGGGTGTCGTTCTGGAAGCCCCGCCGCCGAAAATTAAGCATTCAGATACGTTTGGGCTTCTATAAATTATAAGGAGTGGTGCGCGGTACACCGTCACCGCCGTTCCGGAATTGAGTCTATAATATTAAGGAGAATCGGGCGATATTAATCGCGGTAAGATAGAAGGTGGCAATCGACTTTAAGATAAACGCGCAAAGAGGGCGGTATGGAAAACTCGGAAAAAACGAAGAGTTCAGAGTTGGATACACTAGATAGACCTTTCCATAGCTTATCACCCCGGCGAAAAAATGCCGAATCACTGAGCTGTTGACGCACGCGTCACGTCTGATATACTGCGCAACAGAGTAACAGCGCATGCTCGGAAGGCGTTCCACAGCCTAGCAGACAAAGATGACACCGCGCAAAAGGCGATTTTTGGAAAGTTGGAAAGGTCTATATTTACCGACAGCTCAAAAAACACCCTAAGTTTTTTAAGCTCTCGGTTCTCGCGCTCTTTGCTTCGGGATTCGTTCTTCGGAAGTATGCATTCGCTAACGGGAGATTTAGTAGATCGTTCCGTTCTCTTGTGATGTAGGGAGTTTTAGGAAACCTTTTTTACACGTCCGAAGCGATACAATGGGCCCGGACAGTAGGAACTGCACATGTGCGATTGTTCTGCGGTGGCGGATGCGCAATTCGTACCGAAGGGCCTATCGTACCGTATCGGATGTGCGAAAGTGGTTCCCTAAAACTCCCTAATAACCAATAACGATACAATGAATGCGCAAGGGCGTCGGCGGACTATCGAGTATGGTCATCGGTGTTATCGGAACCATCTACTATAAAACTTCATGATGCCGGAATCTCGTACGCTGTAGAGTGATACTAGGGCGTTTTAGTAGATCGTCCCGACGGCTCCGAAAAAAATAATCGATACGCCGTCGACGCCTTTGCGCACGCATCATATGGTATCGGGTGTCGATACCTGAAGTATTGGGACGATCTAGTGAAACTCTCTGGCCGTGTTCTAACATTTACTGAATCATACTCCAGGGTTAGGGTTTTGTACCTTAGCGTTTTATAACCTACCCGCGTTCAGCGTTTTTCAATCGGCGTTGTCCCGTGACACGAGGTGCCGGAGTAACTCGGACCCATTTAGGTAAAATTTGGAATACAGCCTCTATAAAGGAGTACGGGACTCTCCACGGCCACGTAGCCTGGACTCAAGTTCAAAACAGTGGCTATGGTCAGTGGCAGGCGTAAGACGTGGTTATTATGTTCGCGCTGCTTGCTTTGTGATCTGTTCATCGGTGTTCTTATCGGCGAAGGCTGCGATCTCATGGGCCGCGTAGCGATAATATAGTACTCGGAACACGCCTGGCGTATCTTAAACTTTTAGCGAAGCAATGACATTTCTAAAAGTGGCTTCTCTTTCATGACCTAAAAATGCAGCAATCTTTTACTTTTGCTTGTCCTAAGCATTCTGAACGAAGGCCGAGGATAAACTAGGTTAGAGTTTCACCGCTGACCTGGTGTGTTAGTAAAAATAATATGCGTTTCCAGGTATTTTGTTTTTACTTCCCCGATTTTGATTATGTAATTCATTTCCGGTCAAAGAAAGTGCAGATTTAGCTGAACATGGTTGAATCGATTAATTCTGTCCTTTTATATTCGACAATTTTGTGACAGAACGCTCGATGGTTGACAATTGTCCCCATTTCTTTGTTTTCTTTGCCTGTATATTTGAATTGTCCTCTAGTGTTTCAACTAGGTACATATATAGTGGAGTTTTTTCTGCTGTTTTGGTATTTTGTGTATTTATTTATAATAACTGCTCGCTCCACTTAAGGAGCGATAGTAGGAGGGGTTACAACATAGATTAAAAAAAAACAGAAAACGGTGGTCAAACCAAACAAGAATCTATAGAAAATCGAGTCAGCTGCCGTAACAAACTGAACAAAAGATGGTAAAATCTCATTATTGTTTGCGAGTTCATTGAGACCGTGAATTGCCCAGAGGAAAGAAAGAATAACAAATAAAAAACATTTATTTTTGAGCCTGTAGTGCGTTACTGCCCCGGAATGGTTAAGTCGGAAGGATCTTCTTATTGAGAATCTTAAATAGTTGGCACTTTCAATTGAGAGAGAGCCATATAGAATATTTAGAGAATTTCTATTCTTGCAATTTTCGCTCTAATTTTTAAAGTCTGCAATCCAGCTCTTTCCACTAACTCCGTGACTGATGATTTAGTGCTGCTGTTATTAAAAATTAACCGAGCGGCAAGCTTTTAGTGACTTTCTAGTTTATTAATACCATCTTTCGTGAAAGAGCACCACACCGAGTTTGCATATTCCAATATAAGTCTCCCAAAACTCTCGTATGCGATAAGTTTACAGTCCGAATCCGTAAATTTTAATTTTCTTCTTAATGCAAACTATGTGCCTCTCTCTTTGGTTATCGTAGTTTAAGGATGTTGATTGCAGTTCAGTTTATTATTGAAGAGGAGGCCTAAACACTTGTATTGTTCAACATGTTTTGCATGGTCCCTGTCTTGTGTATAACTAAAACAAGTCGGATTCTTTTAACTCAAAATTGAAAGGATAGCTGTTTTATCATAATTAGGTTTCATTTACCATTCATTAGTGCAGTACAATATTACCACAAGTGCTTCGTGCTGTTTAAGATTATCCCAGGGGTCCTTTATTTCATGTCATATTACGCAGTCATCTGCAAACAACCTTAGTGGAACTTTAATATTGATTGGTATGTTTTAATAAACATTAAAAAAGAAAAGAGGTATAAACACGGAGTCCTGGTGAACACCTGATGTGACGGGAAATCTGTCAGAATCCACCTTATTATAGCAAACGTATTGACGTCTGTCGAATAAATATGCGGAGATCCAATTTAAGATCTGCGTATTTTGGAGTAAGTTTTATAATATGACCAACAATTTTGGATGCACTACCTTATCAAATAAATTTGAAAAAAAGCAGGTACACCACATCAGTTTGGCCTTTTTCATTAATTGTTTCCACCAACCTGTGAGTTAGCTTGATTAGCTGGGTTGTACTCGAAAGGGACTTTCTAAAAGCAAGCTGATTTCTGTCAATAAGATTATGCTGCTCCAGATGAGATCGATATATGTAAAAAAATTGTGTGCTCACGCAGTTTACGTGTAGCACTTGCTAGTGAAAAAGACCTAAAGTTAGATGCCGTGTTGCTATCACCGTCTTTATCTACTGGAATCATTTTAAGCAGTTTTCCACTGCTCAGGTAAAACTCCATGCTTAATGGAGACTTCAAATAAAATATGCAAATAGTGTGATGCCCATTCCGTATCGTTCTCTATTTGTAATTCTCTCCACGTGAACCCACTTGGGCCTGTAGTATTGACTAAATCAATAAATAGATAAATAAACATTCCTAAAATAAAATATTTGCCGGCGCATGCTTTTTTTTTTGCCGTTGGTTCTTTTTTTTAATTTCCAAAGAACGACTCTGTAGCGACAGGCATATCCACCCAAAAATATTTCGAGACAAAAAAAAACAATACGCACACGGAGATAAATGTGAGGGGGACGGAGGGATGTTAGCGCGCGGGCACGTCAGAGCGTCATACTCCGATTGGAAGGATTAGGGGGTAGACGCAAGGCTATAGCTGTCTATATCTCTACCCACCGTCTCCCTCCAACCACAGCGAACAAGAGCGTCGTCTGCACTTCGCGCAGTGTCTCACGTTAAAACGTGGGACGCCGGCGCTCGGCGTTCGAATACGTTCAGTTAGTAGGTCGCGACGCACAGTCAGCTAGCCTCTGCATCTACCCACTAGCCTTCCCATCAGAGCTCAACGCTCTGACACCACCCACGCGTCTTCTCCTCTCCCTGAGTTTCCATGGCATGCAACAAGAAATGAACAGTTATATCCCGTCGTACATAACTCCTGTCGCGTTGAAAGGAAGATGGGAAAACGAATATATTTTCGGATACCATATAGACTTCCCGGAAAAGCGTCGGCAAAGGATATTCAAACTTTTTTATTCAGCGTACACACAAACTACAGTGCTGCAAGTGTCGGCAATGTATTTAGAACTTCCTGACACCGGTAGCATGGATCTTCCGCCGATTCTCTCAACTTCCGTACGCATACACCCTGCTCCTTTCCTTAAGTTTCCCTTTTTCCGCCCGAAATTCGTATGTCATTTTTTTTTTATTCTACTATATTCCGACGTTGTTAACTTCTCGAATTACCGAGTTCCACGTTCCTTCTTCTTTTTTTTTTCTCTAAAAATAGGCAAACAGAGAAAAAAGGGGATAAGTTGGGTATATCGGTTTCCGCCAAAAAGGGCAGACGATACCTTCTTTTTTTATTTGGCGTGCGTTCCTTTTTTTTCATCACCTATAACAGAAAACGTTTTTCCTCGCTTTTTTCTTTGTTAATCATCGACCGTAAAGTAGGAAGAAACCCTTTATCCCCTATTCTTCAATCAAAATTCAGAAAGAAAAAAATCCGCGGCTGCGTCTTTACAACCCATGCAAAAAGCGGGAAAAATTAGAAATTAGGGAAACGCTTCAATGTTTTTTTTTTCTTCCTACGATTTTGGCGTTCGTTTCAAGTCCATGGGGATTTCCCTCCGAGATGGTAATAAATCATTTACCCCCTTCCCCAACTCCCCCCCGCAAACTTGAAAACGACGTTGTTCCATGTACAATTCAGTGATCCCTTTTTTACGCCCCCTCTTCTTCCCTTCACGCTTTCCGATTCCCCATTTCTCTTTTTCTTTTTTTTTTTTTTGTACCTACTTCGAGGATGGAGCACGTATGATGGCTACAAACGCGCGTGAAATGTATAAAGAATAGCAAGGAACGCGCTGAAGCGTGTGGAGTACTACGAGCGCGTACTGAGGTGTTTAATGCAGGAGATGGTATGTCGCCCAAACCAAAAAAGTCCTTAAAAAATGCGTGAAAAAAAGAAAAAGGATTTTAAATTGACGTCTGTCGAGAAAGCGTGTCGTCGTACGCGTTAATTCGTGGATATCCGTATAACCCCAAGTGGGGTACAAAAATAAAAGAAGGACTAAAAAACAAGTAGAAGAAAGAAATATTACGGCGGAAATAGGGGGCTGTTGGACACATCTATGAAAAATGGAAGGTGGTGTATTCGGTAATAACGCCTAAAACGCGAGACTGCGTAATTTGACTTCTGAATTGGTGCGGTTGATTCTCAGACCGAACTTGTTTCGCCTACGGATTTTTTTTTTTTTTTTTTTGTAATTTTTTTGCGTGTTTGCGTTGATAGAGAGGAGTCTATTCAGAATCGAGGGTATGTCGTGGTCTTTTTTTTCCCCCTATTGTGTGAATGGAAACGTATGTAGCCTAAAACGAATCTTCTTTACGTCCCGCTCTTTTGGAAGGTTCTCTTTACTTCAGATAGAAACGGGAAAATCAGAGTGGGAAGTTGGAGAAGGGAATTAACGAGTTTTAAATTGTTCGCTTCGGAAACACGTCATTCTTCTTGAAAAAAAGAGAAGCGTGAATTTTGTGGGTTTTTCTTCTGGCCGACTGTAGACGATGAATCTCAGATGATAATTGATAGTTCAAAACGATGTTTGAATTTCAGGGGTGTAAGATCCGTGCCATCTGTATAAGGGGCGCTGTTCGTGCGTATAAGGCTCTTTTAATTGTGATAAATTGTGTTATTGTAGAGGTAAGCGTTGGCATCTTTACTGAACTCTTTTTATTAATTTTTGTTGCTGTTTTAATTCTCTTTAGAGTCACTGACAGTTTAAGAAACCCGGGGGGTGGTCTAAGATGATCACGCTTTCGTGATTCCTTCTTCGGAGTTTTTATCGGCAGATTGCGCAATCTCATCGGCTACGAAGTGATAATGATGTGCTTGAGACGCGCCCAGCATTTCTCAGGTTGTCGGTGATTACAGCACCCATTCGAGCTCGAGTTGTGGCGTTGTACGCTGCCTCGAAATATTCGGCAGGTTGCGGAAGGGGCTAAATGGGAAAGTTTGACTTCCAGTGCCTTTACGCTTGGATTGTCGCAGCTTCTCCTTTCTTTCTCGGATAATTTCACGGTATAATAAACAACCCGTTTATAGTGCTCCATCATTTTCGGCTACTTTCGCAGTATGATAAACATTGTGTTTCTTATATCAATCTCGTGTCACAGTATGATAACGCTATTTTTATCATGCCTATAAGATAAATCTCGGGAATGTTTCACAGTAGGATATTCTAAATGTTCAGTTCATCATGCTTTTCATGTAATTTCCGCGTAGTTTTACAGCATGATAAATAATATGTTAATAATGTTTTTTGTTTTTTTTATAACATTCTCGGGTATACTTGGCCTCACCCTACGATGGACTAAAGGCCAAAGCTACGGACCGCCAGATCCAATCACGAGCCACTTAGACCATTGTGCGGTATTTCGATTCGATGCACGTATCGGTGCCCGGGTCTCGGATCACTGATGAGGGGACGGGTGGACAGTGGTCCGAATCTAAGAACACTGAGTGACTCAACAATTTTACATAGCAAAGAATGCCACGACATATAGGCTCTTTGCAGTGTCGAAGCTATAGAAATGACGCGGCTCTTTTGGATTCAAGCAGTATTCATCCACCCCTAGTCAATGTTAAGCGTGTCATAGTATAGCGTGGAACGTGATTGGACCTGGCGGCCCGTGGCTTTGGCCTTTAGTCCATCGTAGGATGAGACAAAGTATAGTTTGTCAGCATGAAAAACAGAATAACTTTGTCATGCATATTTGATAATTTCCGGGGAGTTTCACAGCATAAAACACGATATGTTTACCATGCTTTTGATATTAATTTCGGCTTAGTGTTACAGCATGATAAACAATATGTTTATCATGCTTTTCATATAATTCCGGCGCAGCTTCACAGCATAAAATATTCATGTTTATAGTGCTTGTTTTATTATTTTGGGGTAGTTTCACAGTATAATGGACGATATGATCATCTTTCTTGTGTTGTCACTCTCGGACAGCTTCACACCGTGATAAACAACATGTTTATCGTGCATGCCATACCATTCACGGGTAGCTTTACAGCATGATAAACGATATTTTTCTACTGTTTTCCATATCATTCCCAGGTAGTTCCTCAGCATGAAAACCAATATGGTTATTGTGCTTATTTGGTTATTTTTGGGTAGTTTCACAACATAGAAAACAATAGGTATGTCTTTTATATTTCGCATAAACGGTGTGCTAGAATACATAGCTCTTTACTGTGTATAAATGTGAGGGAACATGTTAAATATAAGTGTCAGACAGAACATAAACACAGACACAAAGGATAGATAGAAAAGATAAACGCAAACATAATGAATAGTTAGATACAAAGGCCAGTGTTTCTGCTTTTTTCTTTATTTTTTGCACTCGCATGTAATATATGTTAGTTACCAATAGGTGCTAATGTGCTAATGCAAGATGACATTGATTACGCTCATGTCTATTACGTTCTTTCTGAGCTCTAAGTTTGACGCAAATTATAGAATAGTTTTTGAACAGAACCATGTTGAGCCTGAAAGTGTTGCGCAATATCTATTAGTATTTCCGCCTTAATTTTTTAGCATAAGTAAAGAAGAAGAAAAACAGGTCGTTTTGACGGGCCCATAACTTCCCGGGCTAATTCACAAAACTAAGAACAAATTACATGACATAAAAAAAACCCGACATTAAATTCAGACTTTTAGCCAAAACCTACCACTAAAATTGTCAAACGATATAAATTCTAGAACAGAACAAGCACTCTGTAAGCTAATAAAATCCGTGAAACATAGTCTAAGATTGAAAAATTGCAAGGTGTGATTAGCATGACACAAGAAACACTTTGCAGGATTTAAGCGGTCGAGTTGGACACTGAGTGAACATATTTCCTTGATTCAATTTGCTATTTTACCTTTAGTATACACATTGTGGTTTCTATTTTATACTTGTTTACATATTGTTAAGTACGGCGAATACGCCGTGTTCCTTCACACTCAGCGATTCCTCATCATACACCACACGTAAGAATAAAAAATACGAAAAGTTTCAAACTTTTTCGACGAGCGTGCATATTAGTTTAGCGTTTCCCCAAAATGCGACCACTTCCCAATTTAGGTAGTGCTGAAGGCAAATTGAAAGAAAGAATGAAAGCGCTTACTGCAGTGACCTCCTCAAACCTTAAAAGTTCCCTCCGAAAAGAAACGTCAGAAAACAAAAGCGCAAACCCTAGAGCCCAGACACAAAGAAAACATGATTTCAGGAATGAAAGCGAAGCCAAGGTTGCACTTTCGGGAAAGGGTCAGATCAGGAGCTAGAATTCCCTTTAACGGCCCAGCGGTCGCGAGTGAGAGTCTCGTAAAGTCTCGCACTTTTCCCCAAGGGTCCAAATTCCCCGAACGCATTTTTGGGGAGAGGTCACGTCATACGGCGTGATCCTCCCCTTTTTGTTTATTTTCGAACTGGGGTCTCTCCTTATAGCGTTTACGACTTTTCCATTGTACGAAGCAACGTGAGAGAAGGGGACTTTGTCAGTATTGTTTTTACGGCAACGGAGGGTAGGAGCATCCTTACGTGGTGTGGGCGGCGGGAAGAGCGGGCATATTATATGTGCATACCTGTTCAAACATGCAACAGGTAGCGCTGCTACTTGGGGGATTTTTCGGCCGGCCAATGGCGTTTTGCGAATCGCAGTCGGGGAGTCCTGCCCGTGGCTTTTTAATTTTGCACGACGCCGCTGCCGTCAGTGGGAGAGGAAAGAAGACTAGATACGGATGAGACGCGAGAGGGAGAAAGAGAGGGAGGGAATAGACCTTTTTTAAAGCCCCGTGAGGCAACACTGGCGGTCGCCATTTCTTGGGCACGAAACAAGTGATTGGATCCGACTGCTGACCAATTTTTTTGACGCAGCATTCGTTTTTCATACGAGCTGACCCGAGTTTACGCCGAAGGTTGAGGCAGCTCTCGAGGCCAATATCTACTCAAGATACATGATCAAGCATTGTCGAGCTCGGATAATAGCCGCAGCAGCAACTAGACCGCGTGCCGTTTTTGGAGCGGGAAGACGATGAAACGGTGCAGCCTCATTTAATCGCATACGCGGTTATTTAGTGGGTTTCGTGGAATTCGAAGTAAATTCGTCCTCGGTAATGGGCCTCCGGTTGTTCGGAGTTAAACATTAGTTTAAACCAGCGACGCTTCCAACAGTGTATCGGATTTCAGAATTGAGCTCTAAAGCTGCAAAAAGTTCGTAGCGTTCACCTAACTTGAATATTAAAGGAACACAAATTTATTTTCTGTTTAAATTTGAGCTTTGCTTTGGTAGCGGAAACGATTTCAAGAGCGTGCGCTCATTGCTTCAGTGGGAGATCCGTGTCGAACAGTCAACGAACGTTTTAAAGAATGCGTCTCCTGTTTATTTCTACTACAAAGTGAAAATAATTAGCGCGTCATTTTTTTTCCCCAAAGTTGTAAAACGTTTCGTAAAAAAAAACCCAAAAAACCCCCAAAAAGGTACAATACACGAATACAAATGTTTTCTCGAAGGTACTAAAAATTTGGGCTCTTCCTTTCTTTCTCTCCCTCTCTCTCTCGTTCTTTAAAAAAAGGATATTAAAAACAAAGACGCAGTGGGAGGATCTATTTGCAACACCAGAGGAAAACGACGCCACCCAGCGGAAAAGACGGGAATGAAAGAAGCCGGGAGCTGACGCCGGTACAAGTGCTCGTGGCGGCAACTGAAACGGCCGAGCGGCCAAAATGTGAAACAGGGAAAAGGAGAGGCAGTTAATTCCGTCGGAGTTACGAATACAAGGGGAACTCAGCGGATATAGACTGAACTCCACACGCTCAACTGTGCTCTCCCCACCGGGTTAGTAATGCGCCTGGACTTTGCCCGTGCACACACCAGCCGACCAGGGTTGTCCGCCAAAAGCAGCGGGAGCGCCAATTGCCCCGAGTGCGAGCGGGCTTTCGGCCTGGTGCACATAACTCGCGCACGTGACCCAATAAAGGCAACACGTGGTCGTTTCATCGTCGGGAAACGCGGTGCTGACCGCCGGACCAGCCCCGGGGTCATCTATTATTGCGGGAAGGCTGTGGGTCTGTTTTGTTGCGGCCGCTTCGGGGTGGGCTTGTTTGTTTGGTTGTTTGTTTGTTCCAGAATTTGCTGTTTATGTTTTGTCTTGCGGTTTTATTGGCCGTGGCGGTGCTCCTAGGTTACTTCAGTTGGTGAGGGTCGGTTAGGACAACAAAACTGTGGTAACGGAGAGAGAGAGAGAGACAGAGAGAGAGAGAGACGAAGTTTGGTGTTTTGAATCGGAGATGTCTCAGTTTAGAAAGTGATGATAGGTGAAGTTCTCTGGTCCTTTGTTTTTCTGGCTGGGCTTTATACATAGATATTATTGCTCTTCTAAATCCCGTTTCATGACACTGTGAAGAAATACTGTAATAAATAAATTTTTTTGGGAATCATAAATAGGATTGTACGCGATGGACACTTTCTCACCTATTGAGAACGCGCGCTTTCTGATTTGTTGACAATTCTTAAAAAAAAATCATTTGGCCACACGAAGAACAAATCTTTTTAATGTCCATTTCAGGTATATATTCCTAAATACAGCTCGGTTTCTGATAACAATGCCCACATTTAGAAATCTTCCAGTTTCAGAGTTGCACTTGGTATTTTTCAAAGCACTTCAACCATATATATTGTTTCGTTTTTCTTGTTTGATTAAGATTTACAAAATGTTCCTACTTTCACTGAGACTACCTGTCGGCTTCAAGTGTGTGATTACTAGAATAATTATAATAAGACGTTGCGATACGCAGCTTCTACAAATTACGTGCTCCGGACAAAAAGACAAGCGAAGCTAACCTACAGACATAAACGTTAAAAAAAAAAAAAAAAAATTCGGCAAGATGTGATTATTTTAAGAAATCAAACAACGAAACGTCGTACTTTCCGGTTGGCGAACGGAGGTGTGCAAAATCCTCGAGCGAAAGTAACGCAAGTATTCAGACGACGGCCCTTATGTTAAAGCGACACGCTGCTAATTATTATCATCTAAGTTTTTTTAAATATTTTATTCTGCACTTATGAGCAGTACTGATGACCACATTCCAAATTTACCAGATCTGTATGCTCCATTAAGTTAAGATCAGCCTAATTGGAAAAGAAGTTAACATGCAGTAGCCTTCCTATTCACTAACACCCAGTTACCAAAGTAAAGAAGTACGCTGCGCGCGCGGTTCCCACGGGGATGATACGGGCTAGAATCCCATCCTTACCTTTCGTTGGCCGCTCAAAACTTCCGGAGCATCCTCGTTGTGTTATTGTATCTTCTGGGTGGGAACCTCCAGGAGCACGGACTGTGTATCAAAAAGGGCCAGAGCATGCAGCACCAGATCAGCCTTCCGCTAGCGATCGATACCGTTTCCTCATCAACATCGACGCGGGCGAAGCCTATCATTGTATACTCTTATTTTGGCACAAGTTCGCCTTGTTATACATCTAGTTTTCTTAGTTATTCGTCGCGACTTCGCTCGTCGCTCCTGGCAATATACACGCGCTACCTCGTTCGTTTTACTGCTAGGGAAATGGTTCTACTAAAGGTGAGGGCACTTTAACATTCGGCACGCGAATCATTAACATGGCAGTGGCGAGATCACAGGAGAACCTTTTCTTTGTATCTCCTTAAAAATAAGCTGGCATCTTTTTTTTTTTTTTAATTAACGGGCCCATTTGAGAAGCATTTTTTTTGTAAATTTTGCACGACGATTTTTATCATTATTATTTTTTTTTTTTTGCAATTTCTAACGGTGTTAGCCGCAATTTAAGGGGAGGGGGGGGGGGGGGGTGTCGCCCTGCTCAATGCCCCACCCATTCCGAAAAATGCTTAGCTAGCTAAGCCAACGCAATCCAGAATAATGGGGGCCTCGGAACGTCGCACTCATCCCCCATGAAACGTCATCACATTCGGATGGCGCCAACTCGGCAATGAACCCAGACTCCGATGCCGGGCGTCGTTCGACGCGTTGATTGGACACGAGAGTCAGCCGAGCACTGACGCAGCACTCGTATCCAATCGGTGCCTTCGCTGGATCTCACTCTGCTGACGTCAAAATACAAGTGCACAGGCTTTGATTCTTTAAGGTGGTGCTGGCTAAGCGCCGTTAATCGGCTCTCATTGGTTGGAGAGATGACTGACGTGCGAAATGCTTGTTTGAAAATTATTTCTCCGTGATGTAATGGTGTCTTCATCGACAATATTTTTATGTTTGAGATAAAAATCATTTATATAGAGTAATTATTGCTTTCCAAATTAACCGGAGATTGTCTTTTACGTTCTGGTTTCAAACGGTAAAAAAAAATGGCTGCCGGCGTTTGCGTCGTACTCAACGACCGTAGCTCGTTGAGCTCATTTTGTTTTTATGAGTACGTGTACTAGCCTAGAGTCCCAGGTGGACTATTTTGCTTGATCTGATTTGATTTGTTTTTTTTAAGCGCGGTGATGCTGGATAAAGATGTTGGTTTCCGTAAGAGCGTCCCCGATGCTCTGTCAATCGTGCAACCGTCGTGATTTGCAGCGATGGTTTGAATACCGAGAAGATACTTACACAGGTAAGAATTTGAGAGAAATTTGGCTGGAAGCAACGGGCATTCGCCTTGCACTAATTATGTCCAGCTATGTTCCCGTGATTCGCTTCGAAAGTCAAGTTGCTCTCAAGTTTTGCAGCGCAGATGGCTTTCTGAAGCTAATATTTTTAGGTCACGTTTTAATTCTGCGTCGTGGCGCTCACCATTTTAATCGTGGATGCCAACTGGAAAAAAGGAAAAAAGGAAAAGCTTAGAGAACTTTATATTTACTGTCCTCACGGTCTTAGCACATTGGCAGACGCTAGCAGAATCCGGTATCAGACCGTTCCTGATGCATGATGGAACGCTAGAACGCCGATTTCATAGTCGCGCCTTGCAAGCGTTCTAGACGTTTTTAGACGGTGGCGGAATAGCGGGCGGACACCGACATGCCGCTTTCATGGTCCCGTCTTACGGGCGTTGTAGACAACGATACAATGTGGCGGAATAGCAGACGATGCCGGACGCTTCCCAAATCTGCTGGCACGACTAGCGGTCTTTGTCAGACGCCAGACTAGAACCGCTGCCTAAATTACGTCTAACGTCGTAAATATTGCGCTTATTTTATCTTATTTTTTTGTGGAAAGTTTTTAAAAACTTACGTGGCCCAGGGAAGACTTCGAATTTTAATTATTTTTTTTTCTTGTGCTAGAGTTTTTTTTTTTTTTCAGACATTTTATCCTTCTCTGCTTTCCAGGTGGGCTCCCGGATCAAGACGAGCCACGATACATTAAAATATAGGGTACTCGCTTCTTTACTTCAACATGCATTATTCCAAGAAACCAAAATTCATTAACCTTCCTCCTCTCCAAGTTGCATGCAATCTTACTGCACCCATCACGAGGATGATTTCGCGCTTTCGTCGCTGCGGCGTCCAATCGGCGCGCTTCGCGAATTTCCGGCTCCAACTTTGTGTTTGACGAGTTTAGGACCCCTGTCGGTCATTTTTTCTTCACTTAGTCTTCGATGTTTGAGCTGTTCTTCTCGTGTATAACGCTTGGTTACTCTCCCAATTCGCTACATTAGTACAGAGTGAAGAATATCGTTTTCTGCTACTCGTGCAGAATATCGCGTTCGAACGCCAGACGCTGGTGTTCGACGTTATATCGCTAGGCCCTGTGGCAGGAGCAGAAGACGCTCTTGTTCGATCTGATTGGAGGGAGACAGTCTGTAGAGACATGGAAAGCTAGCCTTAGCGTCTACCCCCTAACCCTTCCAACCAAGGCCCCGCGTTTTGACGTCATCGCACGCTCCCATCTCCTCTTCTCCTATACTTTCTCTCCCTACAATCGACGTACAATCACCGTGCTTCCCAGAAAACTGAATCAGTCAACGAAATAGAATTTAGGTTCCCCATTCATTCCCGCAGGTCCTTCAGTTACACCCCGAGAAAGGAGTCAGCAGCACTCCCTCAATCACTTCGACCGGCGGAGTTTATCCCAGCCGAAAGGGGTACAGCGACCGGCTTCCCTCAATCCCTGCCGTGTAAATCCGCCACCGATACACGCGGAAACGAGAACACCGACCATCCGTTCGGTAACGACGAGCCACCAGTCGGCGACTGCATCGGCAAGAAAGAGCTTTACCGTTCCGCCGCCCATAAACCCGGGAAAAGACAAAAACAACGCCGCACCCGATAAACAGGGAGGACCTCTAGCGCATGCGCCAAGCGCGACGCGAACGCGAGAGAGGGTATATATATATAAGCTCCCATAAGGGGAAACCTCTCCCCATAAATCGCCGCAGCGAAGGTGGCGGCGCCCTGCGTCGTTATACGGCATGCCCGTTCGTTTCATAAAGAAGGCGAGCGCTAATGGAAGTCGCCGATTTACACGCCTTGCTTTATGGCCCACCGCCGACGCCGCTTCTCCCGTATTCGGCCAGCCGCCGCACGACGAAGGCCAAAGAGCGCGCGGACCCGATGGCCCCCTCCCCACGCCGCACTGCGGCGCGTGTGTGTGAACGCCTTACGACTCGTACGACCCCCACTTCGGAACCAAACAAACAAGAGCTCGCACGCGAAGTCTCTTTGTCTTCGCATTGCTCTTTCTTTGGCTCCTCTTTCGTTAATTCGTCGTCGTATTTGTTGCTAGTGTTATTATCGCAAGCATTGTTGTTGTTGTCTTAGTTAGGCGTACCAAGATGGCGACGGTGCTTAGGGAAACTGGAATGGGTGGGGACGGGGAAAGGGTGGGGGTGCCGGATATTAATCTACTTTTATTCGAGCTCCACGTGTGGGCCAGAAGTTCAGGTTCGGGCGGTTACGATCCCTGGGTATTCGGCGAGGTTACGAGGGAGGCTTTCTCCGGCCTGGTCGTATCTATCTCGATTGAGCTCTATCTTTCAGGCTCTCTTTCTCCGTCTCACGGGAAGTTGTAACCCTTGGATTTTTTTTCCTTCTTCCCTTCTTTATCCTTGTAGTTAGCTTTCGCGTTCAGTTCTATCCTGTTTCGGTCCCTGATTTTGGTGGCGAGGCTCGTGGAAGAAGTCAGTTTTTGTCCGCCGCTTGTCCAACGACACCTGGAATAATCAAAGCCGGCGCGAGAATTTTGACGTCATCGCAGTGAGATCGAACGAGGACGCGTGAATGTACGCGCGAGCTACGTCAGCGTTCGGATGGGAGTCGTGTCCAATCAAACGCGTTCGAACGGCGCTCGGCCATCGCGGGCTCTTGTACTATAGACCCTTTAAAAAAAGAAACATCGACCAACATCGGCGGTCGCAATTTCCTTAGGCTAAGTGGCGCAAGCTGCCGCCCGTTACACAAGGTATAGCCATTACCATCCAGCCATCCATCCATCCTTGGGCGCGAAGCGTGTGATTGGATCCGAGTCCTTGCAGAATGCCGACGTACCGCTTGATTTCCGTACGAGCTGAGCCGAGTTGGCGCCGAACGGTGACGCACCCCTCGCGTCCTATACACTCTCAGAGCAAAAGAACTTGTTATTGGGCAAGTTGGTGTTGACTGTGTTGAACCAAGGTTAAAAGCGCTAAAAAAACGTACACAAGATAGAAGACAAACACGGGCGCTACTCACAACTGTATTGGGAAAGGAAGATGGAAGTATATATATACGCATCTTTGACTTATTAACTTTTCCCGGTCCATTGTTTTTATATTTACCTTACTTTATATATATATATATATATATATATATATATATATATATATCAGTGTGTCGAACAGAAAAAAATACGGGTTCGGCTACGGTTCAGGTTCAGGTAAATTTATTTTGTTCCGGTTCAGTTCCGGTTCGATTAATTCGATCCGCGAACCGGTTCGGAAATTATAAATGACAAATTGCAACATCAAAATAAATTACAAATAAAACATCTGAAATCAGCACATACAAAACGGGATACATCGTAGTGTAAGGCTCAGGGATTTCTACCAGGAATGGTTTCCTTATGTGCACTCAAAGGTTACCTCACCGACGTTTACGCATTCGGACTTCATCTAATTGGGTCCGACGCAGTAGCTGTAAAATCCGCGACCTCCTTACAAACCCACTTACAAGTAGAACTCGCTAACTATCCCGCCACCTCGGCGTGTAAGCAATTGAAGGAACAGATCAGTGGGGAGAAAATACAGCTTTCTTTATTTGGACTAGCCTTCGGTAACTCAAATTAGACCCTTAAAGAAGTTTTGATTAAACAAGATACGGAATATGAAAAACACTTCACCGAACGCAACGCCAGAAGGACGTAATAGGATAAATATTAAAATAAAAGAGTTCGCTGCCTGTGCAAGCCGCGACCAGCGCAATACTGGTTCCTATGTCAAGATTCATGGATGCAGCGTTTGTCAAGATTCATGGATGCAGCTTTTATATTCCTAAGACTGAGTGGAGAAGAAAAATATGTAAACGAGGTGTGTGTCAGTTGACGGCACTTAAAAAACAAATGGCATTAATAGCACATTCATTGTCAACAGCGCGTGGCCGAACCGTTTTTACATGAGCCGGTAACCGTTATTTTTTTTCCGGTTCAGTTCCGGTTCGGGTTCATCGCGATAACAATATAACGGTTCGGGTTCGGGTTCAGTTCCGGAAAAAATACCGGTTCGGTTCCGGTTTTCGGTTCGGTTCGGTTCCGGTTCGACATATATATATATATATATATATATATATATATATATATATATATATATATATATATATATATATATATATATATATAATTTTTGGCTTTCGGCGGGTTCCTGGAAACTTTGATTCATTGGATTAAGTACGGTTCATTCATCTGCACATATTCGTTCATATATATATATATATATATACATATATATATATATATACTTATCGTCACCCAGGCTACACATGCGCGAGATACAGGAGCATAAACCCGTTTACTATACATTTATCGAAAAAACGAATCTTAGCACTATACAATGCTATTGACATGTCGATGACGCGCTAAAAAAAGCAGGAACGAGCGAGGATGTGGCACGAAGCACGCCAGGCCGTACATCGAATGCGTTACAGGGGTCGTGTATGAAATCCCCCTAACGTCTGGAAAATCTCACGCTGGACAAACGGGAAGATGCACCAATTACCGTTTAAGAGAGAACGCAGAAAAGTTAAAAACAAATGACGGGGCGCATTTGCCCGCGCACTGTAGGGCCTGCAAATGCGAGCCACACTTAGGGGATACAAAGATTCTCGGTAGAAGCAGAATTCAATGATCACGCGAACTGCAAGGGGCATATTTGGTCAAGAAGAGGGGACCCCAGTGCGTCAGCGACACGTCAATAGCATTGTATAATGCTGAGATTCGATTTTTTTTTTCGATAAACATATGTAAACGGGTTTATGCTCTCGTATCTCGAGCATGTGTAGCCTGGGTGACGAACAGTGTACCAGATATAAATATATATATACTGTGTAGTTTCATCTTCCTTTCCCAATACAGTTGTGAGTAGTGCCCGTGTTTGTCTTCTGTCTCGTGTACGTCTTTATAGCGCCTTTCACAATGGTTCAATACACGGTCCGAGTGCATACGTGGCCCAGCAATGGCCGACTCGAATAATTGGCGCGGCCGCTACTAGATGGCGCGCACTCTTGAAAAGGGTCTGTAGCTCATTTGGCGCCGCCCGACAGCGATGACGTCAGCAGAGGACGCGGAGGATGTTCGCAGGCCTTGACTTGTCTATGCTCCGCTTCACATGAAGTGCGACCGCAGCCGAGGCTACCATCCGGCAGAGCCAATCAAGCAGCGGCGAAATTGCATCGTCACGACGCTCGATGTCTTTGATCGTTTAGCTATCACCGGCTAAATCAATCGCGCACATAAAAAAAAAAAAAAAAAAAGCCTAGGAACACGCTGCATAGTCTCTGTGCGCGATTGGTTCAGCCGGCGATTGCAAACGCACAAAGAGGACGAGCACAACAACGGTACACTTTTGATTCTGCTTCCTTGACTCTTTCGTATCAATAATATTGGCTCCGTACAGGAGCTAAGGTGGCACCGAGCACAGGTGTGGTGTCGGCTCGGTTGTGGCGCTTTCGAGTTGGTGATCGGCAGCGCAGCGTAAGGAATACGCCTGCACGCTGGGAACAGCAGCGCCACCACCGCAGTGGTGTGACATTGGGGAGTTGTGCCGGGGGTGTGTGTGGAAATCAATATTTTTTATCTTAATCTAAACTATGAGATAGGAAGAAATGAAATAACGACCTTTGTTATTTGCTTTGTGCGCATACCTCAGGGTTTAGATTACGCTGTTCCCTAACCAGCTCGCATTTATACCTTACGTGTTTTTTTTGTTTTTTTTTTTACAATTCTTGTTTCGCTTTTTTTTTGTACGACTGGAGTACGGCGGTGCCTCTATATGCAGTACACCAATCATCGTTACATTTATTTGATAGTGTTGTCCCAATCAAATCAAACAAAACTTTTCTACAAACATATACGTACTTGTTCTGCTCTCTACTCCCCTCTAGTCGTATGCGTCGTCTGTAATAAGTGGCCTATAGTGTACAATGAGCTTCTTTTCTTTAGTTTAAACAGCAAATAATATATTGCACCGCGTTAATAGGCCGCCGGTTATTTTTCTACGGGACTGAAGAGTTCTTTTCAAATATTGCTTATAGTCATCAAGTACATTTTAATTTTCGATGTGTTATACAATTTGTTTTGATGTTGAAATGTAAACTCTTGCTTGAACTAGTGACATTATAATGATCCATTTTATATTCAGCATTCAGTCCCTTAATGCACTGCCAGAAAACACATAAATGAGACTGCACTGAGTATAGTTTTATACTTCAAAAACTCGACCGCAGAGAGCTCAAAGAATAAGCTAACCCACTTTAACACCTCAAGAATATCCGTGTCGACTCCACCCATTGGCAGTAAGCCCGAGTAACTTTCTATGTAAAGCAAACACAAAGAAAAAAAGGTTACTGGGTGCAAAACGTATAATCGATTGAGCTTTAACAATCAATATATACTTTAATTGGTGTCTTTGACGCAACGATTTTAATGATCAAACTTGCCACCGTTCGTTACGTCTGTTGAAAAGTTTCATTTTATCCTTGTCAGTTTTATGCCGGCAAGACCCCCCTCCCCCCCTTCTTTTGTTCCCCAACTCAATCCGTTATTAAACTCGCTAATTGGCGTTTCGCAGGGATAGACCACGTGATTAGAGCGGTCCATCGCACCAGGGCAGGCAGATATAGGCATCGAAATTTCTTCGGAAGATAAATCGGCCTTCTAAGTCGGGCTTTGTTCCGCCGACCAAACAAAAAAGTGGACGCAAAACAAAAAATGGCCGGACAAAAGAAGCAAGACGAGGTACCAGTGTAGTCACCTCATCGTATCTCGTATGAAACCACGTAAGAGACGTAATGTGGGCTCTGTAGCTCCCGGCGTCGTATTTCCCTACCGCATAAAGTCTTGGTCTGTCATTATACTCGAGCATTTGAGCTCTTTTTTTTTTATTTCTCGATTACGCTTTTATTTTTTTTAGGTGCGTCATTATCTCGTATTTCGTTAGAAGCAAGCGCGACGGCCCAGAGCCAATTAGGAAATGTTATCAACGCCGATCGTTCAGACGCGTGCTCTCACACACGAGGGTATTCTAATTATGGAAGTTATCTGACGAATCGTGCCTGAAAAAAAGGAAGAAAACATTAAATGAATTAGAGTACAAAACCGTAAAGTAAGATTTTCTTTTTGTATACTGCGTTTTGCGATCTTGTATTTTTGTCTTTGTCTTTCTTTTCTCGCTTCAACAAGTTTGTATTGTAAAATAAAAATATATAATGAGAAATAATGGTAATGCAGAGGGATAAAAAAAGAGAAAGAGTAAAATAAGAATACATTGCTAAAATAAAGGTATTAAAAATTTTAAAAGGAAACTTAATATTAGGCAGTAAATAAAGAAAAAGAAACATAGAGACCATATACAGACACAAATAAATAAATAAATAAAGTTTGCCAAAAAGGCCACAAAAATAGATTCATGATGCACACATTTATAGAGAATAATGAAAGGGAGAAACCGAGAATAAGAAATACACAGGAAATACGGAAATAATATTAAAATAGAGCAATAAAACAAATTAAGACAGAAATCGAGTGCAAACCAACGACAATCGTCTCTTTTTCCCACTAAAGTGGCAAAGGCACGTGGCAGCTAACCCAAAATGTGATGCGGTGTGGAGCTAAATGCGACCGCAGCGCCGCCGTTTCTGGCACCTCGGTAAATCCGACACAGTCATTCCGGGGACAAGACGAGACGGAACGGAGAAGATTAAAGAGTTGCGCCTCGCTGCAGCTTCCTCGTGAACGGCACTATCTACAAAGTGCACCAAAATGAAGTGAGGAAAGAAAAGAAAAAAAGCGCGCGTGCTTGACCAAAGCTTGGGACTCGCTCGTGTTAGGAGTAGAGCACGTCGCTTCCTTCGCTCTATATGTTTGATCATGTGATCTGACCCACGAGGAGCAAATCGCATCGATTGGAGCAAAACAACGTTCGGCTGACACTCCTGTCCAATCAGTGACGAGACGAGCGTCGCGTCAGCGTTCGGATGGCACTCGTGTTGTATTTTTCCGTCATCATACCGAGAACCGGAAACAATTAGATGCAAGTCATACAACAAATTCCATGTTAAAAAAAATAACAAAGAGAAAGAGAGAGAGAGAGAGACGTCTTATCACAGAAATCATGCACAAGACATATAAAACTGTATCAGAAAACAATGGAAACAAACTTTTCCATCCTTCAAAGCGCCCACGTATACTCCTCTAAAACATTTCTCCGAGAACCAAATCCACACGAAATTTCTCAAAACTTAAAAAAGAAAGACTATAGGATGACGAAACATTAATTCCAAGCCGACGATGAACATGCTTCTGTCTTCATCTCTTTTCACGTGAGATTTAATCCATGTCTTCTACCCTCTTTAAGTCCCCCCTCCCCTCTTCTCTTACACAGCCCCGGTTTTCCAAGTACACTTGACTCGTCGGGAGTCGGGCACTACTAGCGGACCGTGATGATATTTAATCGATTTAAGGCGTTATCCGGATTAGATGCACACACTGCCCCCGACTCGCACGGCCGGACTGCACGGTTTGCTCGTGCGGCATTACGGCATTACGCAGCGGGTTTATTTTTAGCCAGTTAACGCGGAGCAAAACGCACAGAGTGCGAGAACTGAAAGCTGAAGTGCGAGAATATGTTGACGCAAGCGCGAAGCGCCCGCCCTAAGTTCGTAGCGACAACGATAGCTGGCGCTGCGATTAGGAGAGGATTAGAGAAAGGAGGACCCGCCACCCTTCAGGACCATCCCCAATTAAGGCTTTCTCAATGTCATATATATATGTATAAAATATGAACATAATTCGAGTAAAGGAGGTTAAACTAAGGTAATTGTAAAACAATTGGCGGCGATATTTACCTTCAAACGCCTGTCATGCATGAAACGCCGTA
This sequence comes from Ixodes scapularis, assembly GCF_016920785.2. Lineage (NCBI taxonomy): Eukaryota > Metazoa > Arthropoda > Arachnida > Ixodida > Ixodidae > Ixodes > Ixodes scapularis. The sequence goes on from NW_024609839.1 coordinate 27,147,481, forward strand.
GTTTAGAAGTAATCATTTTAATTTGTTTAGAAGAGTATATGCAGTCGAGTATAGCCGAGCCTCTCGACGAAACTGTCGTAATACATACAATAAACTCCTAGATATGCAACTCCCACAGTACTAACCTTTGACTTATTACATATATATATATATTGCCGCGCGCAAGGCTGAGAAAGCAACGCTCGGTCACGGTCCTCCAGAAAGTTCCCGTTTATTCATGTACCACACGTAACTTCTATCATTTATCCCTGCTTTTGTTTTCTAGAAAGTGCGTGTTCATTCTCGCCCCGATCACGCGACGCTCGAACCGCTTTCGCCGAATCTTCGAGATAGCGGCGCACTCTAGATAAGAGGCCGCCCGCGACCTTGTCGAGTCAGTCTCGCCCTAGCGCTCGATTCTGCTGACACGCCGACTTCGACGCCCGCGACGCTCTGCTTTCTTCTGTTTCCTTCTTTATTTTTGGCACAAGTTCGCCACATTAAACGTTTATTTATTTCTGTTTATTTCTTGTTTATTGGTCACGACTCACCACCCGTGACATTCTAGTGGAGGTGCGGGGTACCGCATGTTCGTGCAGCGCAGCCCTCCGAGTTCCCGCAGTACAAGTCCGAATCCAAGCTCCCGAGGACCCAACGAAGACCAGATCGAGACTCGTTCAAGTCGCCGCACCCAAGGGCTAAACCCGGATATACGGACTTCTACCACCCAGGACCAGGCAGCCGACGATGGCCAACCAGTCGCAGACCCCCGCCGCTCCTGCCGTCGTCTACCTACCCGTCGCTCCTCGGACACCGGCTCCGTTCCACGGCGAACTCCACGAAGACGTTGAAGATTGGATCGACCAATTCAAACGCGTCGCCCGCCACAATAGCTGGACCAACGAGCAACGGCTGCAAAACGTGTATTTCTCGCTCGAGGGGACTGCCAGAAGCTGGTACGAAAATCACGAGTCTTCATTGACATCCTGGGACATTTTCAAGAGCCAGCTGAAGGCGACATTTGTCAACCAGCACCGCCGAGAGAGAGCCGAAGACTTACTTCGTACCAGGACTCAAGGCCCCAACGAGAGCATTACCGGCTTCGTGGAGGATGTTCTCCGCCTAAACGCCCGCGCCGATCCTCAGGCTACCGAGGAGAAGAAGCTGCACCACCTGATGAGGGGTGTGAAAAGCGAGATTTTCGGCGGTCTCATCCGGAATCCCCCAACAACAGTCGACGAGTTCATCACGGAGGCGACAAATATGGAACGGGCCTTGCTAGCCCGCGCCAGACACTACCAACGACACCCTGGCGTAACTACTCGAGCGACATCTGGATCCGACCTGGGCACCACCCTCCCCGGCATCCGTGACCTTATCCGTGAAGCCGTCCAGGAGGAGTTGAAGAAGTTGCTACCTGCTGCCACAAGCCTGGCTACGCCCTCAGTCGCCGAGATTGTCCGGGAAGAACTTCAGCAGGCGCTGCAGCCAGAAGTTCTCGCCAGCGCCGCTCCTGAACCATCGAAGCTGAGCTACGCCGCAGCTACCCGACGACCACCGCCCCCTGCTCACCCGTATACGGCGCCACCTCGACGTGAACCTCTAGCGCCGCAGTATTCACGACGCCATGAAGATCGGGCGTACGTCCGCCCAGAACAAGCTGCTCCACGAAAGACCGACGTGTGGAGGACAGCCGATCGACGCCCGTTGTGCTACCACTGCGGGGAGGCCGACCATATCTACCGTCGTTGTCCCTACCGGCAAATGGGCCTGCGTGGGTTCCACCCGGACGACCCACGCCCGAGGTACGGCGAACGCCCTCACGACATCGAGGAGTACCTCCGACGTTCGCCCTCCCCAGTGTCGTCTCTCCGCCGTGAAGCCCACTCCCCATCGCCACGACGTTCAGCCTCCCCAGCGCCACGATCCCGCCGAGAGAGCCTGTCTCCCCTGCGTCGTCGGGAAAACTGAGTGCGGCAACGCCTGGAGGTGACGTTGCCGAAAACGACGGAAGCAAACAGCCTCCAAGAACGCCGGAGCGCTCCCACTCTCTCGACGCCCCGCATGGCACCGACGCGCCTGCAACGGTGTCCAACAACCTAAACGTTGTTATCGATGGTCAAAACGCATCGGCACTCGTTGACACCGGGGCAGACTACTCAGTATTGAGTGGGAGGCTCTCTCGCCACCTTCGAAAAGTCACGACGCCGTGGGATGGACCGCAGATACGAACCGCCGGAGGACACCTCATCACGCCTGTCGGAAGGTGCACCGCTCGTGTCGAAATTTACGGCGAGACGTGTCCTGTGAAATTCGTCATTCTACAAGACTGTTCCAGAGACGTCATTCTCGGCATGGACTTTTTGTGTGAATACGGCGCCGTCATCGACCTTGGAGAAAACAGATTGACGCTGCGGACACCTGTTCCGCCTTCAGAGAAACTCCAAACTGCGTCAGCCGCCGTCCGAGTCGCTGCCGACCACGTGAATCTGCCGCCGCGATCAAGTGTTGTCGTACCTGTCGTGACCGATGCAGCTACCCGTAGCGAAGTTCTTCTGGAAGGTAACCTCCAGTTGCTCCTGGGAAGAGGAATAGGCGTCGCACGAGGAGTAGCTGAACTTCAGGATGGCCGCACTGTGGTCCTCGTGACGAACTTCCGGAATGAAACGCAACACCTCACAAAAGGTGCAGCCGTTGGCCACGTCGAGGATCTCCAAAACTCCGCCGAAATCGCCGCCATTACTGATGAATCCTCGCCACCTCAGCAAGACGGTACGTCGCCAGCGCAACTCGACATCGACCCTAAGCTTCCGGACCCGAAACGACGGCAGCTGATTAACCTCCTCGCCGAATACCGTGACTGCTTTGCGGCGTCGTCGAAGGTACGCCAAACAGCCGTTGCGAAGCACCGCATCATTACCGAGGACGACGCGCGCCCTGTGCATCGATCACCGTACAGAGTCTCCGTTAAAGAAAGGGAGGTGATCCAGGAGCAAGTTCAAGAGATGCTGAACGACGACATAATCCAACCATCAAGCAGTCCGTGGGCCTCTCCAGTCGTACTGGTTAAGAAGAAGGACAGAACGCTTCGGTTCTGCGTGAACTACCGGCAGCTGAACGCGGTGACGAAGAAAGACGTCTACCCACTCCCCCGAATCGACGACACGTTAGACCGGCTGCGCCACTCTCGATACTTCTCATCGATGGACCTGAAGAGCGGCTACTGGCAGATCGAAGTCGACGAACGGGACCGAGAGAAGACAGCTTTCGTCACGCCGGATGGGCTGTACGAGTTCAAGGTAATGCCCTTCGGACTATGTACGGCGCCAGCAACTTTCCAGCGTGTTATGGACACCGTACTGGCAGGACTGAAGTGGCAGAGCTGTCTGGTCTACCTCGATGACGTCGTGGTGTTTTCCAGCGACTTCGACGAGCACTTGCGACGACTCCGAGCTGTTCTTCAAGCCATACGGACCGCTGGACTCACCCTCAAGCCGTCAAAGTGTCGGTTCGCCTATGACGAACTGAAGTTTCTAGGTCACGTGGTTAGCAACGAAGGCGTACGCCCAGACCCTGAGAAGACTCGCGCCGTCGCGTCATTTCCAGTGCCGACAGACAAAAAGGCCGTGCGAAGATTCCTTGGACTTTGCGCCTACTATCGTCGCTTCGTTCGGGATTTCGCACGGATTTCCGCACCGCTCACAAACCTCACGAAGGACGCCGAGAGGTTCGAATGGGCCGAGAAACAACAGCGGGCATTCGACGAGCTGAAGCGACGACTCCAGACGCCTCCGGTTCTTGGACATTTCGATCAGGATGCGGACACCGAGATTCACACTGACGCAAGTAACGCAGGACTTGGCGCGGTACTAGTTCAAGTACAAGAAGGCACCGAACGAGTCATCGCCTACGCAAGTCGTACACTGTCCAAGGCAGAGAGAAATTACTCCACGACTGAGAAAGAATGCCTTGCGGTCGTCTGGGCAATCACGAAGTTTCGTCCGTACTTGTACGGAAGCCCGTTCCGCGTAGTCACGGACCACCACTCGCTCTGCTGGCTTGCGAACCTCAAGGACCCGTCAGGACGCCTCGCTCGGTGGAGCCTCCGGCTACAAGAGTTCAACATGACTGTGGTTTACAAGTCAGGACACAAGCACAGCGACGCTGACTGCCTGTCCAGGGCCCCTGTCGAAACACCTTCCGGCAGCAGCGACGACGATGATGACGAGTGCTTTCTACGGGCAGTGAACACCGATGACATGGCACGACGTCAACGAGACGATCCGGAGCTGCGAGCCTTAATCGAGCACCTGGAAGGGCGCGGCGGTACCGTACCCCGTGTTTTCTCACGAGCCGTGCCGACCTTCACCATTCGACAAGGTGTACTCTACAAAGAGAACTTCGGGAACAACAACTCGCCGTGGCTGCTGGTAATCCCGACCGACCTTCGAGGGGAGATCTTTCAAGCATGTCACGACGACCCGACGTCCGGACACCTTGGATACAGCCGGACACTGGCCCGTATTCGTGAAAAGTATTACTGGCCCAAGCTCCCCAAGACCGTCCACCTGTACACACGATAATGCCACGAGTGCCAGCGACGCAAGAAACCTCCGACGAGGCCGGCCGGACTCCTGGTGCCTATTTCTCCTCCAACTGCACCCTTTCAGCAGATCGGAATGGATCTACTTCGTCCTTTTCCGCCTTCGACGTCGGGGAACCGCTGGATCATCGTCGCCACAGATTATCTCACGCGGTACGCCGAAACGAAAGCTCTTCCTTCGGGGACTGCTGTGGAAGTTGCCAAGTTTTTCATTGAGTCCATCGTCCTCCGGCACGGCGCTCCAGAAGTTCTGATTACAGATCGCGGATCATCGTTCATGGCACAACTGACCCAAGAAATCTTCCGACTCAGTCACACCAGCCATCGTCGTACAACTGCGTACCACCCGCAGACCAACGGGCTGACGGAGCGACTCAACAAGACAATCGCCGATATGATCTCTATGTACGTCGACGTAGAGCACAAGACGTGGGACGAGGTGCTGCCCTACGTCACGTTCGCCTACAATACGGCGGTTCAAGAGACCACTGGATTCACCCCTTTCCAGCTGGTACATGGTCGGAAGGTAACGACCATGCTGGACGCCATGCTGCCCCATGAGCCATCTGACAACGAGAGCGATGACGCCCAGGCGGTTGCTCAACGCGCCGAAGAAGTTCGCCAGCTCGCCCGACTCCTGATTCAAGACCAGCAACGCGTCGACGCCGGCCGCTACAACCTTCGTCGCAGGGACGTCCACTTCCAGCCCGGAGATAGGGTGTGGGTATGGACGCCCATCCGTCGCCGCGGCCTCAGTGAGAAACTGCTGAAACGGTACTTTGGACCATACAAGGTACTTCGTCGCCTCGGCGAGCTGAACTACGAGGTGATGCCCGACGGAACAGGAACATCGTCACGCCGCCCACCACGACCTGAGGTCGTCCACGTCGTGCGCCTGAAGCCGTACTACGCTCGATAGGACTGTGGACCTTTTGTGCTCCAAAAGACTCTTTAGTTTATCGTTCTTTTTTATTTTGATTTGTTTTACACTGCATCGGGGCGATGCACTTTTAAAGGGGGGAGTAATGCCGCGCGCAAGGCTGAGAAAGCAACGCTCGGTCACGGTCCTCCAGAAAGTTCCCGTTTATTCATGTACCACACGTAACTTCTATCATTTATCCCTGCTTTTGTTTTCTAGAAAGTGCGTGTTCATTCTCGCCCCGATCACGCGACGCTCGAACCGCTTTCGCCGAATCTTCGAGATAGCGGCGCACTCTAGATAAGAGGCCGCCCGCGACCTTGTCGAGTCAGTCTCGCCCTAGCGCTCGATTCTGCTGACACGCCGACTTCGACGCCCGCGACGCTCTGCTTTCTTCTGTTTCCTTCTTTATTTTTGGCACAAGTTCGCCACATTAAACGTTTATTTATTTCTGTTTATTTCTTGTTTATTGGTCACGACTCACCACCCGTGACAATATATATATATATATATATATATATATATATATATATATATATATATATATATATATATATATATATATATATATTCAAACGGAAGAGGATGAAGGTCAAGAAGGAAAGAGAAAAAAGAGGACGAAGTAAAAGATTTAGGACGTCGGTGGTCTATAGCTTTTGGAACACATGTTACATTTTGGTGTCAGAAGTGGGATGGAACCTACAATGTCATTAACAAGGCAGCAAAACCAGCTTACAGAGGAAACCATTCCACCCACCCTACGGGTCAGGCGTCAACAGCTTCACTACCAACAGTCACGCTGGCGAAGATTCGGTCGCTGTTCTAAAAGCAAGAGCAAGAACAACGAATCACTAACACTCAAACCAGCCTCACTCAAGTAGTAAAGCAACAACATCAAGAACACGTTCAGGCCATTCGCTCTGATATGGAATCCTTTAGAACGATGCATTGACATCTTGAGTTTAGAACGATGCCTTGAAACCTTGAATAAAAGACTCCGGAATGTGGAAGAGGGTACGAGGTCGTCGCTTGCCAGTAATCCACAGACAGTAGTTGATCCACCGGCTGATGAGCAGGAAGCTGCAACGGATCACCAAGTATTCCCGACGTCCCCTCCTCCCCGTTCTAAGCTGAAACCACAACCGTTCAACGGAACGGTTTCCATGGACGCATATCTTACCCAGTTGGAGGTGATTGCAGGAGAGAATGGTTGGGGATGCATTCTCTGAAGTTCAAGCCTAAGCCTCTAAGCTATGAGGGGAATCTCTCAAAGAGTATTTCGGCTTGTCGCCGGATTGAATATTGGAGTATCAGAACTGGTGGGAGCTGTACGGGGACAGTCTTGAGATGACCACCTTCAACATCTCCGTCATGTCCAACTAAAACCACGGCGACAGAGTTTGACAGAGTCGCTTACGGTTTTTGTGGCAGATATTGAGCGCATAGACCATAATTCATTTCCCAACTGCTCATCTCACACGTTCGACATGATCGCTATTGCAGAGTTTACTGATACAATACGAGACAACAAAGTAGAGCAAACGGCCCGATTGGCTCGGAAAACTACTCTCCGAGAGTCCCTCGCTACTGCCCTGGGAATTGAGGTGGCAATCTTTGCTACCAGCGTCCCTTGCGCTTCACAAAACAGTGAAAATCTGAGTGAGCACCGCGCACTACAGCGACAGTGCCGAGATAGCCGTTGCTGCTTAACCTGCAACAGACTGGGTCATCAACACGTAAATGCCCTAGCGGACAGTCGAAAAAGGAGAGAAGCGATTAACAGGGGCAGAACCGGGGATAAATCTGACAGTGTCCACGCTGAATGGCATTGAGGCAAGATCCACGTGCCCACGGATAAAGCTAAATGGAGACAACGCTACATCACAAGCTTTGATAGATACTGGATCTCCAATGAGCTTCGTCAATGCTTCACGCCTGCGGTCTACAGCCCAGGTGTCACCGCCTAAAAACCACTTTAGGCTTTTATCAGCTGATGGAACATCCATGCGTCAAATGGGCCGAGCTTGTTTGGAAGTGACTAGCTTGTGCACCAACGTTTCGCTTGAGGTGATAGTGTTACAAGGATCTGGTGCACCCTCTTATACTTGGCTGCGACATGTGCAAACAAGCTGGAATTAACCTGACATTTCAAAAGGATGAAGAAGCGATGGTTAACGCTGATTTAAATCCTCCAGGGTTCATTTCTGAGCAAAGAATTAGTAAATCTTTGATGGCGGAGAAAGAGTCCCAGACGGAGATTAGCGGCAGAACTGTAACCACTGCGGATACGTGCACCCACTTAGAAAGAAGAAAAAATTTGAATGTACCACCAGAAAAAAAAAATATCGCTTTGACCGCCTATTTATCGGTCCATTGTGGCAGCAGATGTCCTTGCTGATGCTGAAAATACACAAAATCCTAATCACCCTTTTCCTTGGAAGCGGTCTTCGAGTTGCAAGCACCGAAGCGATAACCTACCTACTAACAGAACGCCAGTTATGTCTTTAGGAGATTCTTGTGGAGTACGAGTTGCGAAGGAAAGTCTTCCACATTCAGCCAAGTTTGTTCATGTGAAACTTCCATGACCGTATTTGAAGGTTGATAGAACGCAGAGCCTCGTCGTGAATATGTGGCGGTTCGAAGTTTTCTCTCCTGCAGCGGACAAGATACCTCGGTGTTAGTGCTTAATCTGAGTAGTAAGGAAATAACTCTTACTTCGCATGACCAGCTCGTCAGTGTCTTTGACCTGCCGAATGAAGTCATAGTGGCATCGATAAATACCGAACCGATCTACGAAGGCGGCAATGTTGGTGCACTATGCTGTCTGGAACGCGTTTAACTTTGGACCATAATTGTCTCATGAGCAGACGCAGGCAATTCAGGTAAGGTTAGGGTGATACCAGAGTTGCATAGCATTTTCTCTAGATGAGCTGGAGGCAACGTCACTAGTACGACACCATCTACACCAAGATAGGACGTGAAATTAGCAAGCGAGTCCACAACATGACCAGAGAGAAGATCGTTTCGCTATCGGCAAGCCCCTGGTCATCACCCGTGGTCCTTGCTCCGAAAAAGCATGGATCTGTACGTTCTTGCGTCGACTACATTAAACTAAACAGCGTCACCAAGAAGGATGCTTTTCCCCTCCCACGTTTAGATGATGTGTTGGGTCGACTTCATGACTGCGAATATTTTACACACCTTGACCTGCGAGCTCGCTATTGGCAGTGAAAATGGATCCACGTGACGCCGAAAAGACAGCTTTCGTAACATCTGATGGTCTGTGCGGGATTTATCCGCCTGCCACTCGGTTTATGTAACAGACGTTTGATGGACCACGTCCATCAAGCGTGCCCTCGAGGAGCATCCCACACCCTCATCTCCAAAATAACTTCGCAGTTTCCTAGGATTTGTGTATTACTTTCGCAGGTTTGTAGCAAACTTCGCTACTCGCACCGCTCTATTTTATGCCCTACTAAAAAAAGGCAACTCTTGGAACTGGGGTGCTTTACAACACTGTGCATACAAGCACCTAAAGGCTGCTCTTCTACAATCTGCTACGCTGGCTCACTTTGTAGAAGGGGAAAAGACGTTTCTACACACGGACGCTAGCGTGCATGGTTTAGGTGCTGTGCTTTTGCAAGAAAGGGAAGATGGGGTCAAGCGAGTAATAGCCTTCGCAAATCGTCAACTGAATGATGCAGAGACCCGCTACCATTCCCCAGAGATGAAATTGTCTGGGCGGTTGAGAATTTTCGACGCTACCTTTACGGCTGTCATTTTACAGTGGTATCGGACAGTTCGGCTCTGCAGTGGCCGCCGTCTAAGATGGATCTGACATTGAAACTGGCCAATCAGGCTATGCACCTTTAACAGTACGAATTTATGGTGGAACATCGGAAAGGATCTTTTCGCATATATACTGGCTTTCTCTCTACTGCTGATAATGCCAAAGTTTCTTCTCTACTTGACATCGCAACAGCGCAATCAAACGACGCTACTCCACGAGACATAAGCGACGTTTTCAGGGAGCTCAGGGAACCACACAGGGATAAAGCCGAGCGAACCGCCGACTTCGACGATATTAGGATGAACGAGGCGGGGTTCTACACTATCGGTCGTCACCTACAACAAACTGGCTTCGTGTTGCGACATTGACTTTACAGGAGGATGTCATACAGATGTGTCATGACGTACCAACATCCGGACATCTTGGAGGAAGGAAAACGATGGCCAAGTTGTCACAAAGATTCTGGTAGAAAACCTGGCGAGAGGATGCCAAAAGTTACATGGCTTCGTGTCCTACCTGTCAGTACCAAAAAGTGGATGCTGCAGTAAAATGGGCCCAACTCTTGCATATCACACCACCGGATAGTCCATTTGAGATTGTTGGTATAAACCACTTGGGCCTATTTCCAAGTTGATCCCAAGGGAACAGATACATCATCGTAGCCGTCGATCACATGAGCAAGTAGGTAGAGGTCGAGGCTGTACCTAACTCATCAGTGTCTTACTTTACACGCTGTGCGACCCGACACCTTGTTCTCAGACACGGAGCACAGAAGGCAATCATCAGGGATCGAGGAACTCCGTTCATGTTTAGAAACTTTGAAACCACACTTCGGGAGATCCGCTGCTTCCATTCCAGAACATCAGCATACCACCCTCAGACTAACGGACTTGTGGAGCACAATAGTCGCGCACTATTAGACGCCTTAGCAGCGTACGTGAAGGACTCTCACACAAATTGTAATCAGTTTCTTTACGAAGCAGCCTTTGCCACTAACACCTCTAAACAGGAAACCAACAAGGTAACTCCGTTTCGACCTATTTATGGAAGAACGGCTCTACTACACCCTGGTGAAAGTGACTTCGGTCATCCGTGGGACAGACGAAGTGGCGAGTAGAGTACGAACTACGCGAAGTAACGTCAGACATGCACGGGTGTCAGCCTGATTCGCTATCTTTGCACGACCATGATGTGCGCCATCAAGCGGGTCCCACGATGACGTGACAACATCGATATGCGGATGGTCACTTGGTCCTGGTACGCCGTCCAATGCAAATCGAAGGCAAATCGAAGTTGCTATCACGCTACCCCGGACCGTACAAGGTCATACAACGTCTGGGTGCTGTCACCTACAACTCAACGACCTACCGGAACTCTGCAATCGCCGGAAGCGCCGAACGTCTCCTGCGCATCAAACACAACTGAAATTGCGCCTCAGACGTGACATGTTGACGAATTAGAAGAAGTTGAGAACCACTTTATGCAGGATGGCCAAGATGAAGAAGGCGAAGGTCAAGAAGGGCACAGAAAAGAAGAGGAGGACGAAGTAAAAGCGTTAAGGCGCGTTCACACTCTTGCAACCGAGTGCGACCGAGAAAGACTTCTTGAGACCGGATGCGCTGAGCGGAGCTGGTCCTAAGAGATCGCAAGAGGCTTAAAAACCGGTTTGGTCTCTCTCGGTCGTACTCGGTTGCAAGAGTGTGAACGGCGCTTTAGACGCGGGTTGTAGATAGCTTTCGGGATACGCATAAAGTTCAGGTGACGTTGGTTCACGCGACGTCAATTTTCTCGCTCTATTTAGTGGAGAAACTACATTGGTTTATAGCTCACGTTACTTCAGGTTACTTGACATCAACTTTCCCGCCAAATGTAGCGGAGAAACTGAATTGCTGTATAGGTCAAGTCACATCAATTTGTACGATAAATTTAGCGGGAAAACTGAATTGGTCTGTGGGTCCCGTGACGTCAGGTCACGTGACATGAAATTTCCTACTAAATTGAGTCAGGGAACTGAAATAGTGTGTAGGTTACGTGACATCAATTTCCCCGCTAAATTTAGGGGGAAATTCACGGACGGACGGACGGACGCAATTTTGGGATCGGAGAGTAGCGTTAAAAAAGCATTTCCTGCTTTAAAATGAAAACGGGTGAATACATAGCCGGAGTTATAATTACGGACAAACTAAGAAACGAGGGGCTTTGCTTATTATTTTTACAATTCTTGCTTTGTGATTTGTTGTTCGGAGTTCTAATTGGCTGACGCCACAATCTCACTTGTTGCGTCCACGCCCACGCCCTCCGCTTCTTAAATTGCCAGTGAAAACAGGTATACAAATTTTTACCGATTATCACCGATGCGCAAAATGCCGAGTCACTTGGCTGGAGACGCATGTGCGGAGTAAGAATATTTTGAGAGGAGGGCTACTGCGATGCGCAGAACGTATTCCACAGCCTAGTATAGACAATGATGATAGTGCGCAGAAGGCGATTCGTGGGACGTACTATAACACGTTTGGAAGCTGCGGCGTTTTGAAAGCTAGTCTGGCCACTGTAAGCGGGAAAATGCTTCGTTTGGGGTACGGTGCCTGGAATGCGTATCCGACAGGCGCCTTTAGCGTTCTACTCATTGAAAGTGGTTCTGAAGCTGCAACGCATGGCGTCACAAGAGACGGGGAAGTACGCTGTCAGATATCGCGATCGTGGCGTTTGGTCGTCGAAATGTTGGAAAATACCACGAAAGAACTTGAATGGCCTATCGTCAGCGGCGTCCGTATTTTCGCTGCCGGAGTTTCCGTGAACTGCGAAGCTCGAGATCGACCTGCAGCACTACAGACGTCTGGCACATCTACCACCGCTGCTGAGACGCCGCCAGGATCGCGACGGGTGACTGCATGATACGACGTCACTGGGTGGAAACTGGGAGACCATCTCTTTGGAAGGGGTAAACACGCCAGTCGAAGACGCGTTCCAGGCACTATGGTTTGGTGACAGTCTAGCAGCCGTGGGAACGGCCTGACTATCAGATGGCCTAGACATACCAGAAGCAAGATGGTGGCGCCCATGGGGGCCGTACCCGTAAAAGTGTTCACGTTATCAGGGAGCTGTGGTATCGCGAAATGTCCATAACAGGTGCTTTAGAGTCGTCAAACACAAAGATGGAGCTGAAAATTTATGGGACGAATCAAATTGGACTTAGCGACAGAATTGCGATATGATCATCGGGAGAGCTCAATCGGCAAGCTGGTAAACTTCGGCTCAAATTTTTGTTCGAGGAGACTCCCCAGAGCGCGGAAGTCTCCATTTGGTTGCATAGGAGATACGTCGAACACGAAGCTATCAAATCTACTAGCAACACCAGCCAGAATAATCGGAAGCTTTGAACATCCTCCTCTAAATCCAATCGGAAGGCGTAGCTCCGCAATTGGGCCCGAGCCCTATGCCCAGCATTCCTGGACTTGTTGTGTGGACACGAGGCCAAACTTAACGCTAACGCAGCAGTCGTGTTCAATCTTTTTCTACACATTGACCTCACTGTGATAAATTCGAAATGCTAGTGAATGGACTTTAACATTTCTTGGTGGTATTGTTACCATAAGCCACGACCAAGTCAGTAAAATGAGGGTTAGTGTGTTAACTTTTATCTCACAGAGTCAGACCGTAGAAGTGAATTCTGGTTGCGGATATATGTCGACAGCTGTCATTTTTTTTCTCTCTCTATCTCCCTGCATGTATCTGGTCGCATTTGGCTTACTAAACGTCATAGCATAGCATTTTCTCATTTGAGTAATCAATTTTCAAGGAGCAGATCTATAGAGTAGGGCACCCTTCAAATCATGCATTTATCCTTGCAATACAAATATCTTTGGTTTCTTTCATATGGTGTAGGTGAACGGCGGAGGGTTAAAAAAAGACGGGAGTACCTACGCAGCGACAATATATCTAGCACCAGTAGACCGAATGCCTGTTTTTTTTCTTTCCCTCTGCACCTATTCTTACAAGTAAACTAACCTGATGGAGAAAGACGCCGGAACAAAACGGTCGGGTTTCAATTCATTCACTTCTATACCGCGTTCATCCCTAAGCAGACAGTGTGGTGAAAGCTGCGCCTCTTTTTGAACCAGCCTCGCATCAATATTTCGTACCGTGATCAGAGTCCTGCCCATACCCACGTACAGATATCGGGGTCAGTTGATGAAAGGGAGAGGGCTGATCACCCGCCGAGCGCGTAGCTCCTACCGACGTGTCAGTTTAAAGGGACCATGAAATGACCTTTTTACTTTTTCCAGATAACTTTTACATTAAACCGTCAATGTTCACTGAATGCCGAACAGGCATCCGTTTTCGTCTCGGTTTATTAACTTCTACACAAAAAATTAATGAAATATCGACTTTTTCTTTCTCTCCAACTGACCAGAAAACAAGCCGTAACGTACGCTGTTTCCGGAACCGGAAGTTCTCTCAGCAGTAGGAGAATGGGAGCGTTAGCGGCGACGAGTTGGGGTGCGCCAGTAAGTTTTACTGTGCTGATGTCACCGACGTATTTTCTGAATCGGCGCCTCTCATCACCGCATCGCAGCTGAGCGAAATTCAACGAGATATGTTGCGCTACAGCGACTGCATGGGACTAGTCCCATACGCCGGTATGCCTGTTGGGGAGTGCAGCGAGTCTTCCGGTGAAGACTCCAGAAGTCAACCCAACTGTCATTGTTGGTAAAAGGCGGCCCGAGTCAGTCGTTTGCAAAGCGACGTAAATGGAAACAAATCGCCGCGGCGTTTTTCGCGGCCTCGGAGATGCAGGAGCGAGCCGACATTAAAAAAGATACGTTTGAACTACGAGTGTCAGCAAGAGCCACGTAAATACCTGTTCACACTCGGAGCGGACGCGCGCGTTTGATGGAAGTGCTGTATTCGCGCTGTTGGTAAGCGCTTCGGGACCGATCTTTTACGATTGCAACTCGATACTGACGCGACACTCGGCAAACAAAGGTTGGACCGGCATTGTACGTATACCTCCCACGAACTGTTATAGCTCGACAGTGACGTGCAGTCTGTCAGAATAAAAATGGCATAACAATAACAAAGAGTACATACCGTGTTACGAAGGCAATCCATACGGCGTTTATTTCAGCTCTATATCACACAAAACGAGAAGATAGAATCGACGAGAGTCCCTTTTCGACGAGTGTTCGTCAACACTGCCTCGGAAAACAAGGGGAAGAGATTGACCTCACCTCTTTATCTAAAATTGAGGTCAGCGATCAAACTATAATACGGGAAGGGTCCACAAGGAGTAGCGTGGGCATATTCCATTCAGCACGCCAGCCGGTCGTAGGCAGGCGGTCTTGAGACGAAGCAACGCTGCGCCGAGTCGATGTGCCTGCTAGGCCTATAGTCTGAGCAGCTCGCTTCGTAGGAGTCGGTGGATTCGCTTTTCTCGGGTGTTTGTGGATCGAGCGTTCTTGTTCGTCGTGGTCTGTTTTAAGTACTTTTTTTCTTGCTGCTTAAAGTCAGCACGCGCGAGAAGAACACGTAGAAAAATAAACGTTCAGTCAGTCAGAGTTTTCAGAGGAAGGAAATCAAAGGAAATGAACGTTCGTCGGTCGTCGCGACCCAAGGAACTGAAGTCGGCCCTGCCCTACTGCGCACGCGCAGTAGTTGCTTCGCTTACCACACGAATGATGGCGCTTGGCTCTCAGCATTATCAAATTTGGCAATTTTCGCCACACATCACTAATTATGCTACAAAATGTGTATCTCAATATTATTTAACAAAACTTTTAGGACACATTCGCCGGCTATTTATTGTTTACGATCGCGGTGCTGGTGAGGTAGGCTCTTACCCAATAGGCGACGTGGATTCGGCTGACGTGCTCCGTTTCCGCTGATGCATCGTAGTGAAAAGGTAGAGAGCTTTCGAAGGAAAGAAGGCGCAAAAGAGTCCAGTTTTCTTTTAAAAGTTCTATAGCAAATAATTCTTTTTTGCTCTATTTTTGTGTTTTTGAGTTTCTTTTCCCACCTTTTACGACATGCGGTGGATGAAATTCGATTTTAAAATCATTACATGGTCCCTTTAAGCAGCACTCACACCGCTCATGTATCTTACAAGAAGCACAACGTTCGCTCACATGATTTCAGAATAATATGCGGAGATGCCTCAAAAGCGCGCCCGAAGCACGTTTTGCTTTGATCATGTCTTTGATCAACGTTTCATGAGAACCCTCATACAAGCAAGAAACATAAATGAGATAGTGTCTACATACTGTCTTTTGTGTGAGGCATTACCCGTGTAACTGAGAGTTTAGGGGTGAACGAAGTGTAGCAAAAACTGGGATAAACCTTTACTTCAGCAACGAAGAAATAAATTATATTACAGAAAGTCCCTAGTCGGCCTCTTTCTCCCGAGATCATTGGTGGCGTGCTACGTCAATCACTGACCACACTCCAGGAGCGCTCCTCAGGCATCCGTCGTCTCCTTTAGCCAACTTCCTGCATCCCCCTCCCCCAGATCCCGCTTTTTCCCTCGACCCGGCGCTTCTATTTCAGGCTCACGCTTTCGGCATCCTCATCTTCCCTAGGAAAAAAATACAAAAAAAAAAAAATACGAGGGTTGCTTTGCGGTGAGGCCTCCCTCGCATCCCTGGGGAGCGCCTTGTTTCTGGGGGGGACAGCGGTCACCTGTCAGCGGCGCGGTCCATTCTTCATGGCGGTCGGCATTTCCTGCCCTGCACCGAGTATCCCTTATTTATATTTTTATGTTGTGTCTCTCATTTTTTTTCTCCGTCCCGTTTTCTTAACTTTCCCTTTTATTGAGGTTCAGTTCCCGGTGTTTGTTTACCTGCCAATCTCTGCTCTCGTATCGGAGGTGGCGCTCCCTTGAGGAGCTATTTTGGTTTATAACAGTGTGTTGAGTATAGCCTGCTTCATTTGGATTTCGTGTCTTTATGGATCGACACGGAGTTAATACAAGGGGGGCGTTTACTATAACTGCTGTGCATATTTTCTTTATTTTATGACCAAATACATTGTGTGTTTTTAACATATAAGTAGCTCTATTACATTGCCTGATTTTTATAGACAATTAGGCACCAATTTAATATGACTAATTTAACTCGGCCTGTAGTCTATCAAAATGGTCTATTAGCCCGAATGAGCAAGGACGACTCACAGTCGCGAACGTATCTAAAGGTGTGGCTTATTGTTAGGCATTCGTTGTTGTCCAGGATGTTGCGATTCCTTCCTTAATTCACTACAGGATCGCCATGTTCTATATCTACTTTCGCTACATAAAGAAAAAGATGCAACGCGCAATGAAATTACACTTTAAGAACACCATATATTATTTAATGAGCTACCCGTTTGTGGCACGGTGGCCCTTCGGTACACTGCATGTTTCGTTTCTTGGAAGTCAACACTTTTTGTTTCAGCGCCAGTAGTGGTATCTGAGGCGTCGCTCTCGCTTACTGATCTCCACATTTATAATATAGACACAGACAACTTAAAGGGAAACTGAAGAGGTTCTATATTTGACGAAAAACATTTAAATCGTGTTCATTTGGCATCCAGAATCACGAATATAGAGATGATTTTTCAATTTGGTGCACGGAGGCTCCAGAAATTAATTTTCAAAGTACCGCATTTGGTACCGCTGAAGTCTCTCCTTCCCGGGCGTGGCGTCATATTAGAGATTTTCGGAATCTCCGCTCTCGGACATCTCCAGCGCTCATGACAGCTATGCCCGCGCACTCCTTGTATTTTCAGAAAGGTCAGAATAAGGAGGCATCGCGACTGATGTCAGTACGGGGGAATATAGGAGCTATTCACTGGACGCCATATTTGAGGGCGGTGTTTAGAGCGCATGCTCAGAACGAGTTCACATTAATAGCCTGCTAAGACCGGCAACCCTGATGGTGCTAAATGCACGCTCCAAAAGGACTGCGGAAGCTCGCCGTCAGCTCGCGCTCAGCAGCAGCGCACACGGATATAGCCGCCAGTGAATACTCCCCATACTTGGCAAGCTTGCAGTTGAATTTGCTGCCCACACAATCGACACGCGCTTGGAGGCCCAAAGATCCTAATGTGACGACATGACTGGTTGCAGGTTTTTGTGTTTTCTCGCGTTTAGTTACATCTCCGAGGAAAACGAATGTGATATTCAGATTCACTGGAATAAAATACTCCAGAATTCACTTCAAACTCGTTTTTCTCTAGGATTGTTTCAGCTTCCATTTAAATGGGTAGCCCGGCGATTTTTAATGCGAGAGCATTAACTGTCCCATGGAGCGAAGCCGTTGTTGTCAGTAGCAGCGAAAAACGGCACATAAATTCCTATTGGCTGAGCGAAACAGCACCTAAATTCCCATTGGCTGCGACGCTTCATGTGGCTCCATAGCAAAGGCGTCATCATTGCCGGTAGAGACTCAGTTTGAAAAACACGAGAAGGAGGGCGAACTTTGCAAATTCAGTGACTTTTGCCGAGAAAATAATAGTTTGACCTAACATGTGGCGTACTATATTTCATCACATCAAAAGACATGGTGTTCTCTGAACGATTGACAGAATTCTCTACTAACAAACCTCAAGCAGCTTCAGCATGTTTGCTTCATACACATGTATTCTTCAAAGATATCTCCAGACAGGTTTTGTATAACCAACGTGACCTTCATACAAAGAAGAAACAAGCCTCGTACACTGCTTACAGACTGTCGTTTGTATAATGTATGAGTAACGTGATTGTGGCATTATAAAGCTAACTATGCTTCGCTGGATGGCGGAAACGATCTACAGAAAGCCCCTAATAAAAAGCTTTCCTAAATCTTTTTTTTTTATTTTTCTCTTGGCTACGCTTATTGCAACGAGGACGATGCTACTGCACATGCGCGCCAATAGAATTGTCTGCATAAGGCCTCTGCAGAGTTTCGTATCTCGTAGGTGTTGCTGAGAGCGTTGCGGGACAGTGGAAAGTATTTACGGTAGGTGTCTACGAAAACTCTCCAGTAAGGATCTCCAAAACCTCCCCGAGGAAGCTTGAAAAAAATAACTCCCTAATGACAAGTTTTCAAAGATAGTTTTCGCAGTCCTGTAGAGTTTTGCAGAACCCACTACGAGATGGGGAACTCTGCGGGTAAGGCTAACGGCCCGCGAATACACAGCGTTGTTAATGGTGCTTGCTTCTGTGCAGACTAAGGCCGGCATATTTATTTTTAACAGGTTTAACAGACATTTTTTTCCTTTCCACCGCCATGACTTCTCTGGGACTCCTTCCTTCTCGGCGCACCCAAGAGCAGCGAAATTTTTTGTGTAGAATTGTTCAGAAGGATTGTGGCATTAAGCGTGCTAAATAAATTTCATTCTCCCCTATCTCACGCACTAGACGATATCATAATTTAACATTGCGCCAGTGAAGTTTCATAATTTGTTTAATTAAAACTTTATTCTTTACACGAACGGCTGAGCCGCAGAGTAACGTCAACGGACCTACGTTTATGCATGCCTACAACAATTTTATTCAAGCGATTATGCACATTTCTTTGTCTGAATGTGTCATTGTTTTGTACTCTTATTTCCTAGGCTGTTTCATATTTCGTTGTTATTTTCTTCGCCATTACTGTGAGCTGTTGTAGCCCCAACGTGCAATGACCTCAAATGATGTCGCAGTATGTGCAGCTGAATATACGCGGTTGATGCGTTTTCGTAGTGGAGAGCGTAGTGGATGGGAAATAGTCTAGAATAACTTCCAATCAGAAATTTTTAGGTTATTATTCCGATACCTTCAATAATGGGGAGTTTTAGTAGATCGTTGCGAAACCTTCAATAACGATACCCCGATACTCCGCTGACGCCTTTTCGCATGCGTCGTATTGTCATCGGGTATCGTCATTAGGGAGTTTTTGTAGACTGCGTTTCCCCCTTCGCTAAGCCATCCGTAACGGAAAAGCCACTACTGCACCCGCGCGCCGATGGCCTCGACTGTAGAGTTCCGGGTATCGCAGCGGGTTGCGAAGAGAGTTGCGCGACGACGAAAACGATCTACGAAAACTTGCTGTCGAAGGCATCGGGACGATTTACTAAAACTCTCAGACAGCTTTAGAAGACCGTTTTGATACCTCCGATAACGGTTCCCGATAACGATACGACGCATGCACAAAACCGTCGGCGGTGTACCGGGTATCGTTATCGGAGTCATCGGACGGAGCTATCTACTAAAACCCCCTATATATACCTGATATATCGATACGATGCGTGCGCCATGGCGTCGGCGAAGTATGGGGTATCCCTTTCTGATTTACGGAATCGATACACTAATAATTTCTATTAAGGAGTTTTCGTAGGTTGTTTTTAAACCTCCCCTAACCTTTTCCACGACGCAGACGCCTCAACTGTGCTTGCGCGCCGCTAGATCTGCTAGGGTTCTGGGTCTCGTAGCGCGTGGCGGAGAGCGTTGCCTGACGGCGCGAAGGACCTACGAAAACTCCCTCTTGTCTGCCAAAGAAAAACGTGAAGTAGCGTGACACCACACTCATTGCACCCCTGTCACGCCTGGTAACTCGGAGCTCTCACTGCGCTCAAACATCCTCCATGGGGTCTTCGTGCCGAGCAAACCACGTCAGTCAGGTATAAGAGCTTTTCGCGTAATCCGTCCCGCAAAGACCACGTCGCCCAGCAGCAATCCAACCGCCTCCCCTGGGGTGTTCCAGCGATGCTGGTGACCCGACCGACCGCTTCCTTATATCCCCATTTTTACTCCCATTTCTTTCGTATCTCATCTCCTTCCCTAGATCGCTTCCCTACATGTTCCGCGAGAAAACAGAAACCTCGTGTTTATCATGCTCCCCCATCTCGCCTCGCCTTTATGTTTTCTTTCTTTTTTTGTGCTGTGTGCATGTGTGTGGGTGTGGGTGGAATCAAACACTCCTCTTTCAAGCGTGGGGAATGTTTTTCTTTTTTTTTCGCTCTTCCTTCCAAGAGAGAGAGTAAAAAGGCGGGAGGGTCAATCTTGACATCCTTCACTTGTGTTCCTGCCCGAGTCCCAGTCGTGTCCCTTTTATCGTTTATCTCAAGCGTGTCCATGGAGCCACTGGACCCCACTCGCTTAGGCGGACGTCGGTAGGTGGTACTCTAATGGCGCTAGATCGGAGCAGATCTCGGCACTTGCCATTATTATTTTTTGGGGGTTGTTGTTGCTTTGGCTATTTGACCGTCGTATTCGTTTGCTTCTTTGGTTGGCTGTCCCGAAGATAAAGGTGGGGATCGAATAAGATATTCTGCTATCCGTGTTCCCGCGTGTATGAAAGTTTATATGCCGAGGCTATTTTGTCTTGCTCGGGTGTCTCTGCAACTAAACAGGTGACTTGTTTTACTTTATTTTTGCGTTGTAGGGCATGACTTTTTGAGTGCATCGGAATGGTTACTGATGTTGATGTTTTGAGGTCTTGTCATGGATGGTGTCCGGGATTATGTCTTGTTTCTTGACCGTGCCGTGTCTTTGCGATCCCGTTGTTTTTCGAGAAGCTGCCCCTTTTTTCCTTTTCCCGGCTATTCATATGGTTTTGTTACACGTGACACTTCACCCATATCGGGATATTTTTAGTTGCGTGTTTTGTATCTTGTGTCTCAATGTAACCAATTTGTTTTTTTTTGTTTCTTTTTTTAATAACACTATTTTTTGGTGTTGCGCTGCGATATGCTATAGGAAGCGAGCGAGCAGGCCGCGTCGCGGCAGTCGCCTGTTTTTCGCCGCCACCTAGCGGTAGCCGGCGCAGAACGATCGGGAAGCAATGCCGACGAAGAGCACAGCGGACAGTGTCTCCGTCGTGATTACGAAGGGACTTAAGGCAGTTACGAATTCGGAAAGTTCCTTCGGTAACCGGTGCCGCCGGCGCAGAGTCATCGGGAAATAATGGCGACAAACAGAACAGCGCACAGTGTCCGACTACGATTCCGGAAAGCTTTTTCAGTAGCCGGCGCAGAATCATCGAGGGGAAACAATGGCGACGAGTAGCACAACGGACAGTGTTCCCGTGGTAATTACGACGGTGTTTAAGGCGGTTATGAATCCATAAAGCTCCTTTCGTGGTGCCACTATGACAACGGGAAAACTCGTTTATGAATCTGTCCACCTGTATGACGTGAAGAAGGTCCATTCCGACGTACAAGTGGAGGTCACGGCAAGCCGTACTCCACAAGCGAAATTAAGCGCACCTGCGAAAAACTTTTTGAGCTTCGCGTAACTAGACAAGAAGGTTTTCTTTGTTAGCGTTGAGTGAACGGCGCTAATAATGTACGCTTACTACCTAAGGAATCAGCTTGACAATAACTGTGCAAATGTTTTCGAGCCGTTCCGCGATTCCGACTACTATATTCCTATAGGCTGATGGAAACATCCAAGGGTGAGCTTGGGTGGGCGACTGCATCCGCGCTTCTCGATTCCGGTGAAGTATTTGCTGCATATTTTAGAGTTTGCCGTAAATATGCATGTTGTTCTATCGTCACTAGAATAGAAAAAAAACAACTGTACTATTCGTAAGCAGCTTAAAGCAAAACGCGAACAGCGAGGTAAGAATCGCCACTTACCTGCATCGACGCACAAGTCGCCACCCAGGTGGCGCGGCACTCCGCCTCGTATGGCTTCGAAGGGAAGCCGTAGAACTTCGTGCCGTGCGCGCTGTTGCACGTACTGTTGCAGCCGACCATGCAGACATTTTTGTGGCTTTCCTGGTGCGGAATAGCCATCTCAGAAATTACAGCACTTACCCGCTACAACCCACAACCAACGCAGCAACTGGTGGCAGAAGCTCCCCGATGCAACGGACCCGTTTGCCGCTACGGGCGCCCTGGTCGGGTCTTGAATTAGATCCGCACGGTTCCTAGAGAGGTGAACAATGTTGATGACAAAGCGAGTGAAATGATCAAACGTCAGTCTAGAATTAGCTTTCAGCCACTGATGAAAAATTGAAACGGTAGTGGAATATTTTCCTTCCGGCCGGAGGCTACAGTCACCGAGATAAGAACGACAGGGTCTCTTTTTTCAGAGACCCTACTTCCAGCACGTGCTAGTAGCCCCCCACCGTCCTATGTCTTCACATGTAGGATTGAAGCTCACGAGGCACCGAAGCGCTATGGAAGGTGGAAAGCTCTGGGTGGAGGCGATCGCAACTAAGACATCAGTGTCATTTTAATTCTCTCGGTGAATTCATTAAAGTTTTATTTTAGAGCGCAGGTCTTAGGCGCCCGTTTTCGGTTTGAGCGGCATCGTCGTAACCGCGCGTTGCATTATGGGACGTTTCCCCGCTAAAGTAAGCGGGAAAATTTTTCCGCGAAATTTAACGGGAACACTCTTCCGCTAAATTTAGCGGCGACATTTTTCGGCTAAATTTTGTGGGGAGATGTTCCCGCTAAATTTAGCGGGAAACTTTTTCTAATAAATTTAGTGGGGCAATTTTTCCGCTAACTTTAGCGGGGAAATTTTACAGCTAAATTTAACGGGAAAATTTTTCCGCTAACTTTAGCGGGAAAATTTTCCGGCTAACTTTAGCGGGAAACTTCTCTCCACTAAATTTAACGAGGAAATTTTCGCTAAATTTAGTGAACATGTCTCTCTAAATGGAAGGCGAACAGAAGAGGAAGAGCTCGGGAGAGTACAGAAAAAAAAGGAGGGGCATACCCTCCCCTCTTCCTCCTCAATAGCTGCGCTCTAATTCGGCATTACAGAGAATTGTAAAGGTCTTTCATTTTTAGTGAATACACAGGCGATGCTAGCGATCGTGGCGTACACTAAATACAGTGCAAAGCCTGATTTTCGATTGACCTCGGTCGTAGCTTCTTTAGTCCGTTCCAGCTGAAGAAGGTAGAGAGAGGGAAAAAAAGGCCGTGGAGGAGGAAGCTGACGATACGCTGGAGAGGAGAGGGGGAAATCTCCTCCTCTCTCCAGCGTTCCGTCTGCTTCCTCCTCTCCGGCCTTTCTTTCCCTCGCTCTACCATCTTGAGTTGCAACGGACTATAGTAAGGTGGTAAGCTGGGTGAGTTAAAGGCCGACCTACAAAACCATTTTCCGCGGGAGAGGAGGTTTCCTCCTTGCCACCCAGAAAGGAGGAAACCCCTTCTCCTTTCCATGGAGACTAGCTTCCCGACGCGCCCTTTTCAGGGGAGGAGGAGGAAGGAGTGCGAGAGGGGAGGGAGCGAAGGCCGTTGGAGAGCACTTTCCTACCCTGCGGAAAATGGTTTCGTAAGTCGGCCTTTAAGGCCCGTTCACACTCTTGCGACCGACTTCGACCGAGAGACCAGACCGGTTTTTAAGCCTCTTGCGACTTCTTAGGACCAGCTCCGCTGCATCGCATCCGGTCCTAAGAAGTCGCAAAAGGCTTAAAAACCGGTATTGTCTCTCTCGGTCGAAGTCGGTCGCAAGAGTGTGAACGGGCCTTTAGTAAATGTTCAACGTCAACCATAGCCTCCTCTAACCAAGAAAAAAAAAAATAAAAGCCGGACACTCCTTTGCCAGGACATCAAATTCCTTGAACGCCGCAAGAGAAAGGGAATGAGCAAACGTCAGCTGATAATATGGGTGCTAAGCTGTCTGGAATGGAAGCGCTCACTCTTCGGAACACATCTCACCGTCGCGAATCTGGTTTAAAGAAAGTAAGCCTGGTTTGGAGAGTGGCCCATGGCGCTGCGATAAGTGTTGATATGTTTTGAAAGGCTCCTTTGTCTTCCATTCTTGGTGAACCTCTTCGCCCATTTCCTGGGCTTCCCCATTATTCATAGGGTGTGCCATGTCTCTGCCCTTGGTAGGTAATATTCCGATTCTCTTAAGAGAATACCCTCTCCAAAACGCAAAACGTGGATTTGAATAAATGATTTAAAAGGCAAAAATAGAAGTGCGGAGGATGCAAAGAAAGGGAAAGAAAGGCAGTCGTCGGAAACAAGGAAGAACAATTTGAAAGAGGAAATAAGAAGAAAGAGCGAAAATCTATCACCGTTCTCAAACTCGCAGCTCTAAACATAGTGCAACACCAATTTCCCCAGCCTCCATGAAAAAAATAAGAATAAAAAATATATAAATTAAGGTTAACAAAAAATCATCACGGAGTATTTGCGGAAATTCATAGAATGAAAAGACAACAAAAGTAACCCCGTTATTTAGAGATAACGGCATTATCGAGAGAAGAAATTAAAATACAAGCAGACTGAGACACGACCATCCAGACCTGCACTCCCACGCCCTTTATCGGGGTCAAAACAACGCCTCTGGGAACCAACTCAAAGCTATAAGTATACCAAGCGCCGCACACTCTTTCCCTCCCACGCTAACAGGGGGCGCAACTATACACTCCGTTCGCATCGAAACTGACAGCGCAGTGAAAGCTACGTGCAGGCCGTACCAATCATCCGCCTCCATTTGATCACCTGACCCCGCTTTCTGCGCGTGGGTATGGCTACGAATGAGATTCCGTGACTAGTCCGGCCAGCACGTAGCTTCCGCCGCACTGTCTGTTAGCTTCAGGGTGAACGGAGTACAGCAGCAGAATGTATAGGAGGCTATGGCAGCAGTCATCCCCTGCCATCTGTCACAATTAGAGGCGCGTTTTCCTCCTCTCTACACACGTTACTTCTTCCCCGAACGCTGTGGCGCTTCGCTCGTTTTCGTTTGAAAAAAAACGAAAAGGAGCTACGGCGGTGAGGAACACTAACTTGATTTACAAGAGGTGAGGGTCTACAGCACGTAGCGCGCCGCGCACTGCCGCCACCGCGTTCGTTCCGGGTGCTCAAATACGTGCTTAGTGCGGGAGGTGACCTCTGGAGGGCTGTTTAGGAAGTGGGTTTCGAAGCGCGAATGATCATTTCAAAAATGGGGAGGCGACGAGAGCTGCACTCGGCATTCATCGCCCGAGATAGTCTTGGGTCGTTAGCGCGGCCGATGGGTCTCGGCAAGGTGGTGGCGCTGCCTTCGTCTCTGCAGCAGTGATCGGGAAAGGATGCTGTTTTCCTCGTCCGATCCTTCCTCCGTTCCTGATTTTGTCGTTACGTCGAAAGCGAGAGGTTTAAGGCCCCTGCTCGTATATTATCACAGAAGACACTGTGTTCGCTGCAAACACGATGACAGAATTCAATGTGGACACGCCTGGAGCATGTTCGAAGCCCGTTTGCTTCATAAATATGTATGTTTCGAACATTTCTGCAGAAAAGTGTTGTTTGAAGGGTGTCACCAGGGAGGAACAGGTCTTAGACTGTGTCTGCAGGCTGCATTTTGTACAATGTGCTGGCAGTTTGACCGGGACTCTACGCCTTAGATGGAAAGCCTATGCGGAACCTTGGTCGTGTTGATGTTGGTCGCACGGTAGCAAGGCCATGGGTGAGAGTGTCGGCAACGGAGAGCAGCTGTTGGTCTGATGTTATTGCACGTGCGACCAATAGCGTTGCGCCGCGCGGAAAAGGAAAGTAGGGGGAGGGGGGGGGGGGAGACTTGTAACCCCCCCCCCCCCCCCGTTCTCTGCTGCGTAGTAGTGTAGGAACTGCGTAATAGTGCTATCGCATCTCCACTGCATTCGACAGGATCAGCCAGGACGAAATCTGCTGGCCCTTGAAATGGAGGTTTCAAGCTACGTTCGGAATATTTCTACTGTGACTCGGAATACCTTTAAGATAAATCTCCGAAGTTCATTTATCTTTTCAAAACAATCCGCCCTGAATAACACCCGTTCGTGCGCGTTTGCGGAGGGCACGGAGAGAAATCCGACAACTGCGATTTGCACGTGCGGAGATTGGCAAATGATCAAAATAAAAAATAAAAACCGCATCTCCACATAGTGAATGATGTTGATTGGGGCGAAGCTCTGGTGGTGCTTGTCTGCGTAGACGCTGAGCCGCAGCATGCCGAGTCTTTCGTTCGTTTTCATTTATGTCGCGCTGCGGTCAAATGCTCAGATGCGTATATAACACTGTTCCATACCACACAGTCTCTTTCTGATATGGATAAAAACGAACGAAAGGCTCGGCATGCTGCCCCAGGTAGCACGCCAGAGGAATGCCCAACTTGGGCAAAGGTCTGGCAAACATAAGGGCCCAACTTTGGCGCAGTTCGGTTTTTGCACCATGGCATTCATCAGTGCCAAAGTACGGTGCCTAACTATAGCCTAAGTTGGGCGATCCTATGGCATGCCAAAGTTTGGCTCTTCTCCGGTACGCCAGAGGAGTGCCAAAGTTGGTGCCATACTTGAGCCATAACTGCCATAGTAAATCCTAATCTGGGAATTCGGGGCATGCCAAGGTTTGGCATTTCTCTGGTCTGCCAGAGGAGCGCCAAAGTTGGTGCCATACTTCAGCCATAACTGCCAGAGCAACGCCTAATTTCGGTATTTGGGACGTGCCAAGGTTTGGCGTTTCTCTGGTCCGCCAGAGGAGCGCCAAAGTTGGTGCCATACTTCAGCCATAGCTGCCAGAGCAACGCCTCATTTCGGTATTTGGGACGTGCTAAGGTTTGGCGTTTCTCTGGTCCGCCAGAGGAGCGCCAAAGTTGATGCAATAATTCAGCCATAACTACCAGAGCAACGCCTAATTTGGGTATTTCGGACACGCCAAAATTTGGCGTTTCTCTGATACGCCACAGGAGTGCCGAAGTGTGCCATACTTGAGCCATAACTACCAAAGCAACGCCTAATTTCGGTATTTCAGCCTCGCCGAGTTTTGCTTTTCTCTGGTCCGCCACAGTTGTGCCAAAGTAAGTGCCAGACTTGAGCCATAACTGCCGCAGTAAATGTTAATTTGTCGATTCGGGGCATGCCGAAGTTTGGCTCTTTTCTGGCTACCCACTGAAGTGCCAAATAAGTGCCTGGCAAAGAAAGCCGAGAGGCCAGCCCAAGTTTCGAATATCTCTGGTGTGTCACAGAAGTGCTCTTTTACGCGTCCCAGGAGAGATATAAAATAAATAAGCGTTGGAAGCACGATAGTAAGATGTCATCACCTCCGTTCCCAAGCAGCACGGCAATACTTTGCAGTATCGTGCCAGTGCCGGCCGAAAGTCGGTTACAATATCGCTCAACTGTCCAGTTTTGCACCACCGTTTGATACCCGGCAGGTATTGCCGTACAGCTGTTTCGCCCCGGCCTAGCGTTCGCGTAATATTGTGCGAGAACTCTACGATGCGTCTGCTTCGTATTGGCCGAACGTCGTGCAAGTATGTGTACGTTACATGTCATTTGTTGCATATCCGATCACTTATACGGACAAACAATTTTTTTCGATCGCTCCCAGAAGTTTATTAAACAACTATCATTACACACAGTGTATTCTCAACATATTTACAAAGGTCACACTTCTCTGTAAAACGAAAAGCAAATTATAAAATACAATTAACACTGTCCTCATGCCAAGCAAAACTCATCACACGTAAAACCGCGGAGAATGAAAGGAAAGCAGGGCGACTATCAGAATCATGCTTGCAGTGCACTTACTAATAAAAGAGCGATATCATGTAATCCTTGATAGATGCATAATCCAACTCAGGCACCCCACAAACACATTCGAGGAAGAAGGTTGCGCACATTCAACTGACGTCTCGTCGTCGGCGAAGAGCAGTTTTTGTCGAAGCGTGTCCAACAAACACATCACAAGTATTCCACGAACTCCGGTGCAAAAAATAACTGTTACCGAAAAATTGGCATGGACGTATTCCGACCGTTTACGACGAAAAAACACGGCCACGTCTGCAACGCACGAAAGCAACAGAACACTGAAGAGCCCAGTTCGAAAACCGGACCTACGTGGCCTGCTTATTTCTATAACTAGGCAAACGGCGAAAACGACAGCCCCAGAGATCCCATCAGCGTGACAGAAAAAGTCACGTGACAAATTTTCGTCCAAACTTTTTTGTCCTACGCGTCCTATGTAGAGAGGTCACGTTGAGTAACGCGTTTCGCTTCATCCTTTTGATTTGCTTAAGCTGTCGCGCTCGCTGACAGCCACACGAAGACGCAAAAGCAGGTGGGGAGGATTTGCAAAAGGCGAGGTCGAAGGGGCATCAACAACGCATAAAAGGAAAGGCCGCTTCTGCCGGTGACCTTGTCGCCTTGCCTAGTCTGTCAGCGTTCGGCTTCCATTAAAGGGGTCATGAAACGCTTTTCCAACTTTTTCCTGTTTCGCTTTCCTCCTGAACTCATAAATCGCGCATTCCACCAAACAGTTGAAGAAGACGAAAAGGGGGAGTCCCCTCTTGCTCGCACTCCCGTTTGTGTAATCCCGGACACATCCATTCTCCCCCTAGAAGATTAGCCCGTCGCTCAAAATTCAGACAAAATTCGCTTTCCCCACCCCGTTCATTCCGAAGCTGACAGTGCTGTTGAAGCTACGTGCTCGTTGGGCCAGCCACACTTGCCACGTGAGCGTGGCAAATGTGGCTGCAGAGAATGAAGTCAGGTGATGAAAGGGAGGCGGCTGATTGGTCCGGCAAGCGTGTAGCTTCCACCACAATGTCAGCTTAGGGGTGAAGGGAATAAGTGAGGTCCGGTTGCGTGTGACGTCAGTTTGGACCCGATAACACGCTTTTGGGACCGCGGTTGTATCACAGTGAAAAGGCAGAGAGGTTGCGAAGGGGAGGAGGTACGAAATAGTCCGCTCTGTTTTCAAATTTTCGCACTGAAAGTCAGGCTTTTGACTTTCTACCTTTTTCTTTTGGTCCACTGAACGATGTGCTACTAGTAAAATCCCAATCTAAAATGATTTATCCCAACCCAAAAATCGTTTCATGGGCCCTTTAAGGGCCTAAGAAAGATAATCTCCTTTCTTGAGAGCGAAATGGACGGGGTCGTTATGTTTTCCGGGCTTGTCGCCATCCGATAGGCCTCAATTATTTCTCTCCCCATTTGCTCGCAGTGGCCTCCCATGGCTGTCGTGCCGGTGAAATTAGGAGCGCAAAAATACTCCACAAGCCGGGCCGAGACGTGATAAATGCAATAACAAAAACGGCTTGACATCACAAAAATAACAATTTAATTAAACGTTTCGCCTCCCATGCGGGAGGCATCTTCAGTAGAGCGCAGAGCGAGTGAGAGTCGCACAAAAAAGTTCGGTTATTTAGGCATAAAGTTTGTGTACACGTCCGGCAGGGGGCCACGGTTCTTGTTTACCAGCTATGAATCACTTCCGCGTTTGTCGTTCTGGATGAACCAAGATTCCAGCAGCTTCCTCGGTTCCCACCTTTTATCCCCCTCCAAGGTGGATGCCTTGTCAATGTCAAATTGGTGTCCTGACATCCATGCGTGGTCGACGAGTTCGGACATGAAGCGGGTGGCGGTCCCGTGCGTGTTCTTTAATGGTGAATTCCACTCGTAGATCTGGAGCGCTTTCCAAAATCCGCGAGGGAGGCAAAATTCCGCTCCGTGGGACCCGCTCCGAATCGACGAGGGGAAGATAAACTTGCATTTTTGGAGCGACCTGCCCCACACACCTCCCCACCCCTTCTCCCTCCGCCGTACAAAATGGCCGCTGCTCGAACTTGACCAGCCCACCAACGCCTCAGCCGGCTGATTTTTCCGACGACCAGTGGCGACTGTCACTGCTTAGCTGCAGGAGTAACACGCGAAAGAGGCCGGGCGAAATTATACGTACCACGGCGCCCGTGTCACAAATAACGAAGACGTCCGCGTTCGGCACCGTCACATACCTTTCGGCCGCCTCGAAGCAGCGGGGCACGGACAGCGATTGCCAACGGTGGAGTTCAGATTTCTAGTACGACTTTAATAAACACGGAGGTTACAAACCATCACTTGCGCGGTCGTTGCCTAGCCACTTCTTGCTTTATTTCACGGGAAAACGCCGATGGAATGCAGTGTAAAAAGGTAAACAATCACTGGCTGCAGAATGAATAGGCCTAACCTTGCGTCTGCCTCCGGCTTTTCTGTCGTTCTTTTTCTCGTTCTTCCTCTCACGATCACAGATGTCAGCGCTTACGATTTGCCACACTCCACATTCCCGGCTTTTTATCCCTGATCTACGCGAGGTAGAAGCGTTCGAGCCGTCACAATCCAGAGTAAACAACCGACGCACCCAAACAGATCCAACTCCACGACCCGACCGTGGCCCGACCGGCCCCTGCCGGCCCGCCGATCTCTCCAACCTCGCCGCGCATGCGCACCGCCGATTTAGACGGAAATCACGTGGGCCGCTCTGTCAACTTCCGGAGAGATCTGTGAAATCCCGCAGAGCAAGTTCGGCGGAGTTTGGGGCGCTCCGTGGAGCGGGCGCTGCCAGAGATCTACGAGCGGAAGATGACCAACTTGAGCCAGATCTGCGAGTGGAATATGCGCGCTCCAAATGGAGCGCTTTTGGAGCGCTCGAGATCTGCGAGCGGAATTCACCATTAGTCTTGTTTTTCTTTTTCGTCTCGTCGCTCCAATGTAGGAAGCGTCACATTCCTTGCACTGTACCTGGTAAATCACGACCCTTTCTGCCTCTGGCAGGGTCGGATCTTTTGGCTTGGAGATAACATTGGCGATTGTTCTGTAGGGTTTGTATACAGTTCGTACCCCCAACGGCCCAAGGCCGCGTCCCAATGCCTCCGAAACCCTTAACGTAACGTGTTCGTTCGGCTCGATCCAGGCGCCGATGAGACATTTGTTTGTTGGTTAACAAGAACGCATTGGTCTTAATGAGTTGAAGTCAGACAGCTCCATCATGATTTTAAAGGCCGACAAAGGAAAAAGAACCGTTGTGCTTGATAGGGATGACTACATGAAGAAGATGTATGAAGTTATAAACGACAGTCACTATTTCGTGAGGCTATCAAGAGATCCCGCTGCTAAGTCCGAAAGAGAGTTAGTTGACCACCTTCGAGAGCTGAAAAAGAAAGGACGCATCAGTGACGACCTATACCGTCGTCTCTTCTCCTTTGACGCCGCGACACCCAAGATGTATGAACTCCCCAAAATTCACAAACCGGGTTGCCCCCTACGCCCGATTGTATCTTTTATTAGTTCATCCACTTACAGCCTTTCCAAATATCTGGTTATGATTCTGAGCCCTCTTACAAGAAAAAAATGAGTTCAGCCTCCGGAATTCCCATGACTTTGTTGAACTTATACGCGCTCAGACCCTGCTACCGCACGAGGCTATGGTATCCTTTGATGTGATTTCATTATTTACGAATGTCCCCAACGCCCTGGCGGTTGATGTCGCCCGTGACCGGTTGTTGGCAGACCAGTCGTTGTCCACTCGCACAACCCTCCTTGTTGAAGACGTTATACTCCTTTTGCGTTTTTGTCTCAACCAGTGTAATCTTAGTTTTATTGGGGACATATATCATCAGGTCAGCGGATGCCCTATGGGGAGTTCAGTTTCCGTCACCGTCTCGAATCTCGTCATGGAATATGTTGAGGAAAGGTAATGTCTGGCATTGATTTCCCCGTGAAGTTCTACCGTCGTTATGTCGATGACACTTTTGTAATGGTTAACAGAGAGAACGTAACTGATTTGCACCGCAATTTGAATAGTGTCCACCCCTCAATTCAGTTCACCTGCGAAAATGAAACCGATAGTACCTTGCCGTGTTTAGATGTACGTGTCCATAGAACTAGTGAACCTTTTTTTAAGATGGAGACATCCGTATATCGTAAACCATGTGACAGACAAAACTTTCTTGACTACCACTCTCATCACCCTACTCAACACAAAAGCTCAGTTGTAAGATCGTTACTTCATCGTTCAGAAACTGTCCCATCTAAGTCAACACTTAGCATTCAAGAACTTAGCCATGTGCGGGAGGCTTTGAAAAAACGTAACTACCCCGACTGGTTTGTCAATCGCGTTAAGAAACAAATGTCCCATCGGCGCCCGGATCGAGCCGAACGAACACGTGACGTCGTGTGCATCCCGGAGGCATTGGGGCGCGCCCTTAGGCCGTTGGGGGTACGAAACAACAATTGTCAATGTTATCTCCATGCCAAAAGACCCGACCCCGCCAGAGGCAGAAAGGGGCGTGATCTACCAGGTGCACTGCAAGGAATGTGACGCTTCCTACATTGGAGAGACGGGACGAAAAAGAATAACAAGACTAAAAGAACACGCACGGGATGTCGCCAATTCCACGAACGCCACCCGCTTCAAGTCCGAACTCGTCGACCACGCATGGACGTGAGGACACCAATTTGACTTTGTCAAGGCATCGACCTTGGCGAGAGATGTAAGGTGGGGACTGAGGAAGCTGCTGGAATCTTGGTTCATCCAGAATGACAAATGCGGAAGTGATTCATCGCTGGTAAACAAGAACCGTGGCCCCCTGCCGGACGTGTACACAAACTTTATGCCTAAATAGCCGAACTTTTTTGTGCGACTCTCACTCGCTCTGTGCTCTACTGAAGATGCCTCCCGCATTGGAGGCGCAACGTTTAATTAAATTGTTATTTTTGTTATGTCAAGCCGTTTTTGTTATTACATAAATTAGGAGCGCAACCGGGACATTTTCTCCCGTGAATGACTATCGGGTGCTTTGACTCCGAAGCAGCTCTTTCGGCGTCCATTTGATGTTCTCGGAGTCGGTCGTTGAGGCATCGCCCCGTTTGCCCGATGTACCTGGTCCCGCAGGACAGGGGGATCGCGTACACTTCCTTCGGTTCCTCTCCTTCCGCCAAGATTTCTCTTTCCGGTACTCCCACGGAGCGGGCGGGTTTTGAGGTTGAAGCCGAAAATAAAGTTCGCTCTTTCCACTTTTTTTTGCGTTTCCTCCTCTCCTGCCCTCCTTTCCTCACTTCACCGCCCTCCCCCGAGGGGCCAACACGGAGAATGGATTAGGAGACGCCTCCGTTAATCCGGCATAACCCGCCGTAGAGGGGGCGTGCTGCTTGACTAAAAATGATCTCGCTGCACAAAAAAAAAAAAATAAATAAATAAAAAAAAACAATAAAAAAAGAAAAAAGAAAAAACGTCGCGGGCAGCAATTTAATGCGCTTTGCCGGATGCGTAATGCTTCGTCCGCCTTGAACAAGCTGGTATGCATTGGACTAACATTTTTCGAAGCGCGGCAGGTTTAGTGTAGGTGCTATCATAATGGTCCTGCAAGACTTCCCTGTCCGCCACAAGCTAGCCAATAATTCAAGGACATAACGACGGCAGCGTATTCAAACATTGTAAAATAAAATGTATATAATATTTATAAGAACACCATCGTCTTCACTGCTTGGCTTTCAAATTTTAGCGCCGCAAATAATCGTAATCAAAATATTTTTTATAATTGAAGACCCCTCGTCGTGCATCGAACCCAAAATTACGCTTACGTGAAACATGATTCGGCGCGGGAGCAACTCAAGTCACCGTAATTTTTTTTTTTTTTTTTTAACGTGGATTTTGTTTTTTAATCTTACTGAGGTACCACTGGCAGAACACGAATTGCATACTTGGAAGGATCTGAAAACTCATATAGCTGGTTGAGTGAATGCAATACACGTTTGCAAGTCCGGCTTCAGGGCGCTGCCATCTTGCCGGTCTGGGGTGCGCTTGGACCAGTCATAATCCGATTACGAAGCCTTGCTAAGGCGTCGTAATCGGATTATGGCCGCTCCCGAGAGCGCACCCCACTGAGGAAGATGGCGGCGCCCTGAGACCGGACTTGCAAACGTGTATACTATCGCATTCGTTGAAGCTCGATTTTTTGATTCGAACTTCAACAAATCACACGCACCCATTCTCCCTATTTCTGTTTACCCAGTCATAGTCGTTCCCTCACGATGCAATACGAGTACAAGTAACGGCAGTTTATGCAATGTTGATACACAGCCGTGATCGCACGGTTTTTAGAAGCGCTATAGAACGAGCACAAGCGTCGAATTTCGGTACTCTGATTGATTTCTGTCTTCCCGCCGTGACACCACACGAGAAAAGCGATTTCGTTCTGTCTGTGAAACTAGGAACAAAGAAATCAAGATATAATCCCGTAATAAAACAACGCGAAATGGATCTCTGCCGCCAATACCAAACCGTTCGCGAGGTGACTAGGCGAAAGCATATATTACCTCCGCGCCTTTACCCTCTGCACACTGCCAGATAGTCATACAAACTCCTTGGAGCTATTGTCAACACGATTGCGTTTGCAAGCCGGTAGTTTGACTCGGCTGGAATTCGTCCCTTTCATAGCTCTCTATGAAACCAGAAAGGTAGATACTTTTCTCCATTGGGTTGGTTTGCCCGGGGCCTCCAGTTATTTACGGCCAAAATCACACTAGAGGCGCTTCAGCAATGTTTACTCTGGTCGACACACGTGCTCCTTAAAGATGCCTGTCGTCAACTCTTTCCCAAAAGATACTTGAAGAGCCAATCTTAGAGGCCGACGGATAACGAGGCCTTAGACCTCAAAGAAATTATAACAGAAATTTGGCGTCGTCATTCCCAAAGTGGTTGCCGGACGAAATCCAGGGTTGGTAATAGTAACATAAGATACGTACGGCAGAATTCCCTGCCATAAATAAAATGATTTGGCTAACGCCAATGTAACGCGAAATTGGGGAGGAGGACAGATCGTGACGCCCCAAGCGGTTAACCTAACAACTACACGGATGGGGACAACAAATACAATGACGCAGCGTTCGGCCGACATAACCGAACGCGGCGTCAGCGTTCGGCTGGAGTTCGTGTTCTCCGGCGAGGGGGAGGAGGGGCTGTTTTGTTTCCACTACGACCTGCATGAACAATGCAGCATGCACGATTCCAGCTCAGCACAAAAGCCGAAGTGGGTCAAGCTCGCATTCTCTGAGGATAGATCCGGCACTTAACGTCGCTTCGTCGATTGTTAGTATTTTTTACATTAAACTGCACCCCGCGCTCTATTGTAGAAGATGACATGGCCATGCCCATAAGGCCTGTCGGCATGTGCACAGGCCTTGTGTTGAGTAAACACCAAGCGTGGGGAAAACAAACGGGTCAGAGCGCCCCCTATAGTTCGATCTCCTGCCCAATAGGTGCAAAGAGTTTTGCGATAGGAAGCGTAAACCGAAAAAAAGGAAAAAAAAAGAAAGAAAGAAAGAAAGAAAGAAAGAAAGAAAGAAAGAAAGAAAGACTGAAGAAAAGGAGAAATTAGAAAAAAAAATCTCTGGCGACTTGGCCAAAAAAAAATTCTGTTCATGTGATTTTTCTTGCCACGTGACCAAACAAAAAAAAAAAAAAAAAAAAACGAAAAAAAAAATAACACGAGAAAAAAAACCATCCCCTGCCCGGTTTCGAAGCTAGGCCCTCTTGATCGTGAAACTAGCGCGCTATCCGTTGCGCCAACATAACTTTTTTTTTTTTGATTTCTTTATTGCAGCCAACATAACTTTTTTTTTCTTTCTTTATTGCAAGTTGCGCCAACATAACTTTGCCAGTAATGCTCACGCATTCCCACATCATAGGCGAAAGCTTAGGTGCCTTCGCAGTTTTTCATGCATGTGTTATTTTTATTTGTGGCAAGGGTTCACGTCCAGAATGCTTATAGAGTTTTCGACCAAAACGAGTTTTCTTCATCCGAGTGACCTTCTAGAACCAGTAGACCGCACTGGGTCGTCCGGCTAATCAAGCAGCTATTTTCAAATTCTCTGGCGTGCCCGTCCTCGGATCCGAGGTCGCCGTTTGACAAGCTTAACTTTCTTCCACCTGGTAGCCGGAACCACCACGGCCAGCTTTGTTCCGTCCCCACTCCCTCTCGAGAGGATGGCCTCGCCCCGAGGCTAATCCCATTCTCTGGGATGAGGACGATTCGTCACATGTGCACTCGTCACAGGATGATTGGTCACAGGACGATTCGTCACTTAGGAACATTCGTCACAGGATGACTCGTCATGCGGGCAACTGGTCAGATCGATCGGGCAGGGGACGATAGTAAAATTGTAAATTTCAACAACTGCCCACATTTCCTGGTGAGGAGTTTCACGACTTCCCACTGTGACATAAACCAAAAGTTAGAAAAACTAATCTTACAAACTCATCCGCTTTTCCTTTCATCATATTACGACTCTTCAGCAGGTTGATCTAAGTTGCGGGCTTGAACGAGTCATAATCCGACTGGCAGCCAAATAAGTTTTCACTTTGCCTTGCATACACCTTGAGAAAACCAATGAGTATCGTAATTCTTTCTGCTGCGTGTGTACGAGTACCCCTCGTGCAGCTGCATGACTCCACCTCTCTCTGTTGCGATCACCTCCATCCTTTTGAATGTAGTCTGAGCTCAAAAATAGTCGCTCTTATATGGCCTCCGCATTCACCGTTCGGGACGAACCCAGAAGCTAAAACGTCTGTTACAAATTCTTCGACCTTGAGAAGCGAAAGGCATGCTAAGATAAGAGGTGACCCACTTTGTCATGCCAAACCAACATTCAATGTTCGGGACCGAACCAGAAGCTAAAACGTTTGTTACAAATTCTTAGCCTTTCAGAAGCCAAAGACATACTAAGAGCTGAGGCACGTTGTCCGCCCGAACCAAATTGAACAATAAATTTTTGGCGGGACGAACTATTGTAGGACCGGTTGGCCGCGTGACGAGTCATCCTATGACGAATGTTCCTGTGTGACGAATCGTCCTGTGACCAATCGTCCTGTGACGAGTGCGCATGTGACGAATGGACCGTATCCCCCATTCTCTAAACCTCCTTCCATCCAACGCTTGACCTTTCCCTCCCCGTCCCCCAGCTTCGGGAGAGAAGGTTCTTCTCTGCAGAACGTCCCGTTTGTACAGCGGCTTTAAAGTTCAGAGATTGTCCTGTCTTTATCGTCCCTTTTGTGTCTCCACTTTTTAATGTTTAAAAAGTATCAACACGCTAAAATAGGACAATTTCCGGGATTTAATTTTCATCCTCCAAGTGTGATGCGGGAACCGCGCCATAGAGCCACGGTCGTTTCCGCACTTTGTTATCGCTAGGATTTGACAGTGCGCATAAAGGAATGTCCAAACAGGACACGACTCCGACAAATTGTGAAAATTGAAGCGGGCTTGAAGCGGGCGCGTCCGCTTCAATTTTCACGATTTGTAGGAGTCATGCGTTTTGTAGTGTCCAGTTTGGACACCCCTTAATAATGATATATCTTGTTGAGACCTGCGCACATCCGTCTTGCGCAGTGTTAGCTCAATGGCAGCACTTTCTGTAAAGGCGGATTCACACCGGGGATAGCAGTCGCGCGATCCAGATAAATCGCATCGCAAAAAAAAAAAGAAAAAAAAAAGTAATTAGTTGGTCAATTTGGCGTGCGCGATGAGCGAGTCCAATGCCTTCGTTGGCGAGTCGCGTCTCAAAAACTCTCGCTCCGAACGCCGTTGGTTGGCTCGGCCTCTCCGCGACTAGAGTGCATCGCAAAACGTCGGGTCAGCAAGCGACTGCTCAAAACCCGTCACTTTTTGCCCGCGATGGTCGCTTTTGCGATGAAAGTTATGGCGCGACTAGATCGCATCGCCGGTGTGAACGCGCCATAATGTCGAACCAGTCTCACGGCGCGTCCCGATATTGGCTTGTGTACCTACGCGCGAGTAAAACATCTGGCACAATTTGCGTTTGCAAAGCCTGCTCCAGCCGCGTCAAAACATTCAGCCAACCTTTGGACTGCAGAAATCAAGAGACAACCAAAATAAGATAAAGTTGCCAGCCGAATAAAACTTGATTTCTATTTAATTAAGATGAAGACCACCCGCGTACATCAAATACCTCATCAGCCGAACTCCAAGGCAGTAAGCCTAGTTCTGGCACTTGTTTGGCACCTTTGGCCCGTCGCTGCCAGATCACAGCCAAACTATCGGGAAGCGAAGCCTAACCTGGGCACTCGCTTGGCGACTTGGGCCTAAAGATGCCAGATCTCAACCGAACTACAAGGTAGTAAGCCTAACTCTGGCACATTTGTGGCGATTTTGGCCCGAATGTGCTAGGTGACAGCCGAACTGTCAAAACGTGAAGCCTAACTTTGGCATTAGTTTGGCGATTTTGGCCCGAAAATGCCAAAGCTCTGCCGAACTACAAGGTAGTAAGCCTAACTCTGGCACATCTGTGGCGATTTTGGCCCGAATGTGCCTGGTGACAGCCGAACTGTCAAAAAGTGAAGCCTAACTTTGGCATTAGTTTGGCGATTTTGGCCGAAAAATGCCAAAGCTGTGCTGAACTACAAGGTACTAAGCCTAACTCTGGCACATCTGTGGCGATTTTGGCCCGAATGTGCCAGGTGATAGCCGAACTATCAAAAAGTGAAGCCTAACTTTGGCATTAGTTTGGCGATTTTGGCCCAAAAATGCCAAAGATCTGCCGAACTAACGGGCAGTAACCCTAAATTTGGCATTTGTTAGGCGATTTAGGCCCGAAGATGCCAGATAATAACCGAACTACCCGGGAGCGAAGCCTAAGTTTGGCACTTGTTTGGCGAATTAGGGCCAAGATACCCAGACTGTTGCCAAGGGAGGTCAGGTTTGGCACTACTTTGGCTTCTTCGGGCTTTTTAATGCCCTAAACTGCCAGACGCAAGCCAAGTTTTGGCCCAGAACTCGGTGCTGCCTGGGGCGGCTCACCGTCTACGCACACAAGAACCACCAGATTTTCGCCCCAATCAACATCATTCACCACGTGGAGATGCGGTTCTTTTTCCCCTACACGAGCACGGGAGCACGTGCTCACGTGCTCTTGAGCGCGTGAGCTCACGTGCAGGAGCACGTGCACCCGACGGCGGACGGACATACGGACATGGTTAGCCCTTAAAGGCCGGTTCTCACATGCAGCGGAGCGCTGATGTAGCGCTTCTCACGTGCCGTCAGCTACTTATCGTCTGCCATGAGCAACAGTTTTGACGGTGCGATACAAAGCTGGTGAATGCTCCCGTCAGCACGCGCTTAGCGCGAGGTAAGCGCTATGCTTGTAGCGCTCCGCTGCATGTGTGAACAGGCCTTAAGGAGCTTCGCCCCTAAAACGTTTCAACGCTCTTTCCTCTTCCCCCTTCCAAAAAAGAAACCTCGAATGCGGTACGTAGCACCTCGCGAGCATATAAAATGTCATACTCACCGACTGAAGAAAAAAAAAACACATACATACAAATGCTGCAACCCATATCCGATTATTATAGAATATGACGTACTATGCGCGTCTCTTCCAATAGATAACGCACAGGTCCATTTGATGTTCGGTCAGGGTTGCCGGCCTTACTTTCCTCGTTGAAGGCACGCAAATTACATTATTTTCTTCCGCCATCTTTAATAATAATTTAATTAGCATAATCTTAAGTAAATACATGTGCTACAGAGCACCGACAATATCAGGTGTGTTTATGTGTATAATACGTGCATAAGAGAATATAGATTGTCATGAATCACTTAAAATTATGAAGTACTTTAATAAAACTACGCACTTTTTATATTTTTGTGATGTTTTTTATATGTTATTTTGGGAGTTAGGTCGTATGTGTGCGTGACTTGTTTTTCAGTAGGGCAGTGCCATGTTGCTGATTTTATAAATATTATTTAAGTCACGCTTTGACATCAATGGGCACCGTTACCAATGTGTGTTTGCGCATCGCTATTGTGGAATACACGTTAAAGGAATAATGGAATGAAAATCGGAATATACCTCTCACGTCCATAAATGAGTTAAACATATGATCCACGAACCTGCTAATGACCATTGCATGTTTCTATTTTGAACGAATGGCTACATTTTTCGTCCCAAGTGACCGATTGCAGCGAGCGCTCGAAGAGCAGCCCCCGGAGGGCGTCTCGAAAAATCCGGCGACCCCCCCCCCCCCTCCCCGCCACCCCCCAGCGCGTTCGTGATGTCATGTTTCCCTCCACGGGCAAAGCTACAGGGAAGCTGCAAGCTGGCGTGGCTGCGAGCTTCGCCACTTGGTGGCATCAACACGTTGCAACCTGACCGTTCGGAATGCCGGCTCCTGTCGTTTCCTGTCATTCTCAATCACGTGGGTTCTGCATCTGGTACGTGGAAAAAAAAAACTGATAAAACATTTCAACGTGGAATATACGAGAAAACATAGGTGAGGCAAAACAAGAATGTGGGATAATCACGCAATTTTCGTGAACACTTTCCAGCGGCGTGGAGAGATCAACACGGTGTTTTACCGCATACCAGAAAGGACGACATTCAAGATGGCTGCGTCCTTGTAGAAAAGGTGTGTATAGTCACTAGGCAGAATAGAAATCTGGTTCGACCAAATCGATGGCGCTCGCGCGAACGCAGTTTGACGACACGACATTCGGTTTATTCGTTTTAAATAACGTCTTGGTGCCTTTTTCGAGCCAAAAACATTGCGTCCCTGTGGTTTGGCCAGAATGCGGTTGACATTTAGACACTAAAATAGGCGCAATAGTTTCTTTTGTACCCATTTAAGCCGGAGTCGCACTGCTTACACATTTATTTGTTTATTTATTTATCGATACTACTAAACCTCATTGAAGGATTTTTGTAGGGTGGTACAAAAACACAGATGCATAACCATAGTGCAGAAAAAACCGTTATACAGAGGATAAAAAGTATATGAAACAAACGGAGTGGATGAGACATGGTATGTTCACATCATAAGCGCTTCGACATCATCCATGAACTGTTTCAGCGAGCTAGCGTGAACAACGTGTCGGGGCAAACTGTTTCATTCCTGGACTGCTAGCGGAAAAAATGACACATCGTACAAAAGACAGTCTGCATACAGATTCGAAGTCGAGTCACCGCGAGATCCGTGCTTCGAGTGCCTCATGGTAATGATTTCAATGAGAAACTTGGCACGCGGCATTTGAACCACGGATATTGCTGTGACTCATCTTTGCAGACTCTCGTTTGTATAATGTATAAACAGTGTGACATCGGCTTTAAGGAACCCGGGTTAGCAGTCGTACTGAACTGGTCGAATGTTTCTTCAACGGCGTGAAGCAGCGTCGTCATTCAATGGTGATTCAATATTACCTGATCGAAACATCTAACGTCCAGTTTGACTTCATTGTTCAACAATCACCCTACGAAACTCGAGAAAATTTTATACTTGTTAAAAACAGTCATAACGGTAATATTGCGACCAGTAAACCGGAATAGAATAGCAAGTGCAACAAACGGGGCTTAATTTTTACACAGTTTAAATTTAAACACCAGTCAAACCACAATTTCAAATAAGCGGAAAAAAAAGACGGTTCACATTTTTATAGGACCTCGGAATAAAATCGTTGCTAAAAGAAACAATGAATACAAAACAAGAAAAAATATTCGATGGGAAAACACGGACTGACTTCATCCGCCTTTTATTTTTTTTATGGCAGCCAAAACTTTTTTTTCTAATCCCGCTCTGAAATGAAGGGGGCCGCACTTTGAAGGCAATATCGCGCTAATAATCACGGCTGCTTATTTTCCCAGAATGCAATATTAATCACTACAGCTTAACAACGTTTATTTTTACCGTTCCTTTTTATCAGACAAAATCATCTTCCTACGGTAGAAAAAAATATATATATATATATATATCGTCGACGGATGCTGGACGCTTGGGATTCCGCACAAGCTTCAAGAAAAAAAAAACAAAAACGCAAAAAAACAAATTGTACCACGTACGCGTGCGCTTATTTTGTATCGAGTTTTATAAATCGAATACAATGTTTAAGCCTGATTTATATTTGAGTGTTCCTTTTTTTGTATCATTATGATTTAGGTT
Source organism: Ixodes scapularis (assembly GCF_016920785.2). Taxonomy (NCBI): domain Eukaryota; kingdom Metazoa; phylum Arthropoda; class Arachnida; order Ixodida; family Ixodidae; genus Ixodes; species Ixodes scapularis. The sequence goes on from NW_024609839.1 coordinate 27,189,388, forward strand.
TGTATAAATACGTAGGACATTACGCTAATTGAGTTGGAGGATTACGCCCCCTCAGGTTCAGTTCTTTTTTGTTTCAAGCTGTCCGCTAGAAAGAAAAAAAAGAGGATGGGCGCGTTTTTGAGGCAAATGACAGGAGGCCCACTCTTCTCTCGGCGCAAAATCATTCTTATTATTTGTTTTGTTTTCTGTTTTGGCTTCAATGTTCCTATCTGGCTTCTGCTCCTCGAAATCTCCGTTTTAACATCTCGTAAGAAAAAGAAAGTCCTTAATGTCCAGCTTCACCTTAAATCACCCACCCTGCCGGGCACACCGCCGTGAGGGAAATCACAAAGCAGCAACACCTTCACGCGGCAACGAACACAAGAGAACGTTCCATTTTCCCTCTCTTTCTTTTTTTCCCCGCATATTCATCTTAAAAACCGCGCTTAAAAAACAAAACACACTCTCCCTGCCTCTAACCGTCCCGTAAAACACAGACAGATAAGTAGAAAAAAAAACATAGTCAAATTAGTAAAAAAAAAAAGCGAAGGAAGCGCAGACAACAAGTTAAGGGATGTGGAGAGTTTAAAAGGTTTAAAAGGGAAGACGGTAAGAGAAAAAAAAATGGAAAAGGAAGGAAGAGATAAAACAGTTGTAAGCGCAGTGCAACACCTCCATTAGCCTCATGGTATTCTCAAGGGAAACACGGGGTCGCAATATGTTACGTACCTTTTGTCTCCAGATAAGAACGTCGTGAGTACAGCCAATGAACGCTCGGGCAAAAATAGAGGCGCGAAAATTAACACTAAAACATACTCGAGGAAGCCTAAGTATATTGATGGGTTTCCCAGGCTTGTATTTTGTGTGGTTGTTTATGTTTTATAAGGGCAAACCACTATATCAAAGAGATATTTCCTTAGGAAAGTAACAAGAAGGAGAAAAACGGGGTCACAGTTCGTTTTTAAGAAGCTGGACAATTTACGTATTACCGTGAACGAAAGAAAATCCGCTAGCCATGTTTAGTACATATGTAGGACCGTCGTGTTTGCATGCATACACGAATTTCCTGGGCGACGGTTAAGTGAACGCCTGGACGAATAAGATCCAAACATTTAATGAAAACAGAAATGCATTAATTCGCAGTAAAAGCGGAAAATGCCCCATGGGGTAACGGCACATTTTATGCAAATCGTGGTTTGCTTCAAGGGTGCCAAAATAAACACGCCAAGTGATGCGCTTCGAATGCATCACACACATGACGGCAGCCCACCTGACTCATCAATATCACCCAGCCTCGTTCACAACTATGCCCGACGCATAAAGTAATTACATGAAGACTAACCCAAGGTCGGTATTCGGCCGCCCCTTGTAAACTTGGCCGAGAGCGTTACCACGAAAACCGTCGGTGTAATTGTTTTTCAAACAAGTAGTATCCGCTCTTTAATTGTTCAATGAGCGCAAGCGGTGCCTTCCGAGTCTCAGAATCTTATCATAGGGTCTCATCGAGAAAATTTAACCCTATGTTTTGAACTGCCTAAATAAACATCGCATCAAACAATGCTAAAGCTCCTTTAAATTTGACGCTAGCGGTGATAACTGAATGCTTGAGAAAATCAAGTCTCCTTAATAAAGAAATAAAACACAAAAGAAACAAAATTATCTACGAGCCGACGTTTACTTAGTTTTAACTCTTTTCAAACCAAGAAATGACATTTTAAGCACATTTATCATCAGGGAAACAAATTGCCACCTACAAAGAAAACAAAATTACATTTCTTTTGTGCCAAATTACCATGTGAAACTCCTTGTGTTGGTTTTGAGAGTTGCCAGGACAACCTAAAGGGTGAGATAATAAGAACTTAGATTTCTCTCTTGCGCCTCTAGTAACCTTTTTTTAAATTATGTGACCACGACTCGCGATAGCACCCGGCGTTTCCTGAAAAAAAGTCCATCGCATGCAGTGATTTTAACAAAGCACTGCAGTTAGGGTAAAGGCAGCTTGATGTTCATCCAGTCGCGGACCCAAAAAGAAGGTAATAAAAGCCTCGTCTAAACGCTCTAGGATACTATCGGAGAGTGCATTCGGCAAAACAAAGCAGGAAGAAACTGACGCGCGGTGTAGGAAGCCGAGAAGAGAAGGGTTTCTATTTCGGTAACCCTGTCTCCGAACCGCAGCCAACCTTCGGCAGTGACCCGAGGTTGAAACGCAGGCCGCTGCCTTTAAGTGAATAATGAGCCGTGACCATGCACGAGCACCAAAGGGGGGCTCCCAGATGGGTACCGAAAGAGGGAAGGGAGGTGATGCTGTCTAGGAGACTGAACACACGAGAGAGAGAGAGAGAGAGAGAGGGGGGGAAGGGGAATTGTGGCGATAAAGGGAAATCCGAAAAGCTCCTTTAGACTTCGGAGAATGTTTCCCGAGCAAGCGGCGAGCGCTTCGGCGTCTTCCAGACGAATGCCACCTTTATTTTTTATTTTATTTTTTTATCTAATAGAAAGAGTCCGAGGGTTTTCGTGCACGAAGGTAGAATTTGTTGCACGAAGTGCACGAAGGTAGAACCGTGAGACTGGGGAGGGAAAAGCGATATAAAAACGGTAAGAAAGACAACAAGAAACTGGAAGCTCTCTCTCTCCCCCCTCTCTCTCTCTCTCTCATATTGTTCTTATCTCTTTTCCCACCTGTCCCTCAGGGCCTATCATCACGTTGTGCATGCACCACCTTGCATGCACTTTAAGCATTCTTTCCTTATGTTAGTCTCTTATCGCCGTCCCTGAGGCGATAGCATTTCTTAATCAAGCACGTTTCCGGTCCGTCAAGAAGGTATAAAACGCACCGTGAAGCATGACTGCGCCCTGCACACAGGGGTGTCACTGGGGGGGGGGGGGGGGGGGGGGAAAGAGCTAACTGCCCCGGGTGTAACAGTGAGGGGGGTGCAGCTGGCGCCTGAAAGGGGGGGGGGGGAGGGGGTGTCGCGGCAGGCCAGCGCCCCGGGTGCCACTGACCTTAGTGACGCCACTGCCTGTACGTAATGCGGTACACGTTACTGAGCGTATTTCAATACAGCATCACAAAACAAATAAAAGGTATTACATAATGATTAAGCAAATGATTGATTAATTGAGTGTTTTATGTATGACGTGGATTGTGGTGACTGGCCCCCTATAGTCTCATGGTCAGTTTTAAGACCTTACGACTGCGATACATAACTCCGGCGATAACTGAAAGTGTCCGGCATAAGGCATGAGGACTTATTCTCGGGTCCTCAGCCAGTAACACAGTAACGTGTCGTCAACCAGTAACACAGTAAAGTGTCTTCGGACAGTGACACAGTAAACTATCTTCGGCAAAACTCCTCTAAATAGTCTTCATTAAGTAACAGAGCAAAGTCTTCATTCAGTGAAACATTAAAGTCTCTTCAGCCAGTAACACAACAAAGTGTACTTCGCCAGCAACACAGTAAGACGTCTTCATCCAATAACACAATAAAAATGCCCACGGCAGAATTATTTAAATAGGCCCGTTACCGCGATAGCCAACGCCGTGAAGTGACTTCGGTCGTGCACGAGACCAAACGGATCACGACCCCCATGCTTTCCCATCTTCCCCATTCGCGAAAGGAGCACACGCTGCCATCTCCCAACCGAATTCCCCACCTCCTTTTCCATCCCGATTCCGCTCTTTCCTCCTCTCCGCTTTATCGCACCGTACCCCTCGCCCTCCTAAACTTTTCCGCGAGTGCGCTCGCGGCGCGAACAAGAAGCCCGTCCAAGCGAGCGAGTTCAACTCTCCATACCGTCGGGTCGCCCCCCTCCCCCAAAACGGATCCCTAATTAAAAGAGGGACACAAACTCCGACACTGGGAAAAAGGCTCGTCGCTCGCGCGCGAGGCTCTATAGCAGTCGAGCGTTCAGCGATTTAATTTCAGCCACGTACACACACCTCCGACTAAGGCCGCCGCTTCTCTCCAGCGCGGTCCGCGCCCGAACCCGTTGCGATGGTTTTCAAGCCGACGAGCTCGGCCCAAGAACTATCTCTCACGCACCGCGGCGCACGGGCACTGAGGGGAACTGCGAGTGAGGGAAAAAAGGGTTCTTCCCAGTTCCGGCTCTCCTTTGGTCCCTTTTCGGTGCGGTACGCAGATTAGGGGACCGCCGCGTTCCTTCTGGAAGCACGGAGCTTCGCAACGGTGGTGATAACGCGCGGGGTGTTTCGTTTATACCCGTCAGAGTTTTTTGAATGAAGTCGGCGGAGAGATGTCACCGGGAGCTCTTTGCTCGCTTCGCCTCGCCAAGGCGATTGGCTCTCCTTCAAATCAGGACGGCGTTTACATGCTGAGGCGAAGAAAAAAACAGCGAGGGAAAGGTTTCTTTTCATGCCTTTGAGGCCCCTTTCTAACATGCAGTTTAAAGATACACAAAACTCCCCCCCCCCCCCACCCCCCCCCTTCTAAACAAAACAACTTTTACAGCGGAGCTGTTAAAGGCCGACACGTGTTCGAGCTTTCCACTTTTCCCTCGCTTCCTCCTCTCCGCCCTTCTACCCTGTCCACCGTTGCCTGTTTTCTCCTCCCCTATGGAGAGGAGGATCTTCTGCCTTGCACAACCTCGAGTCTGGTCGTCGGCCTTAAAGGGCTAGTTCCCCAGGATCGTATCCGCCAGCAAACAAATGTCGACACAACACTCCGTACAGCTATAGCCATCTATGAGCGATGGCGGCAACCAGACAACTGGCTTGCCGGTTGTCTGGTGCTCATAGGTGGCGGCAACCTGTCCAGCCTTTCCACTCTGGCTTGCTGACTTGCGGCCGGCCATTACTTCATTCCCACCATAGTACAGCTTCGCTGGTCTCCCTTCTTGAAAAAAACAATTTTTTTTTTAATTTTTTTTTTTTTGGATAGTGCACGTGTGTGACTTAATAAACTTATACACGCACCGAAAATATTATATCCAGGTTTACGTGGCGAGACAAACTTTATGATCGCAGCGCTTCTTATTGTTCGGCCCGTCGCGTCGTAATAAAAGCATGTTTCTGAATTGCTCCTAAAGACACTGAACACCGGAAATTATATTTAGATGTCTAAATAAAACACGTATCTCAAACAAAAAAAAAAACTTATCTGAATTTTTTTTTCTTTTTTTTTATAAGTTAAGTTGCAAGAGACACTAATATTTCGCGACGTACCTTGAAATACAAGCATCGTTAGTAATAATTACTCAAGAAAAAAAACAAAACAAAATAATACAATTTTAAGTACCTGGCTTGCAAACGCGGTAAATCACAAAACAATCTTGCTAAGAAAAAAAAAAGAATCGCGCAATATTTATTAGGTGAGACTCTATATGTGTACGGACCGATTCGACGCGATGCTCGAAATGAATCTCGCGACCTAAAATACTGCAATTGAATATTTTTTGGAGGGAAAATTGAAGTTGGTTACATACCTGTTCTCGAGACCTTTGCAAAAGTCGTCTTCTACGCGTTTCCATCTTTTTCTGCTCGGCTGTGGAACGCCCTCTGCGTGTGCGCTATTTCTCTGCTGTGTGGCCTATCAGACGCTGCGCATGCGTCCACCGCTCAGTGACTCAGCATTTTTCGCCCGGGTTATACGCTATAAAAAGGTCTATACAAAAACTTGCATTTTTTTTAGTTGCTCGTATTTTCAATGGACCCACGAAACCAACACAATATTCCCGAAAAGCTTTAAAAAAAGAAAAAGAAACGCAGCTCATTATGTTTACGCTTTTTGCTTCGTGATTGGTTCTTTAGCGTTCTTATCGGCTAGTGTCGCAATTTCATTGGCTGCCGAGCGATGATTAGATGCTCGGGACTTGCGACGTTGTAATTTCAAGATCACGTTGTCGTCATTGTGGCGCTCCGAAAATGCGCCCAGAGTCGCAAAGTTTTTTTTTTTTTTTTTTTTAATGGATGATTTGTTTTTGTTTTGTAAAAAAATATGTAAAAAAACGAAGCATGGCAGCTACAATAACTTGCACTAGTTGAATTACCCTCCCTCCTTGCCGTTCTTGTGTTTTGCTGGGACCAACTTTAATCGGACTACGGCAAGCTGTTGTCGTGGTTCAGGCGGAGATATTGACTAACCTGCAAGGTCTCCACCGTGAATAATTGCCCGCTTTGGATGACTACGCTACTACAGCTCAATACTGCCATTGCACCATCACCTTTTCCCATAGTTTCTCTACGCTCTATGTCCATCCGCCGAGACTCTGTGAAAGCCTATCGCGCCGTCGAGAAAAAGAGTTAGGCAACGCCGTCGATGAAAGCCAAAAGGCGCATTTTGAAATTCCCTTCCCTCTCTTTTATTTGTTGGAGAGGGGAAGGAGGGGGGGGGTTCGAATCGATAAGGCAGGACGGTCTGTGAGGATTGTCTCCAAACGTCGATGATTGCAACATTACCTGGCCCATGCTAAATCTGCATCCCTCTAACAAAACGACCGTTGCTGGAGACGGTTTCGAGTAATGACTTGTTACTGGAAGTTTTAGAGGCACGAAAGAGAGGGTCTGTATAGTCTTTAATCGTTTTTTTTTAACGGATATTTCTTGGGGTATTGTCTGAAAGTGAGCGAAGTTTGAACCTGATGCAATTGTTGCGGTCAATGGCGATTGCTAGAACGGCGAGTGTTTACAAAAGAACCCGCACAGATCCCAGGTTGTTTTTAGGGCAGGGAGACGATTAAAAATTTTAACCGGATAATTCGACACCCTTTAATCGATTAATTATTCAATTTAGTCGGTTTCATTCATTCCCCCCTTCCCCCGAAAATGTTAAAAAATATCAAAATTAAATTGTTTACCTTTGCTGGATATGCGACAAACGGCGCAACGTAAAATTTCTGTTTTTAAATTCAACCTTGATGTGTAGTTCAAAAGATTTAAAAGGCACCCACTCTCGAAAATTAGTACATCAGCCGTGGAAACAAAGGAGTTCGTTGATATCTTCCGGCAGTAGCAACCTCCCTTTAATGTTCACAGGAACCTCTGATGCGCTAAACGGACACTCGTACGGGCGTTGAAGCGGCCGGGACGCGTGGTACCTGTCCAGCTTGTCCGGAGTCACAAATCTCTTCCCAACAGGTTACTTTAGGTCTAAATTTCATCCAAAAATTTGCTTTCATACAGGTATACTCGTCAACGTCTGCATAACAAAAGCTTTTAATTTTTTTTTTCAAGACCTGTTGACAAAAAAGTGAAAGCCGTTTACAACTCCGTGTAACGCCGAATTAGAGCACAGCTCTTGAGGAGGAGGATGGAAGGGTAGTGAGGGGAGGGTATACCCCTCCTTCCTCCTCCTCACCTCGTCATCGTGCCTGCTACTCCACCACGGGGTCACGTGATGCTCCCGTGAGGTCACGCGACCCCCCCCCCCCTGAGGCCACGTGACCTCAGGCTCGTCACGTGACCTCACGGTTACACCGACGCCGGCGGCGACGGCGACGCCGCTCAAGCCAGAAACGGGCGCCTAAGAGCTGCGCTCTAAAACTAGTCCCGATTAAAACGTTTATTGATTAATAAATTGGATGATCAACAGATGCCAACCTCCAGTTGTTTTTAAAGGCCTCGGGTAAATTTTGATGCAAAACTTTGGAGGTTTGGTGGTTAAACAACATTGACGGAATTGATGTAAGTCATTGCACGATATGTCACCTGTTGACCTGGTGTGAGTCTAAACGATTAACTGACCGGTGATTGTTTTACCTTGCAGGTAATGCCGACTTTTTCTACCCAAGCTGCATCACTGGTATAATGAGAGGTGCAAAATTGATTTTTCAATAGACTTATCTCGCTGCAAACATTCTACGTTATACTTTTAGAGTGCAGCTCTTAGGCGCCCGTTTCCGGCTTGAGCGGCGTCACCGCGGGCGTCGGCGTAACCGCGCGGTGCATTATGAGAAACGTCCCATAATGCACCGCGCCGAAGCGTCACACGAGGTTTAGGCCCGTTGCCGAAACGTCACGTGACGTTTTCGGTAGAAGTCACGGTGACGTTTCGGCACGTGACTTGCACCGAAACGTCACGGTGACGTTTTCGCATGGTGATGTTTCGGCACGGTGCTGAAACACCACCACCGTGAAACGTCACGGTGCCGAAACGTCACTCGTGACGTTTCGCCACCGCGCTGAAGCGTCGCGTGACGACGCGCTTTTTTCGCGTGAAAAAGGAGGAGGGGAGGAGGAGAGGGTACGGATGAGGAGGAGGGACATACCCTGCTTTCAGCACCCTTCCCTCTTTCTCCTCAAGAGCTGCGCTCTAAATTGTGTTACAGGAACTTGTAAACGTCTTTCTTGTTTTTTTTATACAAAAACACATGACCCAGCTTTCTCTTATGCTTGTACATTGAATAGTGGCGCTTTTAAAGTTGCTAGAAATAAACATAACCTGCACCAGGTCAAAACTCATATGTTTGCTAAGCCTGTACACACCCAACACGCCAGGGAGCTAGGAAGAGCTCTTGACAACCGTTATGTGCGTACTTAACGCCGAAACACACTATACTGCCTCAATATGTAATCCAATCACACAATGCTCAGCTTACTCCCTCCTCTCCCATCCCCCTTCTTCTTCGAGCCCTCTCTTCCCTCCGGAGAAAAACAAATCTTCGAACCTTTCCCCAAATTTCATTACTCCCTCCACGAGTCAATCCGCCGGAAGAACTTTCCCGGCTCCGAAGCACTGCTCCGCGGGGTCAAGCGGGAAATCCCACACACAACACCCCCCCCCCCCCCCCCGCCCTCTTACGACGTATCCCTGAATCCCGTTTATCCCTAGGCAGACAGCGCGGTGAAAGCTTTAAGTGCTCAATGGAACCAGTCATATCTCTTTCTATCACCACGTGATCACGCTCCCGCGCCAGACCCACGCGCAGAAAGCAGGTCACGTGATGAAAGAGAATCCTGATTGGTCAAACGAGAGTGCAGCTCCCACTTTCGCTATCAGCTAAGGGTCGAGTGGAACACACCGGATGAGCTTCCCCTTTTTCCCCTTCCTTCTTTCCCGTCTCTTCCCTCAAACGCAGCTTCACCCTCTTGTGTTCTTGCAATTCTTGTCGCCACTGCGACTCCTTATTTATTAAAATTCCACGCGAACGGACCGCCACTGCGGGGCGCCCTCTCCCGCGCGAAGCGCTCTCTATATAAATCGGATTAAATCCGCAGCCGCGGCCGCCTCTTTTAATTGCTCGTAATTAAGGACAACTAGTAATTAGATCAATCGTTGTGTAACGGCGTTAGCCGCTTTGCCTCCCGCGCACGACCGCGTTTTTGGAGCCCCGCGACGCGCAAACAAAACTCAGCGGAGGACCAGGGACAAACGTTAAGAGAGGGGAAGATAGAGAGAGAGAGAGCCATGAAAGATGAGAGGAGGCTGCGGGGAGACGCAATCCAATCCAATCCAGTTCGAGGGTTCCACAAATGCCTTTTTCGTGGCGAGGGGAGCTAACCAGGACCGACGTTCTTAATGGCATCCAAACAATAAGAGCGTGCGAGAGAAATACGCCGCGTGAGCGCAAAATGCTTTATCAGGTTGCGTACCTCCTCCCCCACAATAACTATCACCCTCTTTCCTTCCCTTCGTGTACTGTTTCACGTGTATGCTTGTTTTTAAATTGTTGTTTTTCTTTCATGCGGTTTCTTATGCCTTTACCCGTGCTGTCATCTGCAGTTCAAAAGTTTGGTCTCATCATTTGTGTGTAGTGGCTCGGTATATTATATTTCGTTTACGGTCCTTGGTCGACAGTGCGGGTGGGAGTTACGCGTTCGCGGAACGAATCACCGTCCTTCCTTTCATCTCCAGACTCCACTCTCTGCTCGTGGGCATGGTCGGGAAAGCGTGATCACATGGTGGTGAAAGAGACGATATGACCGGTCCAACGAGGACGTAGCTTTTGTCACACTCGCAGTTCAGGGCTGAACGAAGCGTAGGAAGCAGTGGACGCACGCTGCATTTGCTTTTACTTGTTTTTGATATTCCATCCCTCGTACACATTCAATTAATTTCTGATGCTATTCAAACAACTGTTTGGAGGGAGTTATGCGGTGCGAATATGTGAACTAGGAAGGTGGTGACTGCTTGGAAGCCGCGGATCTGCTCGAAGGGCAAAAAAAAAAAAAAAAAAAAAAAATGCCGCAAGGCGTTTTGACAGTTAGAATCAACGACAGCTTAACAAACGCGGGGCGTTCCATGCGCCTAGTCGCTGCGCAGTCAGTCATATTACGGCACTAGCCGATAATGACGTCGAAAAACGAATCGCCAAGCAAAAAGCTTGAACATAGTAAGCAATGCCCTGTGCTTCTTAAGCTGTCAGCCATTTTAGGAATATATATTTTCAAGTTACCGCGCGGCAAAAAAAAAGATAGGAGATATCAGGAAAAGCATGAAATCGAACTCTCAGAGGAACAAGACGCACTCCCAGAACGACAACTCTGTTCTGTGCGTCGTACACTCGAAGGCCGGCGAGCAACCAGAAAAAAAGGAACTCGGCCTCGATTCGTTCGTTCCATTCGAGAAAAGAGGGAAACCTTTCTCCTTCTTGCCTGGTTTAGCTCGGAGACGCGTTCTTCCGGAGAGAGAGGAGCCGAGAAGAGAGGGGAATTAAAGAAGGATTCTGGGAACTAGTTCTTCGTCTCTGTAAGTCGGCCTTTAAAACGAATGTACTATAAGGCACGAATGGAATGCTAACAGCAAAGCGCACGGCCATTGATACATGCTGCGAAACCCAACTAGGAACTGATAAAACTGCGGAGAGAATCGAGGGGCTAAATAGGTGTGCACGTCGGAGTAGGAGCACACACTCGCAGCCCTCTTTCCACTCTGTAGGTTTATCAGATCCCACTCCAAGTTGCCTCTAGGTAGCCAAGCATGTATCATAGGCCTCGCGCCCCGCTATTCTTATTTCATTCCTACTTGGTAGTACTCTGGGAATGGGGCGGTTTCGCCAAGTCGCAACTAACTTTGTTGTCACGATACAACGTCGCATCATCAGTTGGACATCTCTGTGACAGATTAATTGACACATGGTCCGACAAACTCGCCGAACATCGATGCAGCACATGTCCATGAACAGAGGTGTCAGTAAATCGTATACCGGTATACGAAGCGCCGGCTTTAGAGCAAGTGTCCTCCGCAATTCTTCCATAAAGCACAAACAAGCGCACGCAAATAACTCGTCAATGAACAAACATACATCGACATTGGGCAGGAGATTCTGCCGTCATGCGGCGGACAGCGAAATTGAAAAACATGCAGACGAATAAAGACCATGGATTATCTTTTTTGTGTTTCTAAAGGCCTGTTCACACACGCAGCGGAGCGCTACAAGCATAGCGCTGACCTCGCGCTAAGTTAGTGCTGACGGGAGCGTTCACCAGCTTTGTATCGCACCGTTAAAACTGTTGCTCATGGCAGACGATAAGTAGCTGACGGCACGTGAGGAGCGCTACATCAGCGCTTCGCTGCATGTGAGAACCGGCCTTAATGCAGCGTATGACTGAAGTAGCCGAAAGCTGCGGCTGCGCTCGACTGGGGATCGTGACCAATCACCGAAGCCGCACTGATCCCGAGTCTCAGCCGAACCTTGGCGCGCAGCACTCGTGTTCGATCGGCGCATCTTCCTCGCTCGAAGTGGTTGACGTAAAGAGTCCTATTCACCGGCCTTGTGTTGGGTAAACACCGCGAGCTCTATAGAAAACAAGCGGAACAAAGCGCCCTCCGTAGATTCGTCTCCTCAATGATTACAGCTTTGTTCTCAGCTTCTATGGCAATGGCTAAGTTTCACAGACACACACACACTAACACACACACACACACACACACACACACGCCCCCGCGCGCGCGCGCAGGCACGCGCACGCACGCACGCACACGCACGCACAATTAAGCTGTTTCTAGATGTAGTAAAAATTAAAAAGAAATGCATGAACTTTGAGCTTTGCGTCTATCTCGGGGCTCAGACGCACAGCTCACACGAGACGGGGTTCCTTTATTTTTCGTTTTTTTTTTGCTCTGCACTTTATTGTTGTTTTATTTTGTTTTAAACGAGCTAATCCCATATGGGCGATGAAATCCCATAAGGAGCGCCGCTACCATTAAGACAAAGGGACTCGGGATTTAGTTCTATGGTAACCGCGAGGAACGATTCAGGGGTCTCGAAACTTCTCTGGGGATTAACGCCTGGATTAGGACCCTGTACGCGTGGACCGGTCTGAGGGACAGAGTAATACAAAATACAAAAGCGCAAGCATTTTTTTTTAAAAAGAAATCAGGTTGGCCTTTTTAAGATTGTTTTATATCAGGGTATCGTGGTTTTGAATAAATAAAAAAAATTCTCCGAAAAACGTTCTGCTTTAAATTGTTTAGTAAAGTCGGAACTATATATATATATAAAGAAAAAAAAACTAACATTTTGAGGTTAGAATGACAGAATAAAAAAAAAGAAAAACGGTATTTTACGAATACATTGCGTGAGGTAACAGGTTCGGTGGTCTTAAGGAGTTTCCTTTGAAATTTTGTGCTATTGACGAAAGGAATTTCACCATTTATCTCGTCAACGTTCGTTCAGAACAACGAGGGATTGTACCTCTGGATCACGACAATAACCACACTTCCTGTTTTCAGTTTGAAGCCTACTGTTCGTGCTTCTTAGAGAGAGGGGAGGGGTTGTTTTTTTTATAACATTGATTGCTATGCACCTGCAGATTTCATAGGTGGGGTGCAGGGCAGCAGGTGCTTCATTGCTTTCCAGTGACAACGTTCAAGTCTTCAGTTGTTTCAAAGTATTCACGTTAATTGACGCAACACTTTGCGAGATTTTCCTGAGACAGTTAGTATTGCTAATAACAAGGGCGCCAATGCCAAATACAGCTGCAAGCATATGATTCCATGCATTTGATTTCTGATATAGGGGATCGGTGGACTAGTGGGCTGAAGGGCACACCCAGCTCGACGCGCGTGGAGCGAAAGCTCGCGCTGCAGAACCCAGGGATCCTGGGCTCGAGCCCCACGCCTGCCCATTTCGATCTGGATGAGCATCGTACCGGCGTGTGGTCGTGTACCACTACTGAGTGGTGCACGTTAAAGACCCCAGGCTAGCGGTTGTACTGCACTGGCTAAATTGCTCATCTACAGCGAGTGACTCGCCGCAACTTTGAAATGGCTGACCAACTACACGCTGTATAAATATCCCCATAAACCAATTTTCTGATATATTCAGAGTACTCTTGTGTCCGGGTATTTGTCTTACAAAGCAGCTATTGACTCTTTCTATACCACTGAAAACTACGTCCGTTGTTGATGTTGTAGTTGTGGTAGTTGTTGTTGTTGATGATGTAGTTGGCGATGTTCGACGTCCGTCGTTGAGGTTGCCAAATTATTGAAAAAGATCGCCCGCCACCACAGAGGAATCAAACACGCGTGAAGCGGGAGCGTTGCGAATAATAATTGTTTTATTGTGTGTATGTTTATAAGCAACTGCCCTCTTTGCACAAGAGCTGGTGCAGCCGTGCGCGTTCCACAGAAAGCGTATGCAAAGAAAAACAAGCCAAGAAGCATGGATGTCAATTTCGGGGAAAAGAAAGATTACCTCAACGTATTGAAGCGACACCACACACGATTTATTGCAATTATGTACATGTCTGGAAGGCGGCCCCGTCGCCATCTGGTGGTTCAAAATCACGCTAACCAAGGGTGGGGTTGCACCTAAACACAGCTCTGGTCATTTTAGAGCGCAGCTCTTAGGGGCCCGTTTCCAGCCTGAGCGGCGTCGGCGTCGCCGTTGGCGTCGCCGTTGGCGTCGCCGTCGGCGTCGCCGTCGGCGTAATTGCGCCCCTCCCTCTCCTCCTCCTCCCCTCCTGCTCCTCCCCCTCCTTCTCCTCCTCCTCCCCTCATTGTGTAGTATGGTCCGGGCGGGTCACGTGACCTCGGGGGGAGGGGGTCACAATGACCCGTTTCCAGCCTGTGCGGTCGGCGTTGGCGTCGGCGTCGCCCCTCCCCCTCCTCCTCCCCCTCCGCTCCTCCTCCTCCCCCCTCCTCCCCCGCCAAGGTCACGTGACCCCGGGGGGTGACTCCCCTCCCCCCGCCGAAGTCACGTGACGGCCCGCCCAAGGTCATGTGATCCCGTCCCCTCGAGGTCACGTGACCCCCCGGACCTCTGCTGCCCTCCTCCTCCTTCCCCTCCTCCTCCTCCCCTCATTGTCTAGTATGATCCGGGGGGTCACGTGACCCCCCGCTGAAGTCATGCGACTTATTTTCAGGAAACAAGCTACACAAGTACTCGGAAGAGAGGGAGGGGGAGCAGGAGGGGAGAAGGACTAGCAGGCATGATCACGAGGGAGGAGGAGGAATATACCTTCCACTCCTCCTCCTCAAAGCTGCGCTCCAATTCGGCGTTACAGGAAGTTGTAAACGGCTTTCACTTTTTTTTTTTAATTTTAGTACATTAATATTTATTTACTAAAAGTAATCTCAGATATTTCGGAAATTGGGCCCCCGGCCCCCCCCCCCCCCGCCCCCTCCCCCCCCGACTAAAAAAATAAAATAAGATTCGATCAACCCCGAGCTTGTTTGGAGAAAAATGAACTCCGCAAGGCACCCTCCTCATTTAGCCAATAAACTCTAAAAACACGGAATTCTACATACATTCAATGCAGTGACTTAGCCAAGAATTTTTTTTTTTTTTTGGAGGGGGGGGGGGGGTTAGGTGGCTGGGATATTCATGACATGGGGTGCGGCGAGGGGAGGGGGGGGGGGGTAAAAACACGAGTGTATATTATAGGGTCGACTGGATTTCAGAGAGGGGGAAGGACCCATAAGCACCCCCCCCCCCCCCTGACTACGCCCATGAGTCAATGGCAACTTAGGAAAGGCAGGACATAGCGAGTTCTAAGCATTCTATGATATCGTTCGGCATCCGATGAGAATGAAATATGTGCTGATCGGGTCGGTGATGGGAGTCAGCGACAAAATAAAAAAGGCAGGGGGTGGCTTGTTTTGTTCACTCTTCTTGCCTCGTGGTTCGCTCTTTGGCGCTCTTATCAGATAATTCGGCCATCTCATTTTGTTGCGAAGCGATGATATAATGACCAGGACTCAACCAGAAAAAAAACAGCATGTAAGAGTTTTTTATTGTTTTTATATTCTATTTTTTATTTTGAGGGGAATAGTTATAGCACTTTCTTTAACAAGTACAACTGAGCGAAATATTAGAAATGACGAAAAAAAGCGGGAAAGAAAGTCTGCAAGGATGCTGATTGCCAGACGATTCACGAGAAGTGATAGGAAAAAGAAAACATAAATATGACAAAGAAACGTTACTTTGATTATAGGATTCATTTTATTATTATTAAAGCTAAATGCATAATCTGCACAGTCTCCGTTTGAACGACAGTCAGCATCTCTTCACAGCGGCAATATATCAATAAAAAAGTAATAATGCAATATAAGGTAGATGTACGTCATGCGTTTTTATATTGTGTCTCTAAAATTAAGCGCAAACCTCTTTTAATTAGATCAGCAACGCTGGATTCAGTCGACGACGAGACAAATAGTTTTTTTTTCTTTTTAAACAGGGCCACAATTTGAGAAGCTAACATGTAGTTAGACTGCTGCATTTTTTATGACCGCGACATATATATATATTTTATTTTTGTAAATTTGCTTGTGTATTAGGAACTGTGCCCAACTAACGTGGGCATGAAATAAAGGCAGGGCCTTGGAAAGTGCTTCGCAATATGATTTCTTTTTATTAGAGCCATAAGCAAAACATTTTACAATCACCAGAATAAAAAAAAAAATGACGTTATGTTTTTTTAGACACTTTAAATTTATAATTATATTTCGTTCAACCCCGAGCTGATAGATTGATAGAACTGTGGACACCACGCTCTTACCGGACCAATCCACCACCTCCCTTTCATCATCTGCAACCGATCATGTGTCGAAATATAGATGTAGGACCGGTCCAGTGAGCTCGTAGCGTTTACTGGTGTTGTAGCTTACCGGTAAAACAAACTCGTACACGCAACATGAAAAAAAGAAAAGAATGGACTAAAATTTTTTTGCCTCTCGGTTAAGAGTTATTCGATTAGATTACTATATTGCTCGAGAACAAGAGTAATTGACCATTACTCATAAAGGGTAACCGTTTCTTAGTTGGAGGATGCCTCAATAAGATACACGTTTGCAACAGGTGCACTGCGGCAAAGGGGGAGGGAAAACAGTCATGGTTACCAGTCACTTTAGTGCTTCCAAAAGTCATCCGATATCTCTAGCGGACACTGTCCTTCCCCCTTGTATGACAGTCACAGTGGTCATACAAAAACCCTCTACAGAACTGTTCCAAGCATACATATGTATATGCAGCAAACTTTGTTCGAAGATCCGTGTTCGCAGTTCATGCTGTCATCATATTTTTGTAGAGAACACCGTGTTTTTTGCATGATGTAGGACCAGTCTCACTGAGGTTTTAAAAGAACCCCGTAAAGGCATGGTTCACACAATACAAGTGCGCCGTGGCAGCGAACAAAGTGAAACGTCATGCTCAGTGCCACGGCGCAGACTACTGTTTTTTTTTTTTGTTTCCTAAAGATGTTTTGAGCCCCATCATTCGGGAAGCTTCCTCCGTAGCTTAGTCGTTGCACCTGAGTGTGCCGAATCACCCGCTTACGCTGCTCATAAAATAACGTGTAAAAAAAAAAAAAAAAAAAGACACGTCTTAAAGCCGCAATTGTTCTGCTCATACATGAATACAGAAAACGCGGTGCTGGATGCAGCACACATGATACAGCGAACACACTTCGCGCATGTTCGGAGAATGTTTGCTCCGTAAATACGCATGCTTCGAAAAAGTCTCTTTACGTGCAGTTTTTTTTTGTTTTTTTTTTGTATGCCCAATGTCATAGGACAGTCACACAGGGAAGAAACACGCGGCAGAAAGCATCTGCAGACTGACTATTCTATGATACATTCGCAGCGGGTGCGTTTGACTACGAGAAAATTTCCTTTTCCCCTGCTCATAAAAGAATGTCTGAAGCAAAAAAAACAAAAAACAACAACAACAAAAAGACACCTTTTTCGGGGTTTGTGCAGTTAGATTTCCAAAGCACTCGTTCTCGAACTAGCACAAAATTGAAAAGAACAAGAAGGAAAGAAAGTTCTTTCTGGTTAGTAACCGAGGAATGGAATGGCCAACGAGACGGAATTCACTTAAACGAGACTCTCGTCCGCGAAGAGGAGGAGTTGGGGGGGAACGTCAAGTGGGGGAAGTAGTCAGAGAGCGAGCAAGGGGGGTGCACGCACTCCTCAAAACACCATTAATCAGGGGCACCCCTAAACGAGGCTGCTTTTGTTTGTAAAACGGAGCTTGCGAAAAAGAGAGAAGTAACGCGCCGTAAATTAAACGGACGCACTTCTGAGCTGACGCGGAAAAGTCAGAGAGTGGGAAAGGAGATGACTGATAATTGGAGGTGTCGAATCCGCACTGAAAGCGGTGTTTTTGTTTTCTCCTTTTTTTTTAGATTAATTACTTACTCGTGCCTTATTTTAAAGCAGTAAGGCAATCGTAGAGCTAAAAGGAAAATAATACGAAGCGTAAAGCCTAACTCACGCACTAAGAGTTTTGCTCGCGATCTCGTAGTTACAACGTCAAGCCCCAGGTTTTTATTTTCTCTGCCGCGATAGCGGTGTCGCAACTGCAAAATCGCGCGAGTAAAAGCGCAACCTGCACACGAGGCTGAAGTATCGAAAATGAGCGTGAATCTACGACGGCCTGTAAAGAAGTGTAGATCGGTGAATGAATACGGCTAAACCCTTTAAATCGGGCTGCAGCTTGCGCCACCTAGGTACTGATTGTAACAACGGATGAAAATATGCGTAAATTAACCCTTACTATATAGGTTAATATGTTTGTTTTAAACAGCGCGGTTTGCCTGCAACAAACGCTCATTACGTTTCTGCAGGCGAGAGGCGTGAGGAATAGCTATGTTTAATGCTTTCGAATGAAACGAAAAAAAAATATCGTGAAATCACTCATCGTTCAACTCTTCGTCATTTCAGTCGGAAAATGTGAGTATCCAACAACTCACTGGAAAACGAAACCTGGAAACGTCTTTATACGTTTGGGTAAAGCACTGGGCCAGTGGTCCTGCGGAGATATCACTCCAGTGTTCTTTCCAACATCGAGGACTGAAAAAAAAAAGGTAGGATTTTCATTGTGAGTTTTATGCCACAAAATAATTAAATTTATAGATTTAAGCATGCGATTACATAACAGCTATACGGCTGCACGTGCGTAATTTCCTTGGGCGATATGTGGCTGCACCAGCGGTCTGCATCAGTGACCATAAGGTATAGAGGCGCTGTCGACTGAGTGCTATTTTAAAAGCGCTCTTACTATCAGTCCGCGAATCGAAATGAAATATAATTTTGATATTGGTTACACTACAGACCAAACGAGGGTTATTAAGTACAGAGTGTGTCAAAGTTTTGTGCGTTTTTCGTTTACCAAGAAAACCTTATTTTATAAACTGTAACAGATAGAAACACAAAAGATCGTACGGTACGAGCGTGCCCACCTTGTAGTGGACAAAAGAAGACTCCTTGATTTTTGTTTCCTTTCTTGCAGGTGGTGCTGCACTCCGCTGCTTCAATATTCCGTCAATAAGGATGAAAGCGCAGTGTGCTTTGTGCTATCAGCGGTGTGAGTCACCGCTATCAGTTGAACGACAAAAGTCAAATTTGGGGGTTTTAGGTGCCAACCCAACGACGGGCATCTGGCACGCCCCAGCGGAGGACTGAGGATTAATTCGGACCACCTGGGGATCTTTTGACGTACAACCGAAAGCTCGGTTTCACGGCGCCTCCTCCACAATAAGCCTCCGTCACATTGCGGGCACCTCGGCCGGTATTCGAACCCGCCACATGTCAGTTTAACGACAGTTCATAAACGTGTTTGAAAGCAGCAAAGCGTGGTATGCAACGTTTAGAGAATGGCAGTTTTGATGGAATGTGCATACATAGCCTCCTCTATACTGACAAACCCTGGCTGATCGCCACGAGAGGAGGCCGCCAAAATTCAAAAGGTAGAGCAGCAGACAACGGATGAGAGGAGAGTCACGTGACGGGCGCCCCGCTGCCGCAAGACGCCGAAACGCACTTCTCCCGAACGATGCAATGTCCGCTCGTGCTCCTTGCGTTCCTCAAGCTACCGCTTCTTTTCTTGTCGGCTTTGAAAACCATGTTCCGGGTCCTCGGCACTGCAAAAGCTGTGTGCTGATGTCCAGGTTCCCTGAGAAATGCTCTGTGCCACCAAATTCTCGCGCTCCTAATCTGCGACCGGGCACTCCATTGCTCGGTCATAAAACTGCCAGGATTTGTGAGGATAGAGGAGGCTGTGGTACAGATCTCGTAGGCCCGGTGCGAATAAACAAGCTGGTGGAGTTGTGCTATGCACTTCTTAAAGTGAGGGTCACACTGCTTATACGTCATGCAAAAGAGAGTCCGTAGAAAAAAGACTCGAACGCGATTTACCGCGAGATACGTGCTTTTGAGTTCAAGGAGAAAACCCGGCACGCGGCATTCGAACCACGGATATTGTATGGTGACTCGTGTGGCAGACTGTCTTTGGTATGATCTGTGACCCCGGCTAAACGAAGTACTTGCAGTCAGCTGGTGTAGTCACTTTCAGAAGGAGATGGGCAGAGAGAAGTTTTAGCTTTCCCTCCTACAGCGCGAGCTGTTGCACCTTCGATAACGCTCGGACGTCTGTTGAGCCTCGCGCCTGCGCGCACAGCCAGAGCACGCTGGAAGGCAACGAGCGCTTGCTGAATGCCGGACATTGAAATCAGACGCCCTGCCCTTCTCCCCTTGCCGCTTATTAGTAGGTAATATGAAATGAGCGGCATTCCGCCGCAGCAGCTGGTGACTCCTTCAATACTATAAGTCACACCGTATACTACAGCAGACAAGAGGCAGTCTACAGAATGTCTGAGGCGTTCTGTACGACGGTCCTGTCGCATTGCCCACACAACCACTCTCTGCAGACGTGTTCTATGCACACGTCTGAAGCATACCTGCTTCGCGCGTATTTCAGGCGTGTCCCCGGATAATTCTGCCGTCATGTTTCACGGGAACACCGTGTCGCTCGTACGATGTACGACCAGTGTGACCGTGGCGTAACTGAATGCACACGAACGAATGCCTCACCCACAGCGAGGAACGCGTGGAAAAGCTCGGAACGTAGCTATAGACATCTTCTGTTTATTGCCGTTCGGAGTCACGTGGGTTTCGTATCTGGAATGCGGGACGAAAAAATAATAAAACATTTCAACCTGGAATATGCGACAAAATATAAGTGAGGAAAACAAAAATCTGTTACAATCGCGCATTTTTCGTAAATACCTTCGAGCAGCGCGGAGAGATCAAAACCATGTTTTACCGGGTACCAGGAGTGACGACCTTCAAGGTGGCTGCACCCTTGTAGAAAAGGTTTATGGCGCACGATTCTTCTACCGTATCGCCACGGCCACTGCCTGCAAACCTCACCACCTGCAATCAGAAAAACAACAAGCGCAACAACGAGAACTGCAACAGGAACACCAAAAACAACAAGAACTATGAGAATAACAACAACAATGACAACCACAACAGCAACAACAACAAGACCAGCATCACATTCACACTCAGGAGCGGGGAGAAGAAGAGTGCGCAGAGACTCCAGCGCCAGAGTGTGCAGTAATGAGAAGCGAGGCCCGAACTGGCCGCAATTTGCGACTGGCGCTGATAACGAGCCCTCCCCGCGTTTGCATGACGGCGAGTGAGATGCGCTTCCAAAGAGCAAGGCGCTCCCTTTGCCGACCGACACCGAAACGTTCTCAATTATCGTCCTCTCGGCACGTGTCAAGAGGCCGGAGAGAATAAGCAACACCCTCCTCCGGGCTCTGCAACTGCGCGAGGAGTACGGCTCGTGTCGCCGTTCTGAAAGGCGGTCGTACGCGGATGAAAGGCTGGCAGCCGCGCGCTCGTACGGCTCTCGCGCCGTTTCCGCGTGTTCGTGCAACTCGGTGATTTGCGACCGACTCTTCCGTTGCGAGGGTTTCGAGTAGGACGAGCCTCTTTGTCCCGGACGCGCGGACGTACCAAAGGGTCGTTCACCTCTCGGCAGAGGCACGGTGCCCTCTGATAGCAAACTTAAGCCGCGGTCAGAGTGTGAATACATCGTGCAAAACGCATTCTGTATATAGGTGACTGTCTGAGGCGGGCTTCTACCTTGCATGGCGGTCTTGTCACGTTGGACATACGAAACGGTCTGCAGAAATGCTCGAAGCAGACATGTTTCCAAGATGCTCGACGATTGTCCGCAGATAGTTTTGTTGTTTGCAGGGACCACCGTGTTTCTCGTGTGTCGCATGAGGAGTGTGTCTGAGGTTTTGTATCCACATCGAAAGTCCGCGTTGGCAGGCTATATTTTGCTCTATTGCCCGTTCTAGGCCAAGACTACCTTCACTGTTACTTCAGGCTTTTTCTTTTTAATAATTTCCCGGTATATTGCTATCGCTATTTTCTTTTAAATATTTGGTAGCACCCCTGGATATGGTCAGTACTCTATGCGTTTGCATGAAAGGCTACTGCGCGCTGCCATTTTGAGTGATGCTGGCACCGCGTAATGTTTCTGCCAAGCTGGGATGCTCCAGGGGCACGTCATTGGGCTGCGCGAGGACAAGATGGCGGCGGCTGCTGCATCGCCGACAACCCGCGTTAGCGACGCACTTATGCCTGAGTCCCACTAGAGCAACAAACAGAAACAAACGACAGCGACAAGCCTCAAACACAAGCAGCATGCTTGCAATGATACCTTTGCAAGGCGTTCACTCGTTCGGTGCTCGTGAAGTAAGCACGAGTGATTGCAAGCCTGCCAAAGATACCGCCGCATTCATGATGCTCGTGTTTGAGCATAGCCTCCTTTATTCTACAAAGTCTCCCAAATCGCAAAAGACTCTGCTTTGAGGCTTATCGCTGTCCTTTGTTTATGTTTGTCCCTCTAGTGGGACTCGGGCACTATACTGTCTTCGAACGCAGCTGGAGGTATTCACAGAAATACATACCATCAAATAATTTAGAAGGGAGCATGTTTAAGGGTTGGAGTTGACTTCTCAAGGATCGCAGCCTCTGTTCTAGCACGTCGTGGAAGCGAAAGCTGCCGCGAGCGCAGCCGTCGTTGATGCAATGGCCACGCAGCTTCTGGCGCATTCTGATAAGCGGTTTGAGACTTTCGATAATCTGTAATTTTTAGACTTGTTACTGGTTTAGATATTTAATTGTTTGCGCTCTTTCGCGGGCGAAGAAAGCACCTGTGTGTTTAAGACTTTTTTTTTTTTTTTTTTTTTTTTTTTTTTTGCGGTCAGTGGTGTATGCTTTAGCAAGAAGCGCTTGGTAACATTGTACGACAAGCAGCGAACGTCCTGGCTGGAAAGTATAGGTGCGCCTCAGCTCGGCGCGCATTTCAAGGATTAAGCCGGAATCCCACTCGCGAAGGTACATAGTACATACCTTTTCAGCGCTTATCACCCAGGTGAAAAAATAGCGAGCAACAGGGCCGGGGACGCATGCGGGGCGTCTTATATTTCGTGAAAGAGAGCTACCGCGCGAGCTCAGAACGCGTCTCAGCCCCATAGGCAAAAACGGCAGCCCGCAGAAGGCCGATTATTGGTCTATAATCCGTTTCAGCCCATGTCCGGGCGATGGAGCCAGTCATCCACACGAAGGAAATAAACGTAAGATCACGTTGCTTTCACTGCGCGTGATTGTTTTAGCCGCTGACTGCTAACGAACAAAGACGACGCGCGCAGTGACGATGCGATTTTGGTGCTGCTTGAATAGGTGACCGGCGTTTGAGCCGGAAGTTTCGTCATCCGAAGCGAGGCACCACGTGACTTCACGCTTCCGGTTCGTCCGGTGCCGGTCGCGGTTCGTCCAGCTGCATCAAGAGCCCTTCTAGGCGTGGTGGCCGGGCTGTATTCGCGGTGAAAATGGCTTACAGTTCCGCGGTACGTTGTTCTAACGCAAGCCATAGAGGGCATAAGATGTTCCAGTTCCCGTGTAACAAAGCATTGAAGCAACGATGGGCCGTCGCTGTTAAGCGAGTGAAAGAGCGAGATGACCTGTGACAGACAGACGTCGGTGACCGTTTATGCGCGGCCAATATTGTTACAGGCCAGTACAACGTGTTCTCTCTTTCTTCGGGAAGGGCCAGCGGGAAATAACGATCTCTAACAGGCTTTTGGCACCCACCAAAAGCGTCTCGATTATTCCACGAAGGGGTGAGCACTGCTTGTCATACAAGGCATCTGCGAGAACGCGGGATGCCATCTCGCAGGCAATCAGTTCATGGCACGACGTTTCGTCAACATACGTGTGACAAGTTAGTGGCGCCCCCCTTCAGTCCGCCCGTCTGCGGCCGCCTGGCTCGGCGGGCAACATTGTTCACCTCACCAATAAACACCGTTGAGCACACGCTGCTCCGGTCAGACATCGTCCACCCTCACAACCAGGCTGCGTGTCGTCTCTCCTCGGCGGGTGCTTCGGCCCCCTTCGTACACGTTCTAGAAAGATCGTGACACTGGCGACGAGGAACCGTGGCACTGGAGGCCACCAACTTGCACGGTTCGGCCCACGCCGCCGAGAGAGTCGCAACACCGCCCTCCGCTCCTGTCGCCATGCCGCTGTACGGGAGGCTCGAGCCGTTCGACGGAGATGGGTCCGCCTGGCCGGTCTACGAAGAACAGGTCCACGTGTTCTTCCGGGCGAACGACACGCCCGAGGCGAAACAACGGGACATCTTCCTGGCCAGCTGCGGGACCCGCGCCTTCAGCCTCCTGCTCGACCTCCTCAAGCCGGCCACGCCGCACGTCAAAACGCTGGGTGAGCTGCTCGCCACGCTGCGCTCGCACTTCAGCCCGGCGCCGTCCACGCTTATGGAGCGGTTCCGCTTCAACAACCGGAGCCGCCAGGACGGGGAGACCCTCGGGCAGTTCGTCGCTGCGCTACGAGGGTTAGCGAGCACCTGCGCCTTCGGCGACCAGTTGGACTCGCTACTCCGGGACCGGTTCGTCTGCGGCATCAACAACCCTGCCATGCAGACGCGACTCCTGGAGCTCCCCGACCCCTCGCTGGACGACGCGGTGAAGGCAGCGCTGGCGATGGAAGCAGCAGCGAAAGACGCCAGCGAGATAGCGCGTGCGGCCGGCTCACCGTCGACGGAAGCGGCGGTGAACAAGATGGCGGCAAGGAGCGGTGCCTGCAGCCGCTGCGGTGCTGCCCACTCCCCCTCACAGTGCCAGTTCGTCCAAGCACAATGCTTCACGTGCGGGAGAACTGGGCACCTCGCACGTGTCTGCCGAGGGGGGAGGACGAGCGGCGGCCAGCAGCAGCAGCAGCAGCAGCCTGGTTCAAGCCCGGGTTCCAGCCAAGCCCGCGGCCAGGGTGGTCGTCGCAAGAAAACGCGGCGGGGACGAGCGGCACCAGGCCCGGGTTCGTCTTCAGCCAGGGTCCACGTCGTGGCCGAGGACCCGCAGATTTTCGACGTGTGGCAGACGAGTAAGCCTCCATCGTCTGTGCCACCCTACTTGGTGTCAGTCGAAATCTGCGGTCACCCCATCACCATGGAGCTGGACACAGGGGCCAGCGTGTCGGTCATGCCCGGGAAGCTGTTCAAGCGGACCTTCCCCGGCGTGTCCATCGAGGCGTCAGACGTCATGCTGCGCAGCTACTCCGGGCAGCTTTCCCAGGTCCAGGGTCGGGCCCAAGTCAGCGTTCGCCTTGGCGACAGGGAGGCAATCCTTCCCCTTTACTTAACCAAGGGGTCGTCGCCGACGCTGCTGGGCCGAAACTGGATTCACTCGCTGGGTGTTCGGCTGCCGGAGTACCAAGAAGTTGCGCTAGACGTGGTGCAAGACGTCCCGAGCCTCCTGACCGACTTCCAGTCTCTATTCCAGCCGGGGGTGGGCACCTTCGCCGGCACGACGGTCGGCATCCACATACCCGAGGGAACCCGGCCTCGATTCTTCAAGCCGCGTCCGCTGCCGTTTGCCCTGAAGGACGGGGTCACCCAGGAGCTGCAACGGCTGCAGCGAGAGGGTATCCTGGTGCCCGTCAAGACTTCCGAGTGGGCTGCACCAATTGTCCCAGTCCTCAAGCGAGACGGCCGCGTCAGGATCTGCGGGGACTTCAAGGTCACCATCAACCCCGTCGCTACCGTCGAAAAGTACCCGCTGCCTCGGGTAGAAGATCTCTGGTCGGCTCTGTCCGGGGGACAGAAGTTCACCAAGCTCGACCTTCGAGATGCCTACCAGCAGCTGGTGCTCCAGGATGCCGCCCGGAAGTACGTCACCATTTCGACTACCATGGGACTCTTCCAGTACACGCGCCTACCGTTCGGCGTGGCCTCAGCCCCAGCCATCTTCCAGAGAGAGATGGACAACCTCTTCAGGGGCATGAGGCACGTGGCGGTGTACTTGGACGACATCCTGGTTACCGGTAACGACGACGGGGACCACCCGCAGAACCTGCGCAAAGTCCTGACACGACTACAGGACGCCGGTCTCAAGCTGAGGCTGGACAAGTGCGTGTTCCTGACCCCCAGCGTGGAGTACCTGGGACACATCATCTCCCAGGCTGGCCTGGCCCCGGCACCCCGCAAGATTGAGGCCGTGCTCAAGGCGCCGAAGCCCAAGAGCAAGAAGGAGCTTCAGAGCTACCTCGGCCTCATCAACTTCTACAGGAGGTTCCTGCCCAACCTGTCGACGCATCTAGAGCCGCTGTATCGCCTGCTTCGTGATGGGCAGCAGTGGGCCTGGAAGAAGGAGCAGGACTTGGCCTTCCAGCGCAGCAAGGAGCTGGTCATTAAGGCTCCAGTGCTTGTGCACTTCGATCCGGCCAAGCCTGTGGTCCTCACCGTGGATGCGTCGCCGTACGGGGTAGGAGCCGTCCTGTCGCACCGGGGTCAGGATGGTCAGGAACGTCCTGTGGCGTTTGCTTCTCGTCGACTACATGCGGCGGAGCAACGCTACAGCCAGCTTGACAAGGAAGGCTTGGCCCTCCTCTTCGGGGTCCAGCGCTTCCATCAGTACCTGTGGGGCCGGCAGTTCGAGGCAGTCACGGACCACAAGCCGCTGCTGGGGCTGCTGGGACCTGACAAGGCGGTCCCAGTGCAAGCATCGCCTCGTGTGGTACGCTGGGCCTTGACGCTGGCAGCCTACAGGTACAAGCTGGTCTACCGCCCTGGGAAGGACTTGGGACCTGCTGATGCCCTGAGCCGCCTGCCCCTGCCGGAGGTGCCTGCTGCCGTTCCAGAGCCAGCTGACGTGTTCCTGCTGGAGCGGGCCTACCCGGGGGTGCTCACCAGGACTGCGGTGGCGCAGGCGACCAGCCGGGACCCGGTCCTGTCTCAGGTGGTCAAGGCGGTTGCCCGAGGGGAGGAGCTGCGTCACCAGGCGTACAGCCACAAGACCGCCGAGCTTAGCTTGGAGCAAGGCTGCCTCCTGTGGGGTTCCAGGATGGTGATTCCACAAAGTCTGCGGGCCAAGGTGCTGCAGCTGCTGCACGCGGGGCATCCTGGCATAGAAAAGACCAAAATGGTGGCACGGTCGCACGTTTGGTGGCCTGGCTTGGACCAGGACATCGTGCACCAGGTGCAAGGCTGCCAAGTCTGCCAGGAGAACCAGCGAGCCTCGCGCCACGTGGAAATCACCCCCTGGCCGTTCCCACAGAGGCCGTGGTCCCGCTTGCATGTGGACTATGCGGGACCCTTCAAGGGCCACTACTTCCTGGTGGTAGTGGACGCCTTCTCCAAGTGGGTGGAGGCACTGCCAGTCACCAGTCCCTCGGCAAGCGCGACCATTGCGGCTGTGCGGCAGGTCTTCGCGGCGCAGGGATTGCCGGACATTATCGTGTCTGATAATGGTCCCGCTTTCGCCAGCGCCGAGTACCTGGACTGGCTGCAGAGGAATGGAATCCGCCGGATGCTGGTTCCGCCGTACCACCCCGCTTCCAATGGTGCGGCCGAGCGAGTGGTCCAGACCATCAAGGACAAGCTCAGGAAGAGCCAGCCCGGGGATTTCCGGACGCAGGTGGCCCGGGTACTGTTTCAGTACCGGACCACACCACATGAGGTCACTGGCCGTGCCCCCTGCGAGCTTCTGCTGGGGCCGGATGGTCAAGACACCCTTGGACGTCTTGCACCCAGACCTCCGGTCCTCGGCGCTCCTGAAGCAGCTGAAGCAGAAGCTGGCTGCTGACCGAGAATGCCGTCCCGGGCCTTTGCCGGAGCCGGGAGCGTCGGTGTACGCCAGGAACTTCCGTCCTGGCCCACCCTGGTCTGCCGGGCGTGTGGTTTCACCAGCGAGTGCCTCATCGCTGCTCGTCCGCATGCCCGACGGGACCACCTGGCACCGGCACGCCGACCATGTCAGGCCTCGTTCCGGGACCTGGCTTGCACCCTCGGTCGTCGCTTCAGAGGACCAGCCTGCAGGTGGCCCAACAGCACCAGTCGCGGCCAGCGGAGCACCACCCACCCCGGAGGCGACAAGCGTCGCCACTCCTGTGGCACCAGTGCCACTCACAAATCCGGTCCCTGCAGCTCCACCGGGTGGAGCGCGACCGGTTCAGGCAGCGCCCGGCGTTGCCACACCTGGCCCGTCGACACCTGTACCCAGGCGGAGTGCACGGCAGCGGAAGCCACCTGACCGCTACTCGCCGGGGTGACCTTCATCGTCGACAGGCCGGGACTTTGCACGACCAGACGCCGAGATGGTGTCGGCCGTGCGCATTGTGTTTAGTTTTGTTTAATAACAAACAAACTGGGGGGGAGGAGTGTGACAAGTTAGTGGCGCCCCCCTCCAGTCCGCCCGTCTGCGGCCGCCTGGCTCGGCGGGCAACATTGTTCACCTCACCAATAAACACCGTTGAGCACACGCTGCTCCGGTCAGTCATCGTCCACCCTCAACCAGGCTGCGT
This sequence comes from Ixodes scapularis, assembly GCF_016920785.2. Lineage (NCBI taxonomy): Eukaryota > Metazoa > Arthropoda > Arachnida > Ixodida > Ixodidae > Ixodes > Ixodes scapularis. Next base: position 27,217,383 of record NW_024609839.1, read on the forward strand.
GTCGTCTCTCCTCGGCGGGTGCTTCGGCCCCTTTGTCCACGTTCGAGAAAGATCGTGACAATACGGTGCCATTGCCAGGCCGTTTAATCGTTACATCGACAGCTCGGATTAACGATTTCTGTGATGAGCCCACGCAGACTGTTCCCGGGAAGCGGCGTGGATGGGTGGCTTGCTATAATATAAATAAACAAAAGGACAGGTCAGCTTTTTGTAATATAAAGAAACAAAAGCAAATGCGCAGCACCTTCATATTGACGGAGAATAAAGCGGTAGCACGACCCTGCGTAGCTCATATCAAAATCGGTGCTCGTTTGTGTATGCTTTCTTACTCGACATCATGAAAAAAAACATGCGGGAAGGGGGAAAGGGGGGGGGGGGCGGAGGGTTATTATAGTTCACGGGGGACAACTTAGTTGAAGTACCAAAAACGCGTGAGTGTTAAAAAATTAAAGCCGCTTGCAACTCCCTGTAACACCGAACTAGAGCGCAGCTCTTGAGGAGGAGGAGTGAAGAGCACTGGGGGGGGGGGGGGGAGGGTGTAAACTAACCAGGGGGGGGTCACGTGACCCCCAATGCCGATGATGTCATCACTGACGTCACTGATGACGTCATCAGTGACGATGACGATTCGGGTACCGATGACGTCATTAGTGACGTCACTGATGACTTCACCAGTGATGATGACGATGACGATGCGAATGTCGGTGACGTCATCAGTGACGTCGCTGATGACGTCATCAGTGATGAAGACGATGACAATGCGGACGCCGGTGACATCAGTGAAGTCACTGATGCGGTCATCAGTGATGATGACGATGACGATGCGGATGTCGGTAACGTCACCAGTGATGATGACGATGACGATGCGGATGCCGGTGACGTCATCAGTGAGGATGACGATGACGATGTGAATGCCGGTGACGACATCAGTGATGACGACGATGACGATGCGGATGCCGGTAACGTCACCAGTGATGATGACGATGACGATGCGGATGCCGGTGACGTCATCAGTGATGATGACGATGTGGATGCCGGTGACGTCATCAGTGATGATGACGATGTGAATGCCGGTGACGTCATCAGTGATGATGACGGTGACGATGCGGATGCCGGTGACGACATCAGTGACGTCACTGATGACGTCATCAGTGATGATGACGATGACGATGCGGATGTCGGTAACGTCACCAGTGATGATGACGATGACGATGCGGATGCCGGTGACGTCACCAGTGATGATGACGATGACGATGCGGATGCCGGTGACGTCATCAGTGATGATGACGATGACGATGCGGATGCCGGTGACGACATCAGTGACGTCACTGATGACGTCATCAGTGATGATGACGATGACGATGCGGATGTCGGTAACGTCACCAGTGATGACGACGATGACGATGCGGATGCCGGTAACGTCATCAGTGATGATGACGATGACGATGTGGATGCCGGTGACGTCATCAGTGATGATGACGATGACGATGTGGATGCCGGTGACGTCATCAGTGATGATGACGATGACGATGTGGATGCCGGTGACGTCATCAGTGACGATGACGTCATCGGGGGGTCACGCGACATCGGCGGGGGTCACTTGACCTTGGGGGGTCACGTGACCTCGAGGAGGGGGTCACGTGACCTCAGGGGAGTCACGTGACTCCGGGGGGTCACGTGACCTCGGGGGGGGTCACGTGACCCCCCACGAGGTCACGTGACCCCGGTGGGGGTTCGCGCGGTGCATTATGGGACATTTCCCATGATGCACCGCGCGGTTACGCCGACGGCGACGGCGACGGCGACGCCGACGCCGCTCAAGCCGGAAACAGGCCCCTAAGAGCTGCGCTCTAAAAGCAAGGATCGCCACGTAGTCAGATGTCGACGAAACTAACTTTCGCACGGAAGTGGCGTTTTAATCGCGCGAGAAAACATACTAGCTGAGTTGGAAACGCCGTCTGACCGACTTCTTTCCCCGTCTTAAACTTTTGATTGCCTGAAGATTTTCATACCCAGGCTTAGGTGTTCTAACAAAGTGAGAAAAGTATGCCAGACCTCCGACCGGGCATTTCAGCTGGCCGTGTCTTACGGCTGACATTCGCGCCTATTTCATTCGGTGATGTGATCTAACGTAACCATCAAAAATAAACAGAACCCAAATGAAAAACGCTGGCTCAAAAGGAAAACGAAACAACCAACCAGAGTTTTCATGCGAAGATCCGGAAAGCGCGGTGCGAGTGCAGCTTGCCGCCGGCCGCACTCGCTCTGCGCTTTCGTGGCCGTTCTCGATGTTTCTGCGTACCGATTAGTACTTAACATATCCGTAGAAGTAACTTAAGACGTTCAGAAGTGTGTAAGTCACCCAGCAGCAGAGGAAGGTGGCCCGGATTGATCGGGTTTCAACACCCGCACACGCTTCTGTAGCCATCATGGGGCTGCGTCGGCTGCTAGCTACGAACCGGAAGTGAATATTACCCAGAGTTCTTTGAGGCCGCTGCCAAACGCCGGTCACCTATTGCTCCGTCGGATCGTATGCAGAGAGCAAGTCGTCTGCTTCTAGTGCAAGAATTGCGGTGACGTCAGACCGACGGCGAACTCTGATCGGCTTTGATTGAAAGTATAGCGAGTAGAGTAGACGTCAGTGGCTAGATGCCTCGAGGTCTACCCACTATATTTTTTTTCGATCAGCCAATCATAGCTCGGCGTCCTGAGATCATCGCAACCCCTGTAAAAGAAGCAGACGAACTTGCGCTCCGTATAGCGCCGGCTCTGCTTAAATTGAAAGACGGTTCACACGTACGTCGCAGCTATCAATCGACACTAATAACAGCGCTGGCTTGAGCCTAACTTAGCACCGATGCGACACTGTATCGGCGCTGTATGGCGGCGCGATGCCAACTCTGCACCAGCGAGATCGGCGCTATTTACATCACCGACTAATAACGCTGATGCGGTGCTTTGGTGTATGCATGAACGGACCTTTAGCGTGAAACGGTATGCAACTATCGTTTTTTCTTTTTTTTTGTAAATAAACAACGTCGACTTTGACTGATCTTTCCCTCGTAAAGACCCCTTTCGAAAGACTGCCCTGTGTTGGCCGATATGGAACCCCCACACAATGGGAGGCTAAAACTGCGACATCGCGGCACACTTTACGCGTCCGGTTGGTTTAGAAGACACCCGCAGAAAGACGTGATGGTTGCAGTGAAGTTGCACTTGCAACACTGTTTGATTGTCTCGTCGGCTCCGCTATCTGATGGAATGTTTTGCAAGTTGCAGGATGTCTGTTGTTCCGCCATTGCACGGTGTGGTTCTGACCATCTAATAATCAGAACTTTACTTTCGAAAGGGGTCGATTTCATCTTTCGTGGCAATGTCCTCCAATGTTGTGGCCTTGTAAAAAACGTTCAAGGTTAGAACGCTATCAACGTGAAGAGGAGGGGGACTTTACGTGGGACAGTCGTCGTGAATGATAGGCCACGGGCACGACTTCCTGGACGAGACGAGCTATCCAGGCACGCTCGCCATTCATCTCGCACGCCTCACTGTTGACGCAGGGCCCAAAGCGGACGGCATCCGTGGGACTCGGTAGTACCTCGCAGCACGACACGGTTCTGATGGCCGAGTGTGTGCTCACAAGTGGCGTTCGCGTGATCTAAACCCTCATTTGGAGAAGACGAAGAAAACAAAGAGATAAGCAATTTGAGAGGTGGACGCGGCGACGTTTGATGATCTCACTGGGTCCTCGGAAAACAAATTCGCTTATTTATTAGTAATCTGAAATGAAGCTACTTGGCCTCGTTGCAAAATTGGGACAGAAGAACGGCGAAACACAAAGAAGGACAAGACGAAAACCTTGACACACAGAGGATAGCTTTGTGTGTTTACTTCATCCTCTTAGCTGTGTTCGGATTGCGTTTCTTTCTTGTTCATTTGTATATTTGCTTGAAGGCGGTCGTTTACATGTTACCGGGGAATACATTTAATTACTACTACAATTGCTTTGCACTTAGCAGCATTAGGTTAGGAATTTTTTAGAACAAGGGCCTTGGGTAAAAGATCCCGTCGTGTGTTGGTCTGCCTTCTGTTATCTCCGTTTGGCGTTTGACCGCCAGCCCAGCTTGCCATTTTGGTACAGTTGAATGTGTCACGTGACTACCGCAACCTCGCCTTCACTTTTTGTACATATATTGTGCTATAGAACCACCCATATTCAGAGCTGGATTCAAGGTCCAGTTACATGAAACAGATTTTAAAGAAACAGTGCTTGCAAACATGGCAATCAACCTTTTTTCAGGCAAAGACAAGAGCAGGCGGCGAGAGCTCGAAGTGTGATTGTCGTTCGGAAGAAGCTGCGGTGGAGGTAGGCTACGCTGCAAGCTACTTTTGTTTAGAATACATCGCATTAAAAACAAAAGATAGCGCAAAGAAAAAAAAGAAAAAAAGAAACTGTGGGATAGTACTTACTTCGGGATGTTTTGTCGAAGCGATTTGAAAGTAAGAAGTTCAGAACTTGAAGGTAAGAAGTTCCGATTTGTTATCTCGAAAGTAAGAAATTCAGAAGTTGACTATTAAGAATCATCTATAGGCCGTCTTACCGAGTAAAGTTTAAATGCGTTGGTCTATGTCGAGAAAGCTTACACCGCCATACGAGGATGCGAGTTACCACTGCACGACGCAGTGCATGCAGTAGCTCGAGAAAACGTATTCAAACGCAAATGTGGTCAAACCAAATCTGACAATGAAGTCTAGTTCACATATTTTTGTCTTATTCTGATCGATTGTACGCACACTTACGGGGAGAGAGCTACAGACTTGCAGACTACTGGCGGTATCTATGAGGTTGTCCTGGAATAGTTCCGATGGATGTATAAAGACTGAAGCTTTTTCAGCATTTCCGAGATCAAACCTGCATACTATTTATAAGAAATATTTTTTTTACGTCTTAAAGGGGCCATGAATTGAATTTTGGGCTGGGATAAATGATTTTAAAATGGGACATTACGAATCGCATATCGTTTAGTTGGCCAAAAGAAAGAGGGTAGAAAGTCAAAAGCCAGCTTTTCGGTACGAACATTTGAAAATATAGCGGACTATTTTGTACCTTCTTTCTTTCGAAAGCTCTCCGCCTTTTCACTATGAGACATCCGCGGTTCCCAAAGCGCGTCACCGGCGCCAAACTGACGTCAGCCGAACCCAGCTCACGCATTTGACACGAGAACTGCGTCACTCGGACGTATGCGCTCGTCAACAATCAATCCGTCGACGAAAATTCGGATTCGCGTTCGTAACCAATGAGTGCCCTGACGGAACTTATCGTCAGTGGGGAATGACAAGTTCTATGGTGTGCATAAAAAGCACGGTGAAAGCTAAGATTCATCGTACCGGTGCCGAAGAATGTCACGACGACGTGATTTCACAATTCGCATTTGAGTTGAGGATTAAAGCTAAAGAGGAAGAAGTAGGAAAATCGTTTCATGACCCCTTCAACGTTGTCAGAGTTATTTAAAGAACAAAACGAAGAAGAGTGATTCGTAAAAAAAGTAGGATGGAACGCAGTTCTGAAGTACTCCGTAGCTGCATGGCGACTCCACGTATGCTCGTCTTAAACTCTTACGAGCGCGGTGGCAACGCAGTAAATCAAACTCAACCGGAAATGTATAAACCAGCCTTAATTTGTGAACGGCGTTAACCCTACTGTCGTCTTTAAAAAAAAAAAAAAAAGTCATGCGGAGCGCAAGTTTGTTTGCTTCCTGCACGGGGATTGCAGTGATGTCAAAACGCCGAGCTCTTATTGGCGGATTAAAAAAAAATAGTGGGTAGACCTCAAGGCATCAAGCATTGGGGTTTACCCACTATCCTTCCAACCAAAGCCAATCAGAGCTCGGCGTTGTTCTGACGTCACCGCGACTCCAGCGCAAGAAGCAGACGACATGCTCTCCGCATATATATATATATATATAGATATGATCGACACCGTGTATCTAGGCAGAAATGTTGGTGATGTCTATAAACGAAAGCACCGGAAGTATTGTCCCGCTGCACGGATCCCTTCTTCCGCCCCATTTGCGTCCACTCTCGACATTGGACAGGCATACGTCGCAGAGCGGTCCATCGGACCGAGTAATCATCGGTATCGGCCGTGCCCGTTCTATTGAGCGGTTGTGTATCGTCCGCCATAACCTCGTCACGCACGACGCTGGGCAGCCGCCGGACGTCACGGATAGCTTCGAGTGCGCCGTCGTGAAAAATGTGTCCCATAACCGTGATGGGGGAAAATAAAGAAACGCAGATCGCATTATGTTATGAGCACTGCGTCAATGCCACTGTGTCTGCGGGCACGCTAGTGCGGTGCATGTTAGACTGCCGAGCAGAACGTCGCACACACAGCGTTGGAAACACGTCGCTAAAAGAAACCAACGTTAGGCGACAGATTAGTGCTACATCCTTGCTTTAAAAGGAAAATGTAAGTTTCAAAATTCAAATCATCTTCTGGGTGCCATGCGATATAATATAATCCAAATACTCCCACTGGATTCTTTTTTTTTTTTGCCATTATACGTCAATCATTTGACACCAAAAATTATTGAACGCTGCTGCGAGACATTATAATTTGAGTCGTTGTTTTGGGTATATTACTTCAATTTCGAAATGCATACTTTTATTGTTTGTTCAGGTATATATATATATTTTTTTTTTGTTCGTCCACTTTGTCATACAGCGCATTAAATACTCACGATGTTTTCGGGGCAACGAAGAAATTTATAGTTCACAATATTTGATTTTGAACATCTGTATGTTTGGAGTCAATGTATTGTTTTGCTAAGATGTATACCATTAAGAGGCAAAATAACCTTTACTATATATATATACCTAGTGTGCTGACGATTGATTCATAGATTATTTGGCTAAACTTAAACCGGGCGGCGACAACGATTTCAAAGACTTCAGAATCAGTGGTAAAAAAAAAGAAACGACAGACGTTTACAACTCCCTGTAAGGCCGAATTAGAGCTCAGCTCTTGAGGAGGAAAAGGGGAGGGTACGGAGGAGACGGTATGCCCCTCCTCCTCATCCGCACTCTCCTCTCCTCCCTCCTCATCTACTCCTCCCGTGATCCTCCCCTCCTCCCCCTCTCCTCCTCCTTCTTGCTCCCCTCCTCCTGCTCCCTCTTCCTATTCCCTCTTTCTCCTCCTCCATCCTTTTCCACGTCCTTCTCTCCCTCCTCCATCCTCCTCTCTCTCCTCTCTCCAGCGCGGTGCATTATGGGAAACGTTCCATAATGCACCCATAATGCACCGACGCGTCACGCTAACGCGTTACGCCGATGGCGACGCCAACGCGTCACGCAGACGCGTTACGAATACGCCGACGGGGACGCCGACGCTTCACGCTGAAGCGTTAAGCCGACGCGTTACAGTTAAGGCCGACCCACATAGGGCGTATTCTCGACGAATTTACGCGCGTATCAGCGGGCGTAATGACGGGATTTGGCGAGCGCTTTTCTCACACAAGGGAAGAGGGGGAGGTCGCCAAACCACACACGACGCTTTTCGCCGACGTCTCCTCGGCATTTGGTGCAGTGTAGCCCGACTCGCGCCTTTCAGGAAAGGAAGCAAAATGTAGATGGGCTGCTATATTATTGCGTTCCACGAGGAGAAAGAAATAACTGAATGTTAATAAGCAACCAAAGCCTAATTTGCTAACCTATGCTTTAAAAATGTTCGTTGCAACCGTCAAGTTGCCAAAAACTCCCGGCAGGAGGACGGCCGCGATCTCTGCTCAAAACCCTTCCTTTTGCAATTCTTTTCACATCGCCCGCAACACCGATGGTATATTCTTTTGTTTCAGTCGTTCATCGCTCGTTCCAAAGAGATATAGCGATTTCGTACCATTCGCCGCGATGAACCGGCGAACGCAATAAGCGAGCTCCCATTTCGGCCGCCGAGTCAAACCAGCCAGCCGGCCGCACAGCTAGGCAAGCCGATTCTCGAGCAACTTCCGGTTTTCAACTCGGGAGCTGACTGGCTGGCACCGCGGCGTACGCTTCCGGATACGCCATGCCGAAATACGCCGATGCACCGAGATCTGTCGCGGTCGGATTGCCGAATACGCGCGTATTTACGCCGACCTCCGAAGTGCTCGTCCCGACGCCCGCTGTACATCGGAATTACGCCCGCCGAAACGCCCGCAAGTACGTCACAAATACGCCCTATGTGGTTCGCGCTTTACGCCGACGGCGACGCCGACGCCGCTCAAGGCGGAAACGGGCGCCTGAGAAGTGCGCTCCAAAAATTGTAAACGAAAAAAGGAGTACCGACTAAACTTTTTTTCTCGTATATTATCAAGCATAGCAAAGTTTATATTGGAAGCTTTCAGTTTTGTAGATTTCCGCAATATATCGGTGTTGAGGGTTCTATGTGCCGGCAAACTGAGAGAGATGAAGAGACAAGAGCGCTGGGGATGTCGGAACGGTAAGCTCTGATTGGAATGATTAGTGGGTATAGACCTAAAGCTCCTTTGTCTCTCCTGCAATCGTCGAACGCGTTAGAGCACGGGACGCCGGCGTCCAGCGTTTGGCTTTTGAATTCGAAAGCGTTTGTCGAGTGGAGTGGAGCATACCCTACTATATACTCACAAAGCCTGGCAGATCGTCACGAGAAGCTGCTACCGAAACGGAAAGGTGGAGCGGCAGACAACGGATGAAAGGAGAGCCATGTGACTGCCGCCCCGCTGCGGCGAGACGCCGAAATACACTTCCGCCGAGTTTTTAGGATCCTCGACGCCGCAAAAGCTGTGCGCTGACGTACAGGGTCCCTAAAGTCCTTTGATACTTGTTTTACAAGTAACAACAACCAATACAAATGACAAAGCTCATTCCGCTGGAACGAAATGGCGGCATTCAGTTGAAACCTCGGCTGTGCGCCGACATTCGCTTCCTAAAACTTGCACTGTCACGCAGTCGGCGCTTCAAAGATTGTCCCTACTTGAAGGAAGTTCCTATCTAGGTACTTTAGGTTCCCCTAAAGTCCCTAGTTAAGAGCTTCCTACAAGCAGCTACAATCTTTGAAGGTGACAGTGCTAGTTTCAGGAAGCGAATGGCGGCGCACAGCCGAGGTTTCAACTGAATGCCGCCATTTTGTTCCAGTGAAATGTGCTCGGTCATTTGTATTGGTTGTCGTTACTTCTTAAAAGAAGTATCAAGGAACTTTTGGTTCCCCGAGAAATGGCTTTTTCATGCTCTGTGGTACCAGATCCTCCCGCTCCCAATTCGCGTCCGGGCACTCTATATATGGCTCTGTCGTCGAACTTCCAGGTTTTGTGAGTATAGAGGAGGCTATGAGTGGAGGCAGCCTAGCCTTAGGTCTACCCACTAATCACTCGAACCAAGGCTCTTTCTGATGTCTTCGCTCGCTCTCGTCTTCTCATCTCCCTTAATTACTCGGCGCGTAACAAGGTAACAACGCGTTCGACATGTGGTGCACGATCCTTAAATAATAAACGCAGCCTAGATATGAACAAAAACAAGAAAGAAAATGAAATATTGTATCTAGGAAAACACAAATAAACTGACAATATCCGGTTCTCAAAAGCTTCCAACAATCGATCTTCCAAAGTAATCGAAGCGAGCAGCCTCGCTATTAAAATTGCCCACTTTTCAATAAGGAAGTTCGGTTCGACCTATACGCAAACGCCGGTTAGCAACTTACTCCAAAACAAAAATTGGAATCCCAAACCTCAATACTCGCGACGACAGTCTCACTCACTCTCTCGCGTGTATACAAAGTGGGTTAGGCGTCGCCAACACGAGACGTCAGCTCAGTTAGCAATGCACTAATAATTTATGCTTTCGTGTGTTCTTGATGCCTCGTATCGCTTGACGTTCTGTCAGGTCTGGACAGCAGCCGTGACAAATAATACCCCCAAGTATATTGTTTTTCATTTTTTAAACATACTGAATAAAAAAACATGATGCATCGAGAGCAACCACTAATGTCATTGAACCGGTTACGATCAAAAATGACTGTTCCATGAGGAAAGAGGTTGAGATCGTCTCTCCGATTGATCGGACCAGGAAGCAAGTCATCCTGACTGACTTTGAAACTACCTATCAAGCGCTATATTCTTCATCATCTCTGAGTGTTGGCGTGTACTTACGTCCTCACGTCCCCCCAATTGTAGCAGAACTCGTTATATTTATGCCGTGTGGACGAGCTTGCACCGCCCTAAATAAAGTTGAAAGCGATTAAAAAAGCTCATCATAGTTTCTACGTTTCTTTTTTGTTTCTTCCTTCCTCTCGGCTTCGCGTGTTTAAACTTCAATTGTTAATTGGGCATTCTTGGGTAAGCCGGATGTGTCGGGCTCGAGGTAGATGTACTTTCATTTGAACATAATATCAAAAGCTTTTTCTATTGTAAAACGAACAATCATCAAATGCGTTATTGAAGGCGCGCATATAGAAGCTCCCTCTCTAATTGGTGCACTTGCGCGTCCTTGTTTGTGAGAGCGCATGTGCGTGTTTGGGTGTGTACATGCTTTGTAAAAATGCTGATTAAATTGTTTATTGCAGTGATATCTCACTTCACAGAACGCAAATTTTCTGAAGCGTATGTTATTTAATTTGCTACATGAATACTTCAACATTCTCAAGAGTTGCAGCGGATTAAATGTGTTAGAAAGGTAACACCTTCTATTAAGAAGAAGTCTCAAAATGTCAAAAAGAAATATTCACTTAAATACGCATGCATTTCTTGGTGACACAAAACATTTCACAGTATGAAAAAAAGGTGCAGGTATAGCAAGTCAACATCAATTTATTATTTATAAATAATAAACGCTCCTTTGATTTTTGGTTTTATTACTACTATCACAAGGACGCCGGAGGTATACTATGAGTTTATTTATTTATTTACCCTAAAAACCCTTTCGGGCATTACATAGGGGGGGGGAGGGCAATCATAGACAAAGGTAGTGTGCACTTTGTTGACAAAAAGATGACGTCGGCGCAACATATAATAACATAAAAGACAAAGGATGCTTAGTGAAAATCTGGAAAGCAAAAACTACATACATCGTTATACATTGGTTAGGGCGTTGGAAAATATCTGGGCTGAGGTGATCGACGCAATATCGCTGGGTATACTGTTCCAATCAGAGTCAGCGACGAGGAGAGGGGAGTTTTTCAATGGGTTGGTGCGAGCAAAAATGGGGGTACTTTGGGGGGTGAGGAGGGGGGAGGGAAGGGCTCAAGCCAAGTACCGTTTTGCCTTTTTCTACAGCGGAGCTGCGAAGGGCTAGTTTCCCCGGGATCGTGCCCCCCGCAAGGAAATGTCGACACAAAACTCTGGACAGCTACCGCCATCTATTTGCGACGGCGGCAACCAGGCAATCGGCTTGCCAGCCTTGCTCATAGATGGCGACCACCTTTCCAGCCTTTCCACTCTAGTTTTCACCAGAGTGGAAAGGCTGAATTTCTCTAGGCGTGGTCCTAGATGTCGTCCTCGAGGTCTTCCTTGAGGTCGCCCTAAACGTCGTCCTTGAGGTTGTCCTTGAAATTGTCCGAGAGGTTGCCCTCGAGGTCGTCCGAAGAGTTGTCCTTGAGGTCGTTCCAGGCGTCGTCCTTGAGGTCATCCTTGATGTCGTCTGAGAGGTTGTCCTCGAGGTCGTCCTAAAAGTCATTTGTGAGGTCTTCCTAGACGTCGTTCTCAAGGTCGTCCTCGAGGTTGTTCCAGAAGTCGTCCTTGAGGTCGTCCTAGGTATTATCTTTAAAATCGTCCTAGAAGTCATTCTTGAGGTCGCCCGGGACGTCGTCCCTGAGGTCGTCCCAGGCGTCGTCCTTGAGGTCGTCTAGATATCGACCCCGAGGTCGTCCTCTAGGCGTCCTCCTCGAGGTCGTCTTAGAAGTCGTCCTTGAGGTCGTCCTAGACACTGTCCTTGAGGTCGTCCTAGACGTCATCCTAGACGTCGTCCTTGAGGTCGTCTGACCATAGTACAGCTTCGCTGGTCTTCCTTCTTCACTAGAGTGGAAAGGCCGAATTTTTTTATTACTCTTGTACAATTTTTTTTGTCACTACACGAAATTTAGATATTAAAATCCAAATTTCGTGTCAGAGACAAGAATCTTCTGCGAGGTTAGTTTCTGGTCCCATCACTACATCGTGCGCGGCGATTTCTATTTCATATTTTGTCACGAAGCCACCATGGCGGACGTGGTGACTTCCTGACGAGGTTTCTGCCTCTTACCTCCCCCCCCCCCCCTCCGCCCCCGACCTCGTCCCCCGGTATTACCTTGAAGAAGGAGGGGGGAGGTCTGACTTCCCCTGCCCCCCACTTTCCGGCTTCCGTGTAGATTAATTATAGCTGATATGGTGAAGTCTACTTTACTACTGGTCTTCCTGAGTGAAGCATCAGTGCAAAACGACGCCATCAATTAGGTTAAGAGAAGAGCTCCCAGAGGACCATACTCCGACGTTACAATTGAATTCGAGTCCCGCACCGAGCGGTGACGGCGCGCTCGTTTCCATTTCAGTTCCGCTCTAGGTGGAACAGTGACGACTTCAAAATTAGAGCTCACGAGATTTTTTTATTTATACAGTTCCCACTCCGTTTCATTATAACCGGGCAGAGAGCGAAAGCTGCACCACCTCAGCGAGCCACGTCGAACGTCCGAGTTGGACATCCGCCAACAGACCGCAGGGAACAGCACTCGCGTGATTTCCGCCACGTTCTTTATTCCGTCATTCTAATTGGCTCGCTAAAGTAGCCGCCGTCACACAGCTGAAAGACCATGCAAGAGAAAGGCTGCAGACACCTGCTGGAGCGTTCCTTCAGTGACGGTCCTCTATCATTAGTCGCACGAAAAGCGTCTGCGGGCATGTCCGAAGCAGACAAGCGTCGTGCATGCTTCCGGCCTGCCCACAGATGAGTCTATGATGATGTCTGCCGCCAACCCATGCAGTATCTGTGTGCATGATGCATGAGAGGACTGACTGGGGCTTGAAGTTCGCAATTCAGAATACCGTGTTTTTTTTATACCGTGCGCCTTTTTAAAGAAGACTATGACCAGAGGTCCGTTGTGCTTTCTGGCCAAGTTGAAGTTAGGAGCTTGTAAGTTACTTCATAAGGAAAACAATACCACACGGAAAGAGAGCCGAACACTACACACACCGGAGACTCCCATAGCAGAGGATTTCTCGGCGACGAAACTAAAACCCCGAGCCGAGGGTCGGACCACATGAAAACGGAACCATCGCTTGTCCTCCCCCCCCCCCCCCCCCCCCCCCCGCCTTTCACCCTTACAAACGTGAAAACGTCAAGGTTTTCAAAAACAACGGGGCACCCTTATTACAGAACGCCCTTTCCCCAAAATTCCCCTCCCCTTCTTCTAAAATAAGAGTGAAAAGAAAGAGAATCAGAGAGAGAGATTAGAGGGGGGGGGGGGGGGGCGGTAGGAAAGAGACATTAGGGGTGAAGGGGTAGAACTTAGAAGTAGAAGTTCATGCTTGAGGGGGCGTCAGAGAGAGGTGGGGTCGTGAGGAATGAAAAGAAAATAGAAACGGTACATGACAAATAAAGAGGAAGATAGAGAACGAGAGAGACTGGTGGAGAAAGAAAGAAAGAGAGGTTGTTCGAAGTGCAAGGAGCGAGGAAGGAGGGACGGTCTCCGAGAGTCGCATCCGTCATGGCGGAACGAGGCATCGTGACAAATTGCTCGAGGCCGGCGCGGCGACGACGACTCCGGGCTCGCGTGCTACTTGGGTACGCCGACGTCACTACTCCGTCTTCGTCTGGTTTTTGGCGGAGAACGCGTTGACGCCGGGCGTCGTCGCTGCCGCTGCCGCCAACAACGTCGACGTTGCACGGCGAGAAAGCAGCACGAAATGCCCGTTTGGTGACACCGTTCACTTTTCCTGCTAAACCTTTGGTGCGTTTGAGTTTTTTTGTTTTTTTTTATTCTGGAGGAATTCTTCATTACCGTGGCATCTCAAGCGACTTAATGTCATTTTTTTTATAAAACCGGTAATATGGAGTAAAGAGAGATTAGTAATATCCACTTCATTTTATGCATACTTCAGAATAACTTGACCTTCACCTGAGGTAGACCATACTTGACGACCTAGAAGACATTTTTGATAGCAACCGCCACTAGGTAGTGCTCCGGTCTTTGACCTCCCCGAGAACTTCCGGTTCACAAAACGAAGGAACAGAGCCCACCTTAACACCGCTGCTTGAAACGTCGATGAAACGTTTAACCACCGATTCTCCAGATGAACGGCAAGAGAACGAAGGAGTGCGAGATCGTTTAAAATGTCCCGAATATTCTTGGAAACCAACTTGCCTCCTTCAAAACGTTAAATTGTACAGCCGAGGGCCCTTTTCAATTCTCCAACTTTGTTTTAAGTGTAGCATTTATGCTTTCTGGCACTGGTGACATAACCAAGTTCTGCAGGCTTGCAAAGTCAGGGAAGTCACTTGGAACGCAAGCGGCAGTTCATGGTTGTAGACAGCAAAAGGGTCTTTTTTCTGCGATCCGTTGGACCTCCGAAAAAAATCCGCCTGGTTCGGGGATCGATCCCGGGAAGTCTCCGAGGCTATGTATGCGGAGAGCAAGTCGTCTGCTGCTTACGCAGGAGTTGCGGTGACGTCAGAACGACGCCGAGCTCTGATTGGCTCTAACTGAAAGAATAGTGGCTAAACCTCAATGGTAATACCTTAAAGTCTAGCCGATACTTTTTTTTTTTTTTTTTCAGCCAGCTAATAAGCGTTTGGCGTTCTGACATCATTGCAACCCTTGTGCGAGAAGCAGACAAACTTCCGTTCCGTATAGCCATCTTAATGTCGTTCCACAGACAACCACGTTACGGCTTCCGCCGATAAGAGCGTTGAAGAATGAATCAACGAGCATGATGATGATAGAACACACTTCGCGATTCTTAAGCCGTCAGGAATTATACAGTAGACGGCCGCTTTGACTAGTACTGAGCTATAGTTTATCTCTTTCCACGATGGATCGCAAAGGACGCTACGAGCCACCGGAGCCAATTCTTAGCCCGGAGTGTGTCATGTATTCATTCCGGTTGGGCGGAACGACGCGGGGAGCGCGGAGTCTTGAGACAAGCTGCGAACTATGGATTGGCTCGTGTTGCTTGTAGCATCGCGGCGGTACATCGTGAGGTGAAACGGAGTAATATAGACTGGAGCTTGGCCATTAGCAGAGATAGGGGTTTCGCCAGGAATTGAAATTAGGGGAGGGGGCAGGGGTAGGGGGGCATTGATAAAAGAAAAGTCGTTGCCAATTAAGGAGGTGCCTTCAGAAAAACAAAAGGGTGTGAGCACCCCCCCGCCCCCTTAGGGGGTGTGTGGGGAAATCAATGAGCAGAGCAAATTGATGTTAACAGTTGCCACCGGTTTGATCGTACACGCCAGAATTTCGTGGATCCGACTGTGAGGGGTTAAGTATAGTTACGTAATTTTCCTTCACCTTGGGGACTTCCGCTAAGTCATTACCATCTCGTCATTAAATCTATGCACACCGCAGTTATAGGCGTGAAATATTCCACAAATCACACTGATTCCATGCCGTGGCGTTTATCTGTCAATATCGTATAAACAATGCCTCAAAATAAATTATAAGATTGAAAAAAAAAAAAAAAAAATCTCGAACTGTTAATGTTTTTGTTCAAGCTCCATAAAATATTTCTTTTTGTTTCTGTGCGTAAAAATGACACAGGGTATCGGAGTAACTGTCAAACAAGAACTACACTCCGTTTGATACCTCGCGTGCGCACCCAAAAGCGGCCCTGACGTCACGCCGCTAGGGTGGCGCTGTTGTCGTCACGACGCATGTGCAAACGCGTTACTTCACCCACGCAGTGCCCGCACTCGGTGTGGGCAAACACTGACTTGCGCGTAAACAGCGTATCTGTCCCTGACATGGAATCGGGATTCGGCCATTTTCATTCGGTAGACGGGGTATAGGAACTCGGAGCACGTGGAGCGAAAGCTCGCGCTGCAGAACCCAGCACCCTGGGTTCAATCCCAACCCCTTTGGCGTTTCGATCTGGATGAGCACCGTACCGGCGTGCGGTCGTCTACCACTACTGCGTGGCGCACGTTGTAGACCCCAAGCTAGCGGTTTGTACTGCACTGGCTAAATTTCTCGTCTACAGCTGGTAGACATCTACCTCCCCCCCCCCCCCCCAACTTTTTTGAAGGGGTAGGGAGACATATTGCGTACGATTGTTCCCAGCACGATTCGATGCGCTGCGCGCGAATTCATGTAGTATAGAGACACTTTGCGTCATCTGCGCGTGGACTAGGCCATAACCGACCTTCAGTTTTTGTTTCCTCTCATTCCGTTCACTTCGCTTTATCATCATTACAGCTGGACGGGTTATTGCCATTTTAGATTTTGCTGTGTCCATCTCCAAAGCATAGGCCTCTGTGAAGGCTCGTTATTGGCCGATTCGTTGGCTTTGCTCAGCACCTCTGTAAGCCGACAGAAGGTCAGCAATGATGGCTGTAATCTGCGCCTCTGCAGATCGCCGACAGAAAGTATTCACCTGAGATAGCAGTAATGACATTGCTGTAATTAAATAACAGTAGTTAAATGACTTTTAGTCGTAATAAGTTATGTAGTAAAGTACTTTTATAGGTTGGTAATTTAGTAATGTGATGAATTACTTTCTGGCAGTAATTTAAATAAAATTACTCATGACCTTTGAAATACTTCTGTCGCAAAGGAAAAAGTTCGTTTGCGAGCTTTAAAAAATATTTTGTATACTGAAATGCAGCGAAAGACACATCAGAGCAAATGAATGACGGTCACGTGAGCTCAAAGCCTCGTACAAAAAACTCGACAGACGCATAAAGCCGGGCTGGAAAGGCGAAGGAGAAAAGCTTACGTGTAAAGGCATCGCTGGATGGGCACGGCTCACGGAATCGGGGCAAGACAGATTCACAGCGTCACGTCATCACGACGATACTGTACTTCGGTCTGCCCTACTAGCTGACAGTGCGGTGGGAGCTACGAGCTCACAAAAACCAGTCAACCGCCTTAATTTGATCACCTGACCCGTCTCTTTCTTTGTGCGTGGGTATGAACGAGAGCGTTGATACGTGACGAAAGATAGACATTTAACCGTTCCAACAGGCACGTAGATTCCGTCGCACTGTTAGCTTGTTGATGAAGGGCTTATAGGCTACAATGTGAAGGACACAAAACCAGTGAGGTCAACGCATTTCATTACATGAGAGCCTGAGATTATAAGACACACAGGTCTTCAGCCTTCTTGCACTTTCGCCACGCAAGGTCAAACCGTAAGCTTCGGCCATTGTGAGCCACAAACCACCGGAATAAATAGTTAATCCCCAAATGCCGTGTCGGTCCCAGAATTTGTGCGCATCCTTGGCCCTGTTAAATAGAGGTACTTTTTGGTGTCAGAAAACACGGTAACCAAGCAAGATTGGTGCCGCTCGCAGCATAACTCGCTGCTTTTCTCGGGAAGTTTATTCGGAAATAAGCAAGCAGATATCGCCACCCGCTTGTTGGGTAAGTACACAGTTTAGGAAGCTCACACCATCCCTTTCTTGAACTGGCGACGCTCCTGCCTACCAAATATCCTGCCCCCTTCTGTGACAACGGGGAAAACCTTGGGCACTTCGAGTGTTCGGGAATAATATTCATTGAGATTAATGACCGGGAATACGTCAACTAGTGATCTTGGGAGAGTAATTAGATTGCGTCCTATGCGAAGGGGAAAGCTTTCATGTGATGACTCTTTGTAAGAACGTGCTCTCATGGCTCGACTTAACATACTGACACGTACTAAAATTTCTTCTAAATCAGAAAGACGGAAACATATCAGACTTTAACTAAGGGCATTCACCGTTGAATTAAGAGCTAAAGCGTTGAGTCAGCTATCCTTGAGTTTCTTATAAAGAAGCTATTCATCACGTTCAGCACTGATGTTGTGTGCGCCTGCAAGATGACTGTTCAGCGTGGTTAGCTTTAAGGCCCATAAGGCTGTTTCGTGTAAACAGGAAGATCGAAGTTTTGGCACATATACTGTAAATACAATTACCACGCATTACTGCCTCAAGGTATCGAAAAATAATGTCACAGTATTTTCATTACTTTTGGAAAGTAATTGTAATTTAATGACACTACTTTTGTCTGCGGTAATTCGTAAAGTAACTTAATTACATTTTTGCGGTTTTGAGAAAAGTAATTAGTAATGTAATTTAACTATTTTTTGGAAGTAATCTTGCATCTCTGGTATATACTGGCGGCCATAGCTTTTTGCACGGCTGCTGAGCGCGTGCTGACAGCAAGCTTCCACAGTTCTTTCGCCACGTGCACTTCGCACCATCAAGATTGTTATTCTTAGCAGTCTAACAACGTGAGCTCGTTCTGAGCATGCGCTCTATACACTGCCTTCCAATATGGCTTTCAATGAATATCCCCCAGAACGGTGTCAAAGCTTGCTGGTGCGAGCTTATGGCTTGATCTTGCCGTTCATTTTCACGTGGTGTCGTGCAAATGAAATGCTTATAGGTGAATCGACGCGCTCGCGCCAGCAGTTTCGACAGCGTTGTACAAGTATGAAACAAAGTATCGGGTGTCTCAAAGCTGATTCTGCTACAGTTTAAATAGTGAGGCAATTTTATGTGCATAAAACTAAGGCCTTAATAATGAGTTGTTGTGTCTGAAATTCACAAAAGGATTGGGAAAAGTAAATGAAAGGCGTTTACAAAGCCCTGTAATGCGAAATTAAAGCGCAGCTTTTGAAGAGGAGGAGGGGAGGGTACGAAGGAAAGGGTATGCCTCTCCTCCTCCTCCCTTCTTGAACCTTCTCCATCCCTTCCCCTCCCTTCCTCCTCCAAATCAGCTTCCCCGCTAAATTTAGTGGGGAAAATGATGTCACATTACTTGGTGCCGCGTCACCCATGAACAAATTCAGTTTCTCCCTAGATTTAGTGGACAATTGACGTCACGTGACCTCAACACCAATTATATTCCCCGCTAGGAATGGAATTGGTGTTGAGGTCACGTGACGTCAAGTTTCCCGCCAAATTTAGCGCGGTTACGCTGGCGCCGACGCCGCGAAACCCGGAAACGGTCGCCTATGAACTGCGCTCTAAGAAAATAACGTAAAAATTAAGTCGGTAGAACGTGCAAGTAAGCGAAAACTAACACACTGCCGATAGAAACTGATCATACCCGTAGCCCAAACCCTCCGATCGAACTGAAAACTGCGATAAAAAACTTCGTACCCGGAACCCCACGCGGCGCACGAAAACAGAGAACGTCGATTTTCAATGGTGGCAACAACGGACGGCGATGATGATGTGGGGCCAGGCAGCGGATTATAATACGAATTTCAGCCAGCAAAGTAAACAACACCGACCCCCACCAATCAACAAAAATCCCCTCCCCACCCCAAAACAAAATATACCGCAACAAACACAATCACAAAGACAATGTCGGCGGTTGCGTCGCAAACTTTAGTAGTTCCTCCATTCTTTGCGCCGACAAAGACAACAAACAAACATAAAAGCGCC
Source organism: Ixodes scapularis (assembly GCF_016920785.2). Classification (NCBI taxonomy): domain Eukaryota; kingdom Metazoa; phylum Arthropoda; class Arachnida; order Ixodida; family Ixodidae; genus Ixodes; species Ixodes scapularis. The sequence continues at coordinate 27,236,946 of NW_024609839.1, forward strand.
GCCAAACAATCGCTGCCAATTTTTACTTCCATCTCGATTTCCTTAGAGAAGGAGACAAAATAAACAAATGAAATCGAGAGAGGGGGTAGAAAGCTCATCGGGGAAAGGGAAAAGCTGAGGGGAAGCGTAGTAGTAACTGAGGAGGAGGGGTAGAGAGAGCGTGGAGTTGAGGCGACGCGCGACGCTCGGCTATCTATTGGATCAGACCCGGAGCGTCACAAATGGGATTTTACAAGGATCCGCAGTGTGACATTGATAAATGAGCTGGCTCTCCAATCGTGTACTCGGCGGTGGCGGCGGGGACCTCCGAAGCGCTTGCAGCGTCTCATCCCGAGCAGGCCCTCAGGGCGCGCGTCTTCGTCGACTATCTCCCTCTCTTCCTCGTCCCTCGGAAAGAAGCAATACACAAGTGAGAGATGAAAGAAGCAGAGCGGGCCCTGTGTCTGTGTACTCGGATGCTCAGAGCGAAGGAAGGATCCCAACGTTTGTCCGGATGTTCTTCTTTTTGCCGGATTATCGGGGCATATATGCGAGCGGGTTTGCGCGTTCTCTCCGAATGCTCGTCGCTCAAAACACGTATGCACACGTAATGTTTCTTCGTCTTATGGCGTCTCGTCCATATTGGCACTGGAGAGGAGGAGGAAGTGCGCTGGGGCACTGAGAAATAAAGAGAAAGAAAAACACTCCAAAATAAGAAAGAAAAAGAGAGGGAGAAGACGGAGTGAGAGAGAAAGCAGAGCAACTCATCACATATTGCTATAAAATTATGTTTCTTAAAAATAATGAAATTTGGCAACTGAATTGTCATATGGGTCATGTGACGCCAGGTCACGTGACGTGAATCTTCTCTCTCAATTTAGCTTGGAATGCTGGGACGGGTGGTGGGACAGGTTAACATTTCTTTTTTTTATGAAGGGGGTTGGGGGGGGGGGGGTATTGAAATACATTTTAGGCTTTAATATGTATCAACATACAAAAAGAACATACTTGGCCAAAGATGTCATTTTGTTATAATTGTAATTACGATTATGAAGAACGTATTTTAAAAGTTTACTTATTCACTAAACGTTCTGATATGTCGGCAGGTGACCTGGTGCGCCGACCACACAAGGCTTGGTGGTTGGTGGGCACACCAAGCCGCCTTGCATTCCCAACAGGTCACCAAGTAGGTAGTAATCTTGAGTGCCCACCGGGACCTCTGGCAAGTACACCGGGCTGTTGTGTCGTTTACATCACCATGTCTGGTGGACATACCAGATCTTCCGGTGTTACACCAGGATTTCCTATTGTCACACCGGGATTTTCTGGTGTATTCTTTATTAGGGCATAGTTGCATATTCATGCCTTTTAATTAAACCGCCTAAAAAAAATAATAAAATGCCCAAATGGAGAATGCAGTCAGTATGCTACGATAATCAAACACATAACATAAAATTTCAAATCTAACGACAGACATTTTCAACGTAAGAAAGGAAATGCCGCCGAATGAATCTTGCGCAGGAGCAGACCATAAGTTCAGAAAATGGAAACAGTATTGTAATAAACAAGAATGTAAAAAAAAATTAAATGCGAGAATTTTTTGTTATTTTTTGAACACTAATTTGTCCTTGAAAGTATAAAAACTACGCCTGCAGAGCCTAGGGACCCTGGGTTCAATTCTTACCCCTGCCTGTTTTGATCAGGATGAGTATAGTACATGCGTGCGGTCGTGTACTACTGCTGCGTGGTGCACGTTAAAGACCCCAGGCTAGCGGTTGTACTGCACTGGTTAAATTTGTCACCTACAGCTGAGAGACTAGTCGTCTGTTGAGGCAGACTAACTTCGGGCTTTATGAACATACAGGCACCATTTTTTTACAGAGATTACGGGGAAACAAGGGGGTTATAGGTTCGGAGATATCCGACCAGGGGTAAAATCGGACAGTTTTGACCTGGATGACCACTGCGGCAGCCTGCGGTCGTGTCATTATGCTACAATCATCGTGCGTTGAAAAACCCAGGTTAACAATCATGGTGCCCAGGCAAATAGGTCGTCTCGAGAACAGCGGTGCTATAACTCAAGGGCAGACATCGGAAAGCAGATCTGCTACGGGCGTGCTGGGCGTGTCTTATTATGCTCCCAATTCTTGCTTCGTGGTTCGTTCTCCAACGTCTTCATCAATTAATACCTCAACCTTATTGGCTACGGTGCAGTAATAGGGTACCCCTAATCATCATGACCTGCCTTCCTTAAACTATCACAGGCGACTACAGACCTCTGGCCAATAGTCAGCTCTCCAATGATAGGGCTCGACGGCTTTATGGGTTGACTCGAGAAAAGTAATTAGAGTCAGATAGAATGTGACAAGAATTATAAATTACGAACAGAACACGATCCACTTGAAGCTTGCAGGGCCCTTTTTAGCTACCGAGAACTCACAAATTAATTTTTGCTGCTAAAAGAAACCACTGAATCTTCACACTTGTCACTAGTAATTGGATTAATACTCTCAATGAGAAAATGCGTGCCACGCTACAAGACACACGGGCCTGAAAGCACCGATCTGTAGTAAAAGCGACTCGTTTGCGCAAACACTTCTGGAAGGAAAGAACACTCAAAAGCCAACATGGTCGCGCGTTTGCTCCCGACACGCGATGCAAGCCGCCAACAGCTCGAGAGTCTCCATGAACCCGCTTCGAAGATGAGCGCGCCCATCTGAACCTTCAAATACGACCCCGATTCAGCCCATAGCAGCGCACAGGGTCGAGATGACACATCGCAAAAAGTTTCCTCCCTCTCAATCCACACCGTCTCGACGCAGTTTCGTTAATTACAAATCCTTTCGCCCCCGCTTCGTGTATTCACGCACGGCAAAACTTCTTATTCGTTGTTTTCTTTTTCTCCTTTCACTTCGAGAGACATCCTTCCCAAACATTCGTCCTGGAGCAAACTTCCCTCTCCCCTAATTCCATCGCAGAAACATACACCAAACCTATACTCTTAATCCTCCTAACCCTATAACCGATCACTCATTAAGCAACCCTTCCAGCGCCGCCATCCGTGCACCCGCCAACCCGTCCACCAAGTCTCCCAACTTCACGATCGAAACGGGAAAAACCTGGCGAACCCCAAAGTCGAACACCCCTCTCCCATCTTCATCTCCCTCCCTCTCCTAAAGTTCTCTCCCCGAGGACCTGAAACGTCTCCTCTGGATGAGGAAGAGGCTCGGGAGGGTTAAGATCCCTTTTACACCAGATTCCTTTCGTTTATTTCTATTTTTTGGCTCGACCGAAGTCGTCGGCGGCGGCGGCTAGCGTAAAATGAAACACCGTCGGAGAGGACGACGCGGCAAAAAAGGGGGGAGGGGGGGTACAGTTCAAAATTAAGCTTCGGCGCCTTAAAAGCGATGTACCCTCCTCCAAAAGAAAAAGGGGGAGGGGAAGGCAGGGTAGAGTCGTTCTATCCTCCTTTCCACCACCCACGCCCTCCATGCTTCCGCAGAAAGAAAGGAAAAAAAAAAACGTGGAGCGCGAGGTTCCAAAACACGCGAGAATCGGAAGAGTCGGTCGGAGCCTCTGAAAGCAATTCATCATTCGGCAAAAGCGACGCGGGTGGGGGGAGCGGGGGCGGAAGAGAGAGGAGACGGGGGGGGGGGGGGGGGAAGCGGACTCGTAAAAGGCAAAAGGAAGAGACATCTACACACATAAGCGAGAGACAGCAAGTGCGCCGCCACCACGCACAGACACTACCCCACAATCGCGAGAAAGAGCATTGCCATTGAGGAAGAGCTTCTAACAGCGGAGGGGAGAGGAGCCTATGCACAAGGGGCAGCCCTTGTAACTTACCCTCTCCCATTCCTCAACGGGTGAGTGGAAGGAAGGGAGGAAAAAAAAAGAGGGGGGAGAGGGTGATGGGGCGAGGGCGAGTCGGAGTGATTAATGAGTGAAGCGCGCGGACCTGAAATCCGTTTTTTGTCCGCGGACACCGGGAGCAATTCATCATTCTGTCGACTGAAATTAACCGGAAAAAGCAGCAGCCAGGAGTAGAGGAGGCGCAACGGGGCCCTCCGGGCTTCTAGAGGCGCTCGGAGCTCGCGTTCCTTTCTACTCCCCGGTCTCCTCCTCGCTCCCTCCCCCACCTTGGTGCCCACGTGCAAGCATCAAAACGGCCCGAAACACAGAAGCAGCTCACACAACACACAAACGGAGGACCGCAGTAACGGCACTGCATTCAGGCGAGCGCGGCGGCGGCAACGGAGACGTGGATATGGATAGTTTCTGCGGGAGGTCTCCCGCTCATATATGAGCTTGTCTGGAGATGGCTTGTCACGCAGCCGCGTCTTGTCATTGTACGCGGGGGGGAAACGCTTTCGCATTAACCGGAACCTCGTCGTGGTTCGCTCTAAGGGGGGTGGTGCTCGCCAGGATTCCCGCTTATTTTCTGGGCTGTATAGTCGCGAGCCTCGCTTATTTCGCGTGGGCGGAGTTAACGGGAAACGGCGCTAAAAATACCCCCTTATCCACAGTCTCTTCTAACCGCGCACCTTTCGATGCAAGTAGGTATTGGTCCGGTGATCCATCAAAATTACTAGGTATCTGGGTTAGTTCGAACGTCGATCCAAGTGTCTGCATGTTTTGACTATACTGTAACGAAAGTGACTCGGAGGAGGCGTATATCGAGAGACAATCACAAACGGCTCCGGTATGACTGAATCATAACCGCGGTGCGCGATGCTTCTACTACGTACCGTTCCCAAGACTAAACAAATGGCGACTGAAGATCGTAAATGGAATCAGGGATTACAGAGCCATAAGAAGCGAGATCGACCTCAAGCCATAATTTCAACGCCTCGAATGATACGCGCTTTTTGAACGCGAAGTCGTTATGCAAAAAAGAATGGCAAATTTGAATAAAATAATTTTAGTGCCACTATTGCAACCGGGCAATTTAAAAAAAGTGAAACGTGAACCCTATTCTGGTGACATTTACGGCGTATCACGTAATAGCCCTCCCTATAACTTTTTGCCCATTCGTGTACGTCAACAGCACATGTAAGTGCGAATTAAAATCGTTGTGGCGGCAGACTTTTTTTTTTATCAGGGAGGAGTTTTAGTTGTCTTGCCTCCAGCGAGAGTTTCCTATCTTCGATAAAGCTTCCAAGTGTCGTGAGCTTCGAGCGTGCAGGAGCAGCCAAAGCACGATTGAAGGCAACAAACACGTGCTGGAGGCCGAGTATCGGAAAGAGAGGCCTGCAGTTCTTATCCCGTCATTACCTACAATTTGACTCTAGTACACTTTAGTGCAGCTACTCTAGTGCAGTTTGACTTGGAATCGAGAGGCGAGCACTTCCGGTGACGGAAACATGTTGGCCAAACCTGACGAGACGCCCGGACCGCACACGAAGCGATGTCAGTCCCACCAGCGATGCTGTGACAGACGGGCTCCTAAGTGACGTCGCTTTTTTTTCTTCTGTCTCTTCAACACTGTGGGGTCACCGCTGCCTCACTGGACGTCCGTAGCGACAGTCCCTTTCGCTGCTCGCGTCACTCAGTTTAGTCGCTCTGTCGCGTCACTCGCCCCCGACGCGCGGGTGACGGTGATGAATTGTTGGATGACGCGATGGCCGCCTGCCTGCTCGCCACGTGCGACAGAAGTCACGTGGTCGGAAGAACGTCGCAATAACACGCCCGGCACGAGAGGATGTCGCGGTGTCCTGTTCACATGCAGTACCGCCGAAGGCGAAGCCAAAGTTACCAGACGTAATGTGCTCATGCAGTCAATGGTCGGCACTCGTTCTTCTCATGGCTAACGTGACAGGACCTTACGTTATAGAAATTATTGAGAGCCCTTCCATCCCGTGAAGAGGGAAGTCCAGCGAAGCTGGTGCTCTGGTGGGATTTGTAAAGTCGGGCTGGGAGCAGCGGCAACTGCGGTTTCATATTGGCGGCGTGCCCATTCTCGATTCTGGGCGCGCCGACGCTCCTCGTGCTCCCGCTGCTCCTGTTCGGAGCGTACAACACGGGTGCGACCCGTGTGAAGTCTGAAGTCCAACTAATAATGACAATGGCGCGATCTTCAGCAGGTGGCCGCCGAAGAGCGCGCGGCATTGCGCAATGTCAGGGGGACAGAGACGCCACGCGTGGGGAAGGCTCGATTTCAACAAGTCATTTAAGCGACCAGCTTAAAGCTTGGTATTCTTAGCAATTCATTTTCAGGCAACTCAAGCTATAGCATATGTTTTTGCGGGTTTTTATTATGCATGTTTTAAAAGCATTCTTCGGTTCTTCTTCCTCTTTCTCTTCTTATTAAACGTCAGTTGTTAGTTCAGCGCTCTATCCTGTCTCCCTTATCTCTCCTTCCTGTCGTATTTGCGCTGTTAATTCAACAATATGATCAACCAACTAGCCCACCAGATGATCGTGAAGGCTCGCGGGTGCGGCGCCGCCGTCTGCAGCAGTAACTTTGGAAGATTGTTGGTCTACGCTCGATCTGACCCCGGAGACGATCGGCCAGAACCTAGCCATAGACAGCTTTGCTGTAAAAATTACGGGAGAATACTTAGGCTTCGCATTTAAAGAGTGGAACGCGACAGCTAAATAGAACCCCGTCCGTTCCCAAGGAGTGCGAGCAGTGTGGCGTGCAACAGTTTGGCTTTACACAAATATCGCGGAAGTATACGTGACGAAAGAAAACTTAAGTTATTTGCGTTAATACAAAAAAAAATCCAGAAGAGAAAAAATATTGCCAATTTCTCGCCGTATGCCCTACAGATGAGCTGATGCAACAGCCGAGGCTTTCCACACCCTTTGCCACACAGAGGACATACACATGATCATTTTCCATCATCATTCAAAATTCAACAAAAGCCTAAAGATTACATTGTCCCGGGAAGAGATGAATTCTACGCTAAATTTGTCGCGGAAGTTTTGCTAATACATTTAGCGGGGAACCGTTCCTCGGGGTCATGTGACGTCGCAATTTCACCGTTAAATGTAGCGTGTAAAATTACTCTCCCAAATTTAGCGAGGGTGCATTTCTCGCGCTCATGTGACGTCACCATTTCCCTGCAATGTTTAGCAAGAAAATACTACGCGTGACGTCACGCGGTGTCCCAAATTACCTCTCTAAAATAAGTAGGAGAGTTTCTCCACTAAATCTAACGGGGTAACGCTTCGCGTGATACCACAGTGTGACGTGGCGTCATGATGGCACGTGATACTGCGATTCCCCGTTAAATATCTCAGGATACACTGTAAGTAGGGATGCCGCGAACCTGCGGAATGTCAAGATCGAAACGTTTAGAAAATTTCGGACCTCGCTAAGGTTCGAATTCGAAATATTTCCAACTTCAAAAACCCTGCTAGGGTTCGAATCGAAAAAAAAAAAAAAGTTAGAAAATATCAAGGTTTCTAAAAGGTTGAGTTCAAAGATTTCAAATTGTTTGTAACACATCAAGCAATATAATTGTAACATTTCAGATTTCTTTAGGATTCAAGTTCGAAAATTTCGGAAGGTTCAAATTTCTTTGAGGTACAAGATCTCAAATTTCCAAAAGTTTCGGTATTAAGATCGAAGTCAGAATTTTACAAAGAGAGATCAGACTCCGGAGTTAAAAAAAAAAAAGTTCAATAACTTCTTTAAAAAACAATCGCTAAATGTGCTAAACAATTTACTGAAAACTTTGCCCATTTTTTTATCATGTAAATATACTCCTTCCTCCTCAGTGCTGTGATACCGGCGGTACTATCTGTAATACACGTTATATGTCTCAACTTCTGAAACAAGGGCTGAACTGGTTGGCCGGTTCATCGAAAAGGTCTGAGGCGGTCAGGTGAACGTACTTCCCACTTTTTTGCAAACTTATAGCAATCCAATCAAACGTTGCCTAAGTGCGATGCTGGCGTAAGACATCTAAATATACGGGACAACGTAGCCACATGAAAACGTCCAAGGTTCCTGATATTTTTAGTCGCTCTGGGCGTTTATTTTCGGTGCGATATCCCGTGGGATGGTGAAAACACCGAACAAAAGCACAGCACCCGACACGATTCAAGGTGGAGGAGAACGCAACCAGACCAAATCAGGGCATCCCTCGGCCCCCGAAAATGCAGCTGATCAGGTCACGACCTGTTGTCATCGAGCTGTTTATATCTACGCTGCCTGAAACTGTTCTTCGATTAATGGATATGTTGACCGCGCCAAAATGGAGCCGGTTACTGTTGATAATTATAGAAGCGCCGATCCAACGTTCGCTGTAGCAATAGTCTCCTCTGTACTGACAAAGCCTGGTAGGTCACCACAAGAAACGGCCGCTGAAATTGAAAAGGTAGAGCGGCAGACAACGGATGAGAGGTGAGTCACGTGACGGGCGCCCCGCTGCGGCGAGACGCCGAAACACACTTGTCCCGAGCGATGGAATGTCCGCTCGTGCCCATCGCGTTCCTCGCGCTACCGCTTCTTTTCTCCTCGGGTTTGAAAACCATGTTTCGGGTCCTCGCAGCTGCAAAAGTTGTGCGCTGACGTCCAGGTTCCCCGAGAAATGGCTCTTTGGTGCTCTCTGCTCTCAGATCCTAGCGCTCCAAATCTGCGACCGGGCACTCTATGGCTCCGTCGTCGAACCGCCAGGCTTCGCTAGTATATAGGATGCTATGCTGTAGCGCATTGGCGTCGCACTCCGCGCGCGTCTTCGCTCGACTCGAAAAAATTAAGAAAATACGGATGATATAAAAAAAAGGTAAGGTTTTGAAGGACGCTTCCAGCGAAGCGCCTCGGTTGATTTTCTAGCCTGGAGATCAGGGATCCGTTGACCCACAGGTTACCTCGGGGCAACATACGGTGCTGTTCGCGGGAGAGGCTCTGTGCGGAAGTCGACAGAAAGAGGTGCGAGGTATAAGACCGAGGGCGCCGCAAGGCGTTCATTCAGCGCTTTAAAAAACAGTCGTGTCTTGTACGTCCAGCGTAAAAGCTCCAGTGCAATACCCACTCCACTTTAAACATTTATACGATGTGTTACTTCTATTTGCTGCCTCGAACCTACAGGGGTGAATTTGGTTCGAACTTCGTCGACCCTTTGTTTACAAGAGTGAAGTCCGTCTAACTTTTAAACTTAACAGGCTCCAAAGTTAAAAAATCGTAAAATTCCTTAGCGTGAAAAGTTCAAACGTTTAAGCAATTTTGAATTTTATAGCCCAATAAATTTGGGAGTTCGCAAACAATTGAATTTTTTAATGCCAAAACTCGAAACTCTGAAATCATTATGTTTTTCATGTAATAAGTACGACATTTGGAACTTTTTTAAACCTTTCGAATTCCTTGGCTCGACCGTCAAACCTTAGGTGTGGAGAGAAAAAAGTGCGCGGCATCTTTAACTGTAAGTTGTAGATATACCAAATTTGCAGTGAAACAGCACCAATACAAACTTTCGCCATAAAAAAAAGAAGAAAAAAAAAGATTTGATGTTACAAGTTTAGATTACTTTAAACTGAACTCAGGAATCCCAGCTGAAACATTTATTTTATTATTTACGTTCAATTTTCTAGCGCGTGCCTACCAAAACTTTTGCTTATAAACGTAAACAGATTCTAAATTGCGCCCTCAAGAGTTTTCAACTGTTTTACTCCACCCTAAATAAAGCCTGCGCGTCTACTTCCCCGCAAAACACTCAAAGAGCCAATCTCTGCGATCTACGAAATAAGCTCAGCGAATGATGAGGCGGAACATCCGTTTAGAGCTAAAAATGAAGTTTGCGCTGTGGCATTGCGGAATGCAAAGCGTCATGCTTGCAGTGCGTAATGCAACAGCGCAGACTTAATTTTTAGCTTTAAGGGATGTTCCGGCTCCTCATTCGCTGAGCAGATTTCGTAGATCGCAGAGATTGGCCCTTTGAATGTTTTGCGCGAAGTAGACGAGCAGGCTTTTTTTCGAGTTTATGTACTAAAATGTTAAGAGGGGCTGGTTGGGTAAGCACTACGGACAATAAACGGCGCGAGGGAAAAGCCAGGACAAAACAACGAATACGGGGACTAGTTCTAGACTCGCCTTCGTGTTCTTGTCCGTGTCTGTCCTTCGCGATATTCATCGTTCATAATGTTTTACTATGCTATTAGAACTTCTTTACGACGTTCACTTCTGTGTCGAACGATCGAAACTTCTCGTATCGAATCACTCGGTCTCCAAGGTTGCTTATATTGAAAGTCTTCTACAACTTCCTTTGATACTCAGTGGGAACGAAGCGTCGGTGGTACACCCCCCTCTTTCAATGTTGCCTGCATTCTAAGTGACACAACAGCTACGCTCCTATGTCGAACACCATACAAAGCCAAAAAAAAAATATAGTGTGCAAAAAATGAAAATAAAATTACAACGAACCCGGAACAAAAATGCTGAAAGGGAGAGAGAGAGAGAGAGAAAAACCCGCCGAAATACGATGCCCGACGAAAAAGGAGATTTATTGGATTTTGATGGATAGCTTTGATTTAGGCCTCCCAATTTACAACGGCTTAGCGAAGCTATCCCCCTTCCCCCGTACAACTAGGGAAACGTGTACGTAGACATGTAAGAACAAATTTCAGAAAAAAAAGGCAGCGTGGAATATCGACATCTACACAAACAAGCCAATAAGAGGAGAGGGAGCCTGAAAAAAAGAGTAACAAGGAAAAAGTATGCAATAGAAGCCAAAAGTAAAGGTGCATTCGTTCTGGAATCTAAATTACTTTTTGTATTTAAAGAGACAAGCACATACAAAACTAGGATCAATAGAACACACAAGAAAAGCACCCTCGAAAAAAAAAAAGGATATCCTATAGAACAGCTAGAATTCGAACAATGCATCCTGGCATGAATCACGTTTGTCTGGGGGGAAAATTCAGGTAGTAGTTCTGGGGCAGCCCTTTAAAATGTTAAGGTAAAAAAAAGGACTCACCAGCCGTTCTGCTTTAACTTGGGTTTGGGCAGGAAATAACGCGGCGTCATGTTATTTCAACTTTGAAACCTCCATTTATATAGGCGTTCTGGACTGACCGTATCTTGACGTAAACGATGAATTATTATGGCAGATTCCAGTTTTTCCCATTCTTTTACTTTTAACTTCTGATTTTGCAGCAACAATCTGTGGTGAAGAAGTAGCCCGTCTAAGGTGTAGACAAGGACTCTCGCGATTCAGTGATGACGTCATTACGCCGGCGGGGAGACCAACCCCTCATGACATCATATAAACTAAAACCCGAGCGCCCGCTTTGTTACGTCACTGTAGCTAGGCCAGCGAACGAAAAAGCGACAACGACAGGGCGCTAGGCTTTGCTGTGCCGACGAGCTGGCAGTGCATACCAGGCACTGCCAGTGCCTTGTGGTGTGCACCGCACGGTCTGCATGCAGAACGCTCGGACAGTGCACGTATCTTCGTGGGATCCCTAATGACCTTTCCCTTCAGTTTCACGGTTTGTTTGCGTGTGTTTGCGGACGTGGGCGTGGGGGGGGGGGGGGGGGCGCAGCGGGACGCCCGTTTTGCCTTCCTTTCTCTAAGAGCAGCTTTGTCTTCTGGGGACATGACGTTAGAACAGTGCTGCTCTCCGACCTGCTCGTTTCCCTTTTCTGTCCTACGTTAGGTACAGAGAAAATGCTGTTAAAGCTCGACACGTCGGAAAGAAGACGCCTTCTGCAGCCCAGCTGCTTTTGTAGAGCCGCTGCTCTTCACATTCACCAAGGGCATTTGAAGCGCACCCTTTGTTACCCTAAACGCTGTGGCAGCAGGGCGAAGGGAGTGACGCTATTGCTTGACACTTTCAAGAGTACTGCTCATGCAAATCTTGCGCTATGAAGCCCTTGTTTCCCTTTATATACGTTCAGACCATGCTAGACACCGCTAGAGGAGGAATATGGCCCAGGAGGAACCAGAAGACTCGCGCGTTATTGACATGCGCATCGTGAATTCCAGATGGTCGCGTTTTGCACCGTGCGTGTCCTATTACGTAAATAATTATTTCGCGAACAAACGCAACCACAGATTTTTCGAATTTCGTCCGCAAGGAGCTAATAAAGCCTGCCAATAAAGTTGAAGCTTTCTTTGGCAAAATAGTGGGTGCAATCCGGGGTGCACGTCTCGATGCGAAACCTCGCGCTAAACTTTTCGCCTATTCGGCGGTTGGTAAACGTGTAAACCTCAATTCCTCCTTTATTTTTTTTTTTTGTAGAGCACTCAGGCCGACAGCTGTTAATTTTAACACAAGCAAAGTGTACAGGTCACGACACCTCTCGGTGAAGTTCGAACGTACTCCGATTGCTTGTCGAGGGGATGGATGGCGCTAAACACAAAGTACGTGGTATCTTGCCCCACATCTTATTTCATCCCACCATAGCTTATGCGTTTCAAACACAAAAAGCATCACTTGTTCCTTCGACAAACAAAGCTCTTAAAGGGATACTGACCGGGTATTCATGTTCACCAAGGTTTTTATTCGTACATGACATATTGGAGCCCAACTACTTAGAAAACAATTCGCGGCTCAAAATTCGCTTTCTTTTCGCCCGAAAACCGCAATAGAGAACTGGGCGGTTTGAGTCGTGCTCACTCTCTTCTCTATAGTCACGTGCTGTTTTCTATGGTTTAGACATAACGACCAAAGATAATAAAAGTCGCGGGTCATCGAAGGTACACACACAATACTAAAAACAGAGAAGAAATATTATGCCCATTTTCCGTGGCTCATAAAAGGCTCCAAATACGTTGTTTGGAAGAAAAAAAGTTGCACAGCCACGTCACTTCCGCCACCTCTCTCCTCTTCTATATTTATTCTTCCTCCCCAGTCCAGTTTCGGTTTTGGCTTCGTGCAATTGCGTTTTTTTTTACTTTATTAAAACTATATATGTTACGCTGTAAAAAAAATAATGATTTGTAGCTCTTCTTACACCATAATAAATCGCCTGGCAACAAATTAAAAAAGTGAAAGCCGTTTACAACTCCCTGTAACGCCGAATTAGAGCGCAGCTCTTGAGGAGGAGGAGGGAAGGGTACTGGGGGGGGGGGTCAAGTGACCTTGGGTGGGGGTCACGTGACCTAGGGGGGTCACGTGACGATGACAATGCCGATGACGTCATCAGTAACGATGACGATGCGGATACCGATGACGTCATCAGTGATGATGACAATGACGATGCGGATGCCGGTGGCGTCATCAGTGATGATGACGATGACGATGCGGATGCCGGTGACATCATCAGTGATGATGACGAGGACGATGCGGATGCCGGTGACGTCATCAGTGACGTCACTGATGACGTCATCAGTGATGATGACAATGACGATGCGGAAGCCGGTGAGGTCATCAGTGATGATGACGATGACGATGCGGATGCCGGTGACGTCATCAGTGATGATGACGATGCGGATGCCGGTGACGTCATCAATGACGTCACTGATGACGTCATCAGTGATGATGACGCTGACGATGCGGATGCCGGTGACGTCATCAGTGACGTCACTGATGACGTCATCAGTGATGATGACAATGACGATGCGGATGCCGGTGAGGTCATCAGTGATGATGACGATGACGATGCCGATGCCGGTGACGTCATCAGTGATGATGACGATGACGATGCGGATGCCGGTGACGTCATCAGTGACGTCACTGATGACGTCATCAGTGGTGATGACAATGACGATGCGGATGCCGGTCCGGTCATCAGTGATGATGACGATGACGATGCGGATGCCGGTGACGTCATCAGTGATGATGACGATGACGATGCGGATGCCGGTGACGTCATCAGTGACGTCACTGATGACGTCATCAGTGATGATGACGATGACGATGCGGATGCCGGTGACGTCATCAGTGACGTCACTGATGACGTCATCGGGGGTCACGTGACTTGGGGAGCCACGTGACTGGGTGTCACGTGACCTTGGGGTCACGTGACCCTGGGGGGAGGGGTCACGTGATTTTGGGGAGTCACATGACCTTGGGTGTCACGTGACCTTGGGGGTCAAGTGACCTTGGGATGACCTTGGTTACGCCGACGGCGACGCCAACGCCGACGGCGACGCCGACGCCGCTCAAGCCGCGAACGGGCCCCTAAGAGCTGCGCTCTAAAAAGTGAAAGCTGTTTACAACTCCCTGTAACACCGAATTAGAGTGCAGCTCTTGAGGAGGAGGAGGGAAGGGTACTGGGGGGGGTGAAGTGACCTGGGGGGGTCACGTGACAATGCCGATGATGTCATCAGTGACGTCACTCATGACGTCATCAGTGACGATGACGATGCGGACTCCGATGACGTCATCAGCGATGATGACGATGGCGATGCGGATGTCGGTGACGTCATCCGTGATGATGACCATGACGATGCGGATGCCGGTGACGTCATGAATGACGTCATCCGTGATGATGACGATGATGATGCGGATACCGGTGAGGTCATCAGTGACGTCACTGATGACGTCATCAGTGACGATGCGGATGCCGGTGACGTCATCAGTGACAATGACGTCATTGGGAAGGTCACGTGACCTCGGCGGGGGGTCACGTGACCCTGGGGGTGGTCACGTGACCTCGGGGGGGGGGGGGGTCACGTGACCCTGGGGGAGGGGCCACGTGACCATTGGGGGAGGAGTCACGTGACCTTGGGGTGACCTTGGGGGTCACGTGACCTTGGGATGACTTTGGGGGGCGCGTGACCTTGGGGTGACCTTGGTTACGCCGACGGCGACGCCGACGCCGCTCAAGCCGGAAACGAGCCCCTAAGAGCTGCGCTCTTAAACAAAACTTGGGAACGAGGGGGGGGGGGGGTGTCAGTGCCCCGATAAAACCTACTTCGCGCGCCATACGATCAATGCGAAAAACTTCATTTTTTCTTGAGGTGAAAACTAGTATGGTGACACAAAGTATGGGAGCAGTGACGTGGCCGATGTGACAAAATGAAGCACGCAGTGTTTAGTCTCTAGAACGTGCTGAAGAGACACGTCACAGGGTCAAGAGATTCCTAGGAGGTTGCAAAAAAGACACGGGGTTCAAAAGGTTCTTCAGACGCTTGCACTAGTGCAGGAGGGCACCATGTACAAGCGCTCAGAAAAGATGGAAGCTACAGAATTTTAAACTCCAAGACTGGTTACTGGAAGTTCCAAGCGACGTTAGACGAGTCTTCTACTGGAAAATTGAACTTTTTTGGCAAAGAATCTGAATTTGGGCACGGAAGCTTTGATCTTCCGCCAAATATTGCATTAAAGGTGCACGTCGGTGGGTGACAAAACAATACACATAGGAACATATGGTAACAGGAAGGTTATGCAGTGAACACCGTTCTATGCATTTCTTTGTTTATTGTACAGATTCTAGACTAATTATAGCAGTGAATTGCGCCAAACGTCATCGTTGCCATACTCCTGAAATGTAGAGGATTTTTGCTCTTCTTTAGAAATATCATGGCGTGTTTTTTTTTTTTTTTTTGAGCTGGCAACACGGGTGCTAGTGTTCGCTTACGAACACACAGATATAGAGTTAGGTTTTAATTCTCCCTTTAGGCTGTTGAGCCGGAGTCTGAAGTAAGAAACACGAGGGCATCGTATTTCTCCAAGCTCTGTAGTGATTCCCTTGCTGTTACCAGTCTCGAAGAATGACACAACGCACTCGTAAAAAAAACAAGAACATGTGGTTATTTATTGACAGCTATCGCCCGTGCCGCGATCCCAAGTGCCCTCGCGCATACGCTGCGACGGCTTTTTATCAACGGCGGAGCGCCACTCGCGTGGCCAATTGCCCTTGGTCTTCATGCGGTTGAAATGACCACGAACGATTTGGCATGAGGGCAACCTGATCCAACCCTCTAAATTCCCCGGTTGCCCACAGCTCTTTTTGATCAGGTTCTCAATTATCTTGCAGTACTTTTTTGTACATCTGCAGCTAGCACTTTCCTACAACGTCGTCAAGGGATGGCAAGACTACCTCTGGTTCGCGGAGCTCAGTCATATCCATCCATTTATACATTCGATCCATTCTACGAGTGACGTGGAAGTCTGGGTTAGGCCCATGAACAACGTTGGTGACAGTATGATGCCCGTAGCATGTCTCTGACCGGTGTGTCTACTGCGTAATCCAATCTGTGCCATCGAATTACTTATCATGATGTTATAGATGTGCCACGCTTTGTCCTGTGGCGATCTTGGCGGTGGCACAGGAGCAGAGGTGGATGCGGCAGACGCGAGCTGTGCTGCGGGTCGCTGTTCTTTTTGACAGTCCACTGAAACTTCAGTAGGCAGGAGTTAGGACGCCACGATCACAGCGACATCTCGCGTTTCGCTCGTACTTTTTTCGAGTACTTCAACGACCTACCGCCGGGATCGCCACATCCGACAACACGACCAGGCGGCTATCGTGACGTCATTTGTGGCCACTTTGGGACCACCTTTGATAGGCGGGATAGGACGCTAAGCACACCAATCGAATACGCTCTTTATGCATCGTAAAGCCGGGGTCACACTGGTTATATCATCATACAAAAGACAGTCTGCATACATATTGGAAGACGAGTCACTGCAAGATTCGTGCTTCGAATGCCTCACGGTGATGAATTCAGGGAGAAAACTTAGCACGCGGCATTCGAACCCCAGAAATTGCGGTGACTGGTTTTTGCAGACTGTCTTTCGTATGATGTATGAGCAGAGTGGCCCCGACCCAATGCTCCGTTTAAACTTACATAAAAAAATACGCTTTTATAATTTAGAATACGTGACATATCATTCAGAAATTCTAAATGTAAGTATTTTCAAGCAAGTAAAACAATAACAATAAAAAAGAAATAAAGCTGCGGAGGATATCTGATGATGAGCAACGGAGTCGGAGTATTTGCGGCACCAAAGCCAGAGGAGTGCACGAGCGACGTCAAGCGGCCCTTTAATTCTCGTCCATCGAGGAAGCAGTAGGCGTAAAACCCAAGATGGGGAAGAAAAAAAAAAAAAAGAGCGGGAGAAAAATTGAGAACGTGGATGGCAAGGCCAACCTCCCGCGTGACGAGAGTGCCAGTCCTGCTCCATTTTTCAGAGCCGCAAGCGCTCGCGTGTGCGTTGCACCCTTCGCCTCCCCATCCACTCAAAGTCATTTTTTATTCTTATGCGGACGAGAGAACGGCGCGTGCAATTGGGTGACGTTTTCAAAATGTTTGACAACTTTTCTATTTGGATTTCCGCGCTAAAGTGCATTGAGCATCAAAAACAAAATACAAAACATTCAGATCGATGTGTTGGATCCGAAATTCGAGTCAGATAATGCCATTGCCTTTCGAGTTGGTAGGGCGTACCAGGATACCCGTTTAAAAGTCGCGTAGGTGCCCTCATTCCGAGAAATTGATAGCGGTAAGGACCAATTCCACATCGGTTGAATATTTTCACTTGATCCAGAAGATGTATTGGTGAGCATTTAAGTTTACTCTAATTTTGGTTTACAAAATTACTCGAGGGGACGCATATCGTTCGAGGCACTCGAACTTCTACGGACCGGTTTCCACGGAGATCGAGTTAGGGGAGTTCAAATCGTGTGGGCTCCAGCTCACTCTGGCCTCCCGGGGAACGAGAAGGCGCACGACGCGGCTCGAGGCTTAACCGACCGGGGCGACGCCACCAACACCTTTGACGCGCACTCGTTCCGCCGGTCGGACAGAGACAGGCTGGTTGCCTATCGGGACGTGATTAACCACTACAGGCTGGGAAGGGCTAAATACCCCGCAGCAGACGGGACTCTGTCCAAATGGCAGGCATTGGCGTGGCGCCTTCTTCAAACTAACACATTTCCAAACCCCGTGGCGTACAGCCACTGCTATCCGGGGCTTTACTCCAGCGCGTGTAAGCATTGCGTTGACAAGGCCGACCTGCAACATATGGTCTGGGCCTGTCCCTTCAAAAAACACAGAAACAACAGAAATAGAGCTCAAACTTTAATGTTAAACATTAGAACCTCCGAGGCAGTGGGAGACCGTGCTGCTCAGCTCGGACCCGGGTGAACAGGTCCGCCTGGTCCAGATGGCCGAGGCCGCCGCCAAGGAACAAGGACTCCTGGCCGCCGACTGAGGGGGGAGAGGCGGAGGCTCTCTCAACACTCCCTCTTCCCTGACCCCATCTATGGGCAAATAAATGTTATCATCATCATCTAATTTTGGTGCCCTGAACATTAACGTGTCCCCTCAGCAGTAGTTATTGTTACAAGCTTTCTATGTTGAGAAAAAACTATATAAATCCGCCGAGTGCTTGTTTGCTTTACGTCGCCCTCTCGACGGGGAACTGCGATGTAGGACGACATGTAATGAATGCATTTGATTGAGAAATGTGTTCCTTGACTGCAAAGGTTTGTTGATTTTTGTTGAGTATTTCGAAGAAACTCAGGTCTCTTTTGCCAAAGATATAGACGCTGTTTATGCTCGTATTTTCCTAGTTATACGAATAATTTGCTGTTAATACCTTAAATAAATCATATATAGTTATGTAAGTGCACAAGAAAACCTACTTTAACTAACCATAAAAAACTAAGATAAATTGAAAACGAGTAGTATGAGTTAAATGGTAAAAACAATGCTGCTCTTATTTGTTTACTTCTTTAAAAAATCTTCTGTGGTGATCGGAGTGTCCGGCGATTTGGCATGAAAACGTTAGACCATAGATGGACAGTAGATATATTTTATTGGGAAGTTAGCAGCCTGGTATACACTGCTCAGCGTGTGACTTATCTGGGATTTTGGTATGAGCACAGACTCATCTAAATTTCACAGACACCCTAAAGTCAACGGTAGTCGGGTAACATGACAGGTGCTACCGGCAAAAATCATGCGTGTATCCCCCATTCTGAGTGACTATTACCTGGGTAAGACGGACTGTGCCATCGGCTGTAGACTTAGTGGTACCAATGTTCAGAAGGTGATCCGCTAGGTAGACGACTGTCTGGTGTTACTTCGTGGAAATGTAAGATTGCACAAGGGAGTGGACAAAGTAGGGTTGATTTTCACGGAGTGAGGAGGTTGCCTCAAGTTCATCTTTGAAGCTCTAAACCACAACGTCCTTCAGTTTTTGGACCGTTCCCTCCTCCTTGACGACCATCACGTTTGTTGGACCTGTTTTCCTCGCTTCGAGATAGTCAAGTTAGCCTACAGGTCGGCCCGTTCCAAGGTTATCAAAAGGGGTATTGCTCGCGTTTTTGGGTGCGGCATTGAAAACATCGTGATTTCACACACTGGCAGACAGCTTCAAAACACAAATTCACATGCTGAGAGGCCTTATTGTCAGGTGTATCAGGCACCTCAATGAATAGAGCAAAAGACATCCAGGATACGAAACACACTGCTGAAAAGAGGAGACCTGTTGTCATCTATTACCTACACATGGTATTTTACAATCATAAAATATTTTGGAAAGCGATTCGAAGCTCTAGTGTTTTTTTTTTTTTTTTTTTTTTTTGATGTCGTGTGGCCCAATTCTAGCACGCAGGGGCCTGGGGTGACACTGCCAGTCACAGCGGTGCCAGAAGGCCGGTCAAGCAAAGTGTGTCGAGGCTCGCTTAAGGCGTGTTGTTTTGATTATTCCTTCTTGTATTGCGTTGTGTGTGTAGCGATACAATATTGAGTGACTGCTAGTTTTCAAAGACAAAGAACTCACAACCTTTGCGACATGTCAGAGGAAACAAAATTTCTCCACATGGGATTGCTCTTCACGAAAGAGAGCAGTTGAAGTTGTTCCATTCATTTTGCCAGTTTTGGTGCTTATTTTCATATGATGCACGGTCACTAGATGAAATCAATTAAGGCATTTACTGTTTTATAAGCTTTGGCTGAGAATGGTGAATTCAATGAAAGCTAGCTTTCATTAGACCTCGCTACACAAAAAAAAATATGTATGAAAATCAAAACACAAGTTACGTATATAAAGGTCTGAAAACTGTACAGCTGACAAAAAGATGATTAAAAAAGCTTTTAGACTGAAGTAGAGAGAAAAGCAACGCATATCATGTATTATACTCAAATTTTCAGTGTTAATGCTGGTATATAAGGTGAGATAAATAACTACTTTTATAACAGCAAAACGAAGAAAAAAATGAATGAAGTTTAACTACGTAAGTAACTGACCGCTCCCGAATTGCATTCGCGTTTTGAATATAAGCTGCCACTCGCGCAAGTCATGCTTTTTCACATAGGTGTGGGGTATGATGGAACTTATTTTTTCTTACAAACAAGCAGACAAAAACAAACGAAGAACACGACCCTTTTCATGTCGACTAAAGCGTCTCTGCTGCGACCGCCAGGCCTCAAGCTGTCAGCCTTCGGATGGCCGCGCTCTGCCCCACAGCGCTCTCACTGTCGTGATTGCACATCGCGACACCCTCACGGCAACCGGAGAGCACAGCTCCCCATTCTAAACAAAATAATGCGTGTATGTATGTTTGTACAGCCTAGAACTTAGTCTGCCTCAACGGGCTACACTCTAAGAAAAAAGGGAGGAGAAAGGTAGCAAAAGCGACTGTTCCTCCTTGTTGCGGACAAGTTGCCCAGAGAAGGGAGGAACGGCAGTTCAGATGAAAGGAGGAGGGTGAGTTCCTCCCTGTTCAGTTGGTGCAGGGGTAGAACATCGCGCTACTGACCAAGCGGTCAACGGTTCGATCCCCAGGAAAGTGTTTTTTTTTTTTTTTTTGTAAAGTTTTTTTATTTTTGTTTACCAAAACACACATAAACAAACCCAGATCGATGAAAGGAAAATTAAAGTCCTTATTATTCTCCGAGACGTTTTCCTCCTCCAGGCAGACCGGAGAAAGCTTTCGCCCTCCCGACCCATCTTCTTTCGGTTTCGTTTTTCGAGCACATCGCGCACGTTGTTTAATAAATTAATGTTGAGTTGATTGAGCTTCAGCGGCAGTGAAGGCCGCCTGTAATTCTGTCTTCTAGTCCAAACGTGCAGAACATTTCGGTTGCATTGACGTTTTTACCACTAATTTTATCAAATGAGCTAACGAAGCCGCTAGAAACAGCGAAGTTCCGGAGCAGTGCCTGCAGTGCTACATACACTGGGTAAGACGGCCGTCTCCAATTTGCGGGACACACGCGGAACTACAGCAGCGAAACCACGAGGAACTGTGTCGACGTTTTCGACGTTATGGAAATCGCGGGAACGGCGTCCAAGGAAGGCAAGTTTTCCTGCCGGCTGCCTGGGTGCCTTCCGTGCTGAGTTCGGTTCCGTTGTCCCGTGCCGAGTGCCAACCGGCGTTCAACGTGATTCTTCTGCGTGTCAGCAACATCGTCAACGTGGTTCTGTATTTCTTCGTGTCAGCGACATCGTGATGGCAGTGTTGTGGGTTGTGAACAGAAGACTGGAATTATCGCCGATGTGACCGTGTGTTCGCGTATCAGTGGTGTAACAACAAGATGAGATGACGTAAACTGTCGGGCATTGATGCCGCTGGTCGGGCCGTTATCGGAGGGGCCGGGGTGTCGCAGGAGGACATTCCGCTTTACATTAAAGAGCTTAAAACCACTTGAGGGATTAGGTGCAGTCGATCGACGTGTGGATAGTCATGTCGGAACGCTGGTCTGAACGGTAAGCTCCTATCGTACAGTGGCCAATGTGACTGTCGGTCCCCGAGAGCGATTGCGCTCTGGGGAAAAGACAACACTACGGAAGTATGACGGAAAGTACGTATATTTATAATGGAAGTTTAGCATAAAAAAAAAGACAGGCAAAATCGAAAAAAAAAAAACGCTATCCTTTATTTTACTGTTTAAATATATTACGGTTCCTGTAGAAACTGCCCTCTAAGTGGCGCGCTGGGATGAGCGCTAGAAGTTTTCGAGCTCGCAACGGCGCAGCTCCGTACACTTAACAGTTGTCGGAAGTCGCGGCTTTGACTGCATTCAAGTTGATCGAAAAGCGATTTCTGTGCCCGTGAAGCATCACTTCCAGCTGAGTGGATATCCGCTCTACAGAGATTAATTCAAGACGGCAATTGCAGCTTTGCGCGAACAGCACAAATAGAAAAACGAACACTATAATATAAATACTGGCTACGAAGGGCCATGCGGGAAAACAAACTCATGGCTTGGAACCACATTGGAGCGGCTCGATTTATTGGCTTTCAAATAATTATGGCATGATTGAGCGTCTTCTTTTTAATAAGAGGTTCATCCCCTGAGCCATTAAAAATAGCCTCAGACGTATGACATTGCTGGAAAAAAATGAACATGTTCGGAATATTTTATTTTGCTTAGGGAGTCACCGAAAAATTCCGCACGTTCAAAACGACCACTATAAAAGACGGAAACGCAGGGCTTGCTAGTAGTGATCGGGGTAGTGTGCTGTTGTATTGATGTTTGTATGTGCGATGCCTGTGTATGCGTTCAATATATGTTGACCTGATGTTTGTAGTGTGCGCAACGTGTCTACATGTGTTAGAGATTCCGAAGAAAAGGAAACGCAATTGTGGCGTAAGAAAATAAAAATATTTTTTTGTAAAACATGAATTGGGTGGTACCTAGCGCCACCTAGCCTAGCTACGTGCGATTACTCTGCTTGACCCTGCCATCTGGTGGCAAGCGATTTAACATCCTTTTACGCTACGCGGCTACGCCATAATTTCGTGTTACCGTGCTGAGATAAGCCAAGAGGTTGCTTCGGATTTGCTTTTTTTTGAGAGCGGCTTTTGGTTTTGCGGGCGAATGATTTTCACTCCTCCGTGATGTGCGGTTGACGCTACGGTTGACGAAGGAATTGTGGCTCGAGGAATAGCAAAGGTAGGACATAAAGTGCCCGAACTGAGTGTCGGTTGTCTCCGTTGAACATCGCAGTGCTGACGATGAGAAGACTGAGTGACTGCATGCTTTCGAAACGTAAGTTTCTTTACCTGCAGGGGTAAAGAAACTTCGGAAATAAATACAGTTCGCGGAAAGCTCGTGTTACGTTTTTATTTCCTGCTCCTCTCGCTTCGTGCGATAGACTTAGTGTTCTCGTTAAGCCTTACCGAGCTCGATTTGCTCGATTCGTGGCCGCCATAATGAGATGCAGTCGACGGAGGAACTTTTCCTCCCCTGCTTAAGGGACGAACGTTTCTCCCTTTCTGAAGGAACATATGTGTCAAGAGCGTTCCTCCCTTTAGGGAGGACTATACTGACCCTTTTTTCTAAAAGTGTACTGTCTCCCAGCTGCAGATGAGAAATTTTGCCAGTGCTGTACAACCGCTAGGATGGGGTTTTAAACGTGTGCCCGACACACGTGCAAAGGATATTATGTTATTGTGTTTTGTCTTCGTTTTCTTGTAGTAAACCATAAAGTTGTGAGTCAGCGCCTGTCCTGTCGAATCTGTTTCTTGTCTTTTAGCGCCGTTTTCCCCTAACCATGTATACCTAGTGGAGATCAGTACGAACGGTGACAGACCAACTAATTATTGTGGTTGGGAGATTCATATGACGTATATAATAAGCTTATCAAAGAGACGGAACAAATAGTTTGAAAAAGAAGAACAAAAACAAATAAGGAGTGATAAAGGTTGGAATCTTTCATAACTATTTCGGTTTAGAATAATTTCGTTAGTCACGTGAGCACGTATTGTCAAACAATTCTGTTTTTTTTTTCTTTTTAAACATATGGCAAAGCTAGTTTTTCGTATCAGCAAAACAATATGCGGAGTTTACATCATGGGTCAGGGCCTACGACAACTGTTAACTTTCCGTAAACACTTTGTTGGCAAGCAAGCTTAGCCAACATAGCTCGTGAACATACGATCCCAAGCAGCACGGCGATGCATGGCGAGTTGTCGTGCCAGTGTCGGCCGAAAGTCGGCCCCAATATTGGCCGAATGTGGGGTTTTTCGGCCCGACCCTACGTCGAGCAGTTATTGGTGCACCGCCGTTTCGCCCCCGGCCTAGTATCGGCGGGATATCGTGCGAGTACTGTCCATGTCAGACTGTCGACCAGGGATCGGCCAGACGGCGCATATGCGTCTGCTCCGTATCGGTCGGGCGTCGCTTATTCGACAGCTTCGTATCGGTAATATCGGCAGTATTGGCTTGCACGTTAATATCCGATATAGCACGCGCGTCGCACATATACACGGACGAACGAAATTGCTTTCGATCGATCTGAGAAGTTTATCAAACAACTATCATTACACACAGTTCTTGTTCTTGACACATTTACCAAAGTTATACTTCTCTGTGAAACTGAAAGCAAATTAGTAAATAGAATTTCAAGGTATTTGCGCCAAGAAAAACTCATAAATCAAGCACGAAGGACAGTGAACATTAGAGAGTTTTATTAGGAGATCGTTCCGTGACTCTGATAACGATACTTGATACTCCGTTACGGCCTTTCAGCATACATCGTATAGTTATAGGGTATCGTTGGCGGCGATTCCGGAGGTATCAGAACGGTCAACGATAACTCTCTATTGAGACAAAGGCAGGACTACTATCAGTAGCACGCTTGCAGTGTACTTACGAATAAAACAGCGATACCATGTAATCCGTAATAGATGCATAATCCGACTCGGGCAGCAAAGATGAAAGCAAACACAAAGTAGGGAAAGAAGGTCGCCCACATTGAGCGGAAGTATCGCAGCCGCCGATGAGTAGCTCCTTCTCTAATCGTGTCCAACAAACACAGCAGACTAATTCCACGCACTCCGACAAAGAAAACGGCCATTACCAAAAAAGTATGCATGGGCGTATTCCGTTTACGACGGAAAACCACGGCCCCGACTTCAACGCACGAAAAGAGCAAAAACACTGAAGAACGCACTTGGGAAACCGGACGTACGTGGCCCCTTCCCGTCACCATAAGTCGGCAAACGGCGACGACTACGGCCCCTGTGAGCCCATCAGCGCGTTAGGGCGACCGAGTCACGTGACATATTTTAGTCCAAGCGTTTTTGTCCTACGGAGAGCGGCCACGCGTTTCGCTCCACCCCTCTGATCTGCTTGAAGCGTCCGGAGCGCTCGCTCACACCAATACGACGCAACAGCCACAGGATGAAGGGCGAAGGACAATGCAGCTAATAGCCTTCTACTTCTTTGTCCGGTTTCCTCGAGCTAAAAGTAAGCAGATCCCGTTTTGCTTAATAATTTTTTTTTTTTCAAGGCCGGTTTTGAGTCGCTTAAGCGCGAGACACATGGACGGCAGAATCGTCCGATCCGACGTCCGATCCGAGAGTCCGAACGCCGCTCCGAATTGCCGCACGCGACAGTTTGAGACACACGCTTCCGACCTTGCATGCGACACGACGATCCGTTCGGCTCCGCCCAGGAGATCCAAGCACTCCAGCGGAGGTTCGCGTTCATAGATCTCTGGTCCCAGATTGACGGTTTAGCTTGCACGAGCGAAGTTAAGAGCTCGTTCTCGCTGGCACGTGCATTATCTGTCGGGCCATCTATTTCGAATGGGTCAGCGGGATCGGGATCTCCACGCGTCCGGCTTCCCGTCGCCCGTCCCGTTTTCTTATTCGTCCCGCCAGACCCAGTACGTCATCATGACGTTCGCGCTAGCTGTGCTGTCATTGGCTGGACGCATCCGACAATCCGTCCGCCGTGCGAAACTATCTGGCGCGTTGGACGCACGTCGGATCGCCGATCCGACGTCTGAAGCGACCAGATTTTTCGGATCAGGCAGTCGTATTGCCGGATCGGACGTCGGATCGGATGGATTTTTCGCGCATGTGTCTCGCGCTTTAGAAATTGTGAGCCATTTCACTCTGTGAAGCTGGTTGGCCAGTGAAGCTGTAGAGGACCAGCTCAAATGATTCACCGAGGGACACACAAAAGCACTTCCCCAAATGTTTATTTACAGTATATACACATCATTTTGAAACGGTAGTGATGATTGCTTTGTCATCCCTATGATATACACTAATGGGTTTCATTACAACTATGGTGAGATTCTTTGCAAAAGTTAAATGTATACATATAATGTTTTGCATATAAAAAAGCTGCTGCTTTTATATATGCAAAGCAGTGACGTCACGCGACTCGAGCAGGAGGAGGCCCATTCTTTTCGTATGTATGTTCTTCATCACAGGTTTCGACGACTTTTCTTGGTCAAAGTACATATCGAGGTGACGGGGCGTATATGACTTTCCGTACAAGGGAGCGCTTTTACGTACCATTTCCTTTCAGCACACAGATACCAAAAGTTCATAGAATACTAGCCATATACAGCTTCGCTGTAATAAATCACAGTGCCCCGCCAGCATAGCCGATTCACAAACGATAGTCAACAAAAAACGGCGGCGGGTACGGTATATCAGGATGGTGTTGGCACGTCCCATTCCGTACTTCACAGATGTCGGCTGATCAAAATGGTATCGGCACAATCTTCTCGATTTGACGCCAATATCGGCACAACAATCTGTGCTGCCTGGGATATTACTCCTCAAGATTGCACGACTCGCCAAGACAATACCAGTTTCTGTCACTCTGAAGAGTAATGTTGGCCGTTTGTTCCGCTACGGAGACCTAGCCAATAGAAAACCACTTCGAAGTTGATTCGATCATTAAAAAATGCTACCGTTCTTTCCTTTTATCAGTTGATTTGTAAGCATAATTCAAATATATATACATATTTTATTGGAAAGTAAATTTTTTTTTTTTAAATTCCGATGTTACTAAGATGTTTCGAAGCAGCGTCGGAATTTTCAGGCTAAATGCTTAAGGTTGACCGGAAATTAAAAACAGGACCGGCCCGATCAAGATTAAACACGACTGAGACCCCAGAATCACACACAAAACGGCGACATAAAAGCGACCCACCAACGTTGAACATGACAAAATAACAATGATACAAGAAACGCAATTCGACCTCCATCTTCACGTGTCCTCAGGATACTTAGAGTTGGAGCTTAATGAAGAGAGGTCACAGAAAGATGCTCGTCTTTGAAATAAAAAGAAGAAAAATTAAAACACTGTGACACTCTAAAAACGCAGGAAACATAATTAATGAACCTTCACCCCATTGTTTTGTTACTTATCCCCCTCTTTAATACGGGTCCCTTAATCCCTCATCTCTTGCCAGCCCGTTTTTTTTTTTTTATCTTTGAACAAAATTGAACAAAAATAATTGAAGTCTTTGTCGTGAGAGTGGAACACAAACGCGCCGTGGCCCTCCCGTGTTTATACAAAAAAGAAACTCTCAACCGAGAAATAACAAACGGGGTGGTATAGCTTTCTTTCTTTTTGTGCCTTTAATTTACTTCCGGCTGCTTTTTTTTATATTTTATTTAAGTTGTTTTGTATTGCTAAAGTCCCTGAATCCTCGGGCGTTAATCTAGGCCGTCGCAATTTCTAATTTGCTCGCTCCATTGATTGGCGTCACGCTGGCTGCCCACGCGAATAAATTGTTCAACCGTAGGTTCAACACACGCCTTTCCTCGTGTGCTGTGGGATCTGACTCCGCGAGCGGCTTGAACAATCCCACGCGCCGCGAGACTCCTTTGATTTACAAGAATCAGTTACGTAGGGCACCATTTTCGGCAAGGATGAAGAGTTGTTTCTTTACTTTCTTTTCGTCGAGTTTCGCTTATCATTTAAGTTAGTTTTAGTGCGATAATAGCGCATGTTCTCGGTAACCTCGGATGCAGGAGGCGTCCGTCGACCATCAAAGTCCAAATGCTCTCCGAGGCTCGACTTGCTCCGTCTCTTAAATGTAGGCTCTCGATGTGCGTGAGCGGCTGGTAAGTCCTCTTGCGATTTGGATGCATGTGCAGAGCGCGTGGTAATATACAATTATATGCGCCCAATCAAGTACAAATCCAAACTTAAGCATATCGAAGCATATATTTAATGCTGTTTATGAATTTTCACTTATCCCCCGAGAAGAAAATTCTTCAATCCTAGTTCTGCAAGTCGTTGAGCCTGACATCGTTGTCATTCTCACGGAAACATAGGTGCACAAATATTGTCTATAAATTGTTTGCTTAATAGTTTTATTACACTCGAGCCATTGTACGCGAAATCACCCCCCCCCCCCCCCCCCCCCCACACACACACACACTTTCCCCCAGGGCAGGGTTTGGTGGTGCCACAGGATCACAGAATCCCGCACCCATGCATCGACCCGTTCTGGCAGCAACCGTACTTGCTTTGCTATCCCATATCGGCTGGCGAGTGGCCTGAGATAAGATGGCTTAGTTGAAATAATAAATGGTATACAGTACGGTTTAATAAAAACAAAAGTACCTGTCGCGTCCGTGTTGGTTTTACGTTTGGTGGCACGGCACTTATATCTAAAAGGCGTCGGTTTCTGTAGTGATTAGTTTCGTTTTGTTTATTTTAGAAAGGACTCGGACATAGAATCTTGCTCACTCCCTGGGGTTCTAAGTCCCTTTCCTATAAGCGCGACCTACTTCCTTATTTTACCGTAGATACATTTTACCCCAGATATATTTAGTGTAATGACCCGATTGTGTGCCCTTTTAATTCTTTTCCTTCGAGATACTGAGAACCGTTTCAGCCGCCTAGCACAATTGAGTTGTGTTATACCCAATATCAGGAAGTACGATGCCGACATCTTCGTCAAGCAAACGTCCATACAATCCTTTCACCCTTAAGCTGACAGTGCGGTGTGAGCTACGCGTTCGCAGGACCAATCAACGGCCTCCACTTTTCTCGCCTGACCTCTCTCTCTCTCTTTCTTTGCGCGTTGGTATGGGAAAGAGCGTGATCACGTGGCAAAAACTATACTCCGTTTCACCTTCAGTCCGAGCGCAGTGGACGCCACGAGCCATCCCAGCCGATCCAGCGCCGGGAGAAAGTCGCGTGACCTGCCGGTGGAGCGGGGCGACACAGGGAGCTCAAGGGCGCATGACACTCCCTCAACGCCGCATTGGCTGGGATCGCTCCTAGCGTCCGCTGTGCTCGGACGGAAGGTGAAACGGAGTATAGACGCAACGACTGGTCCAACGCGCCCGTATAGCCTCCGCCGCACCGTCAGCTTATTGGTGAACATCGGGCGGGTTCTCGGTTATAGCTCGGGAGGTCAACCAGGGGGGGGGGGGGGGGGGGGGGGGGGTGGATTACTTTCGTCCACCCGTGGATGTCTAGGGTCTCGCGGTCATTTTTCATGGCCACCCCTTCATATTGCTTTGCCGAGGCTCGTACTTGGCTACGGAAACGCTGCGGCAGGAAGAGAAGGGTCGTCTCGTGCCCGGAGGCCACGCGTCGTGGGAAAGGGTCAACCGCGGTCGCACAGCTAATACATCGTACAAAAAGGCAGACTGTAGACACTGTGTGGGGCGTGTTTCTGCCTCGTATAACGGCCTTGGCGCACTAGTCATGCAAAACTGCCTGCAGTCGTGTTCGAAGCATACGTAAACATGAAGCAAATATGCTCTGATCATACTTGAGGCCTGTCCACAGATAACTTCTGTTATCATGTCTACAAGGAAAACCGAATTTCTAGTACGATTCATGTGCAGTCGGACTGCAACATAAAAAAAAACATTGCAAAAAAAAGAAACATATATAATATAAGCAGCAATTACTATATGTTTACGTTGAAGATACAGCAAGATTTAGTTTTGAGGTTTCTCAGCATCGCGATAAAGAGAGAGAGAATGAGTGTCTCAATGTGTTGTCAAATAAATACGAAAGATCTGCCGCAATAAACGCCCTTTAAAAAAAAATCGTGTGTTCAGGTGTCTGTGCTTAGAGCATATCGCTCGAGCACGATCGGACAAAGTTGTAAGTTGTTTTCAGCATGACAGAAAACTCTTCCCATATTTTGTTCTGTCCCTTGTGTCCCTTCGTCTCTCCATCCATTCAGAAATACCTTGCAAGTATTTTGAGGCGAGGCTCGCACGTGATGTCTTGCACCGTGCTAGGGGTCATTCCTACTCGTTATGTACGCTGCATAGAGTACGCCCTCAGCGGTAAGCTCACCGCCATGATCGCAGATGTGACGTCTCTTGAAGCGATGTTATACCAACGCTGTGTTTACAAACGAGTTAGCGTTTGCTCACATCAGGTGTATGCCCAGCGCATGCGTAGAAGCCGGACTTTTGAGGAGTAAAGCGCGAAACACATGTACGACGAAACTGTCCGATCCGACGTCCGACCGCGCAATACGACGGTCGGAGGCGAGGGTTTTCAACCCTCTCCGATGCTACGAGCACCCTCTCCCCCCAAGGTCATTCCGGCAGTCCGCACGTCGGATCGGAAGGTTTTCGTCGTACATGTGTTTCGCGCTTAAAGCCAACGTTACTAGATTATCTCAGTTGTGAAACTCGTGCGGAGGCGGGTACCTCCCCTCCCCTCTTTACTTCCTTCAGCCCGCCTCCTGTCGTTGGAAGCGCCATCTAGAATATCGTTTCAAAACTGCGTGTTCGATAGAGTACGGTGAAACGCCATCTAGACTCTGTGCTTCAAAACATATGTATTCCGTGGAATACAGTGCACTTACCATAGCAGCCGTCCTCAAAACGGTGGTGCATCGAACAATGGCAGGCGAGCCGTTGGGGAAAGGGATATACTGCTCGTGGAATTAGCGTCTATGGGTAGTTTCGGAACTGAGATGATCTAGTAACGTTGGGTAAAGTGTCTCCGCATCTGTAGCCCCGATATCAGCGCCATAACGGCGCCGTGACGTTAGAGTTGCGCGTTGATCTGTAACGAAACAGAGGGGGGAAAACCGCCTGATGGTCTCTGATATAAGGCCGGCGTCGTGTAGGTGGCAGCGACCGACCGACTCTTGGTGTGTTTTGACAACTATTCCGAAGAGGCCGAGATATCTGCCAGATTATAATTCCGTTGTGTGTACTCTTATACAAACGTAAATTAGTAATCACCAATGCGCGTCTGGTTTGTCACATGCAGGTGAGAAATTTAGCCAGTGCGGTACAACAGCCATAGGTTGGTGCTTTAAGCCGCACCACGCAGTAGTGATACACGACCCCACGCCGGTACGATGCTCACACAGATGGAAACAGGCAGTAGTGAGAATTGAACCCAGGATCGCTGGTTTCTGCAGCGCGAGCTTTCGCTTAACGTGCTCCGAGGTCAGGTGTGCGCTGTAGCCCACTCGGCCACGGATACGTGAAATGCACGCAACACACTGGCACCGGGACATGGCGCCAGTGTGTTCTCACGTCATAAGCGGAGACTAGCGGTTGCACGTAGTCTATCCCACTCCACTGCAAATATGTAAGCTTGTCTTAACAGGGACGTTATCAGTGCGGTGGCTTTCTCCCTCCAAACCAACACATGCTCACTATTCGGTGCTCCGTGTTCTTTTCAACTCAACACGCATCCTTGCACCGGTTATTCGAGTCGCTTCAAAAGCAAACAATCGTCGAATCGGGAAGAGTGGAACGTCGCAGACCACAAAGCCGCTGCGGAAACACAGATACGCGGTTTTCGCCACTTTCACCGCCGTTGTCGACGAAACTAAACCGGAACGCTTTCTCTCGTTGCCTCAGCTCTCGGTTACCGCCGTTCACGAAGCGAGTCGTCCCCGGTTCAAGCTCGTGCATGAACGTCGATAACGAATTTCCGCCTGTAACGAAAAACAAGAGAAACAAAACAAATAACTCTTTCTCGAACCCAGCACGAGTTGTTTTCGGTTTTGCATGACAAAACGGGCAGGGCCCACGAGCCGCGTGGAAAAGTCGCGAAAACCTCTTGTAACGAGAGCTGTTTTCATCGCGCCAAGCTGGCACGGCGTGTCGTCGTCAAAGTTTTGTTTGGGAGGACGCCTTTGTGGCATTCCCGGGGTTTGCTGATGTTTCTTTTGGGGGCGGCGAGAGCTGTTTTGTCGCTCGTCACGCGGCTCCGCCGCGCATGCGCGGGCGCCAACCGCTCTTCGTTTGCGGCATTGCTGCCGGTGTAGGGTTCGTTCGACGTTCGCGGAAGCTCGCATCAATTTTCCTGTTTTTTGATGGCGCAGATTGTGTCGAAGCGAAGCGTCAAGATGGAAAATTGCGGGACGCCGAGATGGGGTTTTTGAAGGGGTTTCCGTGTTAACCAACCTGTGCATGCAAGGCGCAGGTGTTGTATATGGCGTTCGGTGTTTCTTCGCTATGCGAAGAGAAATGGAGGGATAGGGGAAAATGAGAGCGTGCCGGCACTTCAAAGGGCCGAACTCTGATTGGAACGCTTAGTGGCTATAGATGCGAATGCTAGCTGCCCTTGTGCCTATAGCCACCGCCTCCCTCCACTCGGAGCGAACACGAGCTTCGTCTGCTCTTCGCGTAGTGTCCTGCGTTCGAACCACAGACGCCGGTGTTCGACATTCGAATGCGTTTTAATACTTGGTAAGGACAAAGGACGCTATAGCCTTTGTGTCTCCCCGCTATCCTTTCAATCGGAGATCGACGCTCCTGATGCCCTCTTTCTCCTCTCCCTTTCTCACTTGCTTTCCGTTAAAGGGAAGCTGTCCTTGCATTCAAACAAACAGTAGAAGTTGTAATTTGAATACCTAAAAATTATCGGTCTTCATTTTATTTTTATGTTATTAGTAGGAGCGTCCTAATAGGCAATTAAAATGTTGATGTATAGACACGCCCGTTGCAGCGCGCCGATGGTATAGGAAAGCGCAAGAGTGGAGAGAATAACTAGCAAAAGTGACGTCATCAGTGGGGCTAGATGACCCCTGTTCGCCACTGAACTGTCTCACGGATGCCGTCAGTGACGTCACGGCGCTCTGGACAGATAACAGGCGGCAGATGTGGTCGCCACATGCCCGGCGGGAAGTGCTGCACGTATTTTTCACAGTAAATGCGGTCTACGTTTACTTCTTTCCAAGTTAAGTGCGAACTGAATTCACGCGGCAAAAAGCTTTAAGGTCGGGTCCTAACTCAGATTTTCTTAAAAGTGCTTTAGTTTCCCTTTAACGTGTTTCAATTTACGCATCTAAGTGAGGGGAGTTATGGGGCAAAGCGGAATGATAGGCATTTTATATTTTGTGTACTAAACCAAGAAGGATTGGAAATTTGCTTTCCCGTGTGTGTGTGTGCGTGGGGAGGATAGAAAAGGGGGGGGGGGAGGTGAGTCCGGTGCCCGGGTGCGTACGCGCAGCGCAGCTTCGATCAGTTCGTGTTGCAGAACCCAGGAATCCTGAGCTCGTCTCCCACCACCCACCCGTCTGGGTCTGATGAACATCTTACCAGCGTTCCCTTGTGTATCACTTTAACATATGGTGCACGTTAAATACCCTAGACCAGTAGTAGTCCTGCACTGGTTAGAGTTCTCATCTGCACCGGAAACAACAGACGCCCTCTCACGCTAACACATCGCTACCAAACCCACACGAAACGCATTTCAAGGGACGCACTTTCGTTAGTCGTATGAGACCAAATACCGATATCCGTCTTTTTCGAACTGGTCGGATTGTATAGCGCTTTCAACTGAAAGTTTTAAGCCAGGGTCAAACTGCTCATTCGTGATACAAACGACAGTTTGCAGACACGAGTCACCTCAATATCCGCGGTTCGAATGCCGCGTGCCAAGTTTCTCTTCGAACTCATTGCCATGCGGCATTTGAAGCACGGATCTCGTGGTGGTTCGCGTTCGAATTTGTATGCAGACTGGCTTCTGTATCACGTGTAAGCAGTGCGGGGTGACCCCGTCTTTAGAAAATTGCTTTCAGAAATCTGCTCGTCTTTATACTCTGGTGTCTGCGCATCAAATAGTCACTATTGATCACAGCCTGCGCGTTCTGCCTTCATAATAGCGACTTCGATATGGAATCCGCCAGATGAAAGGCACCATCAGCAAAAGGGTTGAAAAGACTCGGCCCAAGACGCTTCCCCGCTCCCGAATCGGGAGAAGAATATTTCTTCCCTCTCCCACCTCCTTTTATCTCGCTCCTCACACTCGTTTCGGGAAAGGAGGGGCGGGGGGTGACACGAAATAATGACCGATTATAGGACTGCGTCGTTCGCTTAATGCGGTATCTCCCTTCTTTTTCACTCACTGCTCACTACGTTTTAGATAGTTTTTATTGGGCCGTTTATAGTTTTGGGGAATGAGGGGAGAAAGGTATCGCGGCGCTGATGGGGAAAAGTCATGAAAGATGAAAGTTGCTCATTGGATTCTTTCTCTGCGCGTCGGCGCTTTTTCACGCGGACGCATTTCTAAGCTGCCTTCCTCGATAATCTGTACTGGAAACAATGGCGGAAGACCCGGGGCCTTTGCTATCCTTTTTACTCCGTTTCTTTCGTTTGTTTTCTGGGAAGACACCGATTTGTAGATATCTAACTTACCCGAGAGAGAAGTTTTAGGATGAAGGGGGAGGGGGGGGGGGGGGTCATATATTTATATTTTTATGGAACCCCATATTTGATTTCCATTGTTAAAGACGTATTTAGAAAGGGGAGGGTTTCGCTGTATCTATCTGGTCCGGTCGTCTTCTCTAATCCACCCTTTGTTTTCTTGAAGAGTTTTTATGTCTTTATAGTTTGCCGGCTCTTTCGTTTTGTTTGAGGATCCGAAAACCCTTCCCGTATTCGCACATTCGCCGGTCTCTCCACGTAAATTTGATTGAGAAGAAGGGGAATAATGATGAGGGTTCGAATCCTTTTACTGTTCGCACACGATGCCGTTCGGTATCGTAATTAATATTTTGCTGTGGTGGTTGCTTTTTTTTTTTTAACGCTATCTCTATTTTCAACTGCTTTGTATGACTATTTGAAACTGATACTTTATTGGTTTTGTGAACCAAAACCTACAAACAAAAAAAAAAAAATCGGGGTAGCAAGAAAAAAAAATATATATATTCTACTTGACGGGTTAGTTGAAGCTTTCAATTACTTAGCCTGTATTTTTTTTTTTTTTTATCTGAGGCTCTCCGATCATTTTCTGTAACAATGCTAAAAAAAGCTCTTACTTTTTTCTTTACTCTTACCGATCTAATTTGTGTGACCGAGTTGTGCTATGAAGCGTTTGGACAAGTCTATAAGAAAGTGATTTAGGTGCGGCTTATAAAATGATCACTATTATTATAAATTTATACTGGAAAACATTATTATTTTCAAGGCGAAAAAATAAACAGTTTATATTGTGACTTTAAAGGCCGGTTCTCACATGCAGCGAAGCGCTGATGTAACGCTGCTCACGTGTTGCCAGCTACTTATCGTCTGCCATGAGCAACAGTTTTGACGATGCGATACAAAGCTGGTGAACACTCCCGTCAGCGCATGCTTAGCGTAAGGTCAGCGCTGTGCTTGCAGCGCTCTGCTGCATGTGTGAACAGCCCTTTAGCTATCGGATTTTGTGAGCGGTTAAGCAGTGCTTCTCAGCATATTGGCTACAATAGCACTGAACATCATCAATTAAACGATCAGTGGTGCAGTGAGGAAGTTTTTTACGGAGGATTGCAGTGGCTGGGATGTCACTGACTTGCGGTGAGAAAGGCGGGGGGGGGGGGGGGGGTAAAAACGCATGTGTATATTATTGAATCGGCTAGATATTTTGGAAGGGGGGGAGGGAGGCTGATGCCCCTTAAGATTCGCCCCTTCTGGCTACGACGCCGTGAAGTATATATATGTTAGCAACCAAAAATCTTTACATCTACACTGGTGGTAACTCGAGCTCTAGTTTATCCCCGCAATAATTGAGAGCCTGACCAGTACAGTACGAGCCAATGTTGATGTGATCGTCACCGAGTCTTTCCGATCGCATCGAATTGCGAATGTTCTAACATTTTCGTTTTCTCATTTAAATGTACTTAAAGGGCCACTCCGGTCGAAAACGAAACCAAAATAACTGGCTGGCATCGCTTTTGTGGCACGAAATATGATCCCAACCAATATATTACATCAAAGTAAAGCCATGAATTTCACTAAAACCAATCTTAAAAATGCAACCAGCTGCTCTTTAGCAGGTGGCAAGCGGGTTAGCTTTTAGTCACGCAACACTGGTCTAGGAGGCGCAAGCTAGCGCCGGTTACAAAGGGCATCTTTTGGGTTCCGCGTTTTCGGTTTCTATTTTTTCAAAATTCGGCATACTTTTTTCAGTGTTTAGTTTAAAATTAAATTTCCGGCTTTTTTCGGCGTATATTTATGCCCACAAAAGTTTATCGGCTTTTTTCGGTGATTATGGGATAAACACCAGCGGACACCGGATCAGATGATCCTTGTAGCTCTGATATCTGTAATCACTCGAAGAAATAACGCAATCAGGTTCGTAGCCAAAAGGCGCCCCTCCCCCCCTCTCCCCCCGAAATAAATTTCTGACTACACCAGTGCTCGCATCGCACTGGTATTGCAATGAGAATTCTTTGCTCTGACTCATTTCAATTTTTAACCCGGAAGCTGCAACTTAGAAGTCGGGAAATACGGTATACGATAGTATAGCTTTTCTACACAAAAGTCCAACTTAAACGGTGTTTTTCACTCCCGTACCAAAAAAAACAAAAAAAAAAAAAAAACGAAGAAAAACATGCATTGTATTTGATATAAAACGGCAAGTATTTTTTATCTATATGTCTTATTAAGCCATTTACCCTTAGAATTACAAGTTGAAAACCCAAACGAATGTTAAAAAATTATTGCGTTATGATCAGCACAAAAAGTCGTAAATTAGTCACTTCCAAGCATGATGAAACCGGCCATCCACACATTTCAAAGGATGAGATGTCCCCTGCTGCCTCCCAGACGAATTATCTTTTTTCCGCATACCACTGCAATTTACCACAACAGCGTCCATGTGCCATCATGATCCAATTCAATCGCACGTGAAGGGGCGTCTGATCTTAAGACTAATGGGCGGCGCATCGACGCACTTGGCAATCACCCCCTCCATTTTGCGCCGACGGAAAACGTCGCTGACGGCCGCGGCTTAAAAACAAATATATATCAAGAAGTAAATAATTAAACGAGAGGCGGGAGTCAGGATGCCTTCCCTTAACCGCGTGTCACGCTGGTGATAAGGACGAGATTCTAATTAGCGTTCTCCCGCGTCACCCTTTCTCATTTTTGCCTTCCGTCAGTCTCCGAAAATGAATTCTCATTTTGGGAGACGCCCGACGGAGAAAACGCTGCAAAAACAACAACGAATAAACGAGTAAATAAAACACGGACACCACGACAACAACGCGCGTCCCCCATCTGCCGTTGACGCGTTCACTTTCTTCTGCGACACGAGAACGCAACCTGCAATAGCTACGCCGATAGGTCGGTAGAGGCTTCGGATCCTGCCAACGGCAAACGTCGTTCACCCCCAGGCTGACAGTGCTGTGGAAGCTACACAATGACAAAACCAATCAACCACCTTTCTACTCATCACGTGACCTTCCGCCCTCTGCTCGCGGGAGCTGACGGGAGCGTGATCACGTGGCGAAAGTTATACGCACGAGTGATTCAACGAGCATGTTGCTTCTGCTGCACTGTCAGCTCAGGGGCGAAATGAGCACAGCGTCGGTTTTGCCTCCTGTTCCGATACAACCATACATCGGGACGCTTTTCCCAAAAACTAGGCTGGCGGACTGCTTTCCCCTCACTCCCGTGAATATTATCACCGTTTTCTTGTTTTCTCCCCTAAATTCTCTCCGAAACCCTTAACCGACTTTCTTTCTTAATTTTCTGGCCCACTGCGCGTTCGTTACCGTCTCTGTCGCGTTTGTTTTTAATTTCCGATATCAGATTTCGGCGTCCTAGCTCGGAACAATCGAGTCCGTGTAGCGGATTTTCCCATTTTCCCTCGCGCCTTTTCCCTATATTTTTTTTCTTCGATTTTTCGGCTTCTCGCTAGGAGAACAAGCCCGCCCCGAGCGTATACAACCGCTGACGCATGGAATACAATTATATTCATCCCGCGTTATTGCGCGCAGTATTCTTTTATACGCCACGTCGGCGTGGCGGCTTTCCCGCGCACGGACAGCAAATCTTGTTTCTTGTTTGTGCCCGCGTCCTTATTTCCGACGAAGCGATTGTTATTTATTGTTGTTGTTTGGGCTGACACCGCACCATCCCCCATGTCACTCTCTCTCTCTCACTGTTCTCGTTGTTGGTTGTTATTTTTCGTCATCCATATTTTTTCTTTGGTTACGACGAAAGTCGTAGTTTGATTTTTGTGGCTTGACATAAAGCATGGCTTGGGATCGGAAGGGTTGAAGAGATTCGGGCGCTCGTGTGTGTCCGCACTAAAAATGTGGCCGGAGCTTTTGATTGAATTCCCCGCGGGGTTGGGTGTGAGGAAGAGGGGGCTTATGAGTGCGCCTGTTGTTGTGTTGATGTACGGAATGCGATTGCTGTCTGTCTCTTGTTCTGTTTGTTGGTGGGTTGAGCGAGGTTGGTTGTCGGGGCGGCGACGTTAAGTCGGGTTGGGGTGAACCCTTCGCGGGCGTCGTTTCCATTTATTAAAACAACTCGGATGGGGAACTTGAGATGAAGATTTTCTTTTATCGACTGGGGTTAACTGGCAATGTTCGAGAATTTTCTGTAGCTTCTACTTCGTTCTTTCTCTCACTATTGTTGAATGCGTCTTGCTTTATTTGCGGTTGTTTGACTGATAAAGAAAGAAAAAGAAATAGCGATGGAAGCGTAAAGCGACAGTGAGTGGTTAAACCTGCTTAACGGCATAATTGGTAAAACAAAAATAATGATTGAGAACTTTTAGCAGGGCATTTACCGTAGGACGATATTAGTTTTGGGAACTCGCTCTGCCGCCTTGAAGAAGCATGGTTTCAAGCATATACATTGGGCGCGTATCAGGCTTACTGAAAGGATTGTGGATTTAATTATCTAAGTTATATTGGGGAAATTTTGTGAACCGTGTTTTACCCTCCGCTATGTTCGCCGCAACGAATACGACACTACTTCGCATGCGCAGTTATGGCATTTCTCTTTTGTAAGCGGCTGACTGAGAGCGATGTGGGACAGCGGAAATCATCTACAAAAACGTCCTATTATATGAGCGGTCTGCAGTTCCGCCTGTTGTTAGCAAACTCAAAACTAATTACTACGTTTTTTTTTTTTTAATTTATTTGTGCAATATTATTTTATCAAAATTTGGCGCGGCGCTGCGGGACTTCACGTTATGGGCGGCTTGCCTTTCTGCGGTGCCGCGGCTCTCCTGAGATTAAATATCATTATGACCATATCTATTACTAAATGTCTAAATGAATAGTGTGACTACCAAAACAAAAACTTATATGATATGAGCCTAGGCTAATCAAAGACGTAAACCCTGCACTGAGTCGTCGTATCTTGCGGCGGCGCGCCGCGCACGCAGCACGCCCCAACGCACGCCACCGATCAAGGGAAATTGGTGGCCGAGTGGTCTAGCGCACACCAGCTCCAAGCACGTGTAGCGAAAGCTCGCGCTGCAGAACCCAGGGATCCCGGGTTTCAATCCCTACCCCTGTCCGTTTCGATCTGGATAAGCATCGTACCGGCGTGCGGTCGTATATCACTACTGCGTGGTGCAGGTTAAAGACCTCAGGGTAGCGGATGTACGGCACTGGCTAAATTTCTCATCTACAGCTACATACTCTGATTTTTTTTAAACCATGGAATTGGCACGCAAGCGCAAAACGCTAGAAGGAAAACATGCTCATTGTACAGAATGAAACGAGAACGAGGATCAGAAGCTGGGATGCGAGTGTGCGAAGGCACTCGGCCGCGCAAAATGGCGCAAAAGTGGGCGTGGATGGTATGACGAACTAAAAAGAATGGGAAGCGGGGAGAGCCAAGTGGGGTGCAAGGGAGGTCTGCTGCCGCGGAAAGAGCAGCGCGAGCTTGAACACACACGGGCACAGACTTCTTAATTGCGACCATTTATAAAGAGAGGAAGGAAACATTCGAGCCTCGTTAGCCTTTTGTTCCGGTGGAGAGAAGGAGAACACTAAGGAGGGGAGGGGGAGGGAGCTGCCATTGAAATGAACTGACTTGACATTCGCAGCACTCGACAAATGGCTCGACCGGGAAGAAAACAAAACAAAAAGACAATAGCAGACGCAAAACTCCTCTCGGAATGGCTTTGCAGGCGGCTTTTAAACGCCTGAGTGTGGGTCTTTTTCACCCTTTCTCTCTGTTCTCAGCTTAATACTTTCGAGTTCGTTGTCGCTTTCTTTATTTTTTTTTTGTCTGTATACGTATTCTTATCTGTATAGCGGATTCGTTATAACGAAGTCACGGTAGTCATTAATTTAATTGACAGACACGGCGGGTCTCGTCTCTTTTTCCGCGGGACTGCGTGAGACTTTTCGTTAATTGATTCGATTGATTTTACCACCACGTAAACGCGCTCTGGGAGTTAAAAAAAATACAAAAGAAAACACGAAGAAACGAGATTTTTTGGAACACGAACGACGTTTCGGTGCTTTTGAGTGTTTTCACCCAGAATACCCCTCATTTGGATATATTTTCATACCGTTACTTTGTTAACGTCACTGCTTGTTAAACAAAGGGATTAACACTTTGACTTAATTTTTGAGGAGTGCCTTTAGTTTAGGTACCACATCGCCTTACTGCTTAAAAGTAGAATGGAATAGTTAAATTGGTATGATTATTCATTGGCGTCCGTGTGATCATATCGCTTAAACGTAAAAATGCTAATATTTTTTCGTTCTCCTTCACACAAAAAGTGCACGCCAAATAAGATATCAAAGAGGAAAACGTTACTGATTGTTATGCCTTACTTTATATGTTTCATGAAGTCAGACATGTTCAGATATGATATAAAAGGAACAATCGCGACACAGCTTCTTCCGCAGCGCTCCAAGCCGTACTCTAGACTTTATTTCCTAAATAACTTGCTTTAACCTAAATGCAATTGCCGTCACCCACTCCGAGCAATACTGCGTAACAAAAAAGCGGCCGTTTTATACAAATTCAAAACGGCACCTTAACTGGCCGCCATGCAGTGAATTCAATGAAGAACAAGTTAAGCTCACACATTACCTTCACATAAACAGTTACTAGGAGAACCCCCTAAAACGGTTGCGGGAGAAGCAACCTAGAAAACAATTGACCGATCCTAATAGCCATTTATACCAAGAAAAAAAAAGGGTCACTCTGAGTTTGCTAAGCTACAAAAATACCATAGAGAGAACAAAACGTTGCCTCCATTAGAAGGTCGGACAGCGTCGCTTGGACTAATTAATGTCCAACCGCGG
The DNA here is from genome assembly GCF_016920785.2 of Ixodes scapularis. Taxonomy (NCBI): domain Eukaryota; kingdom Metazoa; phylum Arthropoda; class Arachnida; order Ixodida; family Ixodidae; genus Ixodes; species Ixodes scapularis. The sequence goes on from NW_024609839.1 coordinate 27,277,977, forward strand.
GGCTGCGTCCATGCAGATTGCAGTGGTGCGCCCCGAAATGCAGCCATAGCCCGAGCCATAGCCCCGACCGAAGCCATAGCCAACGACTTCGAATTAGGCCTGTAGCGGTGAACGAACAAAGGGACATTTCCATATCGGTCGCTCGAACGGACCTCCGGGCAAGACCATGAATTATTACGGGGAATGGAGAAGGGGAGGGGGGAGCAACGGGGTAGGGATAAGGGAAGTTGGGGAAAAAGGAAGGGTAGGGGAAGTCACGAAGAGGAGGAAGTGGTCAAAGCGAGAGTACGACGGGAGAGCGGAAGGTGAAATGAGAAAGGGATAGATATTCACATAAAAAAGTGAAGGGAAAATTACGGAATAAAGGGGAAGACGGGAAAAGAAATAGGGAGACTACGAAGGGAAGTGGCGCCATAGGTAGAAGGGGTCAGAAAAAAAGTAGAAAGGGTCACACAAACTTGTGGGGGAAATTACAAGATATAGGGAAAGAAGGTGACGGGTATATATAGAGACGAAGGGAAATTACGCCATATCTGATATGGCGGAGAAAAAAAGAAGTAGAAAGGAACACGGGAACTGCGTAGGAGTTACGAAATATACGGAAAGAAGGGTAAGGGATACACGAAGAAAACGAAGAAAAATGAAGGCAGATTGGGAAAGGAAAACGGGTGCGAGGGTATATAAAGTGATAGGGGAAAGGGGAATATAAAGATGGGAGGAGAATAGGAATGGGAACACGTTGGGGGAAAATGGACATGTAGGGAGGAAAGAAAGGGGAAAGGGTGGTACAGAGGAGGGAACAAACAATAACTGGAGGAAAGGGATAAGGGAGAGTAAAAGGAGTACTGAGGATGTACAAAGGAAGGAAGGAGGGAAAACCTCGGATAGGAGGGGAAAGAGGCTAGAAGGGGAGGAGAGGGGAGTTTCGGGTGACCGAAGATATTGGCGACGTTTCGTGGTGGTTGCGCGGTTGCGCGCTTTCGGCGCGATGAATAATTGCGTTTTCGGACCGAACTCGGCGTTCTTGTCGCCCTCTGTGGCTTTTTCGAAGGGACGCAAGGCGAAGCGAAAGCGAGCTGTTCCGGATGGTTGGTGTCCGTCGAGCGAGAGAGAGGGAGAGTGCGCGTTCACTTCGGGAATTGGGGAGATGGGGCAATTTGCGACGCGCTGCGGTCGTCGCCTCCGGGCAAGCGGGGCTCGCACCGAACGCACTCGTTCACGTGTAAATGACGAACCGCTCTCATTCGTTTTCTGACATCGTTCCCGTTCGAAGAGAAAAGATGAGCTGAATCGTAGTTGCTGACAACTTCAGAAAGCGCAGAGCGTGATGAGTCCCGGGTGTCTTATTGCCGCTTCCCAGCCAATAAGATCGTAGCATTTGTGGGTAAGAACACCAAAGAGTCAATCACGAGGCAAGAAGCGTCACCACTACAGGCGACGCGTCACGTTTCTCGAGCTGTCCGTGACTGCGCGCCTTTCGAGCTCTTATCAGCTAGGCAAGAAAGTACCGGTTAACCGGACTGTGAACGAGCATGAGAGCAAACTGATATTTTTGCAAAAATAAAGCTACTCGCACGCCCATAACGGTTTCCACGGCCCAGTAGACAGAGATGATTCCGCGCATGGACAATTATCGGAATGGTCTCTAGACAGCGTTGCTCAAGAGGCTTACACTCTAATAGAAAATACCGTGTCTTTACGTCTCCGAAGACCACTGGGATTATGATGTCGGTGAGGTATACAGAGGACACTCGGCGAACGACGAGGCTTAAGATAGACTAAGACCGAAAAGTACTTGGATCAGCCCTGTGACATACAGCATGACGCTTCACGTGCTTACGTCATCCACAGCGTCACGGTGGAGACCGAGTTTTTCTTTAGGTCTAAAGATGTCTTTTCGCCTCGTGATTTGCCGAGTTTCACCCGTAGATTGCAGCAATTGCTTCTCCAAAGCACTTTGCTGAAAAGTAGGCCGACTGGATTCTTTTTAGTGTATGCTGCGATAGTTAATTTTAGGTAAGTCGGGCAACATTAATTTGATATTCAGTTCCTACGATGCGCTTGCTTTCATCGAACTTTTAATTGTTATAAGCCTTAATTATGTGAGGCTGCCGACAGAACCCTTAGTGCCTCGTGGGTAAGCCTCTTAAAATGAGAACGCGAAAAATAAAATGTTTTTGAACACTTGAAATTTTCGAAAAAACCCATTCAGGTAGGCGTCGACATATCGCATATCAGTCAATAACTATATATACAGCGCTTCAACTCAAACACTGAAAGGTATGCAACTTGCATCCTCGTCCCCGCAACGAGTAACTATTTCCCAAGAAACTTTTTAGAGTACCTACAATCCCCTTTGTTCACCACATCTAAACTAAAAAAAAATATCTGCATACAGTTCCTTTTGTTTCTAAGAACGTTTAATCGAACACCAACGCTCCTTCCCAGACCGCGTCCCCTTTCACGGTGTCCGCCCACAAACCATCTATTGTTCAGCTCCTAAGCTCAGAAAAAAAAGAAAAAAAAAAGGGCATGCGAGCACTACTTTACAGAATTCCTCTCGCTAAACCGAGCACCGCCGTACCCCGAAAGCTCTGGTCTCCAACTCTACCTCTCCTACTAGTCATTTTGCTTTCGTCCTCCTTCTGTTTCTTTGTGCCCTGGCTGAAGAGGAGGACTGGAAACCAAACCTGCAAGTGACGTGCATTGTTTTCACCGACCCAGCGGACCGTCTCCACGAAAGGCGCAACGACAACGTTAAGCCTAACTCTTCCCTAATAGACTTGTTCTTTTAAAAGGGGAAGATGCATCTCCCGAGCATGCGCGCTGACTGAGGGCGCCATTTAGCCGGAGGAAAGTCTTTGTTTCAGATCGGGACTTCCTTTAGAGTCGCGCCTTCTTGGAGCGGAGTTTAGGTTACCTTTGTGCCTCTGGTCTTTGGCAGGTAGCGTAAACAATAGTGGCGAAAAAAAAAATGTTTTCAAGAGGGGCTTAGATTGATTTCCAAGGAACTGAGCACCACTCATCAAAGACTCGAGTAAACAGTCGAGAACACAAAACATTATTCTAATTATTATTATCCGGGAAAACTAATGAAGAGCTGGAGTTCACTAAATTCACTCACATACAAGTCAAATTGTAATTGTGTCTGTTTCAAACTACACTAAACCTCGTAGGATGACAGCGTTCAACGTGTGTAGAGAACAAACAAAAAAATGAGGAAAATAGGCACGTGGTGCAGACTGCACATTTAAGTTTGCGCGATGGAGATATCTGCCTTCACTCTCAGAAAAAAAAAGGGTAAATTCTTACACCCCTTGTCCATCATAATACACCCCAAAACTTCAGTTCGATATAGAGCGCGCTGACGTCCGAACCGTCGTTTACAACTTTCACAGGTGGCTTGATAGCCGAGTGGTACAACTTATGAAAATAGCTAATGTACGTGCCATTGAAAACGAAAAAAGTTATCGGTCTTTTTTTTTGTGGCATTACTGCAAAACCTTAGTGTTTTTGTTTTCTGTAGTCGTTGATACGTACTTTAGCTGTTTCACGAGGTATATTTCACCGTTCTTGAGCACCTCGTAAAAGGTGAGGTCGTCTGTTCGACGTCAGCGCGCTGTACGTCAAATTCAAGTTTTGGGGTGTCATACATGGGACAGGGGGTATAAGAATATACTTTTTTTTATGAGAGTGTTTTTTGTCGTCTTTGAATACGTAATCATTTCTAAAAGTGTCCTCCACACTTTCATGTCTTTCCTTTTGTCTGGAAACAACGAAGCCGTCATTGGTTGCTGCGAAGAGACCTCGTGATCCGTAGCGCCTCAACTCCGCGGGAGAGGAGCTTCTCCTGATATTGCAATCCTGTCGCTGAGGCACAAGAGCGACAGCGACGTGCCGAGGAGACAGCGGAACAACATGATATGTGTTTGGGTCAAGCTCGAAAAACAAGGAGCAAAAAGGCCAGTGAAACAGACTAAGAATGGAAACTTCGGCTACAACAGGATCGAGACGTCAAGCAGCCGGATATCTCACGAAACCGACGAGAAACGGCAACTTCTGCTGTAACGCAAGCGAGACGCCTCACTGGCGAACATGTCTCACAAAACGGACAAAGGATGTCGACATCCCTGTGGACATCCTTTGTCCGGCGAGCAGGCAAAGTCGTCTCGCGAAACGGACCGGAACGGACAAAGAACGTCAACTTTGGCTGCAACGCAAGTGGGGCGCTAAGGAGGCGAAGATATCTCAAGAAACTGGCGAAGAACGTCAACTTCGGCTGCAGCGCCGGTGGGACACCTCGCTGGCGAACATGTCTCACGAAACAGAGAGAGGATGTCGACATCGGCTGCGATGCAAATGGGGCACCAAGCGGGAGAAGACTCTTCGCGAAATGAATCATGAACGTCAAGTTCGGCGCAACGCAAACGGGTCGCCAAACAGGTGAAGATATCCCACGAAACGGACGAACTTCTGCAACGCAGGCGGGAGTCCAACCGGCCAAGACGTAGCGCGTAACGGACGAAGAACAGTAACTTCGGCTGCAAAGCAAGCGGGACGACAAGCAGGCAAAGACGTCTCGCGAAACGTACGAAGAGAGGAAACCTCGGCTACCGCGCGAGCGAGGTGCCAAGTCGGTAGAAAAGCTTTGGCAACGGAACGGGACAACGACGAGCAAAACCAAACGTGCACGTTGGCCAACAAGTACTTTGAAAGCACTTCACTTGGGCGCTGACTTTGTCATTGATTCCGTACTCGTTTTATCTCAAGAAAGCCTGTCACAACGCGTGCTTTTTCTTCACATCATTGAATGGCTGGGGTTCGAAACTTTGGAAGTGAGTCTGTTTTCTATTTTTTTCTTTTATATTTATTTGCAAGACTTAATGCTAGAAAACAGAGGTACCTCCGTGCAGAGGAGAGGTCTACAAGGGGACGGGCCCGGGCCCAAGAGACAGCAGGCCGGGCTGGGCTAGGCTCCTAAATAACGGCCAGTGCATTCCTCTACCTCCCGCGTCCAATATTGGCTGCAGCACCCGATCTTACCTTTTTCTGCGCCAGCGGTCTCCGCAAGCTACCTCACAGCTATATATAAACTTGATGGCACGCCGAAGGAGTAAGACTGAGTGTTTCAGATGGTACTGCCGCAATAGTGCACGTATTAAACTCTCATAGTTTACCCCCCCCCCCCCCTCCTTTCTCTCTCTCCTCGTCCCCGTCCCCCCTGCCTTAGAAAAATCCGTGGGCAGGAAACCTTCAAAGCATTCGATAAACAAATCAATTCATAAATCCACCAACTGCTTTTGATAGTTATTCCAGCTTCCAAAGATGATCAACGTTTCTTTTTTTTCTTCTTCTTCTTCTTTTCCTAATTTGGCAGAGGCCAAGCCTCACATTAGTAAACTACGACATTCACTCGCGCTGCTGATATTTACCACTATATAGTAAAGCGCGACAATGTAGAACTACGACAATTCTGAAACACAAGAGCACTTAAAATCAACCCCAAATCAAGACTCACACGCACACGTAAAGCACAAAAAGAAAATTGCCTAATTTGTCGACACTTAAAAGGCGATTTAACCTTGCGGCTCCGCTTACGTTTTTCCCCAAAGTCTCACACATATATATAAATGTAACAAAGATTCCAAAAGAAGAGAGCCAATTCGCCAACGGAACCATTAAACACTCCGGCCGTTTCCCCATTTAAAAGGGCAAAAACGACGGGCGGTAGACGGGGCGACTCGCATACACATATATCACCATCCTCACGTTTCCTTCGCGCATCATTTCTCTTCCCTTTTTCAGGTTTAATTCAATTTCTGAACCGTAAAGTTGGCGGCCCTCCGAGACCAGTCTCACGCCATAATTACTCTTTAAAATGGGGTTGGAAATGGTAGCTTCTCAGCATATCGTTTTCGGGAAACTTTCCCTCATCCCCGATTCCAATTGGCCGTACGCCAACCCACACACTGCAAAGAAAAATATAACGTTATCCAATTTTCGCAGTTTTATTCTCATTTATGCGACTCACCTATTTGCAGATCCGACCATTTTTGCTACTTTAAAAAGGAAGTAAGTGCCGTTCATCCCAAAAAACTTAGAACCCCCCCCCCCCCCCTCCTTTTTCTCTTTTAAAAAAAAAGAAGAAAAACAGGAAACGTTAAAAAATGTTGAAAGCGGTCCAAAATTGGAAAGAAAAAGAAATGTACCCTAATTTTTATCCCTTTTGAAACCGCCCTCATCTTTTTCCGCGGTTTTAGGGAAAGAATAAAAGGCTCGGGAGATGCATTATACTCGGTGTAGGGCATATAATCTCTCCAGAATTCCGTTCTTGGTATGAAAAAGTTTTTTTTATTTAATTTAATTTGTGTATTTTTTTTTAGTTTTGCGGGGCATGTCCTTCGTGTTCGACTAATTTGGCCCTCCTTTCACTTTTTTTCTTATAGTCGATTTTGTAAAACAAAATTACATAAATCTATGTTGTCGATGCGTTTAGAGCTTCCCTTGCCAAAAAAAGAAGCCTATAATGTAACCGTTTTGAAACGAGAGTACTGCGTTGAAAGAAATGCCTAAAAAAGTTCGTCAAAATGTAGCAAGCGCTGCGGTTATCGCGTTACCTGCAACTAAAAGTTAAAATAAATATATTAGTTGACGTTGTGCTAACGATTATATGCCGCGACGTACAATACAAGACAGAGAATTGAAAGTGTTTATCGTATAAACACTGCCATCTCTTTTCATTTCTCACTGTATCAGTTGACTCACACTAGACCGATATCTCACCTGATAGTTTTGAATACGCCATTATTGCCGCAATGAATCGAGGAAACTTTATATTCTCGGTGCACGTGCGTCAACCTTGCGGGACTGAGCGCGTAGGACACAAGGCGGCACTAACCCTCTCATGCATTGCTGTTTGCGTCCCTTGAACTAAAATTATGGCGGCGTCAGGCGTGCGCCAAATGATTAGTAAAATTGGTCTATTAATCTTCGTTTTTTATCTCATCTAATAATAATAATAATTTTATTCTTCATCACATATACCATTAGGACCTTATAGATGGCGTCTTGCCTTGGTGGGAGGCAGAACTTAGGTCCTTCTCCGAGCACGCGTCGGGCTGGTGCCGAAAGATATACGTCCCTGGTGATCTGGAGCGGCGAGGACGTATCTCTTTCGACACCAGCCCGACGCGTGGTCGAACAAGGACCTAACTTCTGCCTTTCACCAAGGCAAGACGCCATCGATAAGGTACTAATGGTTCGGGAAATCGCGTCCAAAGCACCTCAGGAAACATCATCGCAAATCATCAATGAGGGACTGGAATGCCTGGCCAGCGTACACAACCCGGACACTACAAAGATGACATTTCCCTCAACGGTGCGGGAACTGCGTCGCAAAAACCTAAGGCTGTGCCTTTCCTACAAAGAGGGAGGATTTGTAGTCCTGGATGCGGGGTCGTATGGAGAAAAAGCCCAACAAGCCATAACGAAGAACTTCAAAAAAGTATATCACAGATACATATGGTGAATGGGAAGCCAGAAAAAAAGCTGCATGAACGCAGCTTGACGAAGCTACGGACCCCCTATTCAGCAGCTACGACACGACAGATAATATGTATTTTTAAAGAACATTTCTTTTTTTTTTTTTTGGGGGGGGGGGGGGGGCATTTATATATGAGCATGAATAACATATGCATGATCAAGATTAAAAAAAAAAAATTCGAGGATATTATTTTTCGAAAGCTGAATAACATCTATATTCGGAATAAAGAAATAATTTAATAACATAGCTAGCCTGTAGCTAATACTCTGCTTACCATAATCGGATCCGCGTTTCGGAATCTGCCAAGGCTGGCAATGCCTAGATGAGCAGGGTTGGGCAGAAGTACTCAAAAATGTATTAGAAATACAAATACTGAGATACATTAAACTAGTAGCTAAAATACTGATACAAATATATACCTGTAGAATGTATCGCGATACGTATTTGAAATAATTTTCCAATACAGGCAAAACGTCTCTGGAAATACAAACACAGCAGGAATACATTTTACGTGGGGGGGGGGGGGGGGCGGAAATGCAAATGCAAAATTACTGATACTGCAATACATTTTCAAATTTGTTTCAGATGCCAACTGAGGTGAAGCTTGAATTTTAAAGTGGAAGATTTTGATCCCGAAATTACTTTCCCGTAGGCTTGGCACTTTGTCTTGAAGGTACTGTTTTCGGATGACGAGGAGCCTTCAATGGGCTCAAAGAAACGCTATCAAGGACTGACCGCGGTCCCTTCCCCGACACCCTGCCTGTCTGACGAGGGATGTGCATGGAAAGACTTCGACCTCGAAATACATTTTATGTCACCCTAAAACCCATCAAAACGTTACCACGCCCCTGTCCTATAAAGACGCCCCTGTCAACATTGACCACATGACGTCACGGTGGAATGAACTGGCATTCTTTATCTGTAGGTGTGACCTTGAACATGAAACTTTACCACGCTACTGTCAGAAAGGACAACGGATACATTCGTTTAGGTTACCTCGTTGAAGACCGTGCAGGCAGTGTCATTCGGAATTTTCGAGAATAGTGGACCACCTGAAGCATCCTGGAAGGCATGTCTTATCTTTTGTTACGGCTGACAAAACGATTAGGTGGCATCCTTGTTGTGAAGGTCCTTCCTGCCGACCCTGCGCTTCTGCCTAGCATCATCCAAACAGAGACCTCGTGGACTGCGACCTAATATTGCCGGCACAGGTGCGAGCTCCTCGAGAAACAGCGCGCTCGAGAGGAGCCGCAGGTGTACGAAGTGTGGGTCGGCACAGCGAGGCCACATCTGGTCTCCTTCCTGGGTTTCGGATCTCCAAAGCAGCGGGTCACTTTCTCGTCGGCTGAGGGCGTACACTTGAGCCGTGCAATATTACGGGTGCAGCCACAGACACATTCCAATATGTGTTGAACTTCACTGCGTGAGTCATCCCACTATCTCATGCCAACCACCGCCAGGCTCGTGCTGCAATGGACTGTGATTCAGCTCTGCCGGCTGGGTGTACTGTGTACGCTAAGGCCAAAGAGACGGTTAGCAGCGGGCATTGGATGCCAGCAAACAATGACTCAAGAAATCCCTACCTAAAGACCTGCGGCAGAAGATGCTCGGACTCCACTCCTTGCACGTTACCTGCTTCGACTTTTCGACTACGTAACACTACTCAAAAGAGAGAAGAGGATGCTTACAAAAGTAGTTTGGAGAATTAGAATGGACCTCGGTCAGCATAGTAACAATGCCCCAGCATCTCCTTGACCTAGTGCCTTAAAAAAAAAAACGCGTTCGGAATTTTTTTTTTGGCGGTGGGGGGAGGGGGAGGGGGAGTATTTCTCAAGAAATGTAACGAAATACATGTTATGCTGGTTGTATCGTGATACACAGAAACCTTCCAAATGTATTTCGACACAGGAATACAGATAATGGTGAAAAAATGTATCGCGATACAGAAATACAGATACGAAATATATTTCTGAAATACTATAGTAACACACATGTATCGCGATACTGCCCAACTCTGTAGATGAGTAACGGTAACTTTTTTTTTCTTTTAAATCAGCGAGTTCAAATATGATATCGTTACGTCCTTATGTGGCATACTTATACGTTATTGCTAATCTATAATCGTGCATTTGATGTATGTTAACAATTTTGTAGAATTTGAACGATAGTTGTGTTGAATGTATGCAAGGAACATTTGCAATTATTCTTATGACCTTTTTCTGGAGTAAATGTGTTGCATTTAAATTTGACATGGATGTACTACCCCAGACTAAGTTACAAATGCAGAAATGGGAGTAGAATAACAAATTATATAGCACCCTTTTTATTCTCGTGGAAAGAACATGTCCATGGTTATTCATAAATCCCACTACTTTTCCTAGTTTAGCGCAAATATATTTAATGTAATCATACCATAGCAAGTTTTCAGAAAAAATAATTCCAAGCGTTTAATACTATGCACAAACTCAATATTTAAAGATCCAAGTTTAAGGGCCGTAAGAAGATTCTCACCCAAGCCACGTGGTCGAAACATTACTACTTTTGTTTTTGATACATTTATTTTTAAGCAATTTATTTCTGACCATGCTTTTAAATTTAAAAGAAATGCATTGGCTTTATTTCTTAAGCTCTGTTCACAACTGTGTGAAAAAAATATGCTGTGTCATCCGCATAGATTATATATTTGCAAATTGGATCAATGTTTACTAAGTCACTAATATATAGTAGAAAAAGAAGGGGCCCTAAGGTACTTCCTTGTGGGATTGCTGACGATATGTTTGAAAGGGGAGATTTTTGGTCATTAATTACCACAAACTGAGAGCGATATTGTAGATATGATTTTGTAAGTGCAAGCGGAAGATCTCGGATACCATAAGCAAGTAGTTTTTCTAGCGAAATAGTGTGATTAATGCAGTCAAAAGCTTTGCTCAAATCTATAGATATTCCAAGTGTCAATTTATTTTCTTCGAAGTTTCTAAGTATACATTATTTCTAAACTAATAATGCTGCTTCTGTAGACCAACTTCTCCGGAAGCCAAATTTATATTCTGTAACAAGAGAATGTTTGTCACAAAAAATTTACAATCCGCGAGTGAATAATTTTTTCTAGACCTTTAGAAAATACTTAAAGTATAGATATAGGACGTTAATTCCCTAATTTGTGTTTTGTTTAGCTTTAATCAACGCCATAACCTTCGCAACTTGCATGCTTTGCGGAAAAGTACTAGATGATAGGGCGAGGTTGTATATAAAAGTTAGGCATGGGGCAATGATATCAATTACGTATTTTACTCGTCCAATTTGGAGATCGTAGATCGTATTTCTAGACTAAACTCGTGACCATGCTCAGGTGCTGTACACTAAATAAACTAACGCGCCGTTTCCAAACGAGCCCGCATTTACACACGCTACATTCTCTTCTGTTTGTGCGCGTGCGCAAAACACCGATTCACGTGGGATGAAGTGTCTACACGCATGCGCCGTAACGACCCCACCGCATTGGAGTGACGTCGGAGCCACCTGTTGGTGTATACGCTGAAGAAGGAAATACCTCGTTGCTCGAGAGATTTCGCGAAGTGTTGTAGTCTACGAATGGAGAGGCAACGTCTCAAGAACAACGCATTGTCCAAAGAAATCTGGGGATTTTCGATAACTCACCCAGGACCATACTCAAACGAATATGCACACGTAAGCGCACACGCACAATGCAAAGTGTGTTTCCCCCCTCCAAAAAAGAATTAGCAATGTTTTTGTTGTTAATTTTTTCACCGCAAAAATAAACAACCGAGTGCCGAATGATCCGCCAAAATGTAACGCCAACGGTGTGAGCCAGGTGGCAAAGTCTCAGTGCTAAACGCTATCTTATTCAAAAGTTTTTAGTGATATTTTGAAAGTTTTCAATTAAAGCTGAATAGTGTCAGTTATCGAAAACGGGCTAAAACAGGCTAAAACGGGCTAAAACGGGCCCCATTATCTCATCGAACATTTCAGAAAATTATTCGTCACTTTTGAATAAGGTAACAGATAGTTGCAAAACTTTTGCACTTGGTTCGGTCCGCAAGCGCTACATTTGGGAGTAGAATTAGCGTTCGACAATCCGTAGTTAAATATCGCAAAGTAAAAGAACACTGTTCTGTTGTTTTGTTTTTAAGGAAGGGGCACTTTGTTTATGCCAATACCGACACATATACACGTCCATGCAAGTACGTGCCAAAACCACCATCTGGGAGGTCAGCAACCGTCGATCGCCAGGCGCTTACGAAAAATTGGACCTGACGCTTTTTCCGCTTTTTTTCTGAAAGCTAGGCCGGTCACTGAGCGGTCGGCGTGTTTGCTTCGGGCGAGCACTCGCCAGCTCATCGATCAAACGCGCTGCGAGAAACATGTCACGGCAATAGTAACTGAAACACAACACCTCACCGGTGCCGTCGGCAGTACAGGCTCACTTCTCTTCGGGTGGGTGATTCTCTCTTTCAACCTTTCTCTTTCTTTCTCTCCGTCTCTTCCTTTCCGTCCCTCTCTCTTTCTTTCTCCTGACCCCTTTTTTTAGTTCGTTTTTCCAAAGTATGTACTTAGGACGCAGACTTCCCGGTTTTAAGCGAAAAACTTCGCTATATGCCCCCGGCGGTGTCCGAAATACAAATTCCGTTAAAACAAAACGACCCGATTAACATTTGTTGGTCTACAAAACACAAATTCGGTGTAAACCGAAGAATACCGATTTCCTAAAACTTCGGCTCTAGCTAGAACTGTTTGCTCGAAAAACTCCTTTCTTAGATTAGAAGTGGTTCTCAACCACTGATGTTTCGCGGACCCCTTGTGGATCGGCGGAGATGATGAAGGCCTCCTTCGTGGTGAAGGGAGGGGAAAGGTGTAGAATAAACTTAATAGTGATTTAATAAATGGATAGGACTAAGAACAAGTGTGACCTAGACTTCTCTTATTGACATACGCACGAGAAATCTTGCCCAAAAGCTGAAACATTTCTTCTCGATCTGAAAAAATATACCACTTTAATTGCCGGGCTGTACTGATGAGGAAGGGCATCGCGGACCCCTAGAATGACCCCCATTTGAGAACCACTGATATAAGGGATATAAACCATTAAAATGTGAGCTTGTTTCAGCGCGCGCCTACTCCGCATAGCGTTTATTCGGATTCTAAAGTATTTCAATTGCAGCGCCACACTCGTTGACGTCGGGAGCAAGAGGGAAAATTGTCAAGCTTTTATTAGGTCGTTATTTGTTAAATTATCAAAGCATCAAGAAGCTTACCGAGAGTGTAGTTACACGCGCTGCACGTGCTGTTTTCTGCTGCGGTGAATATTTTTGAATCAGGGACGGGCAGTCTCGCGGTAGTATTTCAGAAATACATTTTGTGTTAACATTTTTGTATCACGATATAATTTTTCTAGTGTAGTATTTCTGTATAGAAATAAAATTTGAGCTGTATTATGGTATCGCGATACCTTACGAAGACGGTTATGAAGGTGAGTTCATCAAAAGACAATTTTGTCCATGAATCACGGACAACAGTGAAGGAGAAGAGAAATAAGAGAACAAGTTTGCTGCAATCTCGTATTACCATAATATATCGCATAATCTGAAGGCAATTACAAAATAGTTCGGAGAAGACACCTTTTTCACTTCAGATTTTAAGTTAAGTAGACTCACGCCATTTCAGAAACGTTCGAGTGGTTGCAAAAAAGCTGAACGTGAGAAGTCGGTCTTCTGCAAACTTGGAGTGGTCTATGAGATACCTTTGGCTTGTGGTTTTAAGCACGTACGGCAAACTTCAATGGGTGTATCAATGACAGGTTAATGTAAGATACAAAGAACGTAAAGAACAATGCTGCAAATTCGGAATTAGTGAAACACGTGGAAGAATGCAATAATTGTAGTGCACAATGGTCAGGAACAGAAATAGTACACCAAGAGGTAGATAACATGAAGAGAGTTGCGGGAGAGACAATCCGGATAGGAACAATATGAAACTGCGTCAGTCAGGCCTCTTTTCTGCTTGGAAGTACTTCAACAAAATGTTGGCAGCGGTAGTTGCGCAATGTATTGGTTGTCCATTATTCGCAGGGGTTTCGTTAGTCCCCCTCATGGTTTTTCCTCTATACTAGGAGTCAAAATGGGAGGTTTCGGTCAAACATGGAGCCTTATGCCTCCCTTATCAATGACTGCTGTTTTATAGTTAAGTTAAATGTTTCCTTTTTTTTCTTTTTCTTCTTTTTGGGCCGGGGGGGGGGGGGGGGGGGCGGGTGGGTGGGCAGGGGGCTTGGCCTCCTTTATTTTCTGTTCTAGAAAGAAAAATTCATGTAGAGTCACGACTCCATTGAAAATATCAGTGTAGATGATGCGTCAAGTGTGCAACCTTGGCTGTGTGTCACGGTGAAAAGGATTTATTTTTGTTACTGTAGTTTCTAAAGATAGGAGTTTAGACGCTTTTCGTAGAAATCAAATAAAGGTACAACTGTGTATGTGTGTCGTAGTTTAAAATAATTCTATTGTTTTTGCGACCTGTAGCTGTCTAGGAGGATTTTTGTCTAAACCGAAAGGTGGATGTGTTTTATTGGAGGCCTCGCTTTAAGGGATGGTAAACCGAAATTTGGATTTCAGAAAAAAAAAAAAAACAATGCAGGAGATGCCGGCAGGACGCTACAATTCCTACAACACTACTCGTAAGGCGATATCTCGAATGGACGGCCGTATTTTGGGAAAACGAGGTCGAGATTAAACCAGGCCGACGAGGTGCGTGACGTCAAGATATCTCGTTTTCTCCTCTCTTCGCTTCGCCCCCTCAAGGCGGCGAGGCGGAGAAGACGCGAGGCCGTTCGCTCTCCTTCTCAGAAAAACATGACGTCAACATTCCTGCCAAATGCGCCTCTTTAAAAAAAAAAAAAATACGGTCATCCGTTCCAGATATCGATGTATGAGTGATGTTTTGGTGTTTGAAGCATCCCGTTGCACGCTTTTGCCGCGTGTTTTGGGGAATCCAGATTTTGGTTCAGCATCCCTTTAAGAGGATGTTTTGTGATGTGGGTGAGGGATATGCGTGCGAGCTTGAAAAACAGGATGTTAGGTGGTTTTGTGGCGGTTGTAGTTTCGTACATAACCAGGTTGGTTGAATGAGCCGTATAGCATAGATAGAAACGCTGTCTGAGCCCGCTAGTTTCTCTTCCACTATAAAAACTTTTTTTTTATTATTTTCATATTTTTTAGCAGCCTTTTCATGTATCATAGTATTTGTACTTTGAGATAGTTGTTAGAGTACTTCTGCAAAACCCTGTTTTGAACTAGGAACATAGAAAAAAAAATGACACTTTGCACCTGCTGTGGCCAGAACCTTATTTCAATTATTTATTTATGATTTTTAATATGTATACATAAATTTTCATTGCGTCCAGCCCATGTAACTAAATTCCCAACATTCTCCCTGGCGCTTGGGTAATTGGCGAAACGTCTATTCCTCCAGCCGACGCTTATACTACTCAGATCGCCGGATAGTTTATAATATAAAAGCAGTTATTCAAATTCCTCTCAAAAAACGCGTCGAATACATTCAGCCCTATGCAGCTTTCTAGGTTGTGTAGACCATTGCAGACACACTCTCCTTCCGCCATTTCAGCGACAATGAAACAAGAAATAGAATACAAGCTTGACGAAGATCTTTCCGGGACCATCACTTGAAAAGACTCCGCTCAGCCACACGAATCCCCCACGCAACATCAAACCAGCTCACTCGGGATTCGAGAACAACATTAATCACTCTAAACTCGGATCCCGAAACCGAGCCGCGTCTCTCGCAGTCATTCTTACACCGTGGTGGTCTTGGCCTTCCACAGTTCCTCCCCCGACGCAAACCCTTTTCTTTGTTCGCACTGCGCACTCCCCAACAGCAGCCCAAAGAGAGAGAGAGAGAGAAAACTCCCCCGAAAGAGCTTCACAAAAGCCGGCCTCCAATTTTCGAACACACCTCACGTGCTTTCGGTCGCGGCTTTACACATCCAGACTCCTTTTTAATTCGTTTGAGAGAGATAGAGAGGAGGGTAAAGCAAGCTGGAGAAACATTCCAGCATAAAAGAAGGGAGAAGAGAGACTGCGTATAGCGTGCGAAAGTATGCAAACTATTTCGGCGTTTGTGCACCCCACTTCCTATATGCTCCGTTTCTCTTTTTACGATGGAGCGCAGTGGACGCTACGAGCCATCGTGGCCAATCCCATTCCGCGTTCGTGTCATGTGACCTTCGGGAGTTGGCGGAGGGATCCGGGAGTGAATAGTCATGTGGTAAGTTCGCAGCGCTGGACTGGTTGAGATGGCTGGCAGGTTGTTCGCTCGAGTTCATCGTAAGGTGAAAAGGGATAGGCGGAGTTCGTGAGGCCCCAGGGGAGAGTGACGGGGGTGTTACGGTTGCGCTTTTTTCCCTAAAAGAAGCCGGAACGGTTACACAAAAGACGGAATTAGGGACGAAATTCTCCCTTTTTGTGTTTTTGTTTACTGAAGAATGTTGTTTTTTTTTTTAGCGGAATCCTTTAATCCCAGAATTTTGTCCACCCTTCCCTTCATTTCCCCGTTACATTTGGGTGGAAATGCACGTCACTGGACATGACGTCAGGCGGACTTTTCTCGGTAGGTTTAGCGGGGAAATTTTGAGCGATATCAAGATACATGATATCCATTTCGCCGTGAAAGTCACCGGATAAATGAATGAACATTCCAATTTCTCGCTTTCCGATAGGTATAATGCCTTCTCAACAAACGATCGTTTTTTTTTAATACTGCATCCCACGCATCATAAGACTTTACTATAAAGGTCGCTGTAAAGTCTTTTTTTGTGTGTGTGCTCAGAAATTTTATTTTGTAATTAGACGGCACCGCGGCTTGCATTGCTACAATAGTCAGAAAAAGGTTAAAGGCCACTGCCCCCCCCCCCCCCCCGGGCTGTCGTTCTTAGTCACGTGGGTTCCGTATCTGGTATGCGGGACGAAAACATGATAAAACATTTCAACCTGGAAATCGCGAGAAAATATAGGTGAGGCAAAACAAGAATGTGTCACAATCGAGCATTTTTGTAAGCACCTTCCAGCGACGTGGAGAGATTTAAACGATGGCGGCATTGCTGCTCTCGGAACCCGGGTCTCAAAAGTCGAAGGCCAAGTAAAAGAAATCCCGAAAATTCAGGAAAACTTAAGCACGATTGAAACAACAGTAAACAGTATTAAGTGCGACTCGATATCTTTTCGTGATCACCTGACTGAAATGAATACGGTCGTTGACGACTTAGAAAACCGAATGAGGCGAAATAATTTAATATTCAAAGGCTTACCTGAACTGGAAAACGAGACGTGGAATGATGCCAAAGTCATCATTACTGGCTTTGCACAAGAAATGCTCGGAATCAGTTTGGGAGAAATTGAAAGGGCCCATCGGTTGGGGCAAAAACGATCCGGAACAAAGCGACCGATCATTGTAAAATTTCTTAGCTTTCGAGATTGAGAAGAAGTTCTCCGCAATGCGTTCAAGCTTAAAAATGTAACGCCCCCAATACGAATCTCTGAAGATTTTTCTGATAAGGTGCGCTCCGCGAGGCAGAAGTTGTGGGAATTTGCAGAACAGTTTAGAGAAAGCGGAACGAAATACAAAATTATGTATAACAAACTACACGTTGGTACACAGTCATTCATTTATGACTCGGCGAGTGATTCTGTTGTTTCCCTTCGCACGCGCCGGGATGTCACTGCGCGGAATGACTGACTAAATGTAAATCGCAAGTCCACAAATCGCACTGTTCCTGCTAATCTTTTTTTTATTGTTGCTAACTTTCGAAGTATCTTATCCAAACAAGACGAACTTGAAAACATCACGTCCAGTAGCGAGCCTGACGTCATTCTTGGCACGGAAACCTGGTTAACACCTAATATAACAAATGACGAACTCATCTTAAATCGATCATATGCTATTTTCCGGAAAGACCGAACCCTCGCCAGGGGCGGTGGTGTTATCATTGCGGTCAAAAGAGCTGTATCATGCTTCCAAATAGAATGTTTATCTGACCTTGAAGTGCTTTGGATTCGTGTCAAGTTGGATTACCGCAGTGTCTTAATCGGCGTCTGTTACCGACCGCCTCATGTCAATCGAACTGAATTCAATGTATCATCATATCATGTCATTGGGACTGTAACCAAAAATTTTCCCAGTGATCACTGTTTCCTTGCTGGCGATTTTAACTATCCCGAAATAAACTGGTCTACATTACTGCCCTTTCCCAACTATGCTAATTCTTGTCAGTGTACAGAGTTCCTTTCGATAATCAGTGTGTTTGGACTTCACCAGATGATAACCACAGCAACCCGTAATGATGCTATATTAGATTTATTCTTTAGCACTAATCCAGAATGTGTAACGTCTATCAGTACTATGGAAAGTATAAGTGACCACGCCCTGATCCATATTCAAACTTCACAGAAGGTTAACCGCTCCGCAAATACTCCAAAGCAAATATTCGTGTTTTCGCGTGCTAATAACGATGGGATGACGGCAGCCATACTAAACTTCGAAAGATATTACATGTCATCTCATGACGAGAGAACCGCAAGTGAAAACTGGCTCCTTATTAAAAACATGTTCATAAAATTACTTCACACTTTTGTGCCAAAAACTGCTATTCCATCTGACCTTGCATCTCCTTGGTTTACCAAAAGTCTAAAACGTATGTTAAACAAAAAGAAAAGACTATTCTTAAAAGCAAAAAGACTGGACGACTTGGCTGCTTGGTCATCATATCGCTTTCATTCAAAGTTGTGTAAATCCGAAGTAAAAAAAGCAAAATTAACATTTTTTTCCGTCACCCTACCTAACATTCTTTCCACGGACCCCAAGAAGTTTTGGAAAATAGTTAATCCAAAAGACACTAAGAATAGCCCTTCGTTTCTAAACGACCAGGGGGAGGCACTTAGTGATTACCAGACGGCCAATTCGTTAAATTCATTCTTTTCCAGTGTATTTACACGTGAAATATTTCCACTGCCATCTTACTCTCTATCTCAGCAGGAAATATGCATGCCTCCAATCTTATTCATCCCGGAAGGAATCCACAAGGCAATTCAAAACCTGTCTTCTAATAGCGCCCCTGGAAATGATGGTATCTCGGCCAAAGTACTAAAAATGACACAGCACTCAGCATCAAAAATACTCAGCGCTCTTTTTCAACAAAGTTTAAATTCTGCTGATGTACCAGCTGACTCGCGATTCGCCCGAGTTCAACCCATTTTCAAATCAGGGAACAAATCAAATCCATCAATTTACAGACCTATCTCACTCACCAGTGTGCCGTGTAAGCTTATGGAACACGTTATTTATTCTAATATTATCTCATACCTGGATCAACGCAACTTTTTTTTCCCCAACCAGCACGGTTTTAGAAAGCGCCACTCATGTACTAGTCAACTGTGAGTTTGTCACGGATCTTCATTTTAATAATCATTCCTCTCTACAAACAGACGTTATATTTATAGACTTTGCCAAAGCATTCGATACGGTCCCCCACCAACGACTACTTCTAAAACTTTCTCTCCTCCAGATTAACCCTGTAGTAATAAAATGGATAGCTTCGTTCCTAACAAATAGACAACAGTCAGTTTCGGTGAATGGTTCTTCATCCAACTCAGTCCCAGTATCTTCAGGCGTCCCCCAAGGTAGCGTTCTCGGCCCCCTTCTTTTTCTCATTTATATCAACGATCTTCCCTCTTCGATTACCTCAACTATCCGCCTATTCGCAGATGATTGTGTTATTTATAGAAAAATCTTAAACCCGACAGACCATAACGTCCTCCAAAATGACCTTGATGCTGTATCTTCCTGGTGCTCAGAATGGCAGATGACGGTTAACCCCAACAAATGTAAACAAATGACCGTTACTACGAATTCAAGCAAATCATACAGCCAATATACATTACTCATGCAGCAACTTGAATGTGTTTCACTATACAAATACTTAGGAGTAAACATCTCTGAAACTCTCTCATGGAAACAACACATCGATAACTTAGTCTCCAACTCATTTAAATCCCTAGGTTTCTTAAGGCGCACCCTACACTTGGCCCCCACTTCAACAAAACTGCTAGCATATAAAACAATCTTTCTCCCTAAACTAGAATATGCAAGTATCATATGGCATCCGCATCAAAATTATCTTTCTTTGAAATTAGAATCTGTCCAAAGCAAAGCAGCCCGGTTCATATCAAACGACTTTTCGCCTCAAACTAGTGTCTCAGCTTTAAAAACAGATTTGGGTCTCACTCCATTGTCTACCCGGCGCAATATTTGCCGCATATGTTACTTTCATGATTTATACTACAGCAACTCGTGCTTTAAAAACACCTATTGTAATTCCGCACATTATATTTCTCCTCGAAGCGATAATTCCTGTAAGGTGCAGCAATACCAGTCACACACTAATTCCTTCCTGTTTTCACCCTTAATATTATCGATTACTGAATGGAATAACTTGCCAGACGAGATGGTTACTAACACAAATCACGTTGAATTTAAAACAATGTGCGAGCGCCTGTGGCATGAATAGTACATGTACATGCTTGTTTGTTGTTTTCATAGTCGCTTTCCGTTTCTCCATATTGAAATTGTTGTTTTATACATAGTTACGTCCAGTTCATAATTGCAGTTCTGTACGTACGATGTGCTTTCCTTTTTGTAAACTGTGCTGGGCTGATTGCAGTGATTTTGTTATACCAATGATTGTGTTTGGAAAATTGTGTTTCTATGTTGTTACAAATGCATGTACCACCTACCCCCCTCATGTAATGCGTCCTCAAAGACGCCCTTGAGGTAAATAAATGAAATGAAATGAAATGTTTTGCCGCATACCAGAAGGGACGACATTCAAAATGGCTGCGCCCTTGTTGAAAAGGTGTATAGATGTTCTGGAGCGATAGCTGTTACGGTCTCTTCCCACCACAGGAAATGACGTCCGTTCTTGATGGTGTAGTTGTTGTCGTTGTGGATGTTGTAGTTGGTGTAGTAGGACATACGGTGTCCGTCGTCGATGTTGCGAAATCCTCAAAAATAAGAAAAAAAAATAAAACATATTGTCCGCCGAATGGGGGATTTGAACCTTGGTCCGGTGCGTGCGATGTGGAGGCGTTACCACAAGGCTTCGTCACAGCGTTAAAAACCCGCTTTCTGCTTAGGTTTGGTAGGACTCTGTGTCATCTGCACGCGCTCTCTGGAAAAAGAAAAAAGAAATGTCGGTAACAAAATGCCGTCGTAGCACCGTCAATGCCGAGGGCTCGTGCCGGAAGAAGCGCTTTCACCCGTTCCGCATCAAAAAAGAAACAAGAAAGTTCGGAACAACCCAACGAATTTTCCGTGACATGTCGCAGCTATCGCGGTGTCTGTAGTGTGGATTTTTTTTATTGCCTCAAGTGCTTTAGAAATGCAAATAAACATTTTACTGCAAAAAAAAAAAGTGTAGCGTGCAAAAGAGGCCATCAAGAATCTGCGTTCAACTTCCCCAAGTTAAGTTCCTCCTCGACACTTTTCTTTATTTTTTATTTTTTTGTGACGTACACAGTGGGTTTTAAAACACCTATAATGCAGCTTGGAAGGTGTTTCACACCGAATACACTTCTTCAAAGCGCATTGTCTTTTTTTTTTTTTTTTACAAAAGTTGTAATGTTTTTGATACACCTACACAGAACACTTGAAAGCACGTGTAATGGTGTGTGGAAGTGTTTCATACCAAATACACTTTTTGAAAGCGTTTTTTTTTTGGATAATAAGTATAATGTTTTTGATACACCTATTGCGTATGTGAAAGAGGTGTTTTTACCCCCTTTGATGGCTTCGGTAAAATGTTTAAAAAATGTTACACTTTTTAGAGAGGAGAAAACATTTCCGCTTGAAAACACCTTTTTTTTAAAGTTTGCCAGGATACACTATTGAAATAATTGAAATAATAGTATACCACCGGCCTATTAGTAAAAAAGTGGGAGAATTATACACACAATTGCAAGTGGTTACCACTTCTCATAGTTTCGGTTTGGAACTCTAAACCGCAGAGACACCCCATCGCTATCGCTATCATCAAAAAGACGTGGCGGTCGCACGAGCGGATGGAAATGCAGCAGTGCGTCGTTTGTCAGTCCGGGGAAGTTCTTGATTGTTTTTTAAAGCTTTTAGAGGAAGTATTTACGACGGGGAAATGTTAATAGGTGCAATATCAGCCGATCTATGTACATCAGTTTTGTAATCACAGCCGTACCAGAATGTTGGCTATTAGCATATTTCTTTTCGTGGTGGGGGAAAATCGGAACTGTCAGTCGTATACTAGGAATTAAAAAAATTATGGACTCCGCTCGGTAAATTGGGTGTCTTAAATCGCCATATTTCAGTAAGTATTTCCCTTTGACGTCAGTAAGAATTCGTTTCGGCTTCAGTAACGAAGCTGTGCTGGTGTTTTTTTTATGATTCAAGCCGAATGTGTTCGAATGAGGGGAAATAGTGACGTTTAACTAGGGTACGTCGAGATACGACTTCAAGTTGATGGGGCACTCGTGTTTCGAATGCCACATCCCGAGCAATTTTTTGAATTGGTTGTCTCGCAAAATATACGAAGCACGAGTGCATCGTTCTTGGCGGCCGTATCTCAGTGTAAACACTCGCTACTACTTTTGAAGCCTGTCAAACCAGCGCCTCCTCAAACGGTAACGCTTGTAAATTTATGAAAATGCATGTGTCCCCTCCTCGAAAATACGCATTTTAAACGGTGTGACGCTACCTGAATGAATTAATGAATAAATAAATTAATTAATACTTATTAATTTATTATTGTGCGTCACAAAAGTTATACTAAAACAGCAAAGCTTATAACGAAGGCTGATTCAGTTTCAGCATACAAATCCATACAGATGAATGATGTTGACTCCAGGAAACTGGCCCCATTTTCGTATTGTAAATTAAGAAAAATCGCTTAAACCTTTTGGACCAGATAGCGGCAAGATATAAAAGCTTAGAATCTCGTTTAAACTGCTAGCGCTACATTTCAGTAGAGACAAAGCGTTTGGCGATGTAAAGTTTGTTTTTTTCCGGTGTAGAAAATCACAATTTTTCTCAAAGAGAACCTGTACATATTTGTTAGCAGTTTCTTTGTGCCAAAATGCTAACTCTAAATAGTGCTACGGACGTAAGACACTAGATTGTCGACATACAAATGCTAAAAGCTTTTTTTTTTTTTTCAAATGACTTAGTGAAATAATATTGTACCTGAAAATAGACAAGTTGTCTGTAGTGGGACAACTTCTCGTAGTTTAAGCTGAAAATCACTCATGCAGTTTAAAATGAAATCTACTGAGGTACTAGCTTGGAAAATATTTTTCTTACAAGTTTACTGGATGTAATATTTTGCGATTGTTCTAACTGTAGTTACTTAAATGTCGAAATTTCATTGCATTTCTGACGTTCCAGCACCTGTTCTTGTTATATATTACTGTTTCCTGCTCGAACCATAGAGTGAAGACACTCTCACTTTAAGCTGCCTGTCTCATGTTGTGTTCCATGAAGACGGCCTAGAACTTTCCGAACACCTGTTGACTCATGTAGTGTTAACGAAACCCTTTAGATCACTTAGCATCACCGAAAGACTAGCAGCTCTGATGGAGGCTTTCTGGTTGTTCAATATCGTTTGATAAATCTTACCTGAATACGTCATCTGTCATTGAAAGGTTGTTTTTCAGACTGAAGATAACGAAGGCGAAGCCTGCTGCCATCGTGTTAATGAATTAGTGCAGTGATTGTGTAGTACAAATGTTTCCAGTTTAGTGACTGTCAATCCAACTCTAGCTCGTGAGTGTTGTCTGGTGGGAGTTTCTTTTTTTCTCGCAGGAGTCGAATTTTGGGGATATTTTTTATCTTTTTGTTTTTTTATTTCCGTCTCTCTATAATGTTCTAAATATTTTTAAATTTCTTCATCATGAAAGGCTTATTTTTTGCGCAGTATAGAATCACAAGTGTAGAGTCCCATTTGCTTACCGGTAGCAAAATAAAAAAGGACTCCTCCTACCACTGACTCCGGGGGCCTTTCTACACCTGCCGAAATAATCGACATGTTTTGTAAAACGTTTCGTTTGGGAATAGTGGCATATGGATCGGCTGATGGCACATGCGATCTTCAGTAACAAAGTCACAAAGTTATGGGTCCTATTGATCTTTTTTTTCGGAAGTGGTTACGGGACCGGGAACTTAGAGACATGACAACTGGAAGTTACAAGCGCTGTCAGACGACCCCGATACCGCTGCTGCAGAACAAAACTATGCACAAAACATGCGGAT
Source organism: Ixodes scapularis (assembly GCF_016920785.2). NCBI lineage: Eukaryota > Metazoa > Arthropoda > Arachnida > Ixodida > Ixodidae > Ixodes > Ixodes scapularis. The sequence continues at coordinate 27,301,870 of NW_024609839.1, forward strand.
AACGTCGGTATGGTATGGCAGCACACTTAGAATCGGCAGGAATGCTATGTTTACAATACGATCCAACGTGCCGATTTTTTGTAAAACGCGCAAACGTAAGCGCAAGAAGCCAAATGATTTCGTTCAGACTATTGGTAATGGAATTGGTACTTATTGTGTATCCAAAAAACCGTGAAGGCTTTAATATTGGTGATAAAAGTATCAAATGAGTTCAACATGCAAAGACGTGAAATAGAGGAGTGGCACATCGGCCATAATAAAACAAGTTACAAACACAACTCGGTATTCAAAGTAAATTAAGGCGTGGAAAAGAAATCATGCTGCCCAAGGCTAATACAAAAAAATTGAATTCTATGCATTGGTGACCCTTCAATCTGCTTGTCAGGATAAAATGTATCGCAGAGTCGAGTGTATTTAGCTGGCACATGCACGTAAGCTTGTACTACTCAAAAGAGCAGGTTCATCGAAACGACCTTGTATGAGTTTCTGTAGAAACACCACATCTCGGCAATGCCTGCGGTCAATTAGGGTTTTGAGGTTTAAACCTTAGCAAGAAAATTATACTTGAAATAGAGTCTCCTGTTAAAATGGGTATCGTAGACTATGCGTATCAGACGCCTTTGTACCATCACAATGCGTCTGCAATCGCTATATGATAGAAAGTTCCACACAACAGACGCAAATTCAAGTCGTGGCCTGACCAAGGCAGAAAATAAGCGTAATGTAGTATCAGGTGCCTGGAAGTGACGAGTCAAACGTGTGATCATCCCGAGCACTTTAAGATCGGTACCACAAATGATAGTCACATGAGATTTTAACAATAGTAAGTCTGAACGAAATCATTCGGCTACATACACAGAAGTGGAACGAACTCGTTCCGCTTGTTTTTCTTATATAGGTTTGCGCCTCTTATGAAATATCGACGCGTTGCGTCCGTAGTGTGAACGTATCATATCAGGTTAATCGGATGTATATTGCTCACACCAAATAGTGGTGATGAGGGTGACGCATTTCTGTAAACAGATTTGGTCTAACAAAAAGACAGGACGTGTGAAGGCGAGCTGGTGACCGTTAAAACATTTTGTGCAACAGCCGAGACTGTGGTGAGGAAAAAAAGTAGAAAGTGACAGAGGGAAACGTCTCAGTTGAAGAAAAATAAGCAGCAGAGCTTATTGATGACATGGGCGACCAAAAGCGTCATTTTGGTTGGCATTCAAAGGTTGGCCAAACGCTCACTATGATCTCTTTATTTTGAATAATCCTGCTTTCATCGACGGAAATAAGAACAACGGAAGCCTGTCAACTTTCGTGGTTTTATTTCAGGCATGCGATGACTCTACACTTCTGGGGTGCTTTTTTCACGCATCATCGAACTTAGTTAGCAACTGATAATAAGTAGCCAAGATCAGAAATCGTGACGTCACAGCGCGGCAAATTCTGGTCATGACGCCACAGACGGAAACCATAAGAATGCGCTACCGAAACATTCAGTCACTAATAATCTGCTTAAGAAAGAGCTTTCTTTTTTTATTAACACCATAAAATGACAGGAAAAAGCTGGCGGCGTCCGTCCGTGAACAAAACAGTGCAAAGGGAAGCGTGCGGCGTAGAGAGGACGAAAGTGGTGAAGGACAAACGCGAGAGGGAGGTGACGTCACGAGGCGGAAGCCAATCCGCGCGCGGATCATGGGGCGAGTCTGAACTTGCAGGCGTGCAGAGCGGTTACGCCTAGCTTGGTGATACAAAATGGAGTGCGGACCAAGTACTAGCGCTGGTCCAAGTACGCGGCAAAAGAAGACGGACTGCGAAGGAAGGAGACGGGCTGCCGAAACCGGTGAGCAGCGAAAGCAGCGTCAGGCAGCGTATGCCACTGCTACGCGTACAAGGCGGCCGAACAAAACAAAGTAGCGGAACCAGCGCCTAATTCGGCTCAAAAGAGAAATCCAAAACAGAAAAGTGAAGGGGTCAGCGTTTGCGTTTCCCAAAAGGGTACGTGTGTGACATTTCCCAAAGAGAATACTAGCGCATTCACTATCTACCAATACATCCTTTTCTTAAAATTTTTTTTTGCAAGTTCGGTGTCTGCTTGTTAGTACCGAGTCTTGCAGTAAGGCGTAAAAAAAATTATATTTATCTAGTGACGCTTTGCAATAGTTTTTGAACCCACCTGGCATCGCCAGCAATAGAAACTTAAAAATGGTATTTTCAAGCACCTCATTATGCTTCTCATCTAGGAAAAACAGGCAACAACTGTTATTTAAAAAAATACCTAGAATCTATACGCAATTTGGTAATACACTTTCAATTAATTTTGTGTTGTTATTTTATTTATATACATTGTTTATGGAATCAATCAATCAATTCTATTGCAGTGCCATTCGTGGCTCTTCTAAATTTAGCAGTTTTTGATCGTTTAGTTGGCAAAACTGATCGTAAAAATTTCTTTTTATTGGGAAACCAAAACTTGATGTGATCTTTGTATATAAAACTTTACTGTGTGTTTGTTGAAAATGAGTCCCTCTTTTGCAGACGTTTTCTGTGCAGGGCAACACATTTCTTGTGGGAAAAGTTCTGGATCACGTAACCTTGGGTTCTACCCACAGACCAGCGCACCCATGATTCACCGACATGTACCTCGACAAAAGTTGTTTTTTTTTTGTTCTATGAAAGCGAAATAATAACTCTTTAAATATGGTTACTTGAATCTGAATATGGTCTTCGAAGGGCCATACATTATTTTGCTTTATCAAACTTCTTTTTAGAAAACAAACATGAACAGTTTTGTAGAACAATTCAGCTGCTCATGACTCTATAAATGTTACTTCTATCGTTAAAGCGCTCTAAAAAAGAAAAAATACATTCCAAGTGTCATGTGCAGCTCCCGTGCTCTTCGAGGCTGTGTGTACTGGCTTTCCAAAAAAAAAAAAAAAGTTTATAAAACAGAGAAATGTATGTCCCTATAGGAAAGAAAGTCAACTTTGCTTCATTAGCTGTGACTCTTCAGGCGCACCAATTATAAAGGTATAGGGATTTAAAAACCCATAGAGCAAAGGAGTAATGCACACACTTCAAATTTGCCCTCGAAAGGGCGTAATTTTGCGAAAACATATATCAGAAGGTGTGAGTTGTAGACATTAAATAATGGACCGGTCACACCTATATAAGGCTTTTGGAGTTTGCTGTATAGTCGGCGAAGTTATTTTTGAAAATGTAGACATGTTACAAGTTGCATGCGCTTGACAATTAATAATGATATTTACTCATATAATACGTTGTACTACCGAAACGCCTACACCTCTGACTTCGAAATTTAAATAGTCAAAGATTGAAAGTAATAGTACCAAAACTTCGGCCGTCTCCTGTTTATTTTTTTTTAATTATTATTATTATTTTTGTTTTGTATTGAGTTCTTTGGCGGCTGTGCTGGTGGCATTGAGAGGAATGAGGACGGTTGAAAAAGTCGGCAACATTCCGGACGCGTTTTTTTTTTTTTTTTTTTCTCGGTTTCGGATAAACTTTTGGACTTCGAGAGAACAACTGTGGAGCGATCAAGAATTTTGGGTCATTCAACGCATCGCTCACAAAAGTCTGCAGCAATGAATTCGTTCCTTACCTATTGAAAAAAAAAAACAAAAGTGAGATTCACTAAATTCAGCATTGCTAAATAAAAAAAAAAAACATCGAACAGAAAAGTGACGCGTTGATCACACCTGGAGAAAGGCCACGTGCTAGTGCAGACATAGAGAAATGTGCCATTGGCTTGTCGGCAGACGCGATTGCCCGTGATTGCAGTGTTCTTTTAGAGGGAAAGAGAAAAAGTTCAATTGCACTTCTGGATGTCGGTCATCTATCGGGTAATGACTGAGTGCACCATTCCACAATCTACGCCATTGATTCGTGCAGAAGTTTCAAATCAGGCTTTCTACATTTTCCTTTCTCTCTGCAAATTTGCCGTTTCCAAGCTTAAAATGTCTAGGGTGACATATGGAGATCATTTTAAGTCGTCTGAAACAGCAAGAAAACATCGATGCTGGGGTTGTCAATGGCTCTCTAAAAATGCGCCAGTCCCACAAGCTCATTTCCACCAGCCACTATTCCGCCGCGGTACCCAAATGGTTCGGTACCGAGGCGCAGACGCACTGACGTCAAATAACTCACTTGGGCTAAAAGACTGCCCCAAAGCCAAGAGAAAGCCAATCCTCCAATCCAATCATCGGTCTCGGACATGTATTTAAAGTTGAAGACCTATTTCGTCCGCTAAACGCATTATTTTTTTTGTAGATCTCTCAAAACACACGAATTCGAAGGCTTCGACACCTGCGTAATTTATAGACGAACGCAGTAAGATGCAGACATATCTGATTCAGACACTTATATATCTGCAAAAGGTTCGTATCTGTCTTTGATATTCAATTTGGCGACACCGTCACGTGATAATAACGCAACCTTTCATCCAATTAAATGTAACACTAACGCGGCGCGAGTCCTAAAGACACGAATGCGCCTTCGACTGCAGCTGAAAACAGACTGCACTCTCGGAAGCAAAAGAACCGATCTCGCCGGCAGCCTCGCGTTTTCGCTTTCGCGAGCACCACCCTTTTCGGGGCTCAACAACTGACTTTCTCCCCAACCCGAAAGGAAGGAAAGTAAGGCCAAAAGCAGGAAGGCGGCGGCGGCCTTCGGCTAACAGCGTTCCAAAACCAGGCCTCAAGCAGCGCGCCGTCGGAAGCAGCAAAGTGAGCAAACATGGAGAGTTAGGAACAGCTGTTGCCAAAAGGTTTCGCAGGCTCACTTGGCATAAAAGACTCGCCGAGAGCAAAGAGAACCAAAAGGGTAAAACGGGGCGAGCACGTAAGCATAAGATCTGGAGCTGAACTATGGATAACGGTCATTGTCGTCTCTCGCAAAACGCGCCTGCTGCTTGGAGCTCTTTGCCTAAACCTCTCTGTTGCCGGTGGCGCACAGAGCTATACGCCGTTCGCCCATGAGCTGAGAGTACGGCAAAAGCTAACCGCTCGTTGGGCCAGTCAGACGTTTTTATTTTACCACGTGACCATGCTCCCCTCTTCTTATACGCGCACAGAGCGGGGTCACGTGATGTAAGGGTGGCGTTTGATTGGTCCGGCTGGCGCCTAGCTTCCACAGCACTGTCGTGCTCTGTTTGCAGAGCTTACTTTATCCTACATTTTGGTTGCTGCTACAGTTGGCGCTCTGCTAGCGCTCCCGGTGCTGTGGATACTACATGCGTTCTTGCTATTGCTTCTGTTGTTCATGAAAGCGATGATAATGATGATGATGTTGATGTTGATGTTGATGATTTTGTTGTGATCTGGTGCCAGAAGTCGGTTGCTTTGTCGCGTATGCGCCAAGCGCTTGCGGGGATGTTTATAAAGCAAATACATTCTCGAGCTTTTCTATAAAAATAAAGCGAAAGGAGGACTAGTGCATAAATGAGGAGGGGCTGAAAGAACGTTCCTGCACTAGTAACGGTTGTCAGGGCTGTGAAATTATTCGATTAACTTACCGATTAATCAACTAATACATAACTTGTCGATTAATTGTTTATGTTATTAATCGAAAGGTAATTTTCTTTATGTGGTCTTATCACGAGCATCATATTTTTGATACGTCTAAGTTCTATGTATCTCTACATGTTATAATCATTATATACAATCGGCTCGGTGAAATCCAAGTTATTTTTGATCTAATGTATATTTGCTGTAAGTCCACTTTTAATTTTTAAAATATCAGCATTTTACTGCAAACCGTGATCAAGAGATAATAATTTGTTTAAATCTGATACTTTATATTTGCTACCTAGCTTCCGCTAAAGAATATATTACTTTTTGGAACTGTTGCGTGCTCGCCGTCTCTCGTGTTGCTACAAGGTCCGATAAGGAGGCAAGGAACTTGTAAAACACCGCGCAGCTTCTTGTGTTTGAGTAAATTATGTAACATTTGAACAAAATATAAAATATTTACTGCGAACTACATATACCCGAAGCTTTTCTAATACTTTAATACTTTTAGTAGCTAGGAATTTGATGTCTTTAAAAAGGCGTACGTATGCGTTTGCTTTTGTCCTCTTCTCTACCTATACCAGTAGTATGATATCTAAATGTACGCCAAACCAACCAATAAATGGATTAAGTGGCTCAATTTAATAGCAATGTGACTCATTGCTAATCCTGTAAAATTGAATTAGGTACCCATAGGTACACTGTTATAATTGTTCAATAATTTGAGTCGGAAGGTAATTTACGAAGCACTGAAGTGCATCAAAAGGCAACCCTGTGGTAGATGGACTATATGTACAGATTCAAAGCAGCATTACTGGCACTGCAGTCAGCAATGAAACAAGGGGTCTACTTTGCACACTCCTGCACAATTACATCATTAGTACATTCCATCCTGCAGAGTGGCGTTCTCCTCTTTCAGTGGGTTCCGGGTCACTGTGGAATCATTGGCAATAAAAGTGTCGACAAAGCCGGCAAGAGGAGCACATGATAACATCAAAACTATTGCGATCCCACACTTCCGATCAGGTGCTCCATGAGCACTTTGTCAAGGGGCCAAGGAACTGGCATTAAACCAATAGGGTTGTTATGATTTCTTTCATGCCCGCCTCGATTCCCTCCAACCTAAGGTGATATTTCATATACCATCTGGTCCTCCTCGACGAATAGAAACCACGATTTATAAATTACGTCTTAGAGTAGGTTTCACGATGAAGTTTTTTCACAAGCTCACGAAAGCATCAAGTCCAAACTGTCCAGTGTGCAACTCTCCGGAAATCTTCAGATTCGGCTTCGAATCTCGATTCGGATAAAGATTCGTCCCATCACTACTTTTGAGTCGAAACGATCGTCTGCTAAAGACGCCAGCTCTCTGTGCCGTATGCTCGTTCGTTGGAGGCGTTCGTTGCGCCATCTCTTGTCTCCCGAGCGAAACGGCGCCGTGTTGTTTGAAGACCGGTGGCGTCGCTGCGTTTCCATAGGAGCTAAGCCTTTTTCTTTCATACTCTTTCCTCAGGTAAGTTCGCTCTTTGCAAATTTTACACAAAAAAAAATAAAAATAAAAATGCACCATCTGTGGGCAATGCTGCACAAAATCGTAGCGCGATAGGTTAAGAAACCGAATTTCGCGATCGATTTAAGGAGCCTGGCCTCCCCTTGATACACCCAGTAGTTTCCACCGGATCTTAGCCTGGGCTTTAATCGGACTTTTCGGGAAATATAGTATGCGGAGCGCAAATTTCGTCTGCTTCGTTTGCAGGGGTTGTGGTGACGTCAGAATGCCGAGGTCTGATTGGCTCTGATTGAAGGATAGTGTGTAGACCTCAATGAAGCGTGCTTCCAGCTCTACGCACTGTCATACTGTCATTCATTCATAGATGACCAAAACACGGATTCGTTTTTACGTCACCGCAACCCACGCAAAAGAAGGAGACGACTGGCTCTGCGCATAGCTTTGAGTCCGCTGGAACTCTCCGTGGCCACTAACGCAGAAAGAGCGAGGTCCAACGATGAAATACCCGTGACTGGTAGGTTTGGTGACCGCGCAGTTGTCACTGCCCGGAATCATTACAGTGACTCGAGTGCCACGAACGCACGGGAGTGCTCGCCAGGCTTTCTGAAGTACCTTGTCTGCATCCCAAGGTTCATGTGCAAACGCATCATTTACAAAGCGTGAGGGTCATGTGTGTGTGTGTGTGTGTGTGTGTGTGTGTTGGGGGAAGGGGAGATTTCGGAAAATAGTGGCACCGGAAAAAAATGGCCCCAACGAAAATATTCCCGGAAAAGAAAGGCTACAAAAAAAAAATGGTCCCCGCAAAAAAAAGGGGGGGCCTTAAGTTGCAAGAGGAGAAAAAAATGGTCTCAAGGAGTAATAAAAAATATTTCCCGCAGAACACATTTTGGAATGGGAGATATACACCTTGAAAATTTCCCCCAACGCAGTAATCCCATTCTGGTTCGAGGTGCTGTGCATAACCACAATCTCTCTCTCTCTCCTTCACCATGCATTTCGTTGGGCTCCTTCCGCCCGTGCCCCTCTTCCCGACGCCTCTACCACCCACTTGACCCCTTTTCCTCCATGCTCAATATTTTCCCTTCCCTTTTTCTGATAACGCGTCAATCACCCTCCTTCTTCTTCAGGAGAAAAATCTTCGCCCGTCGGAGTTATTTAAACGTTTGTTGCCAGTTGGAAAATCGTCCTGTCCGTCCTTGTGTTTTTATGTTCTCCCCATTATTTAAATTAACAGCAGCATGGAGATGCACTTTGACACACTAGCGAGAAGAATGTGACGGGCGGTTTGGAAGCAGTGCTGGTCACAGCTAGGAGACATCGGAATGTAGGCTCGCTTGATTTACCTGCACCTTCTACGCTGGTGCAGAATGGTGTTGCGCAGAGTACTTCCGGAATGTGTATTGAGATACGACGAACGTTATTAGATTACCTCAGTTGTGGAACTCCCGCGGAGGGGGTACCACCCTCACTCACTCCAATCCGCTAAGCGTTGATCGAAGCGCCATCTATATTTTCGTTTCATAACTATGCGTTCCCAAGAGCCCAGCTGAAGCGCCGAATGGCGATCACAACGCCGCCATTTATCCTGCAGCGGTCACTCAAGGAACTGCACGTAACATCCATTTTGGCTTCAATCGGCCATTTCGGAGCCGAAACAGATACAATGGAAAGGGTCACAGGGACGCCACCCCCGTGTCCCCAGCGGACGCGATGCGAAAGGCCCCGGAGTTAAGATGAGCCTAGGTGTGGACGCGCTACCTGAAATCGCCGCTGAGGCATGGTTGTATGAAAACAATATTAATTGTACTGCAAAACCTTGCAAACTAAAGATTTTAGAAAACATCACGCGCCCCCCATTTCGTACTAAACTCCAATAAAAGTTACTACAAAAGGAGTTTTTTTTTCTCTGGTTTTTACGTTTCTAGTAACGTTGAAACATACGTATCCTGATTCAGTTACCAAAGCAGCCGTCTGGTGGCGCGTCCAGCGACGCTTGGCGAGTCATGGTGAGTGAGGGAGGGTACTGTTCGTGTATGCGGCGCCTATGAGCAGGGGTGCTATGTTGCGCTTCTTGCTCTCCCAGGAGACTTGGAAGAAGGAAGTGATGTCAACGACTACAGCAAACGCAGATTGGATGTTGAAAGAAGAAAACAAAATCAACATCCAATCTGAATTTGCTGCGTTGGTGACGTCACTTCTTTCTCCCTAGTCTCCTGGGAGTGCAAAAAGCGCAACATAGCCTCCCAGTTCCGTAACTGAGCTAATCTAATAACGTTGGATACAACCGAAGGTACACCGCCCTACACTTTTCTGCACCGGTGCAGGTAAATTGAACGAGCCTATACTTCGTTTCACCTCAGGTTGTACCGCAGCGAAGGCTAGAAGCGCGAGCTCGTAGCGTTGGCAGCCGCTCTTAAGTCACAAGAGCTTGTGCCGCCGAGATGTGCCCCAGAGCAAGTAGCTCGCGCTTGTAGCCTTTCTTGCGGTACATCATAAGGTGAAACGGAGTATAGTGCCGAAGGCCATCGACGCCTTACGCCCAAAGAAATCAACGGTAACCATAAAGGTCCGTTCACACTCTTGCAACCAAGTATAACCGAGAGAGACCAGACCAGTTTTTAAGCCTTTCGCGACTTCTCAGGACCGGATGCCCTGCAGCGGAGCTGGTCCTAACAGATCGCAAGAGGCTTAAAAACCGGTCTGGTCTCTCTCGGTCGTACTCGGTTGCAAGAGTGTGTGAACAAGCCTTAAAGCGCCGTTCACACACTTGCAACCGAGTACGACCGAGACAAGAGCGGTATTTAAGCCTCTCGCGACGACTTATGACCGGATGTGCTGCTGCGGACCAGGTCCTACGGAGTCGCAAGAGGCTTAAAACAGCTCTTGTCTCTTTCGGTCGTACTGGGTTGCACGTGTGTGAACGGGCTTTAAGGCCTGCTCAAGGCGGGGCAGTTTTCCCAGCAATTTAGGGTTTGCTGGCAAGTTGTCGCTATTCCTAGTTCCTGGAGTTGCAACACGAATTATTCGGATCGAGTCCGGCTTGAAACGGGGAGCAACTCCAACAACTAGGAGACTTTTGAAGCGAGAGCAACCAATCGGGAAAGCGACATTCTCACGTGACTCCCCCTTCTCCCTCCATGTGGAGGTAATGATCATATCTGGAAAGAGGATTTAACTTGGTTATGGTTCGAAATAGATTGGGTTCGCGATCAAATAGTTTCAGGCAGATGAAATAGCATTCTCAATGAAGCGAAAAATTATAGATACACGTTACTCACGTGAAACTTTGAGCCTAAGTTGTGCAACGTATTTCAGCTTTATGACTTCTTACTGTATATCTTATATACAGCAAGAATAATTATGCAAATGATAACCCGCATAACCAGATATTTCAACAATTTTCAACTTACAAAACTAGGGCTAGCCTATCAGCGTATCTCTAACCAAGAAGAGACAGGAAAATAGCGCGAAGTCATTCGTTCAATACACGTACGAATGAAACGCTCTGCCAGTATATTTTATGTGAGAGATGAAACTGAGTTCAAATTGAAAACATAGGGTGTGCTTATTTATTATATTAAAGAACAAAAATACACATGAAAATACGTACATTGTACAGGCTCCATAGCAGATGGTAATGGGTCCTGGTAAAAAAAAAAAAATCGGTTTTTATTTCTACAATTTTTCCTACTAAAGTATTTATTCAAGATTCCGAATTCAAGATTCCCTTAAGAAATTCGCCCCAGAACTAAGATATAAAGGAAAGGTATATAGAAGATACTATAAGTTTCAGCGTGTTGTTAACCGGCTTAACTAGTGCGCCATCTTTGTTTCGAGTCGCGCCCTAACCGATGCGAGAAGGCCGAGCGCTGCCCGCGTGCACGCGAACCAAGCCGCAGTGTCGTCACTTGCACCCGGTCTCCCAGAGACCGCGCCGGTGATTAATGATGACGCCTGGGAGGCTTTGCTTCTTAATCTGCACCGTCTTTTCTCGCCCAGAACGAGAAAGCCAGAGAGCACTAGCGGAGACGGTGGTCCAAGGAAAAGAGAAACGGCGGGGGAGGAAGAGGAGGCGGATGAAGCGGACAAAACCAAATTACTCATTGTGTTCAGACGTTCGTGGTGGAGGGAGGATAGAGAGAAGGGAGAAAGGGGGAGGGCATGATACGCAGCGGCCGCTGGTTTTAATTGCGGCACCGGAAAATGATGGCTCCTTTGTCTTGCGCCTACTCCTTCTTGCTTGAGGAAAGCTGGACGACGGTTCGTCACGGTCAAACCCAATAGGGAGAAAACTATTGACGTGCTACGCGTAGTGCTTCGAATTCCCGACGACCGAGTTGTTCAACAGCGCCTACGAGAGTCAAACCGTGTGCAAAATAATTTTGACGTCATCACAGTGAGGAAGAGAGAAGACATGATTGAACCCGTACGCAGCGTCAGCTTTCGACTGGACTTCGTGGCCAATCAGCGCGTCGCAGGACGCTCTGCCTCGGGCTCGTACGAGCCACAAGGGAGAGGAGGAATTTCGCCTGCCCCGAATGTTCGAGGTGGTGTTGGCTTATCGTGATTTTGATATTGCCGGTGAAAATTAGAATTATCGAAGGGTTAAAGGAATGTAAACAGTCGACAAAGGGTTGACTAATCGGTAGCAATGCTCGCGTTTATTGTAGAAGCATGTAATCGGTCTCAAGGCATTGCCCATTTCTCGCCGCGATTCTGCGTATCAACTGCAGACAGATTGCGCACACTTCTCCCTCACCTCAATCTGAAATTTGACGAAGGATTGAACTTTACGTTTGTCACTTAACGTCACCATTCGCCCGATAAATTTTGCGGAGAATTATAGTCTCGCGACGTCAAGCGACGCCAGGTTACGTAACGTCACAATTTCCCCTCTAACTATAACAGGAATCTGGTATGACCAAAATACTTGCAAAAATGAATCCAAGGAGAAATACAAAATACCTCCACAAAAATGTATTTTGTTTACATACCCAATTACAATTTCCGAAAATTATTTAAATACGAGATACAAATACGAGTAGTGTTTGATCATTTTCAAACACTTTTACACATACATTTTGTTCTTATACTGTGGTGTCTTTGACTTAAATGTAAGCACACATAAAAAAGATCTAGAAAAAATAAAAAAATTGGAACCCAAAGGTTTTAATAATGAAATACTTAAAAGGAAAGGACATTTTTTTTAAATATAAGTAATTTGGCATATGATAAGGGGTACAACTTGAGCGCCAGTTTATTTTCAAAGATTTATTTGAATTGACGGCGGCTTTTCAAATTGCATATTTCTTCATGCGACGTCTTTAGAAAAAAAGTAAAGCTCTCAACCAAAAAGTTTGTAATTGTACCTATTTCGTTTATTCCTTGTTCTCATCGTCCTGATCTTTCTTTGATGTATAAAAAGCGCAAAGCGTAACATGTTTTTTTTTTTCGCTCACACTCTAATCACAAAAAAAAAGAATGCCCAAAAGCTCGTATTTGATTGTGAAGCGCAATGTAAAAATTGTATTTGGGTGGTGTTTGAAATACAAGCATTACAAATGTTTTTATTTTTATATTTAGATACAATCGATAAATACAAAATACAAAATACTCGAAGTATTTTAAATATGTATTTCAAATACCTTCATATAGACCGACACGCGGAGCGGCTCTGTTTACCAACACGGCCGGAAGGCCGCGCATGCGCGGTAGCTATTTGGGCAAAAGCAGCCCGGCTCTCCGTGTTTTCGCCATTGTGCTCTATGGCGTGCGCTCGTTGTAGACGTTGTAGGGACGCTTGTATCTTTATTTGTGCGTCGTGTTTCCTGGCAACGTATGTCGTATGCTATGCCCGACTATTTGAGCTCGCTACTCGAGCCTGAACGGCAGCGGTATCGAAACAAACTGTGCGTGGACGGCGTTGACTACGAGGATCCGTACGCCGTATAAACAAGACCTGCTGGACTTCCGACGTAAAGTTGTTGCCACCGACGTCTATGGCTCACGTCGTCGTTTATTTAGTTTTTTCGCCAAGCCAGTTCACGGCCGACACGATGCAGGCGTAAACGTCTCTCGAGGTCTACGATTACTTCGAGTTGGTTTCCGCACTGCCGGCGGGATCAACAGCCCGTGGGTCCGCTGAAGTGTGTTTATTCATTAATTGATTAAATACACACAGCGTATTCAAGTCAAGGTATGATATTTTCCCTGCCCTCATGACCACAAGGCATGACAAGCAGTAACGCTTTGTCCGTTCTGCAGTCTTGGCGGTAACAGGTCACAAGTAACGGCGTTGTTGGTAACGCGTTACTTTTTTCAGTAACGTAGTAACCCACTTGTTACGTTTTCGACACAGTAACGGGTAACGTACTTGTGTTACTATTTCAAGTAACGTAGTTACGTTACTCGTTACTACTTCTTAAGTCTTAAAGAAATTACACTAAATGTTTTACGTGTTTTAGGCGTCAAGCCATGATTTTCTGTGCGTTTTTTCTCGTAAGTATTTAGGTGAAACCGTAAAAAGAGATAAAGTAATTATGTTCACTTTCTGCATGAACATAATGTTTCTTGATATATTACCTGTATCGTCAAAACCGTAAAATGTGTTAAATCATAATTTAAAAAAAAGTAACGCAGAATCAGAAGTAACGTGCGTTACTTTTTATCGGTAGCGGTAACGCGTACCTTTTATTTTTAGGTGACGTAGCTCAGTAACGCGTACCTTTTATTTGGAAGTAACGAGTAACGTATTTCGTTACCTTTTCGGTAACGCCTACAACACTGCCGTTCTGTCGCCGTTCCCCTTCTGCTGGGTAGCACGGGCGTAACGAGCCTCCGACGAGCGCTTGGCCGGTGCTTTGTGCGCGAACACCATGGGAACAAAATCCGGGTGGTCTCGATCAGACAACGGTTTCCCTGCACATAAGCAAGCCTCGGGACGGAGATTGAAATGGAAGCCGCACTTGCCTTCAAGAAAGTGTTTGCCGCACAAACGGTCGTTCGTGCGAGGCGACCATACTTTTCGATCCACGGATAATATCCCCCTTCTATGCCTTTCAGAGTCTGCCGGGAACTTGCGGAAACTCACTCTGCTGCTTTTCTTGTAAATTTTGACGCAATTAACGGCAACACAGCTTCGCGGCGTGCTGAAATGCTATGACGCCCATGCGAAACGTGCGCGCTTTTGCCCACACCCCCGGCTCCGGCGCGACCGCAGCGCCGCCGCAGCTCCGTGAAGTCAAGCCCACGTGTCGGTCTATAAAACACTTCCCATTCCTGGCAGAAAGAATTTCCCGCTAAAATTAGCAGGTTAAGCCAAAATGAAACACACCCTGGGATACTAGAACATCTCTAATGACGGCGGTCGTACTAGATATAATACTATACGGCTAGATATCTCTGCCCAAAAAAGAGCAATGCACGATACTACACAATGTGTCTAAGCAACACTGCCGCGGGAAAAAAACAAACAAAAAAAAATCCATACGCAAACTTCGTAGAAGATGGTTTTATACGTTGCTATGCAATCTTCCTTTCCTCAAGCATTCCGCGAGAGTTATACGCTGCCTGCTCTCAGATCTCGTCTTTCTGGTGAGCTTGAACGGCTCCCCGATTCACGCAACAGCGCTTCTCCCATCACTACATCCCTCCCGATCGCCCGAAACAGCTGACCCCCCCCCCCCCCCCCCCCCCCTCCAGCATCATCCCCAACTCCTCCCCTGCCGACGAGCCAAGAGTCGCTCCTCAAAGGGGATAAATACAAACGCGCGGGCACAAGCGATTCCCAGCCAACACAGTCAAGCCGATCACCCCGTGCCCACTTCTACTTGCCAGAAGTATGGGGACGCGCTGTCCCGAATATGGACAAATTCCCTACAGTTCCCTTTCCCCAGCGTTGGCTCCTGCCTTTTTGTTGCCACAGGCAGGTGCTGTTTCGCCGCTCCTCCTTTCCCTCGCTGTCTCTCTCTAAACTTGCAACACAACGGGTTTGGGGAAGTCCGAGTCGTTTGATCGGGAGGCACGGTGTTCGGCTTAGCATGGTGGAAGGTTGAATGAGCAGGGGAGGACACGGGGGGGGGGGGGGGGGGGGGGGGAGATCTCGTTTTAATTAAACTTTAATTACGTTTCATTAATTATACCCACTTGGAATGGCGGCATTCGACCCAGTCCTTCTTCCCCCTGACACAGTTCAGTACACAATTGAAGACAGCCTCAGCCACATAGACGCATTCCGAGAGCGAGAGAGAGAGGAGGAGGGGAGGGGGATGCGCCCAAGCTGTATACTTTCCCTAGTTTCATTTTGTATTGCCTTCTTTTTCCTAGGTCTGGTAAAAAAAGTTATTCTTGTGTTTGGATCAGCCGTTGAACTTGAACAGGTTTTCACTTGCACGAATGTTAGAGGCATTTGTTTGTCTTGTCGTTGAAACCGAAAGTTTGAAGAATTCCACGTGAATGACTCATATACAAATAGAAGCAGCGAAAAAAAAAAACAGACAAATTACAGCAAGAGGCCTTTGCGGCTATTTGTCTTTTTCATAGATTCTACATTCCAGATTTTAATAACTGCAACGAGTAACCAATCGAATTACCGTGGGCCATAAGCTGAGTATCATCAATATTATTCCAGCGCGATGGCTGACATCAAAGTACGGTATAAGTTTGAGTCTCAGAACAGTGGAATTTTTGGTTCAACAGTGGATAAAGAATAGTTAACATACCATGTTAAGTGAACGAAATGTAAAGAAAATTGCTTCACCGCTCGACTCGGAAGAATCCTGTCCAATCACCAAGGACCCGAATTCTAGCTTAACACGAACACAGCACTCGCAGGATAATCCTTCGTCACACTGTAGCAGGAGCGCGAAACAAGAAACAGTGAGGTGGCAGGCAGCCATGGACCGCACTCCGGGTTTGAAACGTTAATTTTACAGTTAAAACGGGAACTACACGGAAGAGAAAAGGTGACTTTGGAAGAGAATATTGTAGGTGCAAGTGCAACTCATGTAGCGCACGAGCGGAAATTGGCAAAATTTGAATTACGTATTTGAAATACTTTTAGTATTTTGCATTCCGTTTTTTATTACATAATGCGGAATGTTTTTTCACTGTATTTAAATACTCACAAATTGAGTGTTTAAAATACTTGTATGTAAAACATTGTGCACATACAATTTGGGCACTCTTCTTCATAATAAAAATACGATATTTGTACTCTTCGCGATGAGAATAAGATCCAAAGTAAGTTAAGAAGGCTGCGCTTTACCTTTCGCGAGCACGGAAAAAAAGAGAAGATAGAAGAAGAAATGAACGAGGTGGGGACGAGGTGGGGTTTGGTTGACTGATTAAATTTTAGAGCTCGCACTAATGCCATGTTGTTTGAAAAGGCTTTACCGTTAAAGTTGAAATTTTCATATTAAACTCGTAATGAATACACTGCGGCTCTTGTTGATGTACCCGCCTAGCTTGTGAAAACCAAAATTTATTTTGATAACCGCAACTTTTATTGCAGCGCTTGATTGTTGCCACATATGAACTGTACTCTGTAATTGGGCATAGTCTTCTTTGTTTTTACCCGGGGTTGAACAATTTGTATTTGCGTCTTAATTGATTATAAATATTTTTTATAAAATATGTACTTGGATCTGCATTTAAATACATTTTCGCCTAAGCATTTTGTATTTGTAATTCGATGCAGTTTTGCAAGTATTATTCCTATCCCTGCTTACGAGTTAGTTTCCGCATTACTTCAAGGTACATCTTTTTAAGTGACCTGGTGGCCCATGGGCACCTTGCAAGTACAGCACATATGGAAACAAACGTGAAGTGACTAAGATAGGACAAGTAATATCGAGTGGCTTTCGTCGGTATTTGTTTATTTCATTATATTTTTCCTGCACTTCGCTGTTCAGACCGAATTGCAGAGTTACTTCTTAAAAGGATTGTCTGGTGGTATCCGGAAGTTGCTAAGCTTTTGCATTTGTCACGTGCAGAGGGCCTAAATATAGTCATATGTAATAATTATTTCATCAAAAAACGCCCCAATATTCGTTAAATCAATTATGAACATAAATACAAAACTTCCCGCCAAATCTCGCAAGTATGCATGGCTGGTCGTCTCGTTACGTCACATCAGGCATGGTGACGTCAGAGTCGCGGGCGTCGACTTATTTCCGGTTTTGATGAACGTTGTTGATGGTACTACAAATATCATGTGTTGGAACGTTTAGGCGGTTCGTAATAAGCCGTATCACTGGCACGAGGACATCGAAGACGAGGAGGAAATCGGCGAGAGTCGTCTTGAAAAGGAGCTTGTGGCAAGGAGCTGGCGGCCGGGGGAGCGCGTGGCCGGGGCACGAGACGAGGCTAGTGCTTGGAACGGTTGGAAACGCCACGTCAGATCGCATCGCTTGCAGCTTGTAGATGTATGTAAATAAAAGTTTGCTTGAATTTAACCATCGACGACTACCAGAGGTTCCTACATTGGTGCCGAAACCCGGGAGGA
Organism: Ixodes scapularis; assembly: GCF_016920785.2. Lineage (NCBI taxonomy): Eukaryota > Metazoa > Arthropoda > Arachnida > Ixodida > Ixodidae > Ixodes > Ixodes scapularis. Next base: position 27,319,403 of record NW_024609839.1, read on the forward strand.
ACGACTGAACGAAGGGAACCTGGTGGTTTACAGCAACTTTTCATCAAGCCAAGCCAGAACTATCAACGATCATGGATGTTCTCAAGAAGAAACGGAAGACGCATCGGATGCAAGCGACACGACTTATTGGTGAGGCCGATGCGTTACTACTCTTAGCTACGCCAAGCGTCAACGACCTCGAGGTTCTAATCGAGCGTATTCATCTGGCCCGCGACCAACTGAACGACGTGGACGCGGCGATCGAACCTCTGATCACGGGACAAGATGCATAAGCAGAGTTCACTCATGCGATCGAGTATTCGGACAAGATCGTCACGCACCTCACCAAACTCAAACAAAAGATGAAGAGCGCGGAGGGCAGCCACCCAGCAAGGGGACCGTCAAGCGGAGATCTCAACGGAGGATCCTCGGTGACATCAAAAATCAAACTCCCAAAATTAAAACTAATACAATTCAACACGCACCTAAAAGGCTGGCAACCCTTCTGGCAGCAATACGATACCGCCATTCATCGAAATCCGGAACTCACGCCAACAGGAAAGTTCAACTATCTCCGATCAGCACTGACTGGCGATGGAGCAGGCGCCATCGGTGGACTGCAGCCGACCGCTGAGTGTTACGCAGACGCCATCGAGCTCCTGCAGCAGCGGTTCGGGAAGCAAGAGACGCTTATCCAGGAACACATGGAAGGTCTCATGGACATACAGCCAGTGCCACCACAACGAAACATCCGAGCCCCACGGCGTTTATACGACACTCTACAGGCGCACATCAGAGGCCTTAAAGCGTTAGGGGTGGGCGAAGAGGTGTATGGGGCTATGCTCTACACAGTTCTTTTGCGAGTGCTACCGAGCGATATCACTATCGATTTCAACCGGAAGGTGTCGGCGGAGGAGACCGGGAATGCCAACGCTGCAAGGGCATTAATGACAGACGCCAGTTTGGAATCCGCCCCACAGCAAGTCCACCTGAGGGCTCTGCGGTTTCTCCTCGACTTTCTACGCATCGAGGTGGAGAGCCGCGAAAGGACATCAAAACACCAGCTGGAAGACGTCGTCGGTAAGCCCAGACCTCCTTCTCTGACGTATGGCTCTGTGAAGAGGTCAACGATCAACGCTCAATCTCGCAGCTCCACCGCGGCGGCATTGCACGGCAGCGTGAACGGCTTAGAGTGCTTCCTTTGCAAATCAAAAGCGCACGAAACGCCGGAATGTAACGCAAGAATCGGGCTAGCGGAGAAGAAGCGTAGGTTGCAAGAAGACCGGAGGTGCTTCCGCTGCACGAAGGACATGGCAAGATCATGTCGAGGAGCACCCAGCTGTGGCAAATGTCAAGGCAGGCACGCGTCCACCATGTGCGACCCGAATTACGCGCCGAAAAAAACGCCCACCAGATCGAATGAGACGGAACCAAAGAAACCGACACCGGTCGCTATGCATGTACGGGGTAGGAACAGCAAGCCGGCAGTGCTCCTAGAAACGGTGACTGGGTTGGCAGCAGGTACAAACAGAAGGAGGCTTGCCCGTATTATCTTCGACAGCGGCAGTCAGCGCTCCTTCATAACTGAAGAACTGCCTCAGCGACTGGACTGCAAATTTCTCGAGACAGAGATCCTCACAATAGGCGTGTTTGGGGGCGAAAGCACTGAACGTACGTTTCGCAGGGTTCAAGTGACTTTGCGAGACAAACTCTACAACAAAAAATATGACATCGACGCTCTCGAGACATCTACCATAAGTGAGCAGGATCTTCCGAGCCCAGATGAAGCCATCGTGGCAACATTAGAGGAACTCGGCTGTCCCGTGGGAGACAACATGACCGGACTGGAACAACGTGGCGTCGACATACTGCTGGTATCAGACCACTACTGGGGGTGCATCACAGGAAGAATTCACCGACTGAGCGGATGCCTGACTGAAGTAGAAACTGCATTCGGTTGGGCGGTCCAGGGACGGACAGGCTCGGAATCGACCATCGTGAGTTGCTCCCAGGCGACCGCGCTAATAGCAACGCTGCAGGATCTAGAAACCACATCGGTTCTCCGACATATCTGGGAGCTAGAAAGCGTGGGAGTTACCGACCCGCCAGTAGAGGATCCCTCGGACAGCGCCGTGAGACGAGAGTTCGAAGCCAACATTACGAAGACCGCCGGTAGATACGAAGTGGACCTTCCATGGAAATCGGACGTAAGGCTGGCAGACAACATGGAGGTGGCAAGAAGGAGGTTGGAGAATCTACGTAAGAAGTTGACCAAAAATCCCGATGTCCTACAGAAGTCTGACGAAGCGATTCGGCAATACCAAGACAACGACATGGCAGAGAGGGTCGATAAAGAAACAGAGAACGAAGGTGCAGCAAGGGTGTATTACATGCCCCACCAGGCTGTTCTCCGCGAGAACAGCAGCACCACCAAACTTAAGATTGTGTTTGACGCTTCCTCTCACGGCGCAAACTGTAAATCCCTGAACGAAAACTTGGAGAGTGAGCCGAACATGAATCCAGATCTCGTCGCCCTACTTCTGAGGTTTAGGACGCACCCAGTATTGTTATTGGCGGATGTGGAGAAGGCTTTCCTGCAGATTGGAGTCAAGGCGCAGGATCGCGACGCACTGCGGTTCCTCTGGTACAAGCAACCGCCGATCCAAAATCAACCGGTAGCAGAGGTAGAGACCTGGCGAATGACGAGGGTGACTTTCGGTGCAACGTCAATCCCGTTCCTTTTGGCGGCTACCCTGCGGCGCCATTCGCGGCGATGGAGAACACATACCTAACAACTGCTGAACAATTAAGCAAGTCCGTGTACGTTGATGACCTGTTGACCGGAGCGAGCAACGAAGACGAGGCTAAGAAGTTGTACGCCGAGGCGAACGAGGTGTTTAGGCAGGCCGGTATGAGACTCCACAAGTGGGGTTCAAATAGCGCATCACTAGCGGAGATGTTCGAGGAGGACGGCGCAGGCCAAAAACCACTCGGATAAGTCGCGAACGTGCTCAAGGTGCTCGGAGTGACTTGGGAACCCAAGGAGGACAGTCTCATGTTTTCGCCAGAGCACGTGATGGAGACTGCTCGCCACCAAGAAAATACGAAGCGCTTCGTGCTGCAAACGACAGCTCGCCTTTACGACCCTCTAGGATTCTTGGCACCCTTCGTCTTGAGAGCCAAGATCCTGTTCCAGGAAATCTGGAAACTAAACCTGGACTGGTACGATGTGCTACCAGATCACCTGTAAGACGAGTGGACCGGGTGGTGCAGCGAACTTGTCGAGCATGAAAGGGTCAAGATCCCAAGGTTTTGCGACGACGGATTGCACGGCAAGGTGACCCAGCGATCATTGCATATCTTCGCCGACGCCAGCACCGCTGCCTACGGAGCCATGGTCTACCTTCGCACTACCGACGACGCAGGAGCGACGATGATGACGTTATTGCTTGCAAAAGGACGAGTTGCACGCCTCAAAACTGTCACGCTGGCGAGATTGGAACTGGTGGCCAGCTTGATCGTCTCAAGGTTGTCCAAATACGTTCAAATCTGCCTTGAGCTTGAGGTGAAGGACGTTCCCTTCTGGACGGATTCAATGATCACGCTTTACTGGATCAGGGGAGAGGCTTCCCGATGGAAGCTGTTCGTCAGGAATCGAGTGCAAGAGATCCAGAGCAATTGTGAAGCCGCGACGTGGCACCACTGCCCGGGAAAAGAAAATCCCGCTGACCTGATGACACGAGGTCTTACCGCATCCCAGTTGGTCTCCAGTTCACTGTGGTGGTCGGGGCCGAGTTGGTTGCCACTGCCAGCAACAGAATGGCCCAAGGAAATCTGCGGAGACCTTCCTGGAGACGCCCTCGAGGAGAGAGGATCGAGAGCAGAAGTGTTTGAAGTCACAGTAACGCCCATTCCACAGTTGATCGATATCTCGCGATTCAGCTCTGCTTCAAATATCAACAGAACAACGGCTTGGATTTTTCGATTCCTCCACAACGACAGGTCAACTGAAAGACGAACGGGACCACTGACAGCCGGGGAGATCGAGGCAGCGCGAACTCGCTGGATCAAAGAGGCGCAACGCTCGGCGTTCGCTACCGAGCTTCGCTGCGGGACCAACGCTACGAAGACCCCGCCGGGTTCTCCCCTCCAATACTTCGCCACTTTCATCGATCAGCAGGCTGTACTTCGTATTCGAAGTCGCCTCCAGTCCGTCAACATGACGTATGACGAACGAAACGCGATCGTCCTGCCCAAGCAGCATCGATATTCAACTTTGCTGGCAATCGACGCGCACCGACAGCTGCTGCCACGCGGGAGTCAGAGATGCTCTCGTGCAGCTCTGTAACCAGTATTGAAATCTGCGGGGCCGAGAGCTGGGGAAGAAAGTGGTGTGTGCCTGCGCGACCTGTCAGCGCTTTAGCGCGACCCCCGCGAATGTCCCCACGGGACCCTTGCCGGATGCCCGGACAACACGAGCTGACCCTTTCGAGGTAGTCGGCACGGACTTTGCGGGCCCCCTCTACGTCAAGGGCAAGGACCTCACATGCAAGTCCTACGTGGTGCTGTTCACGTGTGAAGTCACGCGGGCTGTGCACCTGGAGTTGTTTCCAGACCTGTCGACCCGGAGCTTTCTCTTTGCCTTCCGTCGATTTGTGTCGCGCCGAGGGCTGTGCCGCATAATTTATTCCGACAATGCGCTGACCTTCGAACGAGCGTCGAAGGAACTCACGGAACTGTGGAAGACGTTGCGCCACCCAGACGTGGTCAACCACTTTGCGAACGCGGGTATCCAGTGGAGGTTTATTGTCGAGAGAGCCCCATGGTGGGGAGGATTTTACGAGAGGCTGGTGCGCTCGGTAAAGGTGTCTCTAAGAAAGGTTATCGAAAGGAACTGTCTGGACACAGAGGAATTTACCACCGTTCTGATTGAGGTAGAGGCCGTGTTGAATTCGCGGCCATTAACGTTTGTGCACGACGAGGCCGGAGAGGGGACCCCGCTCACGCCGGCCAGTTTCCTCGTTGGAAGGCGGCTGACGACACTTCCGCCGACGGGTGGGGACACGCTCGCTTCCACACAGGAGGAGCTTCGCGTGCTCTGGCGGCAGCGAAAACAACTGCTTAACCGATTTTGGGGAACATGGAGGAAAGAGTATCTTCCAGAACTCAGATCAGCGTACGCCACTCGCAACAGGCAGTCTGCGCCCATCAGAGAGGGTCAAATTGTTCTGTTAAAAGAGCCGCTTCCACGCCTCTTTTTACTCAGGCGAGTAGAAAAGAGTGTTCCACGACCGAGATTCTCGGATCCGGTCATGTGAGATCCGAGTGCATCGCGGCACCATTTTGCGAAGGCCAGTGCAGCTTGTGTATCCGTTGGAGTCAATGGAAGTTTAGAATGGACTCCCATCCCTTCGGTGGGGAGTGTGTTGGGACGTTTAAGCGGTTCGTAATAGGCCGTATCACTGGCACGAGGACATCGAAGACGAAGAGGAAATCGGCCAGAGACGTCTTGAAAAGGAGCTCGTGACAACGAGCTGGCGGCCGGGGGAGCGCGTAGCCGGGGCGCGAGACGAGGCTCGTGCTTGGAACGGTTAGGAACGACACGTCAGATCGCATCGCTCGCAGCTTGTAGATAATGTAAATAAAAGTTTGCTTGAATGTAACCATCGACGACTACCAGAGGTTCCTACATCATCGTCGAAGGATTTTGCTTTCCTCAATACCGTAAATATTTTCTTTATTAGGACGAAGTTATTTTACTGAGACAGCACTCCAAAGCTACAGCTCTTTGCCTGGTGTCACGTGAGAGCTTTCGCTGTTGCCAAAGAAATCGGTTCGTATTTCGCAGGTGCAATCTGAGCAGTTGGTCTCTTTAAGATTGAATTACCTCTGCTACGGGAAATTAAATATTTGGATATTGTGCGGATGATATTAGTAAAAACAATGAACATATAATTTAATTGTTGTCTAAAAGACAACATTTTACCTGACAATCTCTTTAAACAAACACTAAAGTGCCAAAAAAAAAGTTTTTTAAAGGGCATAAATGAGACACGTATTATTTGTAATAATTTTCTCACGAAAAAAAACGAACAAGCACTCCGAAGACATTTAAGACTGCTTGCGAGGAGGAACGCGAAGCATTATAGTCCCGAGGGTGAAATGTTTTCGAGGAATGTTTCCACACGTATTAAAGTTGTTTTCGCCGGTGTTGCATTCGGTAGCCGCCGTAGAGGTAGACGCCACTGCCGATATCGAGGCCAAAAATGTAGACGCGGTCGCTCCAGAGTCCATCGCACGAAGCACACAACGAGCAAAGATGGCATCCGAAGCGCAACCGACGCTCCGAAGGCAGCGCGCCACGTCTTCCTTTTGCACACGGCGCTCCGGCGCTGACATTACACTTCCCAACTGCTCAGGCGCGGCGCCCCCGCCGGCTTCACTACTTCCGTGACGAAACAACTGCGTTGCTGTGCTTTTCTTTGTGTTTTATGCCTGAGGCATGCCCTCTTTGACCTTGCGGCGTGTGCTTGATGACGCATTTTTATGGCATTCTTTCGGGCACAACACCGACGCCGCCTTTTCCCGTAATGGGACATGTAAGGATTTTGCCTTAACATATTTTCGCGCAATATTTACGCTATGATACGCAATGTAGGCATAGGTCACGTCAATCTCTAAGCCCCGCCAACAGATCAGTGTCCCCGCCCATTACTACTGGATTGGCTTGGCCGCTCGGCTGTTCGGCTGAACACGCTAACAAGCGCAGTGTCTCCCCTTCGAGACACCCGGTGAATCTAGTCTGGCGTCTGAGAATGCCTGCTAGTCTTGGGAGCAGACAAGCGGCAGCTTACGGCATCGTCTCCTATTTCACCACCGTCTGTCGTCGTCTGCAATGCCCGTAGGACACGGACATGAGCGCTGCGCGTCATAATCCTTGTTCGCCTTCGTCCGTCTGCTACTCCACCCCGTCTGCTATTCCACCCCCGTCTGGTATTCCACTCCCGTCTGCTATTCCAGCCCCGTCTGCTATTCCACCCCCCGTCTAAAATCTTTTACAAGGCTCGCAAGGCTCGACCTTGAAAGTGGCGTTTTAGCGTTCCATCATGCACGAGCTACGGTTCAATACAACCGTCTGTCGATATGCAGTAAAAAGCGACCGAAAGGACTAAGAAAAGCAAACAAAAAAACATGCCACAGTCGTGCCATACACTTTGTCACACATAATGATTATGCCAAACAAAAAATAACGAAAATATATTAAGCGAAAAATCAGAAGGCAAATTTTCAGAAGTCAATAATATTTACACAAAGATATTGAATAGACGTGTAAGGTTATATTCAAGCATTCGGAAGCCGTCGTTTTTTCGCTGAGTGTCCATCCTTTGATTCTCCGTGTGACGATACGGATAAGACTGCAAATGCCTTCTCAACAACGCTAAGTTTTCTAAGACGCATGTCCCGGAGCGCCAGTTGCACGTCTCTGTTGAGGGTGTCCATGTTTGCCATTCCTTCGCACTTCCATTTTTTGTCGTACAATGGAGCGCACCGTCGAAAGGTTCTAGTGCTTCTACAACACTCCGGTTTTTTGCGTGTAGGGTCAGCCACAGAAGCTTAAGCTTCACTTCATTTTACTCTGTCAATGACGAGGCATTTTCGGCCTTTGAATTTCAGCTTTTCGCAGGCGACAAGCTTGGTTTTCGCGAGGGATGTCGCGCATATGACCATTCAGACATGAGACATCTGGTATTGTCCCATAGACCAAAAGGCCATTTCCATGGCCTTTTGGTCTATGATACCACTGAGAGTGTCTCGAAAGTCCGGAGCTCGGTAGGGTCGAGCAGCGAGATGTGCATGCAGGAACACTGAATTATGAACAGAAGCTATAAGTAGGTAGACGTGGCATGAACACGTCATTCATCAGAGTGACGGTAGTGGCAGCAGCAGCAGTAGACTTCGTACCTCGGCCTGTGGCCGATATTTCTTTTGCGGAGAACGTGAAAACACAGCCGTGCGAAACGGCTTTTTGTTCTTTCTCCCTCGGCCACCGATACCCCTTTTTGAAAACGCCAGGCATTGTTTGTTCTTCAAAAATCCTGTGCTAATTAAGGTGCTCCTGTCCAGACACTTTTGAACTTCGTTTTCTTCTCTTTTCGCTTCGCGTCTGGTTTAAACTTTTGTTTGAATACTTGCCGCTCTATACAAACATCTTTCCATTTCAAGTGTTGCAAATTTCTAGTTTAGTCCGCACCCTTTTATTCAGCTCTTCATCATCAAGGAGTATAACGTTCAGTGCCCACAGCTCCCACAAGAACCTAACGCGCTTGTTGCGAGGACCCACCGAAAACTTGACCGAACTGTGGTCACTGAATGGCACCTATTTGACAACATCGTCGCTACATTTTGGCATGATTTCGAGCGACTGATAGGCTCTGTCAAATATCGCGTTACCACATCCTTAATGATGCCGGGTTGGTTTCCATGTGACAGGCATTGAGCTACATTCTCAAGTTCGCGGTTTTTAATATTTCGATATACACTTTTGTCAGCCCAATGTTTACTTTATGACATTCTGGGTCGGTGTATATATACAGGGGTGCAAATACAGTTCAATTCATCTACTAGTGGAATAATTATATCGCCCCGAATGCAACTTGAAATATATTAGAAAAAAAAGAAAGTCGTTCCTGGCGCACAAGCCAAATTATCCTCCACATTAAACTTGAAAGAATAGAATCGCAAAGAACAAGTCTTCCTCATTCACTCGAAATATCCCTTTCTGCTACAATGCCGCATTCCTTAAATGGGGAAACAAAAAGAAAAGAAAACAGCACTCTTTGTATTTGCCCAGAGAGCGGCTAACGCACACATCAAGAAGTTTTAGCGAGTCGTCCTTGGAGAACTAGGTTCCAAAATCATGAACGGTGCAACTGATTCGTTCCGCGGAACAGTATGTGGAATTTAACGTATTTCAGCAAATCATAAAACTAGCGCAAGAGTGTAAACGATGATGGTGATTGCATTTGTCCGGCAGCGCAATATTCTAGTAACCATGTGAAACATACTGCACCTTGCAATTCCGTGGCGGCTTGTGTTTCTGGCGTACGACTGATGTAGACAAGACGGCCGACGTAACATTTACTGGTCGGCATTTTACGACTTGCAAAGCTAGATAGAGTAAAAAGTGTTTGAACCACCGCAAAAGTGAGCGGTGTGACTCTGTCATCTTAAAGTTGAACGATCGTCCACGTTATGTACCGTCAAGCCAAATCATTTCGTGTGCTCGCCGTTGCCTTGGCAGCTATAGTCAGGCCGCAGATCGGAAAATGTTTTATTAGCACGCGTAGTTCACAGCATTCACTATAACGCGTAGTTTACAGCATTCACGATCACTTACCATTGTGAGCCGTCCTCAAAACGATTACGTTCATCCCCTTAAAAGTAGCAGAGCAACAGGATGGCAAATAGCCTCCCGCTGTGGTAAGCGTTCAGCTGTGCTCGATGGATTCTACCGTCATCTTACATTTTCCTCGAGTCGTCAACGGTGTTGATTGCATTGTAGTAACGACTACAGCGGCCGGAGTGGGAGAAACGAACGAGAAGCGCATCCCAAAGCCAGAACGACTCACGCGCGCAAGCGCAGCGGCGTCGGCAATGGGTCTAGGGACCGACCGTTCCTGTCAAAACGACTCGCTAAATCTCCACATTATAGCGCGACACCATCGGTGGCACCGTCAGGTCGGTTTGAATTTTAATCTCTACTTCGGTATTTTGAACCGCTAAGACGTCCACGTAGTCTTCAGTTAGTAGTCGGTTGAGTTGGTACCTGCCTGCGGCGAGCAGCTAGGCCCCTAACATTCAGCGTTCCTATTAGAAGGACAGACATAAGCAGTACCATCGCTCTTTTGTTATCAGTCCTGCCTAATGGTGCTTACCTGTCGCACTATTGTACCTAGGCGCACCGCACAGACCAAGTGCTTAGTGCAAAGGTTGCCCGTCGTGGGACAACGACGAGGACGGCAGCTGCTGGCCTGGGAATCCTTTTCCCTGCCATTCTCCCCTGGATCTCTATGTCTGTGTGCAGTAGTTCCGGTGCAGAAGCACCGGAACTACTGCACACTACTGGACTAAGGAGTCTTGTTTGATGGCCTGGTTACCTTCCTCAGTGCCGGCCACAGTGTCGACCGACGCCGCCCCGCCATCTCTGCTGTCGCCTCCGACGAGTATGTGGCGGGCACCACCACCTGCTTCTTTTCGCTTGAGGACTCGGGGGACGCACCGGTAGGCTCCGGGTCCTTGGCCAACTAGACCATTAAGGGGACCTCCGCTTCATTTTTGGTTTTGAAAAAAACAATTCAGTCCTTTCCAGTATCGCCTAGGAAGACCACACGTCAAATATTACGACGCAGTTCTGTCTAAATGTTTCTTAAACGGTCCGGCAAACTTTGCAACTCGCCAAGTTGCCGAAATCGGCTGACTCGAGCGGGCGAATTCAGGCGCAACCAACAGCGCAGTCAAGGCTACGGCATGGGCGGAGCCAACATTGAGCTAAACGTCATCATCATGGACCCCTTTTGCTTGTTTTTACTTCTCCGATCGAGCGTAGCGCATGAAGTCAGCAACGTTGCCTCTCGGCGCTCAGCGGTGTCCACGTGATTGGCGTACGCGCCTGCGCAGCGCGCTTCTTGGGAGTAGACCAACCGCCCGCCGTGGTCCCGCCGTTACCGCCGTCTTCCGCGTCACAACCACCGTCGTTGTCTCACCGTTTGTGATTATTGCCTCCCGGAGTTTCGTACACACTATGGACACCACGTGCGCAGAGTCGCAGACTTATGCCGCAGTTGTGCAGACGTCGTCGAATGCCGTAGACACCGAAACGTGGCGAAGAGTGTGGTGCAGACGACACTCGCGCCTGCCGCACGCCCGCCCCCATCCCGCCCGTCGTTGGGCCGAGAGTCACGTGACATCTCGTACCACGTGATGGCCATGTACTTGGCGGCCCGAGGCCAATGTCGCCGGACGGAGCCGAAGTTTCGGTTTCGATTTCCGCTCGCGTTTAAAATTAGATTTAAAAATATATATCCCATTTTTCGCGAAGCAAACGACGAAGTGTCTTTTACTAGGGCTTTATGATTCAAAATCAATGATTTTCCCGAAATCTTCGGAATTGAGCGGAGTTGCCCTTTAAGCTGGTGCTAGAAAATATGCTTGTCTGCATACTTTTTGTGCTTGTCCCCAGTTGCTACGGCGTCAATGTCACAGCCTCCTTCGCTTCCGCCAAGTCCATGATGAAGTCGTGACTCTCAGTCTTGACTCGGCCGGTCACGGCATTAGCGTACGAGCGCGCAAACTCCCAAGGCCCGTGGCCCCAGGCACGGCACTGTTCACACATGGACACACGGCATTCTCGCCTAATGTGACCTGGCCGATGATGCCCCAGGCAGAGGGTGCCGGCTCGGGTACAACTACCGGGACCGTGACCCCACTCAGTCGTATCTGATGAGGCAGATGATCTGGCGTCGTCGGATTACCTGCCCTGACTGACAAGCTAACTTCTTTCACGTCCACGACGAGGGTTGCTTGGCAACCCTCGTCGTGAACTGAAAGTGCTCGAACCCTTCCGGGCGCCATTTTTTCGCGGTAACTTCGCTCACAGTCCTGAAACCTTCCAAAGCCTTTTAGAGAGCCTCGTTTGGGAAGTCGAATGGTACCTAATGAAACATGACGCGTACTTCCTCTATGTAGGGTTCCAGTGGGATGCAGAGTTTTCCCTTTACGGTCAGCCACCCTAACTTGAGCAGCCTTTCCTTCGCAGCAAGGCTCTTCACGCTGCAGAGCCACACATGACCCATTTGGTACAAGCCCCGCCCTGGAACGTTCCTCAGCGCGGCAACCTTTTCAGACGGCCTCTTAAAAATACCCAATCAACCGGGGCCTGGCATTTACATCGCACTGAAGATAGGCCTGTTGCTTCGCTTTGTCTCCCGCCGGCAACGTCCGGAGCACGATCTGTTAATCAGAAGAAATGCAAAAATCAGAACCGCTATGGTGACCTTTATCATTTCTCGATCGGAGCGAGTAATTGAGTGTCCGCACTGTTCGGCGATCGAGTGAAAACTTCCAACTCGGCCAAGCACGCTTTTTTTTTTTTTTATCGTACTGGCTATGCCGGCGGCAATATCACGTGATAAGAAATAGTTGGCAAAATAATGGAAACAACAATTCCAGCCACGACCCCTGATGTCCGCTCTGCGTAGTGCGACAAGTCCGCCAAGAGTGCGAGCTTTTAATGCGAAAGCATTAACTGGTCCCATGAAGCGTACCGACGTCATCAGGTTTGAAGCCGCGCCAAACGGCAACTTCCCCTGTCCCAATGTCGTCTGTAGCAGAAATCTGATGAATGGGCTCCTATCGGCTGGTCACGTCATCAAGAAACGAGGCTCTCATTTGCTCTCGTACGGCGCAGTTCCAAAACACGCCACCAGAGGAGCCCTCTCCATGACGCCACAGCGCACACAGCGGTCCTAAAGTTCCTAGATGAGAGATTCCTACAAAGAAGCGACTTTTTTTGAAGCGCAGACTGCGTGACGGTGCAGATTCTAAGAAGCAAATGGCGGCGCACAGCAGAAGACTGAACTGAACGACGCCATTTTTTTCCAGCGAAACCTGCTTTGTCACTTGCATCGTTGGTCTTTACTCGTAAAAATAGTACCAAGAGACTTTAAAGGCCGACGTACAACCTCAGTTTTCTGCAAAGAAGGTAATCCTCTTAGCGCTTACCCCACATAAGCTGCGAGGGGGAGCCAAGTTGGGGCAAGATAAGAAGTGGAGAGAATATGGGAAGGAGGGGGCGGGCAAAAGTGGAAAGCGCATAGTGTATGTCGGCCTTTAAGCGGCCCGGCCGCCGGTAAGAGGGAGCGGAGTGGTGGCCGCAGAGCTGGCAGAGCCTGGCCGTTTAAACTCTGGTAGGCAGCACGGCAGACCTTAGCGCGGCGTGGCCCCTTTACGAGAGTGCGCACTCGGCCGTCGGCTGGCGAAACGTGGCCGTCCACACCACTACGCCGCAGACGAAATAAGGGAGCGGGAGAACGACATGCAGGCTTTCGCATTCACAACTCGAAAGAAGTGCTTAGGAGTCCTCGGCCTTTTTTTTTTTCTATACGTTTTGTTGCATTGGGGACACATGAATGGAAGGGCGGCAAGCTTACCTGGGAGCCGCGAGCAGCACTTGGACCCACAAAGAGCCTCAGGTTTAGACACCCCTGGTAATGACATTCGCTACTTGGTAATGAACACGCAACTCAAGCCCATAGTTGAGCAACTTGGTTCATTGCTTTTGTTAATATGGACAGCTGAACAACTTAGACCTAACAAGAAGGCAGGAGATGGACAAAGACACAGCTGACGAGCAAATGTGCTCTATTAAATTTTGTCGTTCTCGTACTAGTAGATATATTTTATTAAACTGCAGTCAGTAATGTCTTTCGTTCATTCTCGTCTTGTTTCGAATAGACACTTCAGCTGTCCACATTAAGAAACCCACATTTAATTGATGCAAAAACAGTAAGCTTTATCTACCTAACGAACTAATGAGTTAATTAGAAGAGAGATAGGGAGAAGGGAAAGTGATGTAATTCTTTTGTGTGTATGTTGAGACAGCCGGACGTTTATCAGCCTCATTGAGATATTTGCCAGTGCAGTACAACAACCGCTAGCATCGGGTCTTTAACGTGCTGAAAATCTACCACTTGAATATCATATAAGGTGCAGAGGTTTGTCAGCACTCGTGAAGGTTTTGCAGACGACCCACAGCGTTGAGATAATATTGCTCCTCTTGTGTTCTATTGTGATACCCGATCATTCCTGTAAACTCTCGAAAAAATCCGAAGGGCGTATACACGGCGAAATTTTAGAGAAAGCAAACACCGGAAACAATACAGTTATATAAAAAGGCTCATGAAGACAGGCTTTCGGCCTTGGGATTCACGTCGCTCAAAGGGGTTCAGTGCTAATTTGCATATTTCCGCGTTTCGTGGGCAAAAATTTCCCCGCGAACAACGGTTCGCTTGCGGTAGACACATAAAAAAAAAAAATAAAGAAAATATAACATTCTCTGTCTTTTTGTAAACCCTCGCCGATGGGGTCCGAAGTACGGACCGTTTTCTCCTATGCAAATTGGGTTTCGGGAATGCAAAATTCTCCTACATTAGAGACGGCTTCGTTTGAGAACGTTCGTTCCGCGAAAAAAGCTGTGGGGTGCCTGTCGATAAAGCATCGGCTTCGTTTTCCAGGAAAAAAAAAAAGAAAAAAAAAAAACACGAGAATATAGATGTAATAAAACGTCTTAAACTTTGAGACTCTCTAAGTAGGCCCAATCATCCGTTTGAGTCTCATAAGCACTAGATATGGTGTGTCATATGTTATATATGTATTTATTTGCAGTGAAGTTTAAAACCTGCTGGTTTCTGGGGCTTTCTTTCGTAGAATGAGGAATATTTACAGAAATAAAGTTTGATGGGGGGTGGGGTGGGACATGCAATATAACATATGCCTTATTATGAATTGCAAACGAATCCATGTGTTCCATTTGTTTGAGCAACGAAATGAAAACGTCATATGACGAAGAAGCTGCTTGCTCTTTCAGCAAGTTTTGTTGTCTGATACAAAATAAAAAGAAACAATACAAAAAACTAATAATTTCGCCGGGGTTAATGTTTATAGATAGATTAAATTGATTTCTCGCTCTCCTTACAAATAAAGCTGGAAGCCTGTAGCCATTGACAACCTAAGAAAGGTAGGGCGGTGTTTATTATGTTCACGCCCCTTGCTCCGCGATTGGTTCTTCCTCCTTCTTATCGGCGAATGCCGAGATCTGATTGGCTGCGGAGAGATAATGAGATGATCGTACCTCGGAACGCCCTGCGTTTTTTATTAGGCTGTCAGCGAAAACATACACGAACACTAAATAATTCTTCGGATTCAAGATTATCCAGAAAAGTGGAAAACTTTGTTATTATTGGTGTTTTTTTTTTTTCTTTTTTTGGTGGGGAAGGGAATGGTATATACAGCTTCAACATGTGTCTTCAGAGCTTTAATATTTGTTTTTCCTTCACTCTATAAATATTAGGCTGTTGATAAAGCTACTCTCGCACCAGTGGACTCACGAAACACGCCAAGAATCAGCGCTTCCAGGGGAAGTCAGACATCAAATGCGAGTCACACATCTTTCTTTTAGAAGAAATACGCACAAAATGACGCTAATTAATGTGAACCATTATATCTGCACTCGCACGCCTTAGTTTCTTTGAGCCCGGAACGCAAGTAACACACACGTAAACCTAACGGACGGACCGTCAAGACAAAAAGCACACAAACGTCATAACACAAAAAGTTAAAAAAAAAAAAAAAATGTCCGTAATTTGGTAGCAAAATACGCAGGGACCAGACTTTTGCCTCACTCGCTGGTGGAGAAGAGAGCCAAGGGAAGTGATGGGCGCGGGAGGTTTCAAGTCGGGTTTCGGTTCCGATCGTGAATAGGGAAGAAAAAAGAAAAAACGCTAGCGTCCGCTTTTCTTTCGTTCGTCGATGCCGCATGGGCCCAATCCTGACAGTGATAAATGACTGCTCATTCGGAGAAGAGAGGGAGGAAAGCGCAACGCCGTCCTTTTCCTTTCTTTTTTTTTTCTCGTCCGCTGATGTTTCCCCATTTTCCCTACCACCCCCAACTCGCCCTTCGCTTTCTCCTGATTTCTACCATTTTCCCTATGCCCCGAACGCGAACAGACCAAGAAAGGCAGTTGGAAAGGGTAGGTAAAAAGGGAGAGGGAAGGAGTCCCTCTCCCGTTTTACCTACTTTGCCCAACTCCCTTTCTTGGTCTGTCTCGGTCCTTCCTTTTCTTTAGAACCGCTTTTTCTAGTCTCCTTTCTCACAAGACACTTGGTAGAGCCAATCGCCGCAGACTACAGAGAGAGATCGGTAATTGATGAAACTGGAAATAGGTTTAGAGTTTATACCTAAACAAACAGTCAGTGAAAGATCCAAAAAGTGCTTTCGGACATCCTGCTTGCTGAAACAGTTCACAAAGAAGTAAAACGATGCCCCAATGACATCCTAAGACCGAATGTGGAACTCGAAGAAGAGTGTATCGAAACCGAACTGTCGCAAACGGTTCCTGTGGGGCACTAAGCACTAAACATGGTGGCGTCCACGGACTGTCAACAAATAGATCACGTGACGCGAACGAACCAGTGACTGTCGTGAGGGCGTCGCACATAGGGGGAAAAGAGTGCCGATACTCTCAGCGTACCGTTCTATTCACTTTAGTATTTTGTGTGCCACCTACTTTTTTTTTTTTTTTTGGGGGGGGGGGGGGGGGGGAGAATCATTGGTAACTACGAGGAGGTAACAGGAACATTGGACGCAAAACAGACTTTACATGAATACACGGAAAATCATATTTTTCTGTCGCTGCTTTTTCGAATTTTGGCTCTCTGTCTTACCAAGATAAATTATAAATACGAACTATCTCCTCTCCTACCCCCCTCCCTCTCACCCCTAATCCTCCAGCACCAACACAATCAGTTGACAAGTTCTAGTCAGGCAAATACTTAGGTCTGGTTCACACACTTGCGACTGCTTACGACCGAGCCTTGGGATCTCTTACGACGAGAAAACAAGCTGGCGTCATCGATCGCGTATCCGTGGAACATGACCCTTTCGCATAGATAGTACGTACATTTGATATCACAGATACTGCAAAACCTCGGCTCTATTGTAAGGCAGTTCCAGGTTCAACTCATCGATTGCCCCAGCGTGCCAGTGCGTCCTTTAGTCGTAAGGTATCACGAGAACTCGGTCGTAAGCAGATGAAAGTGTGTGAATGAGCCGTTATTGACGTGCAGGTGTCGTGCGAACTAGAGTTCAATGGAACGTTTAATATTTGTTTACCTAAATTTATTCCCTACTCATTATTTGGGTGTGCGAGACGATCGCCACCTAGGAGAACAAAGGCCTGTGCAGCAGAATTTTGACCTCATCGCAGTGAGATCGAGCGAGGCCACAGATTGGACACGACTGCCGCGTCAGCGTTCAGTTGATCTTCGTGTCCAGTGAAGGCGTAGAAGGGCGCTCGGCATCATGCTCGGGTCCAATCGCTGAGTTGGCACCGTCCGTCTGTGATGATGATCTATGGAAGAAGAGGAGCATCAGTACAGCACGCATCAACACCCCCCCCCCCCCCCCCCCCCCAGAAAAAAAAATAATTATAAAGAATTTTTTCTTTCTGTTTTTCCCCGTTTCTCTTTTTGTTTTCGTTTTTTTCCCCTTCATGATTGAGCTCCGGTTTAAGCTTGCCCTGCCAAACATATATCTAAAAAAAAAAAAACATTATCGAAGAAATCTTTTTTTGTACGAAAACTCTTCAGGGACAAGGAAAGCTGAGTGCGTTCAAATTCCGGCATATTTCTAGAAGGCCGCAATAGTTGTTCGGACTAGTTACACCTCCCCCCTCCCCCCTCCCCTCCCTCTTCAGACATGCGCACGTCGTACGTGAAATCCGGCATTATCGCGACCTCAGGAGAGCACATGTCAACGTATGCTATCAAAAACTGTCCCTGAACCTCCAGGTTTGCTTAACACTTTTGAAGCTGAGAAACTGCCTACCATCTGTACCTGCTGTTCTTCGGACCCACCTCATTCCCAAACCCGGAAAAAAAATGAAACGTAACACTCTCAAACAACGGTAGTAAAATAAATACAACGATTGTAATAACGAGGCATTGAAACGGAAATGCGATAACAGTCAAACAGGGCATTCAGCCCGTAACATGATAGATTCGGTCGATCACAGGGGACTTTCACGGGGCAACGCGGGCAAATCAACGCTCCGCGGTCATCATCACAAAAGACGCCACGAGGCGTAAAACACATATAAAGGACAGCTTCGGGAACCGGAAACTATGTCGTTCGCGGCAGTCTTTTTGGACACCGGTACGTTGTAAAACCGCACAGGGAAAAGGGCAAATAAAAGGACCGCTAAAAATAACGCAACAAAAAAAGAAGAGACAAAAAAAAAAAAAAAGAAGTGGGTAGAGGAGAGCACCCCAGAGCTCGAACCAAAACGTCCAAAACGACGACAGCGCCTCGGGCAACGCGGCGGCGATCTCGCGCCTTTAGGGAAGCCGGGAGACGAACGATCCAAAGACTGATGGCGTACGTATACCGCCTCCGTAGTTCAACTTCCGTCGCCGCAACTCCCGTTTTCGGAAGGCACACCGTGACACGTTAAAGCGCACCGGATTTTCGAAAAAGACAACTTGCGCGACGCATTGGGGAAGCGAAAGAGAAATAGCAGTTTCCGATAAGATAGCGCGTTTCCCAGCTTACGTGTAGGGAGACTGCTGATTTAAGGGGGGAATTGAATTCGACGCTACGACGGGCGACACTTTCTCTCCCTCTAAAAAGACAGAAAAAAAAGGAAAGAGAAACATTTCCCCCGACACCGCTTTGCCCAAACAGGGAAACCAGACAAAGTTTGTCAACAAAACGGGGTTGCACGAGACAGCATTTTTGCCGATTTTTATTCTCCGGTAACCCACGCAGGAAAATGATAGGGGCAGATGCCGACAGCCGATGGAAGAGGGGGAGTCGTCGTTTTGAAGCCATCGTTGGCTCCGTGTGCATCTCTTGGTCCCCATTGTTTGCTGTTACTGATGCAGTTGGTGCTGTAATTGTTTGTTGTGGTGGTGATGATGATGGTAATGGCTCTGGCGTATCTTCAGTGTCAGCGGCGTTGGCAACCAGCAGCTGCCTATGACAGCCGACTGTCATCCCCTCGGAAACATGTTGCGTAGTTGCTCGGGAAAAATTGGCAAAAAAGAAATAAAAACGCCTGCGTCCTATACTTTATTTCAAATTTACGATGGACCGCAGTAGACTCTACCAGCCACCGAAGTCAAGCTCGCATCGCGTGATTTTCACGTGACCTTCAGCAACTCGCGGGGCGCGAAGTCACGTGGAGCGTTCGCAGCGCTGGGTTGGTTGGGACGGATCTCGTTACTTCCGTTGTGGTCCATGGTAAGGCAGAAATGAGCGTAGTGAGAGGTTGGGGAAGTGCGTCGAAAATTTGTCTCGCCCACACTTTCTCTTTTTCCGTTCCGGACCCGCCTTGCGAACTTGGTAAGCGACGTGTCGCATCTCGAATCTCGCGTTTCCGTCGGCCTTGTCGCAAACGTCTGTCGTGTTCTTCCCACCGACACCCTTGACGACGTGCGAGACGCTCGTTTTCGTCTAATCTTGCTGTTGCCGTCGCTCAGGCACTCCAGCCACCTACTGCACTTGTCGCCACGAGATGTCATATTTGTTTTGAGCTCCGCGAATATCTCGGTGCTAAGTCAATTTAAAACTTGAGGCACACAACGGGTACGACATATAATTGCGAGGCACAAACACTTAAGAAACTTTATTTCAAATTAAGTTTCAAGCCACTGAGTAAAAGAAGATTGCGTAAGCGTCACATTTTGTCTAGATGAAATATTAGTAAAATCGACACGGAGCACAAAATACGAAAACGAAGTTGAAGGGAAGCGCTGACAAGCGCTGACTCAACTGCAGTTGTGGTGGAGAAACAAAACGTTGAAATAAGCAACAGTAAACAAGAGACAATAACACAATCATGGGCAATCATCACGTGTTCAGATAACTATTCTCAGATGGACCGAACGAAGTTTGGCTTACGCAATACTCAGTCCCTACTTTACGTAATATGTTAGCCTCAAAAGATGTCTCCGGCTATCTGGTCCGCGCCTTTTCCGACTACTCTGACGTCATGGAAGTCCGGGTGGAATCCCACAACGCGAGGACCCGAAACCCACTTTCGGGTCCTCGCGTCTCGCCACAGCGTTTCGCGACAGCGGCGAGACGCTGCGTTTCGGCGTCTCGCCACAGCGAGGCGCCAGTCACGTGGATCTCCCCTCATTCGTTGCGTGCCGCTCCACCTTCTTTATTTCGTCGGCCGCTTATCGTGGCGATCTGCCAGGCTTTGTCAGTATATAGGAGGCTATGGCTAAACGTGTCAGTCGAACTCTACAGCTGAGAATGTTCTTCACCCAGCGAACACAATAAGGTTCTATTAGGGAAAAAAAAATTAAACTGCGCAGGCTAGCTGGTGGTAGCTAATCATATCCTTTAACAGCGGAGACTGGGGTGCGGGAAAGGAAAACTACGTTTAGCTGAAAGAAGAGATGCAGAAGTGAACGTGTCTGTGAAGTGAACGGTTAGAGACTTTTTAGTGTTGTGTCGTTTACCCGCAGTCTCGGGGTTTTTCAACCATGAACGTGTCTCTTCCTTCGACTAAAAGTTTTTTTTTCTTTTCTGCATCACAGTCTCAAGCGTCAAACGACAGGGTAAGGTTCGTTGCTCTAACTTTCTACAACCATGTACAGACCGAATGTAAACCCAGATGTTGCCAACCCGAGAAGGCACAGAACCCATTGTCAACTTCGAACTTTAGAAGCAGAGAACACAATAAAGAAACATGAATCCCTGAATCACCAGCTTTTCCTGAAGCACAACATTGCCGTTCCTTCGAGCGCGTCAGTATAATGGCTCTTTAGCGTCACCGGAGATGTGTTCTCAAGGAAGTGAGTAAACTTGTAGTTGATGAAAACTTGGAGAAGCAGCTACTAATGAAGTGCAATGGCTTCTCAAGCATGAAACAAAAGCTGTTGTGTATTTGGTCCTCAAAGGAACGAGAAAAGTAACTCCTTACATATGAGGTAACGGGACGCGTTCCTTCTAAACATCAGTAACGGGTAGCGTATTTAGTTACTTTTTGAGCCACTAACGAGTAACGGTATTTACTTAAATTTTGGAGTGACGTGTACATGTCTGAATACAGATCACTTCTTTTTGCTCGTGGAGCCTGTTATCATACAAAATAAAATTCATTCCAGATAAGACTTTAACACCTCCAAAAAACCGTCAGTACATACGCCGCTAGCGTTCTGGGAGCCCATCTTGCCGTTCTTTTTTGTGGTCTCACGCACCGAAACAAACATGGCATCATGGGGAACGGAGTTAACAAGTTTTCTGCATCAATGCAGAAACCTACTAAATCCGCGTGCGATTCTGTGCTGAAAAGTTCTACGATACACTCCGAGCTGCGCACCTAATATGAATCTGAAAGTTCCAAAACAATAAAGTGCTCCTGCGAGAACTGCATGGCTGACCAGTCTATGCCACGAGACCTTCTTGGTTACAATTGACCGCAACAGGCCACACAACTTATGGGCCTTTGTAGCAAAGAACACATCCAAATGTCCGGTCTAATTTGCTAATGTTCTGTTCCCACTAATTACGCTAAAACCCTTTACAAAAGTTTAAAGCAACTCTCTTGACCTTCTTGGGGTTGAAAGGGGGGGGGGGGGGGGGATATGTTGACCTGAAGTTTTTCTAAACGGCTGCATCAAATTTAATCTTCATTAAGTTATCGGACAGCACAATAACACCTGAGATCAGCGGTTTGAGTCTGCCTGCAGCAAACTCAAACCAGTGATCTAAAAAAAAAAAAAAAAAACAAGAAAATCCTATGTTTCAGTAAGCCTTTGGAGGAGCTGAAACTTCAACATGCAGTCTACCCCATCCGAAGTACAGTGGAATGTCATCTGAAACAGTTTTTTTTTTTCTCGAATGTGCCTCACTACAGCTAAAAAGTTGAAATGAATTATATCTGGCCTTGATGCTATGCTTGGGTCCTTTATCAAGGATTTTAGCAAAATGTTCAAGAACTTGAGTTCCCCCGGAACCGTCAGGTCACCTTGATATCCCGCCGATGCACTTTGTTTCTTGGGGCTACCAGCCTTTACACGCTGCCACAAAACTTCCGTCACCTGATTAACAGGTTCTGGCTGCTCTCGATGGAGGGTGCAGTGCTGCCACGCGAACACAGCACTTTCAGGTAGTCGTGTAGAAGCCGCACTTGTCTATAATTTTCTAGAATCTTTGAAAAAGGGCCAAAGTACAGCACCGACCCCAGTAAGAAGCAAAATAAACTTTTGTCTCTAGTACGGCCCATTTTAGAACAGGCTGTTGCAGAGGACATTAGAGCACTGCACGGGCCCGGGCCAGCCCGAAAGCCCGAGCCCGGCCCGGCCCGCGGGCCGGGCTCGGGCCGGGTAGCAAGTATTTTCTCGGGCCCGGGCCGGGCTCGGGCTTGAACAAAAAAGTTCTCTGGCCGCGCCGGCCCGGGCCGGCCCGGGCCGGCCCGAGCCGTGCCTGGGCAATATTGTGCCGTAAATCAGAAATTGTTGTTGATAGCAAGAAGTTTGCTCATTAATCTTTTAGGTTCATTGAATACAAAAAAAAAGCGAAGTGCAAATCACTACAGCGTCGTTAAAAATAATAACTAAAAGGCGTCTTGAAGCTAGAAAGCCTTCAAGCTTTTTCCGTGTGCGCGAGGGTTCAGTGTTATAAATTGTAAACAAAATAAAGTCCCAGTCATATGCTTGTCAACCTGTCTGATTCATCGCTCTCAAAAATATCTAGTTCACTATTAGGAAGATTTAGAAAAACGTACGCAAGCGCTTTGGGTACCATAAAAATAGCGTTGCGATGTAAAACCTGTGGCGATGCTAATTTTAGCTTGCCCAAAGTGCTTCAGTACGTTATTCTGACCCCCTTATTGCACAGAGCGCGACACTATATTAGCGCGAACAAGTGATCGTCGTGTTTTTATGTTTATCTCATAGAATCAAAACGCTGTTTTCAAAACTATTAGTGTCTTTAGAAGTGCTCATCTAGGCCACAGACCTAAGCGGTATACTTTGGTGCCTACTAACACCATTTCGAAGTAAAATTCGAAAAAAAGAGCCAACGTCGTGTTCGCGGTATCAGTGTCGCGCAGTGTACATAGTCCGTTCCGCGCTGACACGTTTTGGGAACCATCTTGAAAAAAACGTTTTAAGGGGTTAAGTAGGAATATACTAAACTTAAGCTTGCCTGAAAGGATTGTATATTTTAAGAACGCGTTGACATGTAAAGCTACTTCAGAACATATTCTTAAACAGAAAAGGTGCGCAGACCAGGCTTAGAACGATGGAGACTTTTTGGGAAGAGGTTGCGGTGTGCAGGGCGTTATAAAAGTAGGTTGAAACGGGACGCGTTCAAACGCAAAGGGTGTTTCGGAAACTGGTTCAAATAAGAAGGGCGTTTAGGGAATGGGTCGAAACAGGACAAATTCAAACGAAAAGGGCATTTAGGGAACTGGTCGAAACGGGACGGGTTCATATGGGAAGGGCGTTTAAAAATGGGTCGAAACAGGAGGGGTTCAAATGGGGAGCTCGTTTCGGGAACGGGTCGAAACGGGACGGGTTCAAACGGGAATGGGTTGTTTCGGGCAACAGCCATCGGGCCGGGTCCGGCGGGGCCTAGAAATTAAAAATTCTGTCGGGCTCGGGCCGGGCCCGGGCCGTGTATCTACCGGGCCGGGTCGGGCCGGGCCTAGAAATTCCGGCCCGTGCAGTGCTCTAGAGGACATAGACTGCTGTATTCTCGATGGGGTAGACTGCCTGGTAGGTGCGCTACAAGAAGGCTTTCAGCTCCTCCGGGGGACTAACTGAAACATTTGGTTTTTCTTTTTTTTTAGATCGGAGGTCTGAGTTTGCTGCAGGCAGACGAAGAGGGAAGATTTCTTGTGCTTCCTGAGAGCTTACTGAAGATTAAGTCTGATGAAGCTGTTGAGGATAACATTAGTCCAACTTATATTTACTCCAAAGAAGTTCAAGAGCGTTGCTTTTCAAACTTTTGCAAGGGGTTTCAACTTACCAAGTTGGAACAGAACATTGGAAAATGTCACATTCGGCATTTAGAGGTGTACTTTACTCTTAAGACCCATAAGTTGGTTGCCTCCTTGAGGTCCATTAAAACGGAGAGGGGCTCGTTTCAGAGAGTGGTTAGTCAGTTCTTGCAGAAGTACCTCAGCGTTTAGTAAATTTTCGATTCCGTTTTAGTGCTCAGTTCTAAGTGTATCAAAAATTTATTTTAGCACGGCATAGCACGCGAATTCAGTAGGTTTGTCCATTGATGAACCAGACCTGTTTTACTCTACTTCCCAAGAGATCATGTCAGTTTCGGTGCGTGAATGCATAGAAAAGAAAGGTGAGTGCTTAGAAAAGAACGACTTCCAAAACTCTAGCGGCGTACGTGCTGATGGGGTTTGGGAGTGGTTGAACTTTTATCTGGGTAGACTTTCATTTTGTATGATGGCAGGCACCATGTGCTAAAAAGAAAGTATTGGGTCATGTTTGGCGCTTCTGCTCTGTGACATTTTCTTGTCTAAATGCAACTTTGCCATTCGCGACATGCTATATGACGAGGGTCTGGTATACACAACCTATTTTGATAGGTAGACGATTACTTGGTTTTATTAAATAGCTCTGAGAGTTTTTCGGAGAACAGTTATGCCATGGCAGTTTTTGATGTTTCCGCACGTTGCTGTGAAGGGCGTGGATTCACCAACAAACTACGGGGTAGATGTTTTCTACAATTTGTATACCTCGGATCGGAATGTACAGGTAGTTACGTCTGTCGGTCGTATAACTTGAGTGCAAAGACGGGTCTCGTCCCCTTTGATGCCTTACACTCGAAAATAGTTAAGAGGAGTTTAGTTTTGTCTTGCCTACAAGCGGCCTTGGAGAAGTTGCGCCCACTGCACTGTATGACAGTTTCGGCAAGCAGGTGTAGCGACTAGTCCCGGCCGGGCTTCCAACATCAATGATATTGCTTGTGGCGGAGACGCTGCTTAAAAAGGTGAGGCAGAGCAACAGTTTCAGAAAGAAAGGCAGAGCAAAAGGCCGCTAGTGAGTTTATACCTTCATATATTATCCCACAATGTAAAGAAAGTTGCGCTGCGATACGGCATACTATTGTGTTTCTGCACATGGTGCAACTGTTTCCAAGACTAGCAACAAATATGGAACTAACTGCATCTGTTCAGTAAAGTATAAGAACAAACATGTGAAGTGCATGATAAGCCTCATTTACAAACCTCAACTGACGCGCGGTAAGATGTGTTGGCCACACTGGCAGATGCACAGTGAGAGATCGTGTGAACATGCTTAGTCTTCGTGGTCAACAGCTGGGTGTGTGTGTGTGGGGGGGGGGGGGGGGGCACTTTCCGTTTCACTGTGCAGATTGTGGATGGTTTTTCAGCTTCCATGGCGTCGCGATAGTCGGAAGAGGCGGGGACCAAATGGCCAGAAAAGTTTAGAAGTGTACACAATACAAAATATGGAACTGAGCATTGCGCAAGCCAAACTTATGTGTATCAGCGTAGCAGGGAGATTTGTTATCTGGACTCGTGCTGATTGGCCTTGATGGTGTTGTCAGCTCTTTGTTTATTTAATTGTTTGTTTTTCATTAAAACTTAAGTAGAGAGCCAGTGCTTGTCTCGTGTACACTCTTCAACGTCGTCTTCATTTTTTTTTTGTGCGCTGTGTCGATTTTACTAAGTGCCAACAAAGTAGCCCTCATCGTCACTATAAGTCAAATATTTGTCATCTCTAATCCGGCGTTCCTCAGAGAGACAAAAAAGTTTTGTTTTCGTAAGAAAAAGAAGAAAGAAAATTGGCACCAGATTGGCTAAGATACGCTAAACAAATATAAGAAAGACACAACATGAACAAGCGTAGCAATAATTTTGACTAACAGCAATCGCGACCATGGGAACTCCCATGTGAACCTTCCACTTTGCCTTTCTTGCTAATTGTCGTCCCAGTGCTTTCGCAAACCTAACCTCGAGTCAACCTCAGAAAACCCTTCACATCGCCGGCCTGTTATGTCAACTAACTGCGGAGAATCGTGTGGAGATCCAGTTTTCTATAAACACAAGCTTTAATATTTTGAATTTTGTCTAATAAAATACAATATTGAACGTCTGAGGCTACTTTAAAAGTTAAAAAAAAGAACAGCCGAAAATCTTCTGTAGAGAAATATTTAAAAATTTAACTTCGGCTATATTACTATCCTCTTCTTTATTAAAAAAATCTAAGAAACGGCAGTAGGTGACTGGTTGCACAATGAACCGGTTTCTAAACGTGTAAGGCGCACAAAAGTATCCATGTAAGCTTCTTAAAATTAAATATTCAGATCTCAGATTGTCTTTCCTAATGGCGGGAGGAGAACAAAACGTTTTTATTGAGCATTTTAGGATGTTGGGCGGATCCTCATTTTAGGTAGCCATGTTCCGTCTTGGCTGGATCGACCCTCTCGATCTGCAGGAGTTAATCTTGAGGTAGGGAGCGGGAGAGCAGTATCTCCCAGTGCGAAAGGGAAGCGAGTGGCATGTCTGGGACGTTGTCGGGCACTCCCATACGATGTGTCTGAAAGTGTCCGGTTGATTGCAGAAATTACATTGGATGTCGAATTGTGTAAGGAAAAGCAGCGGCATCCTAATTGGATGGGGGAAATGTGTTAGTCTTTATAAACCTGGGCGTTGCTTCGTGACTTTTCGAGAGTTTTGGCTGTGGTGTTGGCCCTTGGGAGTGTTCCGCTGCTGAGCTTGTAGTGTGGTGTAATTGTTTTGGTAAGTCGTAAGGGGTGTGGGTTCCGGCGTCTCCTCCGTGACTTGGTGGGCGAGATCTCGGGCCGTGACATGGGCGTCTTCGTAGCCTCCCATTGAGGAATGGGCTGGGGTAGACACAGTGTCGACCTTCCGTCCGGTGTCTTTTTTCGTAGGATGCGTAGCGTCACCGGTGCCACCCAGTCGGACGTGCAGGTACGGCATGCGTCTTGCGAATCCGTGAATAGGCTCCTTGCACTGACCTCACATCGCATACTTTTCAACACCATGAGAAAGGAAGAGAGAGAAGCTGCTTTTGTAAGAATTTTGAGTGACAGGTTAATCTTCTATAATCTTCTGGGAGGAGAATAGCGACGCCTGTGCAAAACTGGGAGGCTCCTGATAAGAGGGGAGCTCCTTCTTCCCCTTTTTTCTGGAGGTCATCGGAAATGACGTCATGTGCAGTTCTGGTTCACGTGTAGGCGAGAGCCATGACAAGCTCTTCTGTTTTCTTTCTTTTCCCATTCTTTGTGGGATGGAGTCGCTGTCAGTTACACACACCTGTCCATCACCACGGCCACCACGGATTGTTTGCCGTTGTAGTTGGCTCCTCCGGTATACACCGTCGTGGGGATTCGGGGAGTACGTATCTTGTGCTCTCGCTTCTTTGCGGCCCCGGTGCTGGTTCGGGCGCATGTTTCCAGAGATTAAGTGCACAATCATGCGTTGACGCCGTGATGCCGGTATCGGCCGCGGCCGGCGCTGGTCTCGCGGAACCAGCTTGAGTTTGGTCAGCACTTTGTGGCCCGTTTGTGCGTGAGCGAGCGGTGCCCTTTGATTTCACAAGTTGTCCTCAATTAGTTTCTCCAGGGTGTTATGTCGCCCCACACAGAGCAACCAGTCTATGAATGCGTTCATGGGTTATCCGAACGCTTGTTTCAGCGTCCACGTACACAGAACCCCGCCTCTCCATCGCTAGTTCCCACCGCCCCTTCACTTACCAAATATTTGAGATGTCACAGCCCTGAGCATTTTAAGGCTAAACAGCCTTTCAGTAGGGTCAACCTGCGAAACGCTCATTCTGCCGATTCAGGTGCGGGGATGTGTTTTATCACTTCCACAATTATGTCACGCACAAAAAAAAAAAAAGAATGTACTCGATTAATTAAAAGTAAACATAATTCGGAATAAAAAAGACATAGAATATAAATACCGAATAGCTTATTTATTTTTCTATATAAAGCGGGCTCAAATTATGGCTATATTTAATTTAGGGTGAAATTTTACAATTAATTTAAATTGCTTGGAGAAAATAAATTAAACTGAAGTGGTACCTCTCGATTACACATGTATAAGACGGCAAATGTATTCAGTAAGCGACACTTGTTATAAATCCTAAGATACAAGGACTAGAGTTTGCCCTGTTTACCTCGTGTCCCTGCGTTATTTTGCGCAATTATATGCCTAACTAAAATGAACCATCTAGCCCAGCGACTTACCTTACTAAGATTCAAGGCCCAAAATATTGCACCAAAATGTAAAAAAAAAAATACAATATCTCCCTTTTTTTAATTTCTACTTAAAAAGTATATGGATGCAATTTAGGTGAAAATAAGAAAAGAGGGCGCGTACCATGCGTATCTAGGACCATTATTGCGAATATTTTCTTTTCTATTTACAACAGACTGCCTTAGTCTTATTTCACCAAAATGTCAAAGATACAATATCTGGGTTATTTGTTTGAAGTTTAGTTGAAAGAAAAATAGGCCGCGCGTCATGCGTTTATGCGATTTTTATTGTGAGTATCTTCTTATTCAGAACAAACTATCCCAAGCATTAAAATGCTCAGGGTAGTGACATCCCAACTATTGCTTGGTACGAAACGCGAGCAGCCGAAATGAAGTTCTTTTTTTAATTGTTCCATTGATCATTCATTCTTGTGGCAAGAAAGAAAAAAAAATGTACGCGGTCACTCGCCCCTCCTGCGTCGTATTTTTTCGGTGTGCCTCAATGGATAAATTTAAAAAAAGATCTTTAAACAACTATTGTTTACTTCTGCAATAGGACTAACCTATATGTAGATATTAATCTTTCTTAGGCAAAGTGCCAGTACCCACACGATTGTACAATGTGAAATGGAACTACACAACTAACTAAATAATGAATCAGCGCAAAAGTGGCGCGTAATTTTAAGCTATAAAAAAACGACAAACACCAGAGGTTATAAAACTTCCAAGCCTCCTTTTTTATCTATAATTCTCTTCGCGAACGTCATTGATTACCCTCGAAAGAATAATAATAAAAAAAACATGAATATATTTGGATGACAGAATCCGCAAAATGCTCCGCCCTAGGGCAGTGTCGGGGAAGACCCAGATTTATTGGCTTCCATTGTCAGAGGGGTTTCGCGAATCCCGGAAAGTAACAGAAGCGTTTTCAAAAAGCTCCACAAACGCTGTCAAGGTGACAAGGATTTCCCAGCTTATCCGATCATCATCTCTCGTGCCATTTCTTCAGCGCCTAGCAGCAATTCAAACCGAGTACTAATATCAGATGGAAACGCACGCGCTTGTATACGAAGCATGAAAACTACACCGAAGTGTTTCGCTTTTTATTCTTTGCCGAGTATTTGTTCTCAGGGACGCAGGCCTCTTCCTCTCTTTAGACTGGCGTTTCGTGTGACGACATATCCTCAGGCGCAAAAGTCATCAGCCCCTGAACGTCTCCTTCTTTTTTACATTATTATGAGGGCGTATGGTGTTCTCGATCCCTAAGTCGAAGACTATGAAATTTGTTCAACGTGTAATATTGAGGGTGCTTCTCAGAACGCCGGCAAAACAGTTCCTTCGAAAAGAAAGCACTGTGCTGAGAACAAAGGTTGATATCACATGGCGCTCTTTCAAAGGCCCTATTTAGGGAAATTATTATTTTTGGGTATAATGAAGTCAATATTGGCTTTCGAGTAACTACCTCTTTAAATAGTCGATTTAAAGGTAAGGCCTTTTTTAGAAGGTCCCTGGTCATCATTAAGCATGACTAAATCAGCCGTTTACAAAAGCATAAGTCGCGCGGCAATCTACGCCGTTACAAACCTAAATAGAACAAATTAAAAAAAAAAAAAAAACGCGTTTTTATGCACGCGTTTTTAGGCTTTGGACTTGTATCATAAGATGTGCCTACACCAGCGGTCCTCTTCCTCGTGGCCAAAGCGTGCAACCACCGTTTTACCTTCGTCTTAGAAGACAGTGAAGTGTGGAGCGTTCCGGCAAAATGAATGACTGTGCTGTTCACGTGACATTGCAAAAATAAGCTCTGATTCTTAGGTTTGCCTTCGTCATGCTCAATGCTTGCTGGCCTAATGTTCGCAAACATTGTTATAATGCTTGAGCAGATATCTGACGAAATTGACAGTTCAATAAAGTGTCCCAAAATTCCAAGTCGTTTCTCGATATTATTCTGAATGATCGTAGCTCGGAAAGATTATTAGTCAAGAGTTTTGTCAAAAACGTATACCTTCCGACAATAAACCGCACGCGTTGAATAACTGAACCTCCGAAGTTATTTCACAAAAATTCTAACTCAAACTCTTTAGCTACTTTCTTTTTTCCTCAGATCCCCGCAAAGCTTTTGCGCTAGTTTTAAATACCCGCTCAAGGAAGTAAAAAAAAAAGTTGTTGGAGACTCTTTTGCAGTTCGCACACATAGTAAACCCATGTCTATCCCGTCAAGTCACCCAAACAAGTCGAGCCGAGGATACTATGGACCCGGTCTTCATGTTGTGCACAGACGCACATACAAACGCACGCACACATACTATAAAACGCATACATACAACAATCTTTTTCGTGCGACGCAAACGCTGCAAGCACACAAGAATAAAAACCACGCACTCATGCACGGCTGCAGTCAAAGCAGGAGACACACGTGAAAACTTTTCCCGAAGAGACTCGCGCCAAGAACAGCGACTCGCACGATACTAAAGTCGATAAAAACTAACGAAAACAACACACACAAAACTCGTTGGAGTGATAAACACTCCGGTAGTCTTAGCGTCCGCGTCACCGCCGTGCCTGATGAGCCGAGCCAGAGCCACGGAGCCGAAATAAGAACCAAATCCAGAGCCAACGCGAGAGTCTCGGCAGACTCTGCTAATACCTGAGCTCCACCAGAGAAGGAAGAGTGTGAACACACTCTTCTTAAAGCTAAATATAGGAGTTCGGTGATGCAACGGATTGTAACGCCTACCGCTGCTTCTCCACTCGCAGGCAATTAAACAAACAAAAACAGAGTGAAAAAATCAAGTAGGAAAAGAAACAACAACGTCGCCACCTAGACAAGCTCCACCTGGCGATGCATTTCGAGGGATTAGTCTGGCAATGTGCTCCTGCGCGTTTTCGCCACAGGGATTTCTTTTTTTTTTTTTTTTTTTCTTATGGCTATCGTTTAGATCTTTGTTCTTTTGTTTTGCAACAAAACGCGCTAACCTGGGACGACGGAATGTACGCTAGGAGGGCACGTATCGTTATTATTATAGCAACACGCTCTCGTTTCCAGCACCAATTCTTAGAAAAAAAAAATAAACATTTTATAAAAAGAAAACCCAACGTTTAGATCTAGGAGAATATGAGGAGTACAGAACGCAGGTTAGAAGGAGAGTGGGGGAAGCTGAGAGCAAGACACATAAGCGTACGCTCTTCTTTTTTTATTTTTATTTTTGAGTAGTTTGGGGTGCATTGACAAAATAACGCGAGACCAAAGTTTTGGGTGATGAAACTAAAAGTCTGCGTCAGAAAAGTTTGACGAAAATGTAGCGAAAGCAAACTTTTGAGTGCGCAGCTGCCAGAGCAGTTCCACTCAAATGTCAAATGTTAAATGCGATCGCATTTGCTTTTCGGTACACCTTCTCCTTTACTTATCTTCCACTCGTTCATCGATTGCGGGAATCGGCTATTTGTAATACTTGTAATCAGACTTGGACGTAGTTCAACTACTCTACTCAAACTACTGTAGTTTAACTACTTTACCGAGTAACTTGGTAACTTTCAATTACAACTCTATTTGGGTAATTAGTAGTTTAATTTAACTACGTTTTTCAGGTAACTTCTACTCAAATTACTAACTACTTTCGAAATTTAATCCTATTTTTTTTTCATCACAAAAGTTTGAGTGCAGAAATAAATAAGACTTTGGCAGACTAAGTGGTATTCACGAACAAGGGGCCCCCTCACATTCCGTTCCCACGCACTTACACTCGGCATCCCTAGAAACTGCATCACACGCGTCCTTGGGCCAAGGTGGCGACGACGAGCAGCCAAAACATAACACCGGCGCGCACGAACGCAGTCAGAGATGCTTGACAAGCCTTGGTCGGGTGTTGACCTAATCCGGTAATGCACTCAAGCGCCGCGTTTCCAGCTGCAAACGTGAAAGACGGGGACACTCCGAGGGTTGTTGTTGTTTTCATGGTGTGCCTTTAGTGAGTTCTGACTCAAGTGGTAGGTTCCACGGTAGGCGCCACTGGGATGACCTCGCAGCTGGGTGCCTGTTCTCATGGTCGCCTCGTCGTCAGCGCATTCCCTTGCAAAGCGCGCACTTCCCCGCGCATAAACGCAGACACGAATAATCCGTTCATGGCAGCACGTTTCCGCTTCCAGCTGCAACTGTACGAGCGCCGATGCTTGTTCACGTAATCCTTCGCGTCCTTCCGACCTTCCACGCCAGGGAGACCTCCTCTTTGTTGAAAACGTTTTACTTGTCAGGGCGCGTCAGGATACCGTAGTCGCCGGCGAAGATTTCGAGTCACCCTTGGGAGATCCTTTTGTTAAACCCAACGTCAACGGCAATTTTTTTTTTTTTTTTTTTTTTTTTTTTTTTTTAAGTGGCGTGGCTATAACATTGCAACGAGACGCGCATTCGTCCGGATGTTCTCATCGTCGGGGCGCGAGACTTGATACCGTGACGGTCAGGTGCACTCGCTCGGCGAAATCTCCGAACGTCGTGAGAATAAAGAGGGGCCAGTCATAACAATCTCAACTTTCCGAAGAAAAAAAGAAAAAAAAAGGAGAGTTTGTTATAAAAGACCCTCTAGCCGAGGCAAGCCTCACATGTTTCGTCATGGACACCAAAGATGCCGACACTCGCTCACCCGACCCTGCACAGCCTGCTTCTGAAATTGAACGCTGTCTTTGCATCCAGCGCCACGGTGGAACGTCTTTTTAGCTTGACCGAGGACGTTATTAGAAGGAGAAGAGGAAAACTCTCCGATAACAACTTTGAAAGACAATTGCTTCGGCGAGCAAATAAACTATTTTGAAAGTCATAAAATGACTGCATTTATTTCCGGCTCGCAGGGTTTTTCACTGATCAAAACTTCTGTTCATTTTGCTGCCACAAAAACATCAAAAGTAACTTCGAAAGTAACTTCAAAGTAATTCGCTACTTTTTTACAGTAGTTAGTAGTTTACTCAATTACTATTACAAATGCGTAATTTCCACTCTACTTCAACTACTTTTGGCGTCGATACTCAGTAACTTAACTTAACTACATTTTTTGAGTAATTTGTACATGTCTGCTTGTAATCTACAGCGCACAAGAACCACTCACACCGAAATGCGCGCACCAGTAAAAATGAATCACTAAATAAGCGCTCTGAATGAACGATTCATTTTTCACTGGTGTGCTTGTTTGAGTGTGAAATTCGAATGGTTTTTGTGCCCTCCTCCTCTGCTACGTATGCCTGGGCAGAGCCTCCTTTATACTCACAAAGCCTGACAGTGCGACGAGGGAGCCATAGACTGCCCGGTTGCAGATTTGGAGCGCGAGGATCTGGTAGCACAGAGCATCAAAGAGCCATTTCTCGGGGAACCTGGACGTCAGCGCACAGCTTTTGCAGCGGCGAGGACCCGAAACACACTCGTTCGCTCGGGAGAATAGTGTTTCAACGTTTCGCCGCAGCGGGGCACCAGGCACGTGGCTCTCCTCTCATCCGTTGTCTGCCATTCCACCTTTTCCATTTTGGTGACCGCTTCTCGTGGCAATCTGGCAGGCTTTGTCAGTATATAGGAGGCTATGGCCTGGGGTCATGGGTAGCTTCGTGCGTGCGTCATCGAACTACGGGAGGCATAAGACGCGGTTGGCTCAGATCTATGGTAGAAGCCTGACGCTCGCTGGAAGTGCTCCGGTCTTCTTCAGATTACTTCTCAAGAGAAAGAAATGGTCGAATTGACTTTCTGTCTTCCTTCGAACGAGGAAAGGCATACGTCGCCACGGCTACGCTCCACCTTTAGTAGGTAAGGAAGTAGAGACAAAGTAAATCAAGAAACAAAGCATTCGTATTGATTAAAAATGCAAGGATGTTTCGTGCTCAGCTGATATCGTCTTAGTTGAATTAGCGGAATGTCTTCATAGACCAAATGTCAAACTGATGGTCGGATTTTGACATAGACCGCAGCGAAGCACTGCAGAAACGCAGCCCCACTATTTGGAGAATATTTGTAGACGTGTGAAGGATACGAAGAATTTTTGATATGACAGAACGGGCGGGTCGGTAGGGATAATTAAACTTGAGGAAGAAACCGAGAGTGAAGCACCATTGCGTGGTGATATAATTTCATTAATTGTGTCCGGTCGTCTTTCTCGTTTACTGAGATTCAATACTGTAATGTAACCTAGTTGTAGGAGTCTCGTATGAAGTATTTTGTTTCCGCAATCTAGATTCATAAGATATAAAATATTTCTCTTATCTTTTTTGACCCCCCATCTTGTTCTGGAAGGCTGCGCAGCATTTTCGTACGGCCCGGATTCGACTTTTGTTTTCTCCTTAGGGGGCAGGATCTCGTCAAGCTGCAAATTTTCAGCTTTTTTTAATGCCCGCCGCCCCTTTTTTTAAAGGCAAAAGAAATAAATGTTATTAGTTTTTTTTATTATTTAATATTTCTTGTTTTTAGCTATCAATTTAAATTTTCTTAATGCCCTAATTTCCCTATACCATTCAGGACGTCACAGCTCCCGTAGACATGTAAACGACGAGTATACTCTAAGACGTTTTAATAAAAAACGATTTGTTTGAACCGTTGTATACAAACTCATATACAGTGTTCAAAAATGACGTTTCATCAAATTGACGCTGAAAACAAAATAATATTCTGAATACTTTTTGACTGTACTTGGCGTTAATTTAACTCTAAGAAAATCACAAAACAAAAACAGATCGGAAACTACATTTACCCACTCTAACAAAACTGTCATTTCTCAATTTTTTTTTTTCGGGAGGCATTTTTTTTTTTTTTTTGTCTTTTTAAGACGTCAAACAAAAAAATTAAAAAAGAAAGAACAGCAGGCTTGCAGCGCGTTAGCGTAGAGATACGAAAGAAGCAAGACCTCAAACACACGAAAGTACACGAAGTAAAAATATATAAATTTACAAGAAAGCGGGAAACAACAGGAACAACCGGTGTAACGGACAAGGGTTAAACTCACAACAACAAAGAAAACTTCATAAACACCGCCATCATGGAGCAGCTCGGGATCTCAGCGGACCTAGGGCTTCGTACATATCTCATGTTTGGCCACTAAACGATATTGTGACTTGTGATTTGTTTTTTAATCCTCATGTTTTGAAAAGTGTATATTTCTTCTTCTTTTAGGATTTCAAACTTCGTCTGCTCGTAGCCCGTCGAAAACTGAAAGGGAACTAAGGCCTTGTCAAACACCTAGGCCTTTTAGACTTCGTTCCCCTTTCCAATACTGTACGTCAAACACAAATAAAGAAAAACACAAGTTTCAAACATCGCCCTGCAATCCAGTAATAGCTACTAAAAAATATATTTTGTTTGGTGCCCGAGGGCAAGAAAACTATTTAGCGGATTCGCCGTATTTCAACCAACAGAACCATGCCACGCATCCCTCTAGGAAAGAAGGGAAGAAAGGTACCATCGTCCGAGGAAGTATCTTTCCGTCCTTTAGCTTCGTTCATCTCTTGGAACAACATCAGGGAGTCCGGTTTACGGCACCGAGTCCCCAGGGACCCGTTGTGCCGAGACGGCCAGGTACGGCCGTATACGTTGACGCCGCAGTGCTTGCGTTGTCCAAGTCAGGTCGTCTCTACGTCGGGTGTTTCTTATCGGTGTGCAGGCGGGCTGTACGTCCGATTCTAACGAAGGGATCGAAGATAAAACGGGTCTACGGTATTTTACGGACTGTACGCTGTTTAAAAGCACGTCCGTATTTGATCACACCAAGTGTGCGCAGAGACCAGATCCACCTGAAGCGAAGCTTCTCCACATGCGCCATGCCGACAGCAGCGCCACCGTAGTGGCCTGACGTTAAAGCCGGGCGCTGGCGTGTAGTCCGCGCTCTGTACATATTTAAAAGTTGAAATTTTAGGTGGCGCGGACTATCTGCGGGTACGGACTATACCAGTATTTTTTTTTCTTAAGACCTGCTTATTGTTACGGGACGAGACTTCACAGACCTTGTGAAGGACAGATCTTATTAATTTCTATGTGGTATAAGATATGTTCCCGTTAATAAAGCGGACGTTTTTATAAAAAGGGACATAATTTTTAGACCGAAATTTATCGTGGCGGATTATACAGCGGGTGCGGAATAATAAAGAGTTTTAGAGGATCTTTCCGATGACCCCGATGACCATACCCGATAACGGTATGATGCATGCGCAAAAGCGCCGGTGGTGTATCGGGTAGGTGCTGTCATCGGAGTCATCAGAATGATCTACTGATACTCTTCATTAACAGGAAAATACTGTAATTATTCTGCACCCAATCCGGGTAAATAATAATTCGAAGTTGCAAGCGTTTGTGACAGAAAATGCGTGATTGATGGAAGAACAAGTTTTGTTTACTTATGTGACACGACTGTAGAGTTTTCGGGTCTCCTGTATCTAAATGTATTTCCTGTGTCTAGTATCTAATTCTCCAGTTGCATTTATGAGCTAGTTGCTAGCCTCGATAGTACGTATTTTGTTGTCCTCGATGCGCTTTTCTTAAGAAATCTCTCCGTTTACAAACCTGTGCATATGTCCGCTTTTTTTTTTTAGGAGGACAATGCAAACGTTTTGTGCGTGACTGCATTGAATTGACTTAGATTGAACTTTATTTTCAGCAACATTATGCCGAGGATACCGGACTCAAAGCTACCATGTGCTATCTTTATGGGGTCCGGTGCCATTGCACGTACAGGGAACGCATGATTTAAATACCATCCTATTTAAACATTTAAACTGTAGCAACCATCATGTGAAAAGAAAGGTGGAAGATGTTATTTGTGACAAGCATCACCGGAGTTTCAAGATGCCTCGTTAAGAGAAAACTAGAGTCGGTTGTACATCGGCGATACAGCTTTAATTGCAAAAACAACAGTGCCTTCTTTTTTTTTTAAAGAGATATGTGCATTTAAATAAAACATAGAATAGCTGCCTTTTATATATAATGTGGGAGCTGTTTCCAGTGTTCCCCATCGCCTTCCGTTTTCCCCCTCCCCGCGTCTGCACTGTGCACATACTTTCTCCCCCCTCCCCCATGATGTCACGTGTCCTAGTTGCCGAGGCAGGTCTGACTTCTCGCAAGATGTCAACCAAGGGCAAGGGTCACGTGGCCATAGAGGGCACTGCGGACAAGGAGGCCAGTTGACAAAGAAGAAAGCGGCCGATGCTGGTTCTCTCTTGACCGGACTCCCGACCGTGAAGTGCCTGGCTGGCGCGGACCCACGGAGACGTCGGCAGCTGGACAGCCTCCGTGGGTATTGGTGCTGCCCGCCGCTTCCTGTGCATGCTTCAAGCCATCTTGACCACGAGGACGAGGGCAAAGGGACCCTCCTGTGACACCGGTCCCCCTCTGAACTACCAAGCGATGAGCCCTGGCAGGACGAGATCTTGCGAGACTAAACAGGTTTAAGAGAGATGGTCTGCGACATTCTTATATTCTGAGGCGATCTGTCGGGAACGTGGAAAACTCTTTGAGTATATGCAGCAACTCTTCTTAAAATAAATCCGGGCACATGGGCTTGAGTGTCTGATCTATTCCATACTGTGCTGTGCTGAATCTCAACTTAACACGGACTGAACTACGAGGCAGAGTAAAAAAATAACCGCTATTTAGCCATGAGAAAATCAAATCTAGTGATAGACTGCTGCGCTGCTAATCTGTGTTGACTGACCAGAAGAGGAAGCATAGAACGCCGGCTTAACGACTTGATGGGAAATGTCACGTGACCACAGGAAATTAAAAATGGCGACCCCATTGTTAGCATGCACCAGGGAGGACCAGCGTTGGGTTATCCGATTTTTGGGCGCAGAGGGCGAAAAACCGTCGGATATTCATCGCAGGATGCTGAAGCAGTACGGAGACGCCTGTGTAACGCTTTGGCAGATGTACGAGTGTAACAAAAAAAGCTTCAAAGTGGAGCGTCCAGTTTGACTGACGCACCTCACTCCGGCCGGGCTCGCACTTCAAGGATGCCGGATTTAATATCCGCTGTGGAACGGCTCATACACGGGAACCGGCGTGTAACCATCATAAAGTGGCTGGTGAATTGAATATTAGCCATGGCTAGGCGCACCATAATTTATGATTTTCTGCAATACCACAAAGAGTTTACCAATTTGGTGCCAAAAGAACTTACGCCTGACCTGAAGGAGCGGCGTGTGGAAGCTTGTGAGACGCTACAGCGAAGCTACGCAGTCGAGGGAGGTGATTTTGTTCGATGCATTGTCACCGCTGATGAATGCTGGGTACACTACTCCCAGCCAGAGAAAAAGCGAGCAAGCAAGGTGTGGCGACACACAACGTCACCAAGGCCGAAAAAGTTCAAGACAGTGCCAACGGTGGGCAGGCTAATGCTCACGGGTGTCTGGGATCATAAAGGCTCGATAGCTGAACAATAGATGCCTAAGAGACTCATTGCGAACAGTGCATTGTACTGCAACCTGCTTGCGAACCACTCGATGCCTGCAATCAGGTCAAAGCATCGCGGATTGCTCAGCTCAGGGGTGCTGCTGCAGCACGACAATGCGCGCCTTAACACGGCATGTACGAAAGCGCAAAAAATCAAAGGAGTGCGATTCGAGTGTATTCCACACCCACCATACTCGCCAGACCTCACACCGACTGATTTTTACCTGTTCAGGACCCTCAAAGCGGCTCTCGTGCGAAAGAAGTTTGATACAGATGATGACCTAAAAGCGGCGGTGCATTCCTGGCTCCGGAGTCAGCCGCGAGCTTTTTTGTTTTTCCGCGGCATCTGTGCATTGGTGAAGTGTTGGCGCACATGTGTCGAGCGAGGAGGTGACTATGTTGAAAAGTAATAAAGGGCTTTTCATGATATTTATTCTACCACCCAAATAAAACATAAATTAAGGTTTCTTTTTGACTTTACCTCGTATAAGGCTACGAGCACTCGCTTCTGGCGTTTGACCACGCCTTGGCTGGACGGGCTCTTACGCGGAATGGGGACCCGTCAAAACTACTCGATAGCGCGTGCAGCTTTTGCGGTTAGTTCATGTTAACTTAATGCAAAATGTAGAATTAATAAAGGTCGTCCGCCGCACTTTGTGTTCCGGCCAGACTCTGGAAGCTACAAACGCCTTGCGATTGCTTGGGCCTCAGACTCAATTGAAAGCAATACCCGATTTAGATTATAATGACATGTGCACTACAAAAATCACAAGAGAATGCTTATAAGGCAGAAAAAACGTATCCTAATCTCTATCAAGCCGTGCGTACATTGCTGATGTCGCCCAACCGAAAAGAACGAGCACGGCAAAAGGCCATGGGTAGAAAAGCTCCCAAACGACGAGTTATGGTAACTCAAGCACGCGTGACAACCTCACTCAATTCACACGCACCGAATTCGTTAAGCCGTACTATAACTCCGTCCCTCCCTAAGTTCGCAGCGCAGTGAAAGCTCTGCGCCTGCGTTTTACCAGTCATGTGTCTATGGTTTGCCACGTGATAACGCTCCCGCCCATACACGCGCGCAGATAGGAAGGTCAGGGGACGAAAGGGAACCGGTTGACTAGACCGGCGAGCCCGTAGCTTACACCGCACTGTCAGCTTAGAAGCGAATGGAGTATATAGCCGGCGACCGTTTCCTCCCTGCAGCAAGTCCTCTCTCCCACGCGATCCAAAACGAAACAAAAGCCAGCACGAGTTCCGTACTGTAGTCCGGATACGAGCCAAGTCGGTCTCCCGGAAAAGCACCCCTCTCCCCCTCCTCCTCCAGTGTCGCAAAGCGACATCTTTTCCAATCAAGCACCGGCAGGTCCATTTCCCCATTATCCCTTCCAGTTCCTTTCTCTTTTTCTTGGTCCCGGCTCTCGCTCCCGCTGTCTTCCGCACCCCGGACCGTAGCCCCCCCGAACACAGAGTGACCCGGCTCGTCACAATCACGATGTGTGTACACCGCCTCTATCTATATAAATATACACTCCCGTTCCGAGATGGCGCCATAGCTGTCTATAACACGGAGGTTACGACTTTTGGCCGCCGGGACCGGGCAGACGTCGCCCTCGGCCGTTCCATTAGGTGAGGACGGTCGTCAGGACACGGGCGCGGCGGACAGCACGACGGAACATCAAGATAAAGCCCGACAAGGCGCGAGGAAACTGCAGGCTCTTCTTTGAGGCCTTACAATGGAAACAACCTGAAATGTAACCCCGCTGGAGGGTGCAAGAAAAATAGGCCAACGTACGAGCATGTTACCCAGTAGAGTTTTGTGTTCGCAGCGTTTAACGATAAACTCCGGAAAAGTAACCATCGAGACGGTCAGATCAGAGTTGGGGGAAACCAAAAAACATCGAACTAACGCTTTCTTTAAATACAAAAAAAAGCAAGCTTTACTGAAAGATGTATTTATCAGCAACTTAAAGCCCCAGTCAGACTGCTCATACATCATACGAAAGACGATTATCTGCTGATGTGCCTCAAGTATATTTGAGGCATGTTTGCTTCCTACATGATCTGAACAATGTCTGCATGCAGATAGTTGTTGCATGACCAATATGACAGGACCTTCATACGAGGAAGAAACACGACTCAGACAATTTGTTTTTTGTACAACGCATTGCGTGTTTAGTTTTCTGCAGCGCACCTGAACGAAGAGAAGAGCGCAAGAAAGACGGCGTTAGTGACCACACTTAAACTGCAAACCTAAGACACAGCTGACCAATGCGTTCACCCATCCACGTGTAGAAGGAGCGGGTTCTGGATGGATGGACTAACAGGGGTGAAGCGTTTGAACCGGGTCATGTGTTGCGACACCTAGCCGCGGCACCTCGCTCGACGCAGTGAGGAATGAGAAGTGGAGAAGGCCGGTTCTAAAATCGTTGTCATATTTATTTTGATAAGAGTTTGTCATATAACGGACTTAACAATTGAGTATACGTTTATAGTGTACCGAGCTCGCTGCAGGTGACGCCAGAGCCTTGAGTTCAAAAATGCCACGTGCATGATTCAGGGATTTTAGTCCAGCACATCCAAGATATCTAAGATACTGAGATAAGTACTTCAATAAAATTACTTTAAAAAATCTACTTTCTGTCGATATGGTTTGTTCGCAAAACATTCTGAATGCACGTTTGATTGGGATCCAGGTCAGACCTCGGAGGACAACTTCACCATATGAGCAAAGCTCCTGAATAAACCCGACTTTCCCCTCCTGTACTGATCTTCGATGTACTTCGGAAATTCGGATACCAGAAATCTGAAAGCCGAATCTAATTATTCGGACAATCATAATTTGATCTGAATTTAAAAAAAATAAACAAATAATATTCTCACGCCCCTGCAAATTGTAATAAGGACCACAGGAGCAGTATTTAAATTGCTTACATATACTCTTTACCAGCGAGTGTTTTTTGTTTTGTTTTTTGTAATAAAGAAAAACGGCATATTTCGCACAGTTTTATTGTCGAATTCTGAGGTAAACGGAATGGCAAACCAAACCAAAACAAATGCGTCGTATGGCTGCAGACAAAAGAGACATGGCCGGTGCATGGGAGATATGCCCGGTAGAGAATGACTGCTACACCGTGCTTTCTAAGGGCGTACTCCTGTGATTTTACGAGGTACCTCAGTTAAATACCTTTTCTGGATCCCCTGCTTTTACTTTTTCCGGCATTCTAATTAGTATCGTCACGTTCAGAATAGTTAGTGTGAAATCGGCAAATACATATGATGCCAAAACAAACATTCAAATACCCCCGCGCTTTTCAGTGCCGTAACGTTGCTTGGGAGGCAGGCTTGCAGATCGAGCAGGCAGTCTATAAAACAGAGTACGCTGCGAGTTTGTTTCGTGCTGCTGCGCGGGTGCTGGGGCGAGCTTCCAACAACTACGTTCGACACCATCAGACTGCTTGTAATCAGATGTGAAGAAATTCTGCTGGAGCCACATTATTTTGTTGTTGCCAACCCTAACTTTTGAACTAAAAAATAAATAAACCGTTGAGCAACAAAATATTTAAGTCAATAAATCCACAAAAAAACAATAGTCTTGCATAATATAGGGAGTATTATCTCAGCAATATTTGTTGGTGTGCTTGAACAATTTTCAGGCATAGTGGAGACCATGAAGGAAACGCCGGAGTATCCTTTTCTAACGTGCCCATATATAGGCGCCAAACTGTACTGCAAATATTGCTTCGTGTAGACCGTTTAATGTTTATCCCACTACTTTATCATGTACAGAGCGCGACACTGTAAGCGCGAACAAGCGATCGCCGGTTTTTCCAGTTTTTCTCTTTCAAACCAAAGGATGTCATCCAAGTTATTATTGCTACGGAAAGAGCTCATTTAGTTCTATAATGTAAGTCATAAAATTTCGTGCTCGCTAATATTATTTAGAAGTAAAATGCGAAAATGCGCCGATGTCGTGTTCGCGCTAACAGTGTCGCGATGTGTACCATCTTGGAGGTGAACTTGTCATCCCGAAGTTTCCATCCAGAAGTTAGCTCGACTAACAGGAGTTTGAGATTTGCACAAGTGCAATATTAGATCGAACTCGCCGCCATGTTTTATACTGGCGCTCAAGCCAATCCCTGTGGATTCTGACCCACGGTTTGCTCGAAACAACGTCTTAATTAAGATATCGGCACTTTAATCTCCTCGCTCGCTCGCATCTCATGCTCTGTGTCAGTTTGTATTGGTCTAGAGCCTGAACCTTCACCCGCAGCAAATGCGTTCCGCTTGTCATTTCCCCATTTATCAAAATCAAACGTGCTTCGTCAGCAAAATAACAACGCCCGATCCCCTTTTTCCGGTCCCTACATAAACGAAAATAAATATAAAGGTCTAAATGAAAACAAAATTAACATTAATCTAAGTTAAACAACATGCGTCACTGAGAAGAATCCGCTTGCGAGGATGTAGCAGGAAAAACAAAGCATACCCCAAACAAACGACCGGTGGAACTGAAGCGATCACGTAACCCTACGAGTCAAGCGCCACAATTAGAAGGCGTTCGCTTCGACTCCCGTACACACCATAGACCGTGATTGATGTAGAATAGCGCCGACACATTGATGAAGAAGCCGACCGACCACCGCTTGCTCCGCGACGCGAGCGCAACGCATGTCAGCGCTTGCGAGACCTTTAATCATAGTTACGAGCGAACAGGCATTTTTTCCCTCTCGAGCGAAAGAACATAAGTCATACACGTCGCAGCATAAAACCATGCACGGAAAAGAGCGAACGTATAGAACGGATTTCAAACAGACGGACGCGGCATCACTTCACGAGCGATATATAAGCACGTAAATATGCACCTTGCCCTCCTCTGTGCCTAACGTTTCTGCGCACGCGATCGTGTTAAAATAAGCAACGTTCGCGATATACTCACAAATAGAGTCTCACTTACGTACACACACACACACGCACACACACAGCAGATAGGGGTAGCGTCTGCGTCGTAAGCAAATATGTGGCAGCCCGTTACAGCGTTTGACCATACGATAGACCGCAGAGGACGCTATAGACCAACACCCTCTTTTCAAAAAAAGAGTCGACGTTCTCCCCACGCTAAGTGCGCGTGCGCTGACACAAGATTCGCATGAGGTTACTGGTCTGCACATGCGCACTGCCCACAATAACGGCGTGACGTCAGCGCCGCATGTTGGTGTACACGTGCAACCCGAGCGACTACCAGCGCAGTGGACAAATCACGTGACTAGACACTCGGCGCGTCGCCGCGTTACCCCCCAAAAGTCACGTGACGCTCATGCGGCATGGGGTTGGCTTGGGTGTCTCGTAGCGTCCTCCGCGCTTCATGATAGGGTGAAACGACGAGGTGTACATAGTACAGGAGCGAAAGTAGCCCTGTGCGCATTGGGTGTACGAGGGGGTGGGGGGGTCCCCATC
Organism: Ixodes scapularis; assembly: GCF_016920785.2. Lineage (NCBI taxonomy): Eukaryota > Metazoa > Arthropoda > Arachnida > Ixodida > Ixodidae > Ixodes > Ixodes scapularis. The sequence goes on from NW_024609839.1 coordinate 27,363,307, forward strand.
GCGGGGTCATTTATTACGTGCTAATGGCGCAATGCGAAACCGAGCACCGATTAGTCAACACCTCGCACCCGCGCAAACAGCAACAGCCGTCGCGAAAACGAACCCACGGCTTTCGCCCTGTCATTCTAATTAACCCCCCTCGCATTATAATTGCGCGCCCGCGGATTTCATTCGTCGCACGCCATTTGCAAAAGCCCGGCTCCCCTCCCTCCCCGTTTCTTCAATTTCCCTCTCCTGGTTGAAGACGGATTTGGGGTTTTAGTTGGATTTTGCCTTTTCTTTCTTGTAAATTTTTCCCTTCATTTCTGTTTTATTTTTTTTTCGCCGCGTTGAGTTTTGTACTTCTTGAGCTGAGTCGGGGCAAGCTGTGCCTACTAAGTTGGGAAACTTTATAACTGCAGCACCTTTCCCGCACACAAATACAATACGCAATTGTGTTGTGTGTATATTTATTTATTTACATATATTACTACTTTCTCTTGGAAAGTGTCGTAGGGACTTGGTTTCAAGGGCCTAAATATAGAATGCTGCAAACATTTTGTAACTGTAGCCTACAAAACAAATAAGCACCTATTATGAGGACTGTTACATTTGACATATATGGCTCACACTGCGCCATGAGAGAAATCAAAATAAACTCAATGCATACCGCAATGAGAAAAAAAGAAAAAAAAAACACTGTTGCGGGCGCATCATCAGCAGTAGAAAAAATAAAGCAATTACGCTCACAGAACCGACTTACCATTTGGATACATCTGCTCAAAAGCATACCAAGCCGTAAAAAATTAGAGCATAATCGAGTGCGAGAGGGAGCTTTGCGGTGATGTGGCGGCCATATAATCCTATGCTCTTCCTACTGCAGATTTTTGCTTGACATACCATACGAGTGGGTTACGACGACTCTTCAAGCCTGCCAAGAGACGCGACTCTTCTTCAAGACCCGTCTGCGGACATGGGGAATACAAGTCGACTGAATTGTTGGCTTGTGGACTACCAAACCATTCTGACCGGAGGTTCTTTTGTTCTCTGCGGCACCGAATCTTCATCGTCAGCATAAAATACTTCATAAGATACCCCCGTCCTCTTCCCCCCTATTTAGTGCGGATTTCGTCAGTATGCGAGGCAGCTGTGCAGAAATGGGGCAATAATCTAATTCCATGCTCTTCCTACTACAGGTTGGTAGTCAGAATTCTTATCCAAAAGTCGAAAGAGGTCATCGTTGTGTATTCCTGTCTCGTCCAGGAGCCTTGTTAGCCTTGTGTTGTTGTGTCACAGACTCTATCGATGTATTGCGTACATTTATATTGATTCTGAGCGGTGATGTTGAACTTAATCCGGTACCTGTATCAGGGGCCCAGCTCGTGCAGTTTAATGATATGTTTAGGCTTCTCCAGGATGCCAACGCGCTCACTATTCGTTTTAAAGAAGGACAGGCAAATCTAATAAATTTCGTTGGTGAAATTTAAGAAACAATTAGCAACAGCAGATGGAAAGAAACGTTTACGGCTGTTAATGATAGGCAGACGAGCGTTGAACCGGAAACTTGGAAAATAAATGAATGTCCAAAGGAATTGCGCGTGGCCCAGTGCACTGCCGATGACGTCCGAAAGGAGAGTGCCCTCTTGAGTGAGCGCATGGATGACATTGAAGACCGATCGAGACGTAATGATTTAATTTTTCACAGAAATGAGGACGTTCCGTCAGAAACGTGGAATCAGTCAGAGGAGAAGAATGGAGCGATACTTCTACAGGGAATGAATCTGCAGGTTTCGGACGAGTGCGCAGCACGAGTGCGCAGCACGAATAGGTACGTTTTCAGGGAAGGAGTGCCGACCAATTATTCTTACGTTTATACTTTTGAAAGTCAGATACGGCATTCTGATGTCGAGAACAAAGGCAAAGAGTAGTGGTGTGTCTTATGACGAATATACTTCAGCTGCTACGCGTCTCGCTCCAAAGAAATTAAGTGCATTCGCTAAGACAGTGAATCTAAAAGTTAACTTTAAGCTACGTCCCAAGAAACTTCACCTAGATAACAAAACTTATGTTTACTTTTCTGAAAGCGATAGCGTGCGCGAATTCGGGGCTCGTGCGATAAGCAAACAAGATAATTTCCCTTGGCGGCTCTCCTGACCCAGCAACTACATCCACTTTGTCAGAGCACAGGAGAAATGACCGAGGTCATACTCCTTGCCAACCACCTAAAAACATGTCATTTTTTTACTAGTATCAGAAGCGTATTAAAACAACCGCGATGAATTATGTGGTGTTATTGACTCGTCATTTGCACATACAGTTGTTCTCATTGATACATGGCATTCCGAGACATTACGAGACAACGAAATATTTTATTTTGTAAAAATTAAAGATGTTTACAAATCTTTGTAACGAGAAATTAGAGCGCAGCTTTTGAGGAGGAGGCGGGGAGGCTACGGAGGGGAGGGTATGCTCTCGTCGTCCTCCGTACCCTGTCCTCCTTCTCTCCTCCTCCACTGCTCCTCGTTCTCCAGACTCCTCCTCTCCTCTTCCTCCTTTCCTCTTCCTCTCTCTTCCCCTCCTCCTCCGTATGTGATGTCAATTTTCTCGCTAAATCTAGCGACGAAACTGAATTTGTTCATACGTGACATGGCACCAAGTCAAGTGACGTCATTTTCCCCGCTAAATTCAGAGGGGAAACTAAATTGTTGTTCAGGTCGCGTGACGTCAATTTTCCCGCTAAATTCAGCAGGGAATCAAGTCGCTCTAGAGGTCACGTGACGTCAATTTTTCCGCTAAATATAGCGGCGAAACTGAATGTGTTCGTAGGTGACGTGACACCACGACATGTGACATGATTTTCCCCGTTAAATTTTTGCGGAGAAACTGAATTGGTGGAGGTCACGTGACGTCAGTTTTCCCGCTAAAGTTAGGAGGAGATCGAATTGCTGTTGAGGTCACGTGACGTCAATTTTCCCAATCAATCTATAGGAGAAATTGAATTTGTTTACAGGTGACGTGACACAAAGTCACGTTACGTCATTTTCCAAGCTAAAATTAGCAGGGAAACTGAAATGGTGTTGAGGTTACGTGGTGTAAATTTTCCCCATAAATTTAGCTAGGGAATCGAAGTGCTGTTGAGATCACGTAACGTCAACTTTCCCGCTAAATCTAGCGGGGAAACTGAATTTTTCAATAGGTGACGTGACGCCAGCGCCCGCCAGCTCGGAGTACGTGGGGCGAAAGCTCGCACCGGAGAACCCAGAGATCCTGCGTTCAATCTGCTCCCCCCCCCCCACCCCCTCTCAATATGAACGAGCATTGTACCGGTGTGCGGTCGTGTATCCCTACTGCGGGGTGTACGTGAAAGACCCCAAGCTTGCGGTTGTACTCCACTGGCTAAATTTCTCATCTACAGCTGGGAGACTCATCGCCCGTTGAGGCAGACCAAGTTCTGGGCTGTATAAACATACACACAACCCAATTTTTGTTTGACGTGACACCGGACATCGGACGTCATTTCTACCATTAAATTTAGCGGCTAATTGAATTGGTGTTCAGGTCACGTGACGTCAATTTTCCCGGTAAATTTCGTGCGGTTACGCCGATGGTGGCGCCGCTCAACCCGGAAACGGGCGCCCAAGAGCTGCGCTCTGAAACTCTAATGTCTACCGTTCCCAATGTCTTTGTTAGGAGATGTTAAATATCCAAACATTGTTTGGCACATAAGAAGTTATTTGCTAGTTTATTTTCGTCGGAGTGCTATGATTTCTTGAGTATGTGTTCCGATTTCAACCTATCGCAGCTAGGTGCCGAACTCAGAATGGTTACTACAGCGTCAGCAAATATCCTTGACCTTGTTCTAACTCAAACACCTGACCTGGTGTCCTTAATATCTTATCTACCAGGACTCAGTGATCACTGCTCGTTGCATATGTCTCCAAGTATTCTGAAGTGCAATCCAGCCAAAGAGGCAAAACGTATTTGGGACTACAGCCAAGCCAATTTTGACGCTAATAAAGACGCTCCGAGTAAGTTTGTTCATAGTTATTTTATGAACTATTTTGATTGTTCCGTTCAGGACAACTGGAATCTTTTTAAAAGTAAAGTGGTTTTCCCTATGAACAAGTACATTCCACTTCGATCTGTAACGTCTAACTTTAACTCACCATGGTTTAACAGATCTCTAAAAAGGTTTTCCATCAAGAAAAAGAGGTTATTTCGTGTTGCTAAACCTTCTAACGCCTGTGATCTGAGGGTTTGTTATCACAATGCCAAATCAATTTACTCAGCAGCTATTCGAAATGTGAAACAAGAGCATTTTAACCTTACGTTACCTTCCATTTTTGCTACAAACCCAGAACAAGTTTGGAAGGTAATTAGGAAAGAAGTCTTTAATTTCACTCAAATATTGAGAGAGGGTTGACGTTTCTAGTGATGATTTTGCTTGTGTATTTAATGTTGTCTTTATAGAGCCCTTCTGAAATGTCATTAATATGCCAACTTATGCATTTGAGGGGTGTGGTGTTTTTTGTTTTTTTTTTTGCCAAGGGAGCCAATTCATGTTGATCCTATTGGTTATTAAAATAATCGATAACCTAAAACTCTCTTCATCTGCTGGCCCTGACGACATTAACTGGAAGTTTCTAAAAACACACAAAACTTATTTCTCCTTGATACTTTTGTCAATTCTCAATCGCTTGGGCTTGGAGTGTTGCCCGGTGATTTGAAAATAGGGAAGGTGGTGCTTTGGATAAAGGACCTGTTTTAGACATTCCCAGTATAACTATCAACCAACAAGATTCGCCTGCATTCCATGTAAGGTACTAGAACACATTTATTATCAACTAGTTTATATTTTAGAGTTTAACTTCTGTTTTAGTACCGCTCAACATGGCTTTATCATTTACCTTTATCGTTGACTCATAATTTACACGTAGCTCTACACAGAGGGTCCCAGGTAGACTGTATATTTCTAAACTTTTCCAAAGCATTCCATAAAGTTTCTCACAAGCTACTACTACTAAAACTTAAGTCTTAATAATGGTGCAAATGTTTTGTCCGGGATAACTTGTTTTTTCGCTAACCACTATCAGTTCGTAACCGCTAACGATAAAACAACTCCCCTTGTTTCCACCAATTTTGGTGTACCATAAGGTTATGTATTGGGCCCATTATTGTTTCTCATATAGGTCAATTATTTGCCATGTTTCATATCTTCTTCAATTAGCTTATTCGCCGACGATAGTGTTATTTACCGGGAGGTTACTAAAACTTTGAATATTCTGAATTTACAAGAAGTTCTGAACTCAGTCTTCAGTTGGTGTGACTTGTGGGGGATGGAACTTAACTCGACTAGATGCCAAGCCACGAGAGTATCGCGTAAATCTAAAGCTCCTTGCTCCTATTTTCTTGAAAACGTCGCCTTACTTTTCGTATCTTTATACAAATACTTGGGTGTTCATTTATCTGCAGATATATCCTGGCAGACACATGTTGATTATGTGATTATAGCGCTAACCGCATGCTGGGTTATCTTAAACGAAATTTCTGTCTTGCTCCTTCATTTTTCATAGTAGCTCTGTTTAAAAAACTTGTTCGCTCTAAATTACAGTATGCTTCTGCTATCTGGGACCCTTGTGATTCTAAACTAATTAATGCTCTAGAATCATTACAAAATCGCTCTGCTTGTTTTATTCTTAACAACTATCATCGAACCATCAACGTAACCTCCACGAAAGCCACTCTACCATTGCCTAACCTTGCCTTACGCCAAAAAATAGCTCGCTCGTGACTCTTTCATAAGATATACCATATTAATCCATTACTTCACAATCAACTGCTGAATCATGAGGTATATGTTTCATGACGCATGGATCATATATATAAGGTAGGCATTCCATAATGTGAAACTAATACATTTGAAGAGCCATTCATCCTGAAAACTTCTGTGGACTGGAACCATCCACTGATTATCAAAGTGTGCTAACCTCCCCCCTCCCCTCTGTAATGCCAATGGCCTTGAAGTATTTTAAATAAATCAATAAATATAGTGTATACACAGGCAGCGAGGGCTTTCCCAATCCAAAATTTATGCTCCGAAAAAAAATGAGAGCGGAAAGTTAGGCAGTTTTAATGAACGTCTGGCGTCTCAGCTGTAGATAAGAAATTTCGTCACTGCAGTAATGAATGGCAAAAAAAGAGTGCAAAACACGGAAGACAAGTCAAGTAGTTTGCACACACAGCGCTGTGCGCGATACAAGAAATAAACATTAGACTAAAAAAAGTAGACCAAAACAAACACCCGATAACATACTCCTTCATCATGCCGACACACGTCTGTGCAGTACCAGTGCAAGCCTGGGGTCTTTAACGGCATCACGCAGTAGATTCACGACTGCAGGCCAGTACGAAGTTCATCTAGGTGGAAACAAGCAGAGGTGGGGATAGACCGACCTCACCAGCCGAATTGAGTTCCCCACCGCTGTCACCGTGAGTCGTGGCATAGCCTTTTCTATCCGCGACTCCAACTAACTCTAGGTGGCGCCACTCATTTTCCAAGATGGCGGGTTTAGTGAGGGTCAGAGATGCGTGCCGCTGTTGAGCCCGTTTAGTGTGCTGGCTTCACTGAGCGACATAAATTATTTCTGGTAATACAAGGAAGCTAATGTTTTATGAGCGCAGGTTACCCCTTTAACCTGAAAACAAGAACGGTGTTAAGCGTATTTTTTACGGAAGGATGCGCGTTTTAATTCTGGAGCGAAACCGAAACTTACCTCTATTTTGGATTTAATTTCTCTATATAGGCCTTAATTTCGAATTATTTCACGACTCAAGATGTGTCTCACATCGTAATTATTTACTTAGAAAAATTGTTCGCGGAAACTTTATTTTGCGACATATTGTTCGATCCAGGGTGACGTTTGTAGTTGCTGAAAAAATCAGTGCTGATATCTGTGCGTTCTCGCAGCCTTTCTCTCGCTCAGATAATTGTCATGGGAAATAATGACAATTATTCCAGCACAAGAATAAGAAAATAATTCTAATTTTTATAATATGTCCACGAAACGTATAAACTAATAAACGCTGCTCTCACTGCAACAACCCAAAGACGGAATCCGAGTCAGACAGCTGAAGTGTGTGTGTGTGTTTATAGCACCGCGTGACGTGTAGGACTTCATATTACATCCATTGTTTGACTGTTTGTCTATCTTGATAACTATGTCAGAGTTTTTCATATGCTAAAAAGAAAACAGAATTATACCTTTCTGGAAAGACTATTATGGTTAAATAGCGTATTCTCGCGATCTTGGCGTTAATTGGAGGCATACTTTGCCGCGATTTGTATTAATAATAATAATATTAAAAGTAACATATTTGAATAAGTAATTCTTCAAGTTCTAATATAATTTGTTGCTTATGATTTAATTTTAAACGCGCGAAGAAATATGACAATAAAAACTGTACTAATTATCATCACTGGTTTCAGTTGCTGCATTTTAATTACCAATAAAAAAATAGTCTAAAATCAATGAAAACATTTTAGCGAATGTGAGAAATCCATGTAAAATTACATTAATTGTTAATAAAGTATATTGTGCTCAATGTCGCGACTTTTGACAACCGGCGAAACGACCAAAGTCGCCGCCAATAACCTTCCAAACCAAATGCCCAAAAATAAAAAAAAATAAAAAAATAAAAAAAAAAATAAAAAAAAAACTTTTTTTTTAATTATTAGTTTTTTTATAACATTTATTTACTTTTGTATTTGCTCGCCGTTGTTTTGCCAATCTCAACCTTTCCAGTTCGAAGGAACGCCTACCTGCTTGCACGTCTGGTCACTGCAGCACGTTTCGTTGGCGTTGGAAGCCGGTGAAACAGTTGTGAGTTTTAATATTGCGTAGACGAGCGAACTCAAGCCCTGTGTGTTTGCGTTAGCTTTACGTGTTCTACACTGCGCGTGCGCGGAGCCCGAAACTGCGGTCTTGGATGGCGCATGGCGATGGGGCGCACGCACAACGTGGGGCACGGAACTCTAACGCAAACGCATACCGCTTGCGTTTGCTTCTATACGCAATACTAAAACTCTCCAGTAAGGTACAATCCCATACCGGCTGCAGCACTACGTTGGGACAGTGAAGAGTCTTGTTTACATTCGGAAACGACATTTCGCGAGCCATGATCGCGAGCAGTTCCGCCATGCCCGCTGAGCAGGAGAGTCGGGGAACCCTCACTAGAGCGCTTCCCGTTTCTGCCGCGGGAGGGCGAGCGTCGAACTGGAGACGCGAATACTGACCAGTGTTGCGGAGTTGCCCCTCCGGAGTTGGAATGATTCCGGAATCATTCCGTATTTTCTCGACCCCAGAATGGAATGGGAATGGAATGGCGGCAACGTTGAGAAGTATGGAATGGGAATGGAATTAGATGGCTTTGGCCCGGAATGGAATGGAAATGGAATGGGCTAAGTTGTTTGTATGTTTTTATTTATTTATTTATTTATTTACGTCCAGCTATACCGAGCCAATCAGCGAGTCAGTTGTTCAGAAATAAAATGAGCGGGAAACTGCGAACCCGCGTAAGGCCCTAAAGCGGTATTCACACGAGGGAGAAATTCCGGGGATTTCTCCCCGGCACGTGCATTCCACGACGAAAACGACAGGCTTTGCGATATGCAAAAGCCTCGCGTTTTCACCTCGTGATGCGCGCGTGCCGGGGAGAAATCCCCGGGATTTCTCCCTCATGTGAATACCCCTTAACAGACTTATATGCAAAAAATTGCAATAAAAAAAAGCGTCATAGCGAAGAACAAAGGGGGGAGGGGGGGGGGGGGCGGCGGCGGTAGCGCCTTTCACAATTGAAGTTCAACACATATCCGAATGCGTCTGCGCCTATAATATTGCACGGTTCAAGGGTACGTCATCAGCCGAGGTGAACGTGACCCGCATCTCTGGTATTCCGATACCCATAAAGGAGGCCAGACGTGGCCTCGCTGTGCGGACCCAGACTTCGTACACCTGCGACTCGTCTCGAGCGCGCTGTTTCTCGGAGAGCTCGCTCCTGTGCCGGCCATCTCAGGTCGCAATTCACGAGGTCTCTGTTTGAGTGATGCTAGGCGAAACTTGAGGACTGTCATTCATGCGTCTGAGGCGGAGGGCCGGCAAGTAGGTCCGTCACAACAGGGATGCCACCGTATCGATTTTTCAACCATAACAACAGACTTGTGCTTCAGAATGCTTCAGGTAGTCCACTTTTCTTGAAAATTCTTAATAAAACTGCCTACATGGTCTTCAACGAAATCACTTCCAACAAAAGTACGTACTGTCCTTTCAAACAGCAGCGTGGATAAAGTTTCATGTTCAAGGCAACACCTACAGACACAAGAATACTATAGTCGGTTGCAAGCTAAGAAAAAACCGGAAGTGCCTCTCAGAGGAAAATGTAATCCTACGCCGAGAAACGCCAGCCAATCGTTTTCATGACGTCACGATTCCGTGGACCAATCGCTATCCTTTTGAAAAAAAAAAAAAGCTCAACATGGCTGCTGGCCTTAGCAACGCGACGCTAGTTTCTCGTGACAATTATTCTGCTTTTTTGCACCGTGTATTACGTGCCCGAGGTTACGCCACGAAATCTTAATGGTATCGGCTTGCGTTTGCAGCAGTTTTTGCGCGACAACGTGAGAATCCAGCGACGCTATCGCCAACGAAAATTTCGAAGCGGGCGCGAGGCTTAGCACTGCTGAGAGGTGAGAAGCTACGCCGGACGTGGTCTCCTTCGTTGGATTGTGCTTCTTGGAGAACCGCTTTGGTGTCGCCGGTAAGGCTGCACCAGGCTGTTTCGTCCAAGAAGAATCAGGGGAATCGCTTTCCGGTGTCACCTCAGTGGGATCCATGACGGAAGACAAGGAGAGCGGGGCGTGGTGGTGGTGTCGATGACTTGGGAGGGTGCCGATTTGTCAAAACCCGAAAAGTATAATTATTCTTGTTTTCTATTCATTCAACAAAATAAAGGCACACATTTCGTGCGCAAAGCCCACAAAACTAAGTAAATCACTAAATATTTATTATTTGCAGGAACTATAAGTGCTTCGCTTTTCCCAACGGCTTTCCCTCAATCGAAGGCGCTGGAAGACGGTATGTTAGACAGTATCTTGGACAGAAAATGAATTGGGAAGACGGTACATTGGACATAACTTTCTTTCTTTACTAAACAGCTATTTCGTTGACAAAAACGTATTCTAACTTATTTAAATGTCCTGAATGAATTAAATAAATAATGTAGTAGTTTAAGACACATTTCCTGGAGGAAGAAAAAGCAACGTTGCTAGCGAACTACTTTCTCGACGGCGGAGGCACTTCAGATGGGCGCACTGCGCTTGTGGGTGCAGCTAAAAGATTGTTCTTAGGTTGCATCCGACTATAGCAATACTAGTTCCTCCTACCATGACGTCAAGGGATCAGTGCTTACAAGGATGGAATTTATTTAGAGGTTGAAATCTTTTCGCATCACTGATCAGAGAGACAGGATGCCAGGGAAGGGAGAGCGGTCAATCCTTGATGGGACGTTTTTTGAACCCATTGAAGACTCTTCGTCCGTAACCCCTACCTTTCAAGGCAAAGTGCCAAGCCTGCGGGAAAGTAATTTCGAGACAACAAAAAACCTCCACTTCAAGCTTAAAGCCTCGTCTCAGTTGGCGTCTCAAAGAAATTTGAGAAATGTATTGCATTATCAGCATTTGTATTTCTGCACTCCCTAAAAGGTATTCTTGTATTTGTATTCCGAAAGTCTTGTCGCCTCTTTTTAAAATGTATTTCCGATACGTATTGCGACACATTTTACAGATACATTTGAGACTTGAGCATCACTATTTTAGTAACTATTTTTATTTATCCCAGTATTTGTATTTCCAAATACATTTTTGAATATTTCTGCCAAAACCTGCAATGCAATGCAGCTGTTAAGGGACACTATTAACGTTTAGTAATTAGAGGAATGAAATGGAACGATTCGGCCATTCCAGGAGTGGGAATGGGCACAATAAACTGTACGGAATAACCGTACAGTTTATATTGGTGGCGTGTACAGAGCCCCGAATTCGCCAGTTGAAATGCTGTTAAAACTAAGGGGCTACATGGATTCCAATTTACGTTACGGAGACAACATTTTGTTACTGGGAGATCTTAATTTACCTGGGATTGACTGGTCATCATATTCTCATGGAACGGCGGAAGTAGCTAGTTGCGATCAATTATTAGAACTTGTATTTTGCTATAACTTATCCCAGGTGGTAACAGATTACACTAGAGTATGTTCAACAACGTCAACAATTTTAGATCTAGTTTTTGTTTCCGAGAGTTTAAAACCATATTTTTCGAAATGTGAAACCGAAGAAGGCCTATCCGATCATAGGATGGTACTCGTCTCATTGAATGTTACCCCAGAAAAATCGCACAGTCATTCAAGAAAGATGTTTTTGGATTTTAGAAGTGCTGATGATGTAAGCGTACTTGATTGCCTTGAACAATCGTTTGATGATTTTATGTTTCTTTACCAATCAGATGCTAGCCCAGACACGTTATGGGACTATTTTTCAAGCATGACGTTACGGTGTATTGAGCGATTTATACCAAAGCGCCCTAAAAAAATCGCGAACAAAAATCCTTGGATTACAAGGGAAATAATCCACGCAAAACGACAACTGAAGCGGAGACGAGCGAGTTCACATGGTACAGGTGTAGAAAAAAAAACTTGCATTCAGCGATTGAGTCGGGAGCTGAGGCGTCTAGTTAGAGAGTCTAAAGAAAGGTTTTATAGTATAACACTTAAAAAATTCCTTAGCGAGGCACCTGAGAAGTTCTGGCGGTACGTCAACCCTTCGGCTAAGTTCCAGCAGCGTGCCTCTGACCCAAAAAATGAAAAGCAGAGCGTTGAAAATTTTAGCACTTTTTTTTCATCCGTTTTCACCAACGATGATGGAAATTTGCCAAGCTTTAGTGATTCTTCCAACAATCCTCCCATCAATAACTTAGATATAAGTGAGCAAGGAGTTTTTAACCTTCTACTTAACATCGACTCAAAAAAGAGCCCAGGTCCAGACGAAATTCCGAATGAATTTTTAAAAAGGTATGCTGAGTGGGTTTCTAAATACCTTACTATCATCTTTAGATTGTCTATGAGTAGCGGTTCTTTTCCCAGCGCTTGGAAAATAGCAAAAATTATTCCCATCCACAAGAGCGGTAGTGTTAATGACGTCTGTAACTTTCGCCCCATTTCCCTTACTAGTACATGCTCAAAGCTCCTTGAACATATCATACCTAAACATCTACTGGCTTACCTTGAAAAATATGACATATTATTTAAATCGCAGCATGGTTTCCGCAGAGGTCTTTCCACGACTACCCAGCTCATAGAAACTGTTCATGATCTCTCTCAAAGGATAAACTGTCGTGGTCAAACTGATGTAATATTCCTAGATTTCGCAAAGGCGTTCGACAAAGTATCTCACCCCAAATTGCTATTGAAAATCAGTGCTGTTTTTAAGACTCCAGCCATCACGAAGTGGTTTTCCTCTTATCTTTCATCACGGAAACAGTACGTTAAAGTTGGGGGTAGCAAATCCACTATGTCCCCAGTTGTTTCAGGCGTACCCCAGGGCAGTGTCTTGGGTCCTCTTTTATTTTTGATTTACATTAACGATCTGCGCAATGACATCTCGGTTCCAATCAGACTATTCGCCGACGACTGTGTGATTTACAATAAAATTGAAACATCGGCTGATCAAGTCGAATTAAACTGTAACTTAGAAAAAATTAAAAAGTGGTGTCAAAATTGGCAAATGGTGCTAAATCCTGAAAAATCTGTCTTCATGTCTATTACGAGAAAAATAAATGTTTTGGCTTATAATTATTGCATTGCGGGTGCTGAGTTGGAGAGAGTTAAAGAGCATAAATACTTAGGCTTAATATTTACTCCTGATCTAAAATGGAACACTCACATTGATAACGTATGCATCAAAGCTAATAAAGCACTGTGGTGCCTTCGACGAAACCTCGCTATTGCAACTCCTGAAATAAAAAGTCTAGCTTATAAGACACTGGTAAGACCCGTCATCGAGTATTCTAAAATTGTATGGGACCCATATACAGTCACAAATTGCAATAAGCTGGAGAAAATCCAGCGACTCGCATCCAGGTTTATTTTTAATAAATACAGCCACGTTCATTCCCCCACAAAACTATGTGAACTTGCCAATCTTCCTACATTTGAATCAAGAACGAAGTATGAAAGGTTAAAGTTTCTTTTTCAGATTATTCATAATTGCGTAAAAATAAGGAAGTCCGAGTACTTTGAAATTTCCTCCACCGAATTCTCAAGACATCGTCATAGCATGTACATTCCTAATCCATCTGTTAAAAACGATTGCTTTAAGTACAGTTTTTTTCCGAGGGCTATTAAAGATTGGAATATATTACCTGATTCTGCTGTGTCATCTATGTCGCTAAATGAATTTCTGGACCGTGTCAGTGATATTATTGTATGTGCTACAAACTAAAACCACTACAGCTTGTGTAAAGAAATGTTTCACAACTACGAAGTGATATTCGTTTCGTAAACTGCCGAAATGACGAAGCCTCTCAATATGTCTGTAACCTTTGTGTATGCTTGCGTGTAAGCGTACATGTTTGTTTGTTATTGTCCTTTTTTTTCTCCACCCCTGTAATAGCCCTGTGCAAGGGCTGACAGTATCAATAAATGAATGAAATGAAAATGAAATGAAATGAAATGTCCCCATTCCTAGGAGTTGAAAGGAATGGAATTACCAAAACCTCTAATTCCCCGGAATGGAATTGCAATGGAATGGGGGTGCCCATTCCGCAACGCTGATACTGACAATGCTTGGCAGATCGCCACGAAAAGTAGCCGCCGAAATTGAGAAGGTAAAGTGGCCGGCAACGGATGAGAGGAGAGCCATATGACGGGCGCCCCGCTGCGGCGAGAAAGCCGAAACACACTTTTCCTGAACGATGGAATGTACGCTCGTGCTCCTCGTGTTGCTCGCGCTTCCGCTTCTTTTCTCGTCGGGTGTGAAAACCATGTTTCGGATCTTCGCCGCTTCAATAGCTGTGCGCTGACATCCAGGTTCCCCGAGAAATGCTCTGTGCTACCAGATCCTCACGCTCCAAATCTGCGACCGGGCACTCTATCGCTCCGTCGTCGAACTGCCAGGCTTTGTGAGTATAGAGGAGGCTATGGTCATGGCAACGGTAGTCTTTCTGCACACGCTACAGCCCCGCTTTAGTTCTGCGCGAGAAGAGCACGAGGCGGCGCGAGCTGTCTCGTGAACTGGTGTCTGCCTCCTCTGAACTGCTGTTATGGCGGCATCACGCACGCTTGAAACGCTTAGTGAGATCAGTCTTGAACTCTTGATCCTGGGTTTTACAGCGCGAGCTTTCGCTCCGTGTCTCGAACTGCGGTTAGTTAACACAGTAAGCCTCTCATCCCCTAATCTCGAAAGATCAATGGGCTGCAAACAGGGTAAACGTTTCGTAGTAGCTTGCATATTATATGAGATCGAAGGAATGGCAAAAAAATCATATTAGGACGAGTAGTTGTAGCACCTTGCACGCATGAAACTACGGTGCCTATAAAGTACACAAACCCATCCTTATCCGCAACTGCAGCCCTCGTCCGCTACTGCATCAACATATTTCGCCATAATTTGGGAAGACGTCCCGCCGGATATTGTTGCAATCAAAACGTGCTAGATAGTAACTTCTTCAAGCCAGCTTTCTGAACAGTCAAGCCAGAAAAAAATCCCCATGATTTAAATTATTTCCCTCCATCATACGTGCACGCAGAAAGAAAAAAAAGATAAATTAAACCAGCCGCGGGAATTGTACAAGCGGACGTATTTAATTATTTGACGGCGGTCCTCCACGTTGCTGCCCTCTCTGGTCCCTTCGTGCATTCGCTTCTCCGTCGGCACCGTACGAGGCGGCGGTCCATTTTCATCGAAAACTCGTTATAAGCGACCAAAGCCGGCGACCATGCGTCGCCCAAAACCCAACCCCGTGTGCCGCCGAGGGAGAGAGAAAGAGAAAGAGAGAGAGGAAGAACACAAAATGAGCGGATCAAGCAAACTAATTAGCGCATAATTAATTGATAGTGCAACCCCCTCCCTCTTTTCCCCACACTTCTTATTTACTTTTTTTATTCAAGGCGCCCTCCCTCCATCTCTCCCACTTTGCTTCTGCCTTATTTTAGAAGAACCACAGCCCGTGAAGCGAAGCTCACGCTCGGACGACGGTTGCCGAGATCCAACGCATCTTTCCCCTCTCTTCCTCTAGCCTTTCCCTATTATTCTCCTCCGCCGACGGTACAATCTTTATGGTAAGCTTCGTTAGGGTTACAAGAGGCGGCGTAAGGGTTAGGTTATTTTCCGGCAGGACAGGTCAAGCACCACCCGTCCAGTAAACACGAGCACGTAAATACCTCGGTCGTGTTTCTTATAGCTTCGCCCGGAGCTAATGCTGCGAGCCATAGAATCGAGATGTGCAGTGTCAGCTTGATGCGATGACCAGCAAGATAGAATCTGCGCGCCATTAAGCATCTCACGCGGAAACACAAACAAACAAACGAGGGCGACACAGGTGCGAAGCCAATGAGCCCTTTTACCTGACGTCAGGTAGCGACGTTGGTTCATCCAGGCAGCGAGTATCATCTTCGTCGGGTGCCGTTGGGTACGACGTTCGAGTTAGATCGGTTTCATGGTCGTTCGCTCGAAAATAGCGACGACGTCATCATGTTTGTGCAGTCCCAGACGGAGATTAAGCGAGAGGACGGTGAGAGGGTGGTGCGTGCAACAAGAGTGACTAAAGCAATTAGGTTGACCGTGTTCGCGAGTTATTCAAAAATAATAACAAAATGACCTACATTCGCGTACCGCAGGGGGTGGAGAGTCACTAGAATCATATGCGGAGAGCAAGTTCGTCTGCTTCTCTTTCGGGGGGTTGTGGTAACGTCAGGACGACGCCGAGCTCTCATTGGCTCTGATTGGCTCTGATTGGAGGATAGTGGGTAGTCCTCAAAGTACGCTGCCTTGAGGTCTACCCCTATCCTTCAATCAGAGCCAATCAGAGCTCGGCGTTCTGACGTCACTGCAACCCCTGCAAACGAAGCAGACGAACTTGCGCTCCGCATTATCGCTCCTCAGCCAATAACATTTTTTCATCATCCGATCAGAACGTCGAATAATTAATCACGAAGCAAGAAGCGCAATGGTAGTAAGCCCCGTTCCGTGTGTCTTGAGCTGTAGTGTGACTATACGGAGAGCAAGTCGTCTGCTTCTTGCGCGGTAGTTACAGTGACGTCGGAACAACGCCGAGCTCTGATTGGCTTCAATTGAAAGGATAGTGGGTAGACCTCAATGCTAGATGCCTTGAGGTCTATCAACTATTTTTTCCCATCAGTCAATAACAGCTAGGCGTTCTGACATCAATGTAGCCCCTGTTCAAAAAGCAGACGAACTTGCTTTCCACGTTGTTTCAGGGGCCATCTATTTTCGAATCATCTAAAGGCTGGTTAATTCTCACAGAACATTTTCGTTACCGTTGCGAAAGCTCACGTTTGCATACGCCACAAGCCACCGGGACAGCAAGCGACGCTCAAGACACGAATGTGTTTCCGTGACCTATGCACTATATGTAAGAAACCGGAAGAAAACTGCTGTGTGAACCGCCCTTAACGTATACACACGGGCACTGTCAGTGCGCTGGTTTTGGTTCCACAGCATATAGACGCTTTCAACGCGCGCCAGATTGAGCCCCTATTGCCGACCTTCTCTTGTCTTATCGAGATGCCGAGCCACTGAAGCGGGCGTTGACGAGTCTTCACAAGGGCCTATGCTGGGGAGGACACAGTAACACTTAAAATTGCAATAACCTGTCCTGCTGTGGTAATGATGAAGTGGAGCAAACGGAATAAAGCTTAGTTCACATGCAGCGGTTTTGGCCCTAGAGCGGCGCGATTTCTGCCGTCGCGGCGCTCTGGCCAGCACCAGCAAAGGGCCGCCCACACTAGCGAGAAAACGCGCGTGGCACGCCGATCGCGGCAAGTAACAAAATGTCGCCGAAGCACAGTCAGCGCCACGAGCGCGTGCAGAGATACGCCCTTTATCTTCCCGCTTAACCGATTTATCGGCGCGCCGGGCGCGTTTTCTCGCTAGTGTGGGCGGCCCTCAATTCTGCGGCACGAGCGCCGCGACGGCAGAAATCGCGCCGCTTTAGGGCCAAAATCGCTGCATGTGAAACCCGCTTAAGAGGGAACAAAACCTGAAGGTCGGTTATGGCGGCGCCCATGCTGCCTGAAAGCCGCCATGGCTGACCTTCTTTTTTTTTACTTAGCCAGTGAAGCGGGGCGTTGACGATCGATGCCTCCACAAGGCCAATGCTGGGGAAAAGGTCACAGTAGAATCTGAAATGGCAATAAACTGCTCTGCTGTGGTCACGATGAAATGACGTACACGTAATACGAGGGAACACTAAAATTGAAGGTCGATTATGGTCACGCCCATGCACAACTGCAGCAAAGCGTCTATTAGCTCCGAGATGTATAGATGGCGCCCACCCGCGGTTTTGATCCGTGACATTTCGACTGGGATTTGCCTCGCCGTGACGTCACGAGTAGTTACCCTGGCTGCTTACCATCAGTTGTGAGACAAGTTCGATGGAGTCTTTAAAAAAGCGCAGTGGAAGCTAGGAGCCATATCGCATTCCGAAACTAACACCGCCGAAGTTGACAGTCTGCAAATGCTCTTATGCCCGTGGATTGGCCAGTCGTGGGAAGTAAAACTCCTCTATCCTGAGCAAAGTGGCGCCATTCATTGTTGTGGAAAGGCTCGAGACACGTGCCGCGCGCCACTTCAGGGAAAAACATGACGTCTGAAATCTAGCTCAGTGCTGCACTTTGCCGCAATGATCTTCCCAAGGGCTGCACGTCGCACGTGCCTCGTGCATCGACGCACCTTGCGCTAATTTTAAAACATGGAGGGGCTTTAGTGGAAAGCTGACCGCAGCGACGCTTTTGGTCACGTACGTCGCTAATAGCTGGTATCCACTGGACGCCATATTAGAGGTGACTGCTCGCAGTGCATGCTCGAGATGAGTTCTTATTTGTGGTCTTGCGGAAGCGTTGCGGAAGCTTGCAGTCAGCACGTGCTTAGCAGCAGCGAGCTCAGCTATGTCCGCCAGTGCATACCACCTACAGACGCGTTACACACGCACCAGATTACAGCCACCATTGCTAACCTTCTCTTGGCTTACCGAGACTCCAAGCCAACGAAATGGGTGTTGACGATCCTCACCAAGGCCGATGCTAAGTAGAAGGACACAGTAGAATCTAAGATGGCAATAACCTGGCCTGCTTTCGTAATAATGATGTGAAGTAAAGGGAATAAGAGGGAATAAAAACGGAAGGTCGGTTATGGTGGCGCCCATGCACAGCTGTTGCAAAGCGTTTATAAGCTCTGTGGAAGGGGCCTTTCAGTACTCCTGCTGGGATGCCTGTGGGCCCCCAGAGCAGACTCGACTTTGAGTCTATACATTTGAGAGCCAGACCTTATGGTGACTGACAGCTTAAGAGGCGCAAGGCGTGCCTCACTAGGTTCAGTCTTTTTGCTTCATGACTTGGTTTGTCGCTCATCTTATCGGCTAACGTCGTAGTCTCATTCGTAGCTGAGTGATAGATGCTAAGTGATGATCTTTCGGTGACAATAGATGTCGTTGTGTCGGTGACTACAGTTTCTGATCTAGCAAAGTCGCAACCAAGAATGGGGGTGGGTCACCGTTATTCTGCCAAAACATTACATGGTAAAACAAAAAGGAAGAAACAAACACACGGGAAAGACCCTGCTCTTACGAACTGATAGTTTTGCGGCAGAGCATTGATTCCGATTCCAATTATATCTATATATTTCTTATTCTGACTTTTTTCGCTACACAGAGAGGACGATGCTAAGATCGTATGCAGTGTTGTAGGCGTTACCATAGAAAGTGACAGAATGCGTTACGCGTTACTTACATATAAAAGAACCGCGTTACCGTCCTACGTTGCATAAAAATTAAAGGAATGAGTTACTGTTACCGGTAAAATGTAAAGCACTTACTTTGGAAATTATGAATTTACTCGTCTTACTGTTTTGAGGTTAAAGCTGCGGTCCCACGACAGCAACAACAATGCCGATGCTGACTGCGCTTCGGCTCATGTTCGCGGTACAAACGTGGTGTTTGTGCGGCAGTAACGCAAATCGCTTTAACTGCAAATAAATGACCCATTTCTCTTCAATAGCTTCCAATAAAGTATGATGTCTATCTCCGCAATTGTAACCCGTGATGAAAAAAAAGCAGGTTTTGATATTTTTGGAAACATGCCTCTATGAGTTCTGGGTTTGTAGATTTCTAAAGCGACTGAGTAGCGTTCTCATTTTATCATTGAATACAAAGGACACATGCATTCTCCTATTTACGTACTTTTTTCATATGTGTGCTCACATGATTTTCTTAAGTGCATCTTTATGCAAATTGAATGTGTCCCAATCTAGCGTAGCCTTGTAATTGAGCATCGAACTTTATGGGCTTATTTTTATGAAACTAGTCACTCAGTATATATAAAAAAAGATATGAGAAGCGAAACTCCAGCCATTTGGTCAGAAAGTATGCCTTAAAATGCATACATTTAAAAATTTAATCATACAAGTTCTACGCTTTTTTTATGGCATTTTAGCAGCTGGTCGGATATTTTTTAATTGTGCTCTAGCGGAACCGGATTGGTCGTCTTTAGGTCAAATTTTTTTGTATTTGTGTTAAATGTCGTTCAAAGTAATTTCGAAATGAAGCAATATTTTGAAGCTTGAGTATGTATGCGAAAACGCTATCAGAGAAAACAAGAGTTATTTTTAAAGGAAATTTGTTTTGACAAGTTTCCTCGATCCATTTGAGATTACTTTCCACGATTATAAATTTTCAAAAACTAACTATCTTTTTTAAGTATCCAACATTATTTCAGCTGTAGCAGACGACGAACACTTTAGCCATCTCTCGCTTGTATAGGTAAGCCGTTCTAAGTGAGGTTCCCGAAGTGTACGGCACGATCTGCTCCCAAGCTGTTATCGCCTTTTCGGTACAAAAAAAAAAAAAAAAACAACTCCCTGCGTAAAGGCCATTTCGTGGTAATTCATGAGATGCAAGCTGCTTTCCAGTGGGAGGTGCGATGACCTTCCAAATTGTGGCTATTGCAGGACATGAAAAGAGCGCCTGGCAGGTGGTGCAGTTGCATTCGGTTTCAGAGGGAGTATGTACAAAATGGGGACATATCTACCAACCTCTAAGTAGCCGGTATCGCCAACAAAAACTACAGTGCAAACTAATGCGGCACGCCCCTTGTATTTACAGCGCCTTTGCAAAAAGTCCAGGGCCGGCTTGCTACAAACACCATCTTAGCTGAGACAGCACTGTTAGAAAAAAGACCATTTAAGCACGGGATATATCCCTGCTTACCTTGTGGCCACAACATGTCCCAAATCGCTGAATTACCGAACATGTACCTTAATTCCTTAGTACGGGACATGTTGTGGCAAAAAGGCTAGCATGTACATGTCCCGTACACCACTATGATGGTACAAGTGCTGTTTGCTGCTAGCTGCTGGAAGTGTGCCATCATGTTAAAGAAACAGCACACCTTCTCTTGGAAAGGATTTCACCGCATGTTCCATTTTACATCTGACTGCACACTCACCATTTTATACAAGGTGTCTCCCGAAAATGTTTTTTTTTTACTGCAAAAGTATGCTATGCATTGTCGGACGCCCAGTTAGCACGCAAATTTAGCGTAAGCAGCCTGTACCAAATCATAAAGTTTCAGAGCTTCTCGTTATTTGACTCGAACGTTATGAGTTACTTTTGTAAATTTTTATAAAGAGAAATGTTTGCCCAGAAATGCATAAATATGAATGGCTTGAGCTAACGGGCCTCACTTACCACTGAAGCTTTTCGAAAATGACTTATATCTTTGGAATAGGGTGGCTAGTTCTGAAGCATTGACCATGAAAAAGTGGTGTAGTGCAGTGTAAACAAAAAATGTTTGGGGTGGTGCAGTGGTAACCACAGCTTTCCGGTTAGGAGGAAACCCGGAGCTCGAATACTGGCTACCGCAATATTGCTTTTCGATTACATTGTAATCTTTATTTGCATTTGATCCGTACGGTTCGGTCATACGCCCATACAGAAGCCTTGTGTGCCGGTGGTTCCCTTCTGGTAACATGCTCCAAAAAAGCAGTTGCTAAACACCCTCGATTGAACAATTTATAGATTTCAAAATAAAAATTTCTAAGTAACAGTAAATTGCTAGAGAACCCCCCGTCCAGTAGTGTCACACTCTGGGGACGCAGAAGTATTTTCTCTTCGATAATTCTGTTAGTGACTATGCTGGAGGAGTTTGTTGTAGAACATGGTACTATGATGTACTAAAAAAAAATCTGCTGCCAGATCATAACGATATCAGAAGACTGGAGCTCTTGGCGTCGCTATGATTAGAATATATCTAGAAATATTAGGAATTCTAGAGTTCTGTACAACGGCGTGCGTGGCACGAGCACGACCGCATAGCTAACAAGATACCTTCCTGACGTGTATTCTTGCGTGTAACACAAGACTCCAGGAAAGCGACAAAATAAATATGTAATTTAATAAAGTGTCTAAGGAGTGTTACGGTTACAATGGGATTCGGGGAGAAGAAAAACAATTCAAATCACCAGTTAAGAAATGAAGGTGCATACTGATATTTGTTAACAGTTTGGAGCGAATGATAAATTGCATTCTCCATACAATGTTGTACTGCATAATCGCAGAGCTATGCTAATAAAGGTTTCACGACTACAAACGCACTTGCTAGCCTTTTTGGTTTTGGTGGCATTTCTGCACGCACCTCGGCTTTTTATACATTTGTGTATAGAGAAAAGGAAAGACAACACCATTCGATCCGCCAAACAAGAAAAATGACGATTCTGTTTACAGTAAGACTTCAAAGAATCAAAATCGAGTCCTTCATTCCTAACAAAGGCTGTAAATGAAAGATAGCGAAAAGACACGGCCGCGGTGACCCTGGGCAGAATGACAGCGCGAAATTCGGAGGAGCTGAGCCACGTCAAGCGGCCTCCGAGAAGTAAACGCGAAGGAGGAACGCCGGTGTCGTGCGCAAGCGATTATGTTCGCGAACTGAATTCCCTAGATAAAAGCTTCCTACAAGGAGTGACATTCTTTGAAGCGCCGACTGCGTGACGGTGCAGGTTTTAGGAAGCCAAAGCCGGCGCACAGCAGAGGTTTGAACCAGGCTTGAACTCAATGCCGCCATTTTGTTCCAGCGGAATGTGCTTTGTCATTTGTATTAGTTGGAAAAGAAGTATCAAGAAACTTTATCGCGAACGGACGTGCGTTGCCGCCCTGGTGGTTGAACTACTGCCTTGTTTAAGATGGCGCCCGTGGGAACGCTGCCTTAAAGGCATGCATAAGCGCCGCGTTTCAAGAAACATGTTCACGCAGAAACTGAACATAGCTACTTCATCTTTCTTTACGTTTTTATTCAGATCCTCACAAGAAAAAGCGCGAAGAAATACCCAATAAACTCCAAAGGTCACTTAGCTTGGCGCCTAGAAACACGCAAAAATTGAAGTGTACTTTTTTATGTATTGGGAAGAAAAAGTAACGAATAAAGTAAGTACGTTACACGTTACTCGAATTAAGTAGCGTAAGTACGTTACCTGTTACTGTTTAGAAAACGTAACGAATGTACGATGTTACATTACAGAGAAAAAGCAACGCGCTACCGGTGACGCCGTTACTTGTAACTCGTTACCGCCAGCACTGCCCGTCTGAAACATAGAGTTATATTCGGGGTATCGAGAGCATGATGTTTAAACAACAGTCGCTGATAAAAAAAAGATAAAAAAATAAAAAAAACAGTAAAAAGAAAAGATGCTTATTTATGGGTTTGTTTTATCGCTAGCTTTATTTCGAAGGCCGCCCGCGAATGTGCAAAGAGACAAGCCTGAGACACTCGCGGGCTGACTCAATTCAAAAACCAATATTAAAAAAAAAAAATACCCGTTCCCGAGAGCGCCTCCCCCCCTCTCCCCCTTCCATCTCCAATACCTCCATCCACACAGATATATACATTTATTCTTGCGCCAGAAGGTTTTCTAACTGAAAGTGTCCACAGAGGCCGACCGATGTTTGCGAACCACTCCGCTTGTGACATGTATATATGCATGGCGCGGACAGAAGGGGAGAGGAGGAGGGGGCGAAGCCGAAAGGGGATAGTAAAATGGCGGCCCTTTTGCCCGCCACACTGAATCGAAACAATAGAAGGGTGCGCGCGCGAGGAACTCCGAACGAAAACAGCCTCCCCTTCACTCCCCACTCCTCTCTCGTCTGCCTTCGCTCTCGCGTGGTCCCGTCAAAAACGAGAAGTGTCACGTGGGCCGACACACAGAGCGTTCTTCGATCAAACCCGTCGCGGTATTTTCCCCCTACTATGTAAGTTTCATAACAGAAAAAGAAAAGAAAAAGGAAATGAAAGAAAAATGTGCGTTTCCGAAAATTGGAACGAACCAGAGTTGAAGAGATGGCGTGTCACTTATACGTGTCGGTCTGCACCCATCTTCAAAGGCGTCGTCGGAGTTGGTTGGTGACGTGGTTTTATCGACCTGCGGAGGAACACCGTCGGACAAATGAAAGTCCGTGTCATCGAGTTGAGTGTGTTTCGAAAGTTTGAGCGACACACGAGGGTAGAGGACTTTCGAGCCGGGGGTTTCGTAACCTCGCGTTAGCTCTGTTATTTCTACAGGCCCGTTGCTCTCCAGCAATAGGCGCAAGCGTGTCTGCAAGACGCGACCGTGTAATTTTGGCTAAACCATCCACGCGACACGACCATAAAAGCTCCGCTGCCACGTTCGACCATGCACGAGCCATGTTCGAATGCAAGCGCACATCAGCATCCATCAGCTCACTATACTTCGTCTCACCTTAGCATGGATTAACTGCAAAGGCTGTGAACGCGCGAGCGGATAGCCTTGACTGCCTTGTTTGGAGCACTCGCTGCACGAGCGCTCGTGCAGCCCCCGAGGCTTCATCCAGAGCAACTTGCTCGCGCTTTTAGCACGCGCGAATAACAATAGTCCATGCTAAGGTGAGATGAAGTATAACAAAGCGTGTAAAACGAAAAAAATAAAAAAAAGTCATTTTACATAGTGAAGGTGGCTGACCAGCGAAGCTGTTTAGCGCACGACACAGACCCGCCCCAAGGAGCTGGATGAAACTAGACACGCGCGACGGGATCACCACCCCGGGAGAGCGGAAGGAAAGGAAACTAGGCACGCAAGCGCTTGGAACGACGACAAAAAGAGGACGGTGCGAGCGTATACATGGCCGACTGGGGATGCACTGCGGCCAATCTTTGAGAAAACTTTTTCATCTACCTGATAGTCTTCTGATCTTCAAAAAGGTGGCTATTGATAACTAATCTACTGAATAGACCTATTGCTAAATTACCCAAGCATCAAGGAGAATACATGGAATACTGTTCCACGCGCCGGACGTGCCGGCGTCTGCAGCAGTAACTGCTTGAAAGCAGGGGCGGATCCAGAACTCCGTTTTGGGGGGGGGGGGGGGGGGGGGGGCGGAAAATTTTACGGATACTATTCTCCCATTCTTTCTTGTGCAAGGGGGTCCCCTCATATCAAATTGCCCTCCGAGAAGGCGGAGGGCGGGCGGTCGACTTTGCTTGGGGGGGGGGGGGGGGGGGGGGGGGGAGGGCGGCCGCCCCTGTCGCCCCCCCCCCCCCCCCCCCCCCTTGCATCCGCCACTGCTTGAAAGCAAAAACCTAAAACAAATGACATCTTGCACGCGCGTTCGTCAGCGCTTCATTTTGGTTATTCACTTCGAATCTTTTATACGGGGAAGGCGTGCCCGTGCGGCGGTGCGAGCGTAGACTTCTTAGTTTACGCTCGCACCGGAAAATTCAGGGAACCCTAGCCATAAACAGCTTCGCTGTAAAATAAATATGCAGCTTATGACCTCTGCGTCTCATCAAACAGTGGGGACTTTCAGCAAGCCGTTACCGTGTTCCGCGTTCCGCACTAAAGGAGCCTTTAAAGGAGCGATGCAACGATATTCAATTGGAATGTTTTTCAATCTACACGAGCTTACTGGCACACCTGGGACTCAAGGATACTCACACGCAAGGCAATTGGTCAAGAAACTTCTTTGTTGCGGTGTAATTTCAAGGGCAAAAGCGATCATTTTCATTCAATCTCTCCTTTGCAAAATTTGATGACGTAACTCGGGGATCGCAGTACACCCAAGTGACGATATTTGAATGCGGTTCATAGATTGGACCCGAGCATTGCGTGGGCACTCGACTTGGGCTCGTGACAATTGCTAGCTCGAGAAGCATTCGGGTTGTGACCCGTGTCCAATCGCTGCAACGACGACAACAGCCGAGCCATAACAATGTCTGGAACTCAGCGCGTGTCCTGCGCTTTGCCAACCCCAGCACGTGGCTATGATCAACACTGGCGGCATATAATCGGCTCCAGATCACGTGGCCGCTTGTTCTGGCTGCGAGTTGAGGGGGTGAACGCTGCTCGTTTTTCTTAAATATTTTTCTGGGACTTCTATTGCGTGGGGTGAAGAACGAATGCGTGTTTCATAGGTCATTAACGTTAGGGATCCGTTTTAAGCGGTATTTGCGCAAAGTAGAAACATTGTTGCACCGCTCCTTTAAAGCATGTTTTTTTAAGCGCGTGGTCGAGTGACACCATCACAGCGGGCGGCGTGCTTATATGCATGCTCTAAAGGCTACCTACCATATGCGGTACGCGGAGCACGGTAGGGGTGTGCTAAGTGCCCCATTCGTTTTAGCTTTATAATTCGGATTGCTTCATTTTATTGCCTCTATGAGCAAGTATGTTTACTTTATGTGATAACGAAGCCGAAGCTACAATCGAAAGCATGTTCCCTCGAACGATGCTCGCACTGCAAAGCCGCGTATGCTTGGCAGGGACACTGAAAGCTCAGAGTTCGCTCTTGTAGACTCCGCTGCGCGATAACACATGTCGAAAACGCGACCTACAAATATTCTATTTTGCTCTCTTAGAGCGCTCCTCAAAACGGAGCTGTCTAAGGGCGAAGTGTTTCGGCAGAGTGTGCAATCGATCTCACCAGCCAGTTCGGCCATGTCACAGCTGCCGCAATGCGTCCAGGTAACTTCAGTCTTTCCACGCGCGCGACAACCTCGTTGGAGCTCTCTACATGCAAAGCACGAGACGGCACGTATAGGGAGTATTCACTGGACGCAATATTTGAGGGTGATGTTTAGACCGCATGCTCGGAGCGAGCTCACGTTAATGGGCTGCTAAGACCGGCAATTTTGGTGGTGCGGAATGCACGTGGCGAAAGAACTGTGGAAGCACGCCGTCAGCACGCGCTCAGCAGTCGCGCACACAACTATGGCCACCAGTGAATACTCCCTATATACCGGCGCCGAGTACAGGCTGGGGACAGCCGCCATATTGGATCAAACTACCAGCTGCTCTTTTCAGTTTCAGTTTCAGTCTTATTTTATTTTTCAGAAAGCACACACAAATAATTGAAAAGACCGATAGACCCATAGCCACTTGACTAGTGTGGGATCATTAACCAATACATTAGCTACGATGGATAGCGTTTAATATGTGAAAAAAGACAAACTGAAAAAGGAACTTAACAGAATGGACAGAATTTATTTCGAGCAGTATGAATCAACTAAACGAAAGAAGTGGCCACGATATAGAGATGATATAGATAGAAAATAGAAGATAGTGTATCAGGCCTTTATTAAAGGTGTGCATGCTTCGGAGATCAACTGACAATGAATTTCAGATTTTGGCACCAGTGAATTGAATTAGTATTTCTCCGTATACATTGTGGCAATGTGGAAGATGAAAAAGCCCAACTAAATTTGCTCTAGTTTGACGAGAACATTTAAGAAGTATTGTCGTTGGAAATGGGCTGTTTGTTGTTACAGTTCTATAAAACATTGTAGTGATTTTGTGTGTTATAACATTCCGAAGTGTTAGTATACGAAGCTGAATAAATAACTGCGCGATTCTTGCGTATAAAATAATACGAGTTCGTCAAAATTCGAACGGCCCTTTTTCGGCACTGACTTAAGTCAACGTAGTCCAAAGTACGCCGAAACACTCAACTTTTCCGTCCGCAAATTCCATCAATAAACTCCAAAGAAGTAGCACCCGATGTGGCCCTGCCCAACACCAGCTAGAAGAATCAAAGCCTCCGTAATTGAATCTCGACGTCATCAAAGTCAGTCTGAGTGGTCACCGTTCGACTGGCAGCCGTTTCCAGTCAACGCGTAGAATGACGCGCAGCGTCGGGTTCGGCGCCAATTATTGAGTTTGCGCCATCCGAGTTCGATGATGATTCGTGGAGGGAGAGGAGGTCGTTCGGAGGATTTGACTTTTCTAGAGGGATAATTGTCCTGCCTCGCCAGATGGACAAAATTACGGGGGTCAACGGGCGTCTCCATCCTGGAGGTGACGTTAGAATCGAGGTAGCCCCACGTGCACTGCCGACTGCCTCTCGAGGAGTTTGAACTAAAGTTATGCCGGCTCCACGCACGCGCTGAACGCTTGGTGAGATCGGTAACAACTGAGGGAGAGAAGAAAGATAGAAAAGCTCGCAGGGACGTCAGATTACTGAGCTCTGGTCAGAACGCTTAGTGGCCACGGACACAAAACTATAGCTGCTCTTGTCTTTACTCGCACTTCGAACGCGCTCGAGCACCAAACGCTGCTGATCGGCGGTTGGCGTTTCGCATTCGGAAGTGTTCGAACAGAGAGTGGAGAGAAAGGCAGCTAACTTCGGCTGCACCCACTAATCGTTCCAACCGAAGGTC
Organism: Ixodes scapularis; assembly: GCF_016920785.2. Taxonomy (NCBI): domain Eukaryota; kingdom Metazoa; phylum Arthropoda; class Arachnida; order Ixodida; family Ixodidae; genus Ixodes; species Ixodes scapularis. Next base: position 27,391,285 of record NW_024609839.1, read on the forward strand.
TTGTCTTTCCCTCAGGCTCACAGATAGAGCGAGAAAGGCCGGACATTTCTTTCGAATGCCCGGCCTTTATAGAAACGCGCTCGTTGCCTTCCGCCGTGCTCAGCGCGTGCACATCTCATAGTCTCACAAGGCGCTGAAGCGTTATCGAAATCTCGAGCATGAGCTGCTATACTTATTATGTCAGTGACGAACACGCATTTTTCTTTCTTTGGTTATTTGTCGTTTCCTGTAGACGAATGGAAGCAGTGCGAGTGGCCTCCGCCATGCTTTTGCGCGTGCGAGCACCATGCCCGTGCAATTAGAAGCTTATGAAAGCTACGTTCACGCGTACGCTGCACGTGTTTGCACACATGGGGCACCAGTCTGGGCTCCGTGCTTGCACGAGTGCTCCAAAAAGCGTCTTTGGCGCAGCTCAACGCAACCAGGGGGCACGCTATTCAACGGCCAACAAAGAGGACCCCGCAGAGGAGGCGTTGTGACGAGGTTGCCAAGCGCCTGCAGTCATTAGCTGATCAGGACGGCGGAAAACAAAAGCACGTGGACGCATCTGGACGGCAGACAAACGCACGAGGCGCGCAAAGAGCGGGCGAACTTGCGCGCCGGATACACCCTTTTCCAGCGTTTATTACTCAGGCAAAAAAGGCTCAGTGGACGCCCATGCGCGGGGTCTATTATTCCAAAAACAAGAGAGCAACTGCGTATGCCCACGACGCGTTTCAAAGCCCAGTAGACGAAGATGGCAGCGCGCAGTATAGACCAACTCAACTCTCCAACGTCACACCACTATACGGTGGCGCTGCTGTCGGCATTGCGCATGCGCAGATGCTTTTCCTGACGCGAATCTGCTTTCTGCGCACGCGCAATGCCACCGCCTTGTGTGGGCAAATGTGTGCTTGTTTGTAAACAGTGTGCTGGTCTATAGGAGATCATTGGAATGTTCTATAGACCAAACACGGGGACCTGACGTCAAGCCGCTGCGGGAGCACTGCCGTTGTCAGAGCGCGTGGTCAATCGCTCCACGCAAATCAGGTTCCTACGCATTGGACCACGCCTCGAGCGGGCTTGTTTTGTAAACAGTGTCTTGGCCTATTGGCGCGAAGATATTTTAAACAAACCCTTATTTCTACTTAATTTTTCTTCGAGACGCCGAAATGGGAAGCTATCCCGATAGGAATTTTCCAGCAATGTATTTGTCATTGATTGGTTAATTTACTTAGGAGGGAGTGTACAATATACCAAAATCAAACAAAACGGCACGATTGAATCAAATTATAATAGATGGCTGAGAGGAACATACTAGCGCCGGTAGTTGAATTGACGGCTGGCGGTCCGGATGTGGTTCCAATTGACATTGGTTTCGGCAATTAAAGGAGCTGTGCAACAATATTCAGTTGCAATGTTCTTCACTATACACGAGCTTACTGGCACTAGTGGGAGTCAAGGATACTCGCACGCAACTCCGCTGGCCAAGAAATTCCTTTGTTGCGGTGTAATTTCAAGGACAAAAGCGGTCATTTTCATTCAATCTCTCCTTTGCAAAATTTTATGACGTAACGTGGGTATCGCAGTACACCCATATGACGATATTTGAATGCTGTTCATAGATTGGACCCGAGCATTGCGTGGGCACTCGATTTGGGCTCGTGATAATTACTAGCTCGAGAAGCATTCGGGTAATGGCCCGTGTCCAATCACTGCAACGACGACAATAGCCGAGCCATAACAATGTCTGGAATTCAGCGCGTGTCATGTGCTTTGCCAACCCCAGCGCGTGGCTATGATCTACATTAGCGGCATATAATCGGCTCCAGATCACGTGGCCGCTTGTTCTGGCTGCGAGTAGAGGAGGTGAACGCTGCTCGTTTTTCCTTCATTTTTTTCTGGGACTTCTATTGCGTGGGGTGAAAAACGAACGCGTGTTCCATAGGTCATTAGCGTCAGGGATCCGTTCTAAGCGGCATTTGCGCAAAGTACAAAAATTGTTGCATCGCCCCTTTAAGGATACAGTCAAGTACAAGTTGGCGTGCTGAGACAACACGACCTAGAATAATCAAAGGCTGCGCATGAGGATTTCAACGTCATTGCTGTGAGATCGAGCGCAGACGCTGATTGGACGCGAGTTATGCGTCAGCGTTCGGCTGGTCCTCGTCTCCAATCAAAGCTTGGAAAGACGCTCAGCGTTGAGCTCGAATCAAATATCTGAGTTAGCGCCCGCATCCTCTAGGGTGATGGCGTTCCATCGAGAAAGAGGAGGCATAGTTCACGAGACTTCCCGTATAGCTTAAGGTAGTCTCGGTTGAAAAAGGCTGACCTAGTGACCAGAACAACCGCAAGCAGCACCACCTGTTCACACATGCGTTTTTATGCGGGCCACTACGTGACTCTGAAGCGTCCAAAAACGTCTTCAACGTGCCTGTGAGGAGTGTCTCTTCGCTGGTTCGTCTGGGGGACAAGGAGCTAAGGGGAACGACTAAAGGCGCATTCACGCAGGCGTTTGAAACGCAACCGGGAAGCTGAAGCGCTCATTTCTATCATCACCATACGCGCGTGAAATTGCTGTGGACCTTTAAGGCCGGTTCTCACATGCAGCGAAGCGGTGATGTAGCGCTGCTCACGTGCCGTCTGCTACTTACCGTCTATCGTGAGCAACAGTTTTGACGGTGCGATACAAAGCTGGTGAACGCTCCTGTCAGCACGCGCTTAGCGCGAGGTCAGCGCTATGCCCGTGGCGCTCCGCTGCATGTGTGAACAGGCCTTTATACAACCGCCTTTCGCAACCGCACTGCGAACGCGGTTCAACCGGCAGTGTGAATGCGGCGTAAGTGCTCAACTCAAAGCTTGCCACTACGAAAGTGCTTTCAGAGCGATAACGCAGAGCCTGAAAGACACTCCCGCCCTCGCAATAGCCACTTGACAACGACTCGCGACTCGCCAGCTGTCTTTTCCTCTCACTTGACATTGATATAACGTCGGCATGCAGAAGAACATATGGTGCGCACTGCGAACCGTTTGTGTTTTCGTGGTGGCCGCCATGTAGACTTTTGACGTGCCTGACTTGGGCTAAATTAGCAAATCACTCCATCTTCCCATGTATAGTTTGCAAACCCATAGCGGCTCTAGCGGCTCAGGTCCATTCTGCGAAACATATATCTACGAAGATTTTAGTTTAGGTTTCCTCCATCGGACCGCGGTCAGCCGAAAGCGGACACCGCAGACCTGCACCACGCCCCTAAACTCAGCGCACCTCGCAGAGTCTTCGTAGGCTGAGCTATGTTTGCATGTGATGCGGCAGCTATAATTCTCTTCTCGTGACTTCGTTTCCCTGAATGTTCGGGAAGGAAGAATACGAGGTGGCAGCCACTGGCCTAATGAATCGGGGCAAGGAAAAAAAAAAAGAAAATGATGGCTTAAGTACGATGGTCAAAACATGACATGAAGACATTGTGAAAGCCCGATGCTAATCTCGGTGCCAGGCCACCGAAATCTGTCGAAGTCAAAAACAAACACCAACGAGGAGTCTGTGTGTAGAGCAGCGTACGCAGATCGACATTAGGTTTTAGTTTCGCTGAAGAGACATGGCTTGCCTTCGCCTTGAATCACAGACCTTCCGATAAAGTCACGAGAAGTATACTCAGTGCGTCACAAGCACACGTCGGTCGACCTACGAATACTCCACGAGGTACACTGCATCGAAAGGTATTTTGCTGGTCCGCGGTGTCCAGGCACCCGCACCTGAAAGCCAAATTGGCAAATGTTTCCCAGAATGCGCCTGAGCCACTAGGGGCGCTTCGGTTTTGCACACTGTCAATTGGAAGGCGCTAGAATTTACGGGGCTCGTGCCCATAGTCCTACTTTTATCTTGGCCATACTTTCTTCTTTTTTTTTTTAGTCTAGTTAGGTTTAGACACTTTAGTTTTTGATTGCCAAACTAAAACTCCGTTATATTTCAACGTTTCAACCGTGATACTAAAACAGCCTATGCTTCGTTTTAGAATAAGATACAATCGTCAAGAAGTGCCAAAAGTGAATCATTCACAAAGCTCGTTGTCTTTGTATCATCGGCAGAGCCAATCAGGCACAAAAAAGAAGTGCAGGATCACGGCGCATGCGCAGTGAATGGTTGGTTTAGGTGGAAATAGAAAACGCACAAAGACGACGATCACCACGACGGTACATTTTTTTACGCGGCTTGACTGGATCCATCGCATAGCAGTGTTGACTTAAGTCTGCCTTGATATGATGCCGACTATGAAAAGAGCATGTCGTCTGCTTTCTTGCGCAGGAGTCGCGGTGAAGTCATAACGACACCGAGCTTTCATTGGCTTTGATTGAGGACAGTGGGTGGACCTCATTGCTAGATGCCTTGAGATCTACGAACTATATTTTAGAGCGCAGCTCTTAGGGGCCCGTTCCCGGCTTGAGCGGCGTCGCCGTCGCCGTCGGCGTAACCAAGGTCACCCCAAGGTTCCGTGACCCCCCAAGATCATCCCAAGGTCACGTGACCCCAAGGTCACAGCACGGTCACGTGACCACTAAGGTCACCACAAGGCCACGTGACCCCCAGTGGTCACGTGACACCCAAAGTCACGTGACCCCCCCCCCCCCCCCGAGGTCACGTGACCCTTCCCCGAGAGGTCACGTGACTACTCTGAGGTCCCGTGACCACTCAAAGGTCACGTGACCCTCCCCAGGGTCACGTGAACCCCTCCCCTGAGGTCACGTGATCCCCCCACCCCGAGGTCACGTGACCCCCTACCCCGAGGTCACGTGACCCCCCGATGACGTCATGGTCACTGATGACGTCATCAGTGTCAGTGACGTCACTGATGACGTCACCGTCATCCCCATCGTCATTATCACTGATGACGATGCGATGACGTCATCATCACTGATGACGTCATCGGTTACGTCACCGGCATCCGCATTGTCATCATCGCTGATGACGTCATCAGTGACGTCACTTATGACGTCACCGGCATCCGCATCGTCATCGTCATCATCACTGATGACGTCATCGGTATCAGCATCGTTATCGTCACTGATGACGTCATCAGTGACGTCACTGATGACGTCATCGGCATCGTCACGTGACCCCCCAAGGTCACGTGACCCACCCCGAGTACCCTTCCCTCCTCCTCCTCAAGAGCTGCGCTCAAATTCGGCGTTACAGGGAGTTGTAAACGGCTTTCACTTCTTTAAAGGGCCCATGAAACGATTTTTGGGTTGGGATAAATCATTTTAGATTGGGATTTTACTAATAGCACATCGTTCAGTGGGCCAAAAGAAAAAATGTAGAAAGTCAAAAGCCTGACTTTCACTGCGAAAATTTGAAAACACAGCGGACTATTTCGTGCCTCCTCCCCCTCGTAACCTCTCTGCCTTTTCACTGTGATACATCCGCGGTCCCAAAAGCGCGTCATCGGGTCCAAACTGACGTCACACGAAACCGGACCTCATTTAGTCCCTTCACCCCTAAGCTGACATTGTGGCGGAAGCTACGCGTTTGCCGGACCAATCAGCCGCCTCCGTTTCATCACCTGTCCTCATTCTCTGCAGCCACATTTGCCACGCTCACGTGGCAAAAGTGTGGCTAGTCCAAGGAGCACGTAGCTTCCACAGCACTGTCAGCTTAGGGGTGAACGGGGTAGGGAAAGAAAGTTTTGTCTGAATTTTGAGCGACGGGCTAATCTTCTAGTGGGACAATGGCTCTCTCCGGGTACACAAACCAGGTTCCGAGCGAGAGGGGCCTCCCTTCTTTTCGTCGTCTTGAACTGTTTGGTGGAATGCGCGATTTATGAGTTGAGGAGGAAAGCGAAACAGGAAAAAGTTGGAAAAGCGTTTCATGACCCCTTGAAATCAGCCAATTAGAGTTTGGCTTTCCGACGTCATCGCAACCCCCGTGCAAGAAGCAGACAAACTTGCGCACCGTATAGGCATAATCTCAGGCGCCAAGTGCGGACAAGTAGCTTGAACTAATATATAAACACTGGTCACTAAGAGAATATTCTTTATCATTTAGGTACAAGATATAAGTGCTATGTGTGCGAAGGCGTATTCGCAACGAAGATTGTTTTAGTCATCAGGTTTGTGCTCGGATATGATGCTTTAATAAGCAAATCTAAAAATACCCATTAGGTAAATGCCCAGTAGCTGTACATAAGATGTACATAATTATCTAAAAAAACACGGTGATAGAGCAGAATTTTGAGTTTATGTTGCACCCAAGAATGTAAAGGGAAAAGATACTTGGCATTAAAGATGTATCAACACGCTCCATAATCTATAGGCTCCGATCGAAAAAGAGAACCCCGGCTTTTTAGGTTTCGTTGTAAACTAGGCTTCGCAGAATACTGACATTTTTTGGTGGTAACTAAATGCGAAAATTTGAGCCCATTACGTTCCCTGGATCAAAAAACACACAAACAAAATCTCTGATCTGACGCCCACCTAAGCCTAATTTTTATCATATTGATATTTGAGCTTTTGGGTGCTTGAAGCATTTATATAAGAAATCTTGCCAGGCAAAAATAAAACAATATTTACTTTCTAACCAACAAGTTTGTTTCGCTGAAATAAATGCTACAGGCGCCCATCAGCTCAAATATCGGTATGACGAAAATTAGGCTCAGGTGGATGTCGGTCAAAGAGATTTTTGTTTTTTCATTTGTACCTTTTGATCCCAGAAACATAATATGCTCAATTTCTGGCCTTTTATCGCCCCCACTATAGGGTGACTTTCTCATGGTGTTTCAGCTTTCTGGAAATCGTAGCCTTTTTATGAGGGTTAACAAGCCGGGTTTACCTTTCTCGATCGGACCCTGTTGATATCGTACTCACTGCGTAACTGTTAACATGACAAATACTAGCAGAGTCTTACGAGATACTCTCAATTAGGATCCTACAAACCAGAGGTCGCTGACTGACACAGAACCCCTTCCACTGATAGAACATGGCCGATAGGAGAAGCACATGGTTGGCTAGGGCGAGCCGATTTCGCGATAATGATAAATTAGAAAAAAAAAATGTCTTAATGTATCGATAGGCGGCTCTGATCCGTCACAATGCGTCAAGACGCGGTGGGGAGAACATATAGCATCTCCTGGTTGCCAGAGTAAAATCTTATGGTTGTTTCAATTGCCTTATTTCTTTATTTATATTATCTATCTATTATTTTATTTTCCTTTATTTTCCTTTAGCTAACCAAACGCATTTCCACGAAAAACCGAGCCTTACTCTTTCGGGACGGTATTTTTTTATGTCTAAATTAAACTATAACGATTGAGAGAACTGCAAACGAAAGTAATGCCAAGACATATTAAAAAAAAAAATCCGCGATCTGCTTTGCGGTCTTGTCACATTTGGATAACTTAGTCAAACAGGAAGCCTTAAGAAACAATAATTTCCGAATGTCTTTTTTTTTTGCTGTTTTAAGTTTAGCCAGAATTCATTACACATGATCAAATTTCTTGGAACCCATCGGGAACAACCTGTAATGATCCCATATTGCTCACTATTACAACATCTCGCCTCACGTCTTTATGTGTTGCCAGTCGAGCCACTTAGCGTCTCAGACCGAAATTAGAAGTTGTTTAAAAAGCGCAAAGGACCAAGAAGAGAAGGAGGGAACAGGACAAAGCGCTTTTTCCTGTCCTCTCCTTCTCTTCTTGGTCCTTTGCGCTTTCTAAACCACCGTCTAAATGTTCAACCAACTAGTCCCACAATTGATTTTGAAGAAATTAGAGCTTTAATAACTTGGCGAAAAATGTTTATTCTCAACTTTGCAAACTAGGTAACTAGTTTTGAAATGTCAATTATTCTTTGTTGAATAGATTTCAAGGCGAATCAGGGATCATCAAAATTTCACCAGAGTGTCCGCCTCCTGGGGACTCCAGCGAAACACTCCTAGATGCCACAGTTATTTATATTTGAAGGGGATCGGTTACACGATCCACGGAGGCTTGATGGGCAGGTGATGGTAGCAATCTGGCTGGAAAACGCCGTTCCAGTCCGAAGCTGCACGGGGAAAAAATGAGTTGGAAAAAGGTAGCGGTCCAGGTGCGGTGGACGAGAAACCTGGAGTGGATGACTGGTGCGCTGGGACGAGCAGGCCGCAGAACAATGTAGAGTGCTTGGAGGTGCGAAGTATAGTAAAACTTGGGCAACAAAGCCTCGCTATGGGGCGACAATGAGAAAAAGTAGGCAGACCTGATTCAGCTGCCATCGATGACCTGCAGACATCGCACGATTAGAAATAATGAAGGAAAACGCAATCGATAAGATTATGATTCGCGTTTCCGCAACGCCAGCCTTGCACCTGTTTAATCAAAAAAGTAAAACAGTGCAAAAAAAAAAAAAAAAAAACGGAGGGCAAGAGAAGAAAATGTACAAAATTGTCCTTTTTTTTTTTTTTTTGCACAACTTGGCCATTTTTTGTAATTTTTCAATTCTCACAACTGTGCTATGAATAGTAACTTTAGCGAAAACCCGCGATTTCAAAGTGTTTCAGGTTTTTTTTTTTTTTTTCTGAAATGACCTACTTTGGGGTTTTCGATGATGCTGCAGAAAACATACAATTGGAACCGTATGTTTTTATCACTAATAATAAAGTTAATCAGTTCTGATTAATTATTTGATACCTCGTGACGATGAGCTCCCGTCATAATGTCCCCTCGGTTATATAACTGAGCTGCACAGAACGCATTGAGGTAGTTCTTGCGTCGTTTTTCTATATTTTTGAACTGTGTGAAACTTAATTTCTAGCACCCTGCATAACAAGGCTACAAATGCGAGGCTTCAATGGGTTCTCGTTAACTTCTCTAGACCGTATCTGTTTGGGATTATATATTACGTCCTAAAAGACGCAAAGTTTGAAATAAAAAAAAAAATGCCGCGGTGCTTAAAAACCTTTCAAAGGCCATATTATTGAGAACATGTCACCATTTTCGCCGGAAAGTCTGTTTGGATTCTCATATGGCATATGATACAGCTGGGGCTCGCATCATCGGTAGATTCCAGATAGTCAGTGTATACAAAAAAATAATAATAATAACCATAAAAGGCCTTTGATCCCGAGTTTGAAGCCCCAACGATCCAAACGCCATCTTTCCACCCGCTCTGGCATTAAAACAATATCCTCCGATCCTCACTCCACCAAACACCAAAGAGGAAAGTAAAAAGATTTGGAATCAACGACCAACGCGAGAGCATCACTCCAGACCGAGTTTACGACTCGTAGTAAAAAAAGCAGTCCCCAAACGCCCCACCCTGCCATTGGTTCGCTGAGGATGGCTGCAACTCACAGGCTGTTATTTTTTTTTTTCTCTCCTTTTTTTTTTTTACGTCCCCGCCGTTCCGACGCACTTCATTAAAGCCAAAATAATAGCAAATCTCTTTTATTAAGGAGGATATTAGAACGAAGGTCCCCTCCCAGCCGTCGGTGAATCCTGGTGCTCGTGCATATCACGTGACCATCCGCAGCGCGACAGACCGAAATTACTACAGGGATTTCGTCAACGTTTTTCGAACCTGAGAATCACCCCGTTTGGAGAGCTTCTGAAATGTCGACCGAATTCGACAAAGTTCGGCAGGTTCGGTGCACCTTCTCAATTTCGAGTAAAAAATATTCACAAGGATCGACAGGTTTGGCGAACATTCAAAATCTTGTCAAATATCGTCAAAGTCAGAAGGGCGTCACCCGAAACGTCGTGTATTCCTTCCTGTCCACGTTCTTTTTCTAGAGTAGCACAACCATATATTTGCGATTTCGCGCTTAAAAAGTCTCGCCTACTTCAAACAAAAAATGTTAGATCCTGGGAAATAAAGCAAAACAGCGTGTTTAAAATGGGAGAAAGTTATCGGCAATATTTTGCATAACATAAACACACACATAGATATACGCCCTTAGCAATTTGTTTAGTTTGTTAAAATACACAATACCCCGCCAAAAAAAAAAACATTTATAAGGCAGCGTGTTTGAAGTAGGAGAAAAATGATCATCAAGGCTTTGCACAAAATTAACAGAAACATATAAACATTTAATAACATATTTAGTTTGTTAAAATTAAAATAAAAATATAATAAAAATAAAAATACAAAAAACAAAATTGCGAGGGGGTGCTAGATTGTCATGAATTTACCGGCACGCGCACAATGTCCGAACTTCTGTCGAACTTTTGTACAACGTCGAATTAAAAGTTCCAAAAAGTTGAACTCGAATGTCGGCACGTTCGTCACATCCCTAAAACTGGTCGACTCCGAGACGCGTCAGCCAGAGCGACGTGGAGAAGTACGCCAGTTCAGTTTGTTTTGGCCGGTTTTGCTACAAATGCGCTTTAGTGAAGACAGTTTCTGGGCTATGTCCTTCGCGCAGAACGCCGTTTTGTGGACTCAGTTATTCTTAGGAAGACTGTAGTATCCGCGTAAGAACCAAAAGGGCCTCTTAGGTTTTTATTACTTTATAGCTTTGCACCCTACCCTTAGAGCGATACTGTAGGCAATATGAAGGCGATTGCATCGTCGGCCATAAAAGAGACTAGCCGAAACGACTAATCGCCGGTGGAATGAAAGGGTGATACGTGGCGCTGCAGTCGCTCAAACACAGCTGGAGCTAGATTGCCTGGCGGAAGCCATCCTTTTTGCTTGAGAGAGCTCGACAGAAAGCTAGCCGTTTTCAAAGGGCGCTTTCGAAAAGCCGCTGATTTGCCTCAGCCTTCCTTCGGCCATGCGTGACTGTGCACGCGTGGTATCCTTTTCCCGTCACTTCTGGAGAACAACGATCACCTTTTTTCAATTCTATGTTTACCGTCATCCGTGATTTTAAGGCGCTGACTTGCGAAAAATCATAATGACAATATCAATGTAGTAAAACGCATAGTTTCTAGCAATAACTCTTATTGTAGCACCCGTGTAACTGCTTGCCGGAAGCACTCTTAATGTATTCGCGACCACGCAACGCCGCGTGCAGTCATTTCACCGTTTTGGCTGTCGATCGGTTGTGCTGATCTCTTTTAGAGCTTGGTCGTTGCCTCCTATTGGGCAGGAGATTGAACTATAGCGGGCGCTCTGACCCGTTTGTTTTCCCCACACTTGGTGTTTACTCAACACAAGGCCCGTGCACATGCCCACAGGCCTTATGGGCATGTCCATGTCTTCTTCTACAATAGAGCACGGGGCATAGTTTAATGTAAAAAATACTAACAATCGACGAAGCGACGTTAAGTGCCGGATCTATCCTCAGGGATTGCGAGCTTGACCCACTTCGGCTTTTGTGCTGAACTGGGACCGTGCATGCTGCATTGTTCATGCAGGCCGGAGTGGAAACAAAAGAGCCCCTCCTCCCCTTCGCCGGAGAACACGAACTCCAGCCGAACGCTGACGCCGCGTTCGGCTATGTCGGCCGACCGCTGAGTCATTGTATTTGTTGTCCCCATCTGTGCAGTTCTAAAGTTAACCGCTTGGGGCGTCACGGTCGCTCCTCCTCCCAAGTCGCGGTAAAAGAAGGAGCGGCAGGTATTCGCTGTTTGTACTTGGAGGGAGAAGCAAGAAAACAAACAACCGGCTTCCTCTCTACTTCCTTTAAACTCCTTACCTGCCCCTCACCTAGTAGGAGTAGGAGGATGCGCAGAGAAGGGCTGGAAGAGGTAGGTCGCAGGTGGAAAACAGTGTAAAGCGGGAAACACATGTACGACGAAACCTTCCGATCCGACGTGCGGACTGCCGGAATGACCTTGGGGGGAGAGGGTTTTCGTAGCATCGGAGAGCGATGAAAACGATTGGTGTAATCTGAGCTAGTTGGTTACTCATTATGAAAAAAACCAGCGATCGGGTGTCTTTCTTTCTATCTCTACCTTTTCCTTAGTTCAGCTGGTTTTTTTCATAATTAAGCGTTGAAAACCCTCGCCTCCGACCGTCGTATTGCGCGGTCGGACGTCGGATCGGACGGTTTCGTCGTACATGTGTTTCCCGCTTAAGAAAGAGAAAAGAAGGTGAGTCGTAGGTAGAAAAGAGAAGAGACAGACGTACGTTTCTGTTTTTCGCGTAAAAGAAGAATGTTCAGAAAATGTCCGCAGATACGCGAAGGCACCACCGTTGCAATAACCCCTTCCGGACATGTTCTGCCGTTCTGCCTCTCCCTGCAGTTGTGCGGCCGGTTCTGATACGGATATCGCAGGCTTTCCTCCGATATGGAAGGTTATGGCGGAGTGGAAGCACTCGACGTGTTTTACAACCACAAAACTTTGGTCGCCTTTCTAGAAATTTGAATACGAATACTTTTAGAAAAAAGAAATGATTCAGAAAACCAAAATACCATAAGAAAATAGTGCCATTGTTTCCCCTTTTACCGATTCTCGAGTGATTCTACAACAATCGTTCGACTAGGACGACTTGGCCAAGTGTTTGTGCATCGAGTTACTCTCTCTGTTTTGCACTTACAGGCTGCTTTTTTCGTCGTCCTCGCATATCGACTTGGTCGACCCGACAGTTTTTGTTCACCTTCAACTTTGAGCGTAGCGTCGCCACTGGAGCAGTACAGTCTTCCGCAATATGAAAGACGCATTCGCCGCGGAAGTTCATGACGAGGCGCTAATCAGTGATCACGCGTTGGCCAGAGACACTTTATTTGCAGAGGGACAATGGCGCAAAGGTACAAAACCTATTGCCTCAGCCCAAAGCTGCGTGGACCTGGCTACCGGGAATCCTGCACTACCGAGTGGAACTACCCTGACAAAAATCTGTCTATTATATTCTTGGAGACTACAGGTCTTGGGCCTGCTCCATCGGTTTCCGATGCTGCGGAGCCAAACCCTGGCTCAAAACGGCATGAGCAGCTCTCGGAGGATGCCGTCCAGAACTGTATCGACGCATTCTTTGACATTTGTGAGTCGTGCATGTCAGAATTTTCTGTCCCTGTTATTTTGGTCGCTTGTTTTCAACATCACCGAATGTAAAGCAATCCAATACGGCCAATCGCTGTCGGCCCTGCTAATACCGAACGCTTTCTATATAAAAAAGATATATGATTGAAGTTTTGTATACCACCCATACAGGGTAAAATCTTGACACAAAGTATAAAAGTTCGCGCGCAATATCGGAAAAAATGCGGTAAATGCAATCTCCGACGCGGCCGTCTTTCGTGTTTAGTATATATTCGTGGTTTCAACGACGTAGAAACTGATTACCTTGTCAAAAGTGTATCCTTAGTCTACTCCTTTAAAAAAGGAAAGCAAAAAAGTGCAACCAAAGAAGTATGTCAGAGAAAGCATTTACGTCTGGGAATCTAAAGATACGGCCCACAACAATTTCGACAAACCCGGCAACCTCAATAAAGGCGAAACAGAAGGACAGAAGAACAAAAGTCCTTTCTAAAACCAATTTGTGCCCATCCCCCCTCGAATGGCTTTTCAAATCCACCGCATCGTCATGGTCAGATCCCGTGGTCTCTGCATACAGCCGTCGATAATAATTTCCACGTCACAAACTTTAACGAGACCGCCGGCGATCAGCTATGCCGGGTGGTCAACTCAAAATCCAACTTTATTTTCTTTTTATTTTTAGAAAAGTCAAGGTCCAAGTTTGCATCCTCCATTTTTTATTGTTATTGGCTCGTTCCCTCAAACGGGAATCGAAACCGATCGTACGGGCAAAGGCATCGTAAAACTTGGTGCATCTGGTCTGAACCGGGATTCGTAGTGTCCTTGCTCTCCTTGTAGCGGTTATTGCTCCAACCTTGTTTATTTCAACGCGATCCGCGGTGCTTAAAAATAGACCCTCAACTCCCGCAAAACAATTTTTAAAGTGACCGCATTGGACATCTTACAACATAAGCTTTACCCAAAGAAAAAACGGAAGAAAAAACACACATACTCGTGTCGCGAGTCGCGTAGTGACTCAGGAGTGATTCTGAAAGATGCTTCCCTTTCGGACTACAAAAAGGAAGCACGTCTGCGGAATCGATCATTCCACAAGCATGTACGTTTCTGGAAAAAGGAAAGTTGTTTCTTGCGTTTGGCTGCTCCTGCTTTGCTCTCTTTGCGAAGCGACGCGTGCTGGACAGTGGACATCCAATTCCGGACTCTTATAATATAAACAATAAAATGGGGTATAAGCCAAACACATTTTTTTTTACACTTGAATCTGGAGAGAATTTTGATCCTCCATATTTCATTTCGAGGAGAAAAGTAAATAAACAAGAACAAGGGACAGCAATGTGCTTAACAATTTTAGAGTATTTTTGTTTTGTTTATGACTACGTGCGAAATAAATATCTCATGTTTGTTAGTTTCGTACACCAAACGCGTTCGGGGAAGTAAAGGGTGCATTTGCAGCAATTGTGTCAATCAATCGAGCACGGTAGTTGAATGCTTTTTTCGGCGACATGCCGAAAAACTACGACATGCCAGAAAGCAACATTTTCAAGACCATCGCTCAGTCAGACTTGTGCCCGTTACTTGTAAAAAGTAATTAATTACAATTACAATTACTTGGTCATCAAAGTAACGGATTACCGTTACAAATTACTGGCTTTAAAATGTAATCGATTAATTACTTCGTTACTTTACTCGATTACTTTTCAATTACTTTATGAAATACATGCAAAAACGCGATTTTTCACTTATTATCCATGTATGCGGTAATAAGGTAACTTATTAGCTATACGTAGACAAATATTACTAGCAGCAAATAATGTAAGAAGTCGTTTAAGTTTTGTGTTTAGTATTTATTGCACATCAAGAGCAGTTGGCGTTCGAAGTTGAGGTCGTTCACCTTTCCTCTCTTTCGGGAGAAAGAGGAAAAATGAACGGCCCTGAACAACTTGATTGGACTGCACGAGCGAGCGTGCTTGGCAGTGACACTGAAAGCCCGGAGCTCGCTTTTGTAGCTTCTGCTACGTTCACACTTAAAGTGGAAACCGAGTATGGTACGTTTTAGAAGATCAAATATTTTTCCAAATCGCACACCCATATCGCTCATGTCACAATGGTATGCGTGGAAGCAGCATTATGAGCTGCCGATATGCGAAAATACAATTTGCGTAAACTCCATCAGCAACTCGCCGAGGCTCCCCTCAGCTCAAATAAATATCAATATATTTATAAACTGTTCGAAACGTGCTTTACGCCATACGTCAGCGGATACACTTGGGCTGAAAAAAATAACCAAAGGCAATGTTGCGAGTGTAAATTTGGGATGCAAACGCCACATTACGAACTACACAAAAGTCTTATTTCCTAAATCACTGGTTTCCACAAAAAAAAAAAATTAAAAACCGTTTACCTTTGCGTGTTTCAGTCGGTTCGAATTCGTGGACTTCGCAGATGAAAGAAGCTTTCTTTCGGGGAGGCAGAGTAGGCACTGAAACTCTAAATTCGCAGTTCCCTAGGTTCCTTTCAGTTCATAATGTGGCGTTGTCGTCACATTATGCGTTGTCGTCACATCATGTCTCTCGCACTGTCGCCATGACCCTCCAAAGAGGGCCATGGCGACAGTGCAAGAGACATGCTGAATGCTCACTGCTGGGACCTCTCGCGTATGTTTAGCTGTGGATCAGCGAGCTAGAGGCGGGACCTCAGTAGAAAATATTTAACAGCAGAAAAAAACAATTCATATAGATAAAACATTCCTACATAAGTGGGAAGAGAAAAAGAGAGTTTAGAGAAAGACAGGATTTGGCAAGGGCTACACCCTACTAAGACGACAAAAACGCGAGGTTCTTGCAAAAAGCAAAAAAAAAAAAAAAAACGACAACAACTAAGCTAAGCAAGAGAAACAGAATAAAATCGCAGAAAACTCATCAGCGGATGTGGTGACTATTGTGAGTATCGTTCTCCAAGACGACACTAGGTTCGCTTGTAGGCTGAGCTATAGGGCTCTGGTGTTTGTCTCTCATTGACCAGAAAGCTGGAAAACTAGAGTCTCCAACACGGGAAGGAAACGACATGCTTTTGCTTTTTTTTGTCGTGTAACAAGAAAATATAAGAGAAATGTCACGTAAAAACATCAGAAGGCACTGGAGTTCTAAAATCGTCCTTGGAACTGGACGGCATCTGGCCTTTTGTCCCTTAAAGCCCCGTACTTGGAACTCACGGCGACTTCGACTCCTCCCCCGCACAAAACGCAAACAAGCAAAAATAGGAGGGGAGGCTGACTCCCCACCGTCCCCCGTGCACACGAAGTTGTAGTGGCTACTGTTTTTATTTCAAGAAAAAGACGCGAAGGAAAGCTATTAGTTGAACTTCGCGCTTATTCACAGGGTGTTGCTTATGTCTTTACTCACGTCCTTCCGCTTCTGAAATTGGAGCGCGGGCAGGGACTGGATCGCGCAAACTTCCCGATAATGAGCTTAGCAAAAAGAAACAGCAGACGCAGCAGTTTCCAGTTTGGGAGATCCGTGTCATGTGACATTTTTATGGGCCATTACTCTTCTATTCTTCTTTCGCCCCACTCCGAATCAAGTGCCCAAGGCTCAGAAGGGGCTTCTCTTTTTGAGAAAAAGCGACCGAAACGCGACGTTTTTGCATCATGTAAGCGACCCTTCGGTTGTCTTAAGAAACCTCTTTAGCTGTGTGAAAACTCCCGTTTTCTTTCTTTGTCTACTTTTGTCGGGGCCCTCCTCTTGTTATCGTGCTAAGGGGATAGGAGAGTCAACTCCCCCTCTGTTTTTCTCTTTCCACCTTCTTTCTCTCTTTACCGAGATTCCGTCACAAGCTTTTGGGTTCAGTCTATGTGCCCCCCCTCCTCCTCTTTCCGCCTTAACTTGGCGGCGCTACTCAAAAATCATATTGTTACAATATGCTTCAAATACAAAAAAAAAAAAAAAATCGAAATAACAAAAGAATGTAACGAGTAACTTGTGGTAATCCGTTACTAAAAAAGTAATGGAATTACGTTAAAAATTACATTTCTAGAAAAGTAACGGATTAATTACAAAATTACTCAAAAAGTAATTAATTACAAGTAATCCCGTTACTTGTAACGGATTACTTCCAAGTCTGCGCTGTTAGATATTTCACCCATTTTCGCGTGTTGTCTTCCCCCACGCGATGCATGTTGAATTATAAGAAACGGTAAAACCGCTGGGTTGCGTCTACGTACTTGCCGAAACTAACAAACTTTACGCGCACACACACACACAAAAAAAAAAGAATATACAGAGAATGAAAGACGTCTCGCAGCCCCTCCCCTTCTTCCATACGCTCCCACGCCCCCTCACCAACAACAACTAGAGCTAACAAAACGCAAAAACCATTAAAAAAACAAAACTCGGATGCCACGCTGTCTCCCGCGCCCCCCGTGAATTCGACGAAGCGAAACCCCTCAATTACTGGGGAAACTCGCTAAAACTGGAAACCTACACCTCCGTATCGAAGCGAAATATAGACAGCACAAAACGGAGCACATTTTTAAGGCGGGAAAAAATACTTCTATAAAGGTTTATTCACAAAAAAGTGCTTAAAAATAAGAAGAAAAAAAACACTTAAAAACATAAGGTGTATATTATTACACTTTGCACGGGGGTACACAGTCCCGGATATTCTTACCGAGTGTAGCCCCATACTCCACATCCCCCGTTTCTTCGTGCGTTATGTGTCGAACACAACGACGAAACCAAACAAAAAAATGAAAGTATTTGGTCTCACGATGGAGCTACGTTTCTAAGAAAACAAACGGAGAAAAATATACGAAAAAAGAATGGGAAAAAATATTTCAGAGGTGGACAAGGCATGGCCGAAAGAACATTCTAAACAAACGCGGGTACCACGTGCGAATAAATTCTTGGCAGATTCGTGGTAGGTCTGAGCAAATAAACGATAAAAAAGCAATAATAATAATAAAAAGGAGTGCTATGTATATACAGATTCCACACCCTGAGAAAAACTCGGCAGCAGGCGGCATAACAACACTGCCAGCTCTCTCAAAATAACACGCGCGCAATGATAAACATGGAGTCGTGTGCAGAAGCTCGAGAAACACGGCGAGTGACTCCGACACCAGTTTTCGTTTGTTGCGTTATGGTTTTCCTCTGCCATGTGGTGTGGAATTTATATATATATATAAAAAATAGAAACGAACTCCCAGAACCTTGTAAATTTAAAGGAGGCATGAAAAGCGAGAGCAAAAACGTGCATTGTTGGCGATAAACGCATCACAAATAAAATCCGATATATGTGGTAGTATCTTACTCGCGATTTCGCCATTGCGGCGCCGAGCACCACAGCTTCCACTACGCTTTTTTTTCTTTATTTTTTTTACCGCACGAATGAAGTCGCAACTGCAAAATCGCTAGTAAAATCGCACCTTGCGAATCATGCATAACGATGCTATCGGTAACGTTTTAATTTCTTTTCCTTACCTTGGTAAGGTGCTCGTTACTAATTCGAAACACGACTAAGGTACTTCCGTTACTATATTGCTAACGTACAGAAGGACACTACTCGCCACATTTCAACGCTAAAACATGCACGGGGTAAAAAATATACATATATATTTTATTTGTTTTATTGAGATGTTCACACATGCTTCCTTGTCATGAATATTTACACAAAAATCTGCTGATATTTACACTCTTCCCATATTTACCCTAGAAGTCCTGGGAAAAAAAAAAAAAAACTGAGAATAAAAATAATCAGATAAATAAGCGCAAACAAAAAAAATAAGAAAAATACACAAGGACAATGAGGTAGACTAACAAGGGCGCCCTTGTTTTTCTACTTCGTTGTCCCTGTGTATTTTTTTTTTTTTTGGCGCTTACGCAATTGATCATGAAGCAACTGACCCAAATTGCCACTTTAATAAAGATGAACGTTTGTCACATCTCTAATGTAAAAGTTATATGAAGTACGTTTTCTTTTCGAAAATAAGAGTAACAGCCAAGTAACGGGTGTTGGCATTTAATGTAACTGTAACAGTAACGCGATACTCTTAGAATAAGACAATGTAAGGCGGCAACGTGTTTCTGCCTTTTTTCCCCCGCAAATAGCGTGTATTTTATTATGATTATATTGCAATTAAATGCAAAGGTGCCAGTGAGCTGGACACGAATGACGAAAATAATCCCTGGAGAAGGGGAACAAGAGGGTCAAAGTACAAACTCTTGTTCTCCTTCGCCAGGGATTATTTTCGTCATCCTATTCTGTTACTTTTTTTAATGCATATACAACAATAAAAAAAACTAGCATTCAGTATGTTTATATTTTATTATTGGAGAAACACTGAACCACGACCTTTTTTCCCCCCAAGTAGAATTGGATATTATGTAAGCCCTAACAAGCAGACAATATACAATGGCAAAAGCAAAAAAATATATATCAAATCTCTAAAACACGTTCACGAAAGAAATACAAAACACAATTAATAAATAAAAACAGAAAGAATAAAGATAGGGACGGACAGAACAACAACAACACTGTCCGTCCCTATGTTTCTTCTTTCTGTTTTTATTTAACTTCACCAACGCGCTCACGTCGAACTAAATGACAGTTTATAACCGAAACAAGAACACACCGTAGGAAAGCATATTTCTTTAGGCCTCAGAAAATGAAAGCTACAGAGCACAAAAGTACAGTCGCGTCATAATACCTGTTATGGTCCAGTCTTCGGGACTTGGCCATTCGAACACAGGTAGCAGAACTCCGTTATAACACTCGCTGTTTTTCTTTCGCATTCTTCATCCGGACCAATCGGGAGTGCAATTTACCTCCAGGAGAGTTACTGTCAATTAGGGAGGATGTATTTACGGAAGGATTTAAAGTTGTATTCAGGTGTAACAACCTATTTTTCATTAGTGTTTTGTGTTTGTATCTTGTAAACGTGTTTCATTGTACGCATTGTTCTATATAGCCGTCTGCATAATGCCTAACGTCGCAGCAGGTATTGTTTGAATAAAATAAATAAATATAATTGGATGATGCATTTTGGCATTTTACCTGTTCCATCGAGTCGCCAGTAGCAATCATTCTCCTTTATGCACAACTAAGGCACCTAAAATACCGAGAAATCAACCCGCGAACCGGTGAACTAGTGTCGTTTCTAAAACCCGAGATCAAGAAATAAAAAAAATATTAGCAGCGACATTAGCCTGCAAGCTACTACAATCCATGAAATGCAATGTAGGGAATTGGTGCGTCACACGACGTATATTTTGATGCTAGATTTAGCGGGAAAACTGTATGGTTGCATAAGTCAAGTTGACGTCAATTTTCCCGGCTACATTTAGCGGGGAAACTGGATTCGTGTCTGGGTCTCCCAGACGCAAATTTTCGCACTAAATTTAGCGGGTAACTGAGTTGGTGTATAGGTCACGTTACGTGAGTTTCCCGCTAAATTTAGAGAGGAAACTGAATGGAGCTTTTGGCCACAAGACGTGAATTCTTCCGCTAAATTTAGAGGGGAAACCGAGTTGACGATAGGGTCACGTGCCTTCGATTTCCCCAAGGTGCACAGGTCACGTGGCGTTAGTGACGCCACTTTATCCGCTAAATTTAGCAGAAAATGCACGGACGAACGGAAGGAAGGAAAAATCTTGGAATTTTAGGGTAGCGTTAAAAAGCATTTTCTTGCTTTAAAAATTACACGCGTTACCGCGATGAGAAAATCAGCATACCCATATTGGCGGACCTCTGAACGTCTGCACATTGTAAGGGGCTCTCTCTAAACCAATAGCCTTCGAGCCACCCTGAAGATACGCGACATAGACTGAGTATGTGGCTGGCTGTAAGGAATTCCATATCTCTTTGTTTGGGTTCAGATCCCTACATTTTGACCTCAGAGAGATCAGACATAGATCACCGCCGAATTTCTGTTCGGAACTTGTTTAGAGCTATTTTTCACCTTGCACGTCCAATTCGGGAGTTTTCACTCTCAGCCTACATTTCAATGAAGAAATACACGAATGCTTCCGGAAGTATATGCATTGCCCCATAATATCGAGTCCGCATAACACTCATCTCAATGCATCGGTAAATCCAACATCCCTTCCCCGGCGAGCCCAACCTCGTCACGCGGTACCCCAACGCGACCGGTCCTTCGAGCCGTCCCCCTCAAAACAACTCTGGAAGCATCCAGAGACAGACGACCCGCCACAAGACCTCAACTAAAAAAATGACAAACCCGAAGCCAAAACAGGCTTTTCGAAACCGACCAATCAGAAGCCGACCCCACCGCGGCCGCCACCAAGCCCCCCCAGATGGCGCCACTCCGCAGACCCCCTCCCCTTCTTGCTCTCCCCCTCTCCCTCCCCCCCAACCGAAAGCGTCCTCCTCTCCCCGTCCCAAAGGAGGCACCGGCGTTGCCGGCGCGACGCCGACTCCCTGTCCGCTCAGTCGAGTGCGGGCTCGCTCCGCGCCGAACATGGCTTCCCCCGACGCCGCCACGGGCGCCCTACTTCCCGAAAACTTGTCGGTCAGCGGAGTGGTCCTACCGCCGCCCCCGCCGTACCTGAGCGCCAGCGACAGCCGCGGTTCCTCGTCCCCGTCCACCCACGACCTGCCGCCACCGCTCCCGCCGGCTTTCAACGCGGCCGCCCTCTGCGATCAGTTCTGCTCGGTCATCAACGGGTTCCGGGGTCTCGACCCCTTGTCCAACGCGAGGCTCAAGAGTCCCTCGTCGAGGTCCGTGGCCGCCGACGCGACGGACTGCAGGCTCATCCAGTACCGCGGCGAGAAGATCGCGGCGTTCGCGTACCGCGGCGAGTACCTGCTCTGCCTGCCCCAGGCCTTCGAGCTGTTCCTCCGGCACCTGGTGGGCGGTTTGCACACGGTGTACACAAAGCTCAAGCGACTGGGCATCAGTCCGATCGTGTGTAACGTCGAGCAAGTCCGCGTGCTGCGGGGTCTCGGGGCCATCCAGCCAGGGGTGAATCGCTGCAAGCTGCTCTCGTGCAAGGACTTCGACGCGCTGTACAAGGACTGCACCACTGCAAGGTGAGCAGCGGTCGCTTGCGTCCCTTCCTTCTTCACCGCCGCCCGGACCACTCGCGATGGGCGATGACCACAGAGTCGGACATGTGCACGTTGCTCATATCAAGTAACCAAAGCTCCTTACTGGTTACTCACTCAAAAACTAAGAACGTTACTCGTTGCTGCGATTCAAAAGAAACGCGTTAATTTAGCTTTAAAGTAACGCGCTACCTTCTCGTTGCCCTAAATGTGTCGTTTCTATGAAGCATTTGTCGTAGTTCATAGTTCCTCTCTTTTTAGCGCGTTCATTGAGGGATAACTGTGGCTATAATATACCTTGATAACATCTTTTTGCGGTCCATATAGCGTTTTCTCGTCGTGCAAAAAGCAGGCCCGAACTGTGGGGAGAAGTACGTTTGGTTACATGTGTGGTAGACTTTCCCCTATATAGGTAACTGAATACCCTTACTCGTTCCTTCATGGCAAAGTACCGAAAATACGTTATTTTTTTCCCCTTAAAACGTAACTAAGTCGTTACTTCGTTAAAGAAAAAAAAATAACTAGGAACAAGTCACGCGTTACATAAAAGCTGGGGCAGAGTCATTATTGAGATCTCTCTCTAGCGAGTTTTATTCAAACATACATTGATGTGCGTATTGCTAGTTATATTAGGCAGAAGAAAGCGATCACAGCGTTTTTACTTCCTTTCACACTCATGATATTTTTCTGTTGTAGTGTGCTTCCCTGTCTGGAAGTTCAATACCCGCGAGTGAGGTCGATATAAATCGTAGACATCTCAATATTAAAAAAAAAACGACAACTATACGACGAACCCAAATATTTGGCTATACCGCGTGTTTCCGATGTGTGTCACATGTGTGCGTGACGAACATGAGCATTTCCGTGAGTCGTTTGAAGGGAAAACTGCCCCAACCCAAGGTGTAGTGCGGGCCGATACGTTACATTTTTTTAATGGTGAGCTATTAGATCGGGCACACATCCATTGAAATTATCGTATATTGTAGAGCACCAACCACGGACCGCATGACCGCAAAAAGCTACATTTCTTCATCTTAGATGAAGGTGATGGCAGTCGGGAACGCGCCGGTTTCCGTGTGTATTATATAGCTTGAGAGGATTCAAAACGCCCGGATTTGAAGTTATTTCTTCCTGTGCGGGATTCGTTAATATGTATACTCTCATTCCATTCGTTTTCGTGAAGTGGGATAAATACAAGCTTCGTTTTTGTGAGGCAGATATTACCTGTACATTCCTCAAATTGAATTTTACTAGATAATATTTTTAACAAGAAACGCGTTATGTGGTAGGTTAATCAAATTATACGGATAAAGGCAGTTTGGGTCGCTTACAACATCACACCAATGGTGCCTTTTTATTTTTTATAAGCGTTTGTACTTTTTAAAAAAAACATTCGATGATTTTCTTCCTTTTTTTTTCGTTGAGCTTAATTGGTAAAGTTATCTGAAACTGTTAGCAGAATTGGGTGGGTTTATCTTTCTTTCAGTATCCGAAACGCGTAAGTGATGGTATGTAAAAAGAAATACGTGTTCTCCTAGTAGGCGTTACTGCGGTGTTTTGTTCATGAGAGCAAATTTATTCAAGGGAGATCAATGCACGACACTATCTGTTTTTATTAACGGATAAATATAAAAAATAAAGGTAAACATCCGATTTCCCCACTTCCGTTCTCATTGGTCAGCAATGTCAAGCGTTGACGCGAGCAGACTTCGTGTTTCAGTATTTGAGCTTGTTATTCCAACTCTTACTACGTTTGTACTTTCGACCTTCACCTTGTTGCGATTGCAACCGTCCGCTAACGTTGCCAGGACACAAAAGTAACGCTCACCATTATACCGATGCAGTAGCGTGGGAGTTAGGACAAAACCACCGGCAAAAGTGTTTGTATATAAAAACTTGACTTTTCAAATTTGTGCGTCTTGAAGGAATTGAAACTTAAACAGAAGACGGGGGGCAAGCGACACGCGAGAACACGATTTCCATGCACTCATCGCGCGCTCTGACTACCACCAGATTCGGCCCCCTGTCCGTGTCTATATTATATTACATAGAACTCTATCTCAGCTGTAATAGCTGAGACCTTAAGAAATGTAGAGCGTGTCGAGTCCTGAGAATCCTAATAATGCTCCTTCAAAAATTCCCTGCGATTTTCTTAAACTTGTGTTCACGGTCGCTTCGTCACCAGCACACAATACCAGCCTCGCAAATTTTGTAGCTTCTATGCTTTTCTTCATTAACTTCTAATCTACCTGTTGGGAGTAACTTTTAATGAATTAGCCGTTCATAAGCAGGTAAAATAAACGAATAAGGACCCCAACTTTGTTCCTGATTCCATTGCCGTTTATTTCTACCTCGCAAAGTAGATTAGTTTTTTATTCGAGTATTTATATGTCAAGTCTTGTCTATATGTTCATCCGTCTCTACTACTATACAACACGCGAGGTTCATTGAACCATATATACATTTTGGCGACTGTGCCATCCCATCGTGTACTTTTCATAAATCCATGTATGAATTTTTAACATAATTTTTTATCAAGGCTGAATTCACTTTTCTATTTTTTTAACGCAACCGAATATATGCAAGTCACCGAGCGAATGTAGTGATATAGGTATCGGTGTTGTGAAATAACCCCGTATGCCATTTTCTTAGAGTCCAAAACTCTTTAAGTTCGAACCTAAATGCATTAGCTCGAAATCTAATGTTGAATATATTAACGGTGTGTATGTCTATTCTATCTCTCTCTAATTCTTTTATGTTCAGCTGGCACTATATATATATATATAGCAATGAACCAACTAGCTCAGACTTAAGCCGTCATAAATATAATGTTCAATTTTAGGCACCGCAAGTGAAAATATACGCGTTAACAGACGATCATTTTCCTCTAACGCAACATCATTAGCACATCAACTTTCGGAATTCCTACTTTGATAGTGATTCTTTCCAATTTCACATTTGTCTCCGTCATTTCTCGACAGCAGGAGTACAAAAGAAGCAATATTACCGTTCCTCCATCTGTTTCGTTTTTTTTTTTTTCTTCCTTTTTTATGGGACATTAGTTGAGCGCAGGATGAAAAAGAAACACAGTGAGCGGTTTACGATTCACGCCAAAGGCTGTTCTTCCCTACGTAGTATAATTGGTATGAACGGGGTGAAAGCAATGCTTTCAAAAGCAGTTCGTGGAAATTCAGACATCGACCGATTTGGTTCAGGGACGCAACGCAGCGCCGTCACTTTCAGCTTGCCTGTTCGCGATCAAAGCGATCCCAAATAAATAAGAGAGAAACTGCAATTCCCTCTCAGTGAAATGATGTTAGAAACACTTAGGCGTTCCAGGAAAACACGTACCCCACGGACAATATGAGCTGAAAAGCTCGACCTGGCTGCTTGATACGCGCGCGGTCTCCTATGCACGCTCAGTTTTCTCTCGACCTGTCATAAAGAGTAAAGTATATTCGTTACAGAAATTCGGTAAAGACGCTTAAGACTTGATTACTTGTAGGAATGCGAAAGCATTCCTACGCGCAGCGCATTCCTACAAGCTGCGCGCCACTTCTTTTTCACACAGCGCTCCAGCGGTTACATCAACCTCTCCACTGCGCAGGCGCGGTGAACCCCGACGGCTTCCATGACGAAGCGTCTGCGTTGCTGTTTTTTTCTTTGTGTTTTATTTCTGAGGCGCGTCCATCTTAGCCAATGGAAATTTAGGTGCCGTTTTTAGCCGACTTCGCTCCATAGGACATTTAATGCTTTCGTATTTATAATCTAAATATGAGATTGCTCGATGCTTACGCGGTTGGTACAGAACCAACCAGGTAAGCTTCAAATGTCCGTGCATTTGAATAGTACAATGTCCAACACTTATCAGTAATATCAGGAGTGCCTCAGTGGTCTACTCTTTTACTGGGCCGCTGTTATTCAACCTATATATCAGTGAGATTAGTCGAAGGATTGAAGCTATACAGCCGATGCCTGTGAGTTTTCTTTCGTGGAGAGAACGGAAACAGGCAATCGGAACTGCAAGCATTATAACGATTCCAGCGAATGAGGAAGCTCATAATACAAATACGCGAAAACAAAAAACGATATGCGCAAAGACATTGGTCACGACGTTTGGCCTCATCGTCCCGGAGCATATTGCATTTTTTAGGTCTAAATGCATTCTGAGCCACGTCATTCCATAGAATCCTGGTATTACGTGTCGTGATTGAATTTACGTTGGCCTGGCGACCGGCAGTATGGTCAAAACAAATAAATTAAAACCAAATATCTTGATTTAAGCTTTCGTGTTTTAACCAGAGCGTCCCCAAAAAGTGGCAGGTACGCCAAATGAGCACGGAGTTTTGTCGCGTATATTGTCTGCGATGAAACGTGCCCCATTTTTCTGATACTTTCTTTCTAGATTTCACTTCTAATTTAAATTATCGCATTGGTTTGTGGGGAGTTTATGCACAACAAGGCATTCCTAACGAATCGGGTGACTGACGTATCCAGTTAAGAAGCTAATCACGCAGCCTATAGAGAGAGGCACCGCATTGATTCTTCGGAAAAACACCGGACAGCAAGTCGACAAAAATATTTTCAAGAATGAAGACCCTACAAAGAATTCACAAAGTAATGGTACCATATCGCGTTAATATGCTCCCACATCGCCTGTGAGGAAAAAAAAAGTGCACTGCCTTTTACGAAGAAATGCAAAGTTCAGAATACTCGTGTGTAACATTTCACACGCCAGAAACGTTTTTTGAACTTTCGCATGTTTGTTTCAAAAAGATATCGCTCCAATCGGGGGTCGGTAGAGTATTGAGAAATAAAAGGTGCGAATTAAACGTAATTGATAAAACAATTTCTAGGTGCTAATGTCCAATTTACACAGTAGCGTTGGAATGAGTTTATCTACGTTTCGGGGGTTTACGTTAAGGTACGGCTGTGATTTGCAACCAGATTCTGCGTCGCTCAATGGCCGCGGTAGCTAGCGATCGCTTTTCTGCGCTAGCCTCCGCAGTATAGTAAGAGGTATAAGTAGTCAGCTCAACTGTGTAGACGGGCGTAGATCTCTGTACGTGCCTATTTCTTTATTTTTATTTCAATTATATTTTGTGTCTTTATGTCACCTAACGAACAGCTGACAAGGCAAGGGCAGAGTCGAACTGTCAATGTTTAGTTTTGATTCGAAATGTTTACTGCGATTTGTCTTATATGAGTTGCCAGCTCTGGGAGGAAAATGATAAAAGTTCGATGCAAGCGATATCTTTATTGAATTTGCTACACTGCCTTTGCTGAAAACGGGATATGCGGTCTGGCAGCAGTTCATGCAAACATAGAATTGATCGAATCTTCGTGTAACAAATAAACGATGATGTAACAATTATTGTGCAATTAAAATCTTATGTTTAATTTTGGTCACGAAATTAGGCTTACCGAAGACAACCGTACCCCATGGTGAAAAACACTCTAAACGTCTTCCCTATGCCATAGTATCGCACAAGCAATTACTAACTGGAGTCGCCGGTTTTGTCTCTTGTCCCTTGCTAGCCTGAAAAGACAAAACTAGCGTTTTTAATGTTGCCTACTCAAAAGCAAACATTCATAGATCGCGCTTATACAACGCCAATGACATTCAAGAAGAGTGGTTGTTTGGGCGAGTTGGTTTGACATTTTATACAATCTTGTGCGCACCAAAGACGGGGACAAAGGCAGAGAAGCTAGAGGACACAACAAGGCGGCTTGTTGTGTCCTCTTCCCTGCCTTTGTTCCCGTCTTTCTTGCGCACAATATTGTATAAAATGCAAATGACATGCCAAGGTAGTGCAGGTAATCGGAATATATGTTAAAGCCCGTCCGAGTGTAAGGCGCAACGAAATGCGAAAACTTAGGAATGAATTAAATATAGGAAAACAAACCAAACAGCACATCGCGTTGTCCCACTATGTTTAACTCGCTTCAGTTTTTACCTTGCGCCAACACGCTCGCCTAACAAAATAGGGTCGAACTCGCAGTACATCAACCGACCGCAGTTGACAGAGTAGAGCGTACATTATATTGTTTGGAGCAGAACAACTTTTGGATTTGCGCATTATCGATAGCCTAAAATTCTCACAAGAAGCCGACATCATTCAATCCCTTCGTAAGCTGATAAAACATATTTCCAACTCATAAATCGCGTGTGGTGACTCTTTCCATCCCAAGAACTTCATTTCTTTATGGTCTTCAAATGCAACATTACAAACTCTATATCATGTCCAAGCAATATCCAACAATTAAAAAGAAAGAGAAGCAGCGATTGATTTATTTATTTATTCTTGCGTTGACTGTGCTCACCAACAGCGAAACGCCACACCAAATAAGCGGCCCCATCAGCGCCTGCACTCTAAAAAAAGTTAGTGCGTCAGATTTCACGCGCAGCACGCGGAGAGCGAATCACCGCGACTTACGGAGGCAGCTCAGCGAATGACAACTGCCGAAATATATGTTTAGACCAAAAAACGCAGTCTGAGTTATGACATTAAGCAATGCAAGCGTGACGTTTTGCATTGCTTAATGTCACAAATCAGACTGCGCCATCGTCATTCGCTGAGCTGCCTCCGTAAGTTGCGGTGATTGGCTGTCCGAGTGTTGTGCGTTAAAGTAGACAGACAAACTTTTTTTCGAGCGTGGAAAAGGC
This sequence comes from Ixodes scapularis, assembly GCF_016920785.2. Taxonomy (NCBI): domain Eukaryota; kingdom Metazoa; phylum Arthropoda; class Arachnida; order Ixodida; family Ixodidae; genus Ixodes; species Ixodes scapularis. The sequence goes on from NW_024609839.1 coordinate 27,419,884, forward strand.
TTCAAAACATTTACCGTTCTTCTGCGTATCTTCTTTTTTATTAACCTATGGCCAAACAGACGACACAATATACAAATATAATAAGAATTAAAAAAAAAAAAAGATAAAAATGCGCTACAGCGCTGCAGTTTCACAGGCATCAAACAGACGCTTTGTTCGCACGTGCGGTAAGCATCCCGCGCGCCATCTCGTTACAGTTTCAAGAACAACGCACAATGCGACTGCTAGCGTGTCACACCCGACCGAATACTACAAAAAAAGAAAAAACAAAAACGCAACGACTGACTAAAGCATACAGTGACGCATTCTCATGGCGGCCGCGAAACCCTTTTCACGAACGCGTGCACGAGTTGATAAGCCTTTTGTCTTGCCGCTCCTCCCAAGGTATTTTTTTTCCACCCCTAGGACGGTCTTGGAGTTGTTCGACTTAGCTGAATAAACACAATAAAAATGCAACTCTCGCCACGTAGAGTAACTCACCGACGAGTTACTCCTATGGTCAATTTATGTATTTGCGTACGTGGCAGAAAAAATCGAGCAATGATATGCCTGACACGCAAGCGTCTGGATGTTGCACAATAGACGCCGTGTGAGCGACAGGCTTCGGGAGTACAATGCCATGGGTTTCCCCATTGACGACAATGCGATTGAGGCTCGAGGCTCTTTTGCATATGTCACCAGGTGACAGGGTGAACAGTGTAAAGCGTTCGACTGTAACAGCGCACCTCTTGCAAGACCTATTCATCCTCATTCACAATACATGGTTCAGTTTTATCTGAAAAAGCTTTCCATTTTGTTGTTGGGTTACCGTTTAGTGTTTTTGAGAAGATATAATATACTCGGTATTATTATTTCTGTATATAATGTGTATTTTCTTCTTTGTTCGTTTTGATAAAAGAAAGTATTATTCCATAAACGTGTTTTTAAACTTCCGATTACTTCGATGCAAATTTGAAAACTTGATGGCAATTTTTTTTTCTCGATTTTATAGAGGTTATGCACGCAGAGAGCCACCCTAAGCACGTAGTAATTCGAAGGAACCCGTTTTTGTAACTTTAACTTTTCAACCTGCCTTGCACGTTGTTAGTGTCCTTTGCGTTTGGAAACAATGGCCGGCATTAATCATTAACCGAAAGAGCGTTGTAGATATTAAGTGACCACAGGCAATAACAATACATGCACAGCTATGTGTTTGCGTGTCCACTCTTTCGGGCCATTTATATAGTTATTTATGGGACACTGAGGCCCCTGAATTATTACGAGAGAAAAATATTGACGAACAGAAATATACATTTCACCTTTCCATGGATATATCTTCTGTTAAACCAAGTACGACCACAGATACAATATCGAAAATGCACAAAGGCAAGAAATAGCCCCAAAACGCCAACAATAAGCGAAGTAAAAAGCTTTCCCGAATGGACCTACCAGCGGGTGACGTTTTACAGCTTTAAAAATGCGAAGAAACAATAAGACAAAAATATATATACTTAGGTACACCGTGTAATTACTTAATATAAACGTCGCTAATAATGTGCATGTTTTTTTTCTTCTTTTCGGCGGAAGCCAGTAATAATGGTGTCTTATTTAAGTCACAAAAAATAAAAATAAGATAAAAAGAAGTCAGAAACATTTTTAAATACTTACGCGTCAATAAGGCTAACCATTTGTTCGGAAGCCTGTTGCAGTCATTTATTGTATTAACGAAAACAGAAATATTTAGGCGTGATCAGTATTGGCCAGATATGAGCGCAACGCTTTAGAAAACTCTAACTTAACCGATCTGTTTGTAACAGTTTTACGATAAATGTCAGGTTCCATTTTTATTCTTTTCCCTTAGGCAATTAACGAATAAAACCTCCAGTGAAATGAAATTGTGGCCGTTTCGTCGGCTTCAGAGACGCTATTACTCGAGTCGCGATGTAGTGCTCGCGATTATCACGATGCAAGCATGAAGCTTTGCATTGCGTAATGCCACAGTGCAGACTTCATTTTTAGCTCTAAACGGATGCTACGCCTCATCGTTCGCTGAGCTGATTTCGTAGATCGCTGAGATTGGCTCGTTTAGTGTTTTGCGGGTAGGTAGACGCGCAGGCATTTCTTAGAGTGTAAGGTAAAACAAAAACAAAATATAATTAGTCTTTTCAGATCATATTCGCAACATTGCTCTCTCTCTCTCTCTCGAGATGCTATTCGGCACACCCCGTGGCGTTTCTTGTGAACAATCGATAGAAAAAAAAAAACGAACTGAAAAAACTAATGCTTTTGCAAAAATGTTGCAGTATACATTCACGATTGAAGATATCCTATATTCGCCAGTCAGAAGATGCAAGTCGACAGCTTGAAAACTTCCTTCAGAAGGTAATGGATCAGAGGGTAACGCCTCTACTCTAACGGATCGGATCTCCGATATTTTGTTCGTTTAACGTTTTCGCAAAGCCGGCACGGGAGGTTTCGAATATCTCGGTGGCAACATGTAAGCTCAGTCGATGAAATTGGAGACTCGCACTTCGTACCAGACATTTCTCAGACGTTTCTCGACGAGTAATGCCAGAAAAGAAAAATACCGAGAAAAAAAAAAAATGACGAGGCAACAAGAAGTTATCTCCGAAGAGTCTCCCGTGCCCCGAGGCGATCACGACGAAGCATTTGAAGCGCGCAACGCTTAATTCCGGCGTACTTTCCCTCGGACGTAATTTGGAAGCTCATTTTTTTTTTCTTTTTCCCAGCGTGCTTCCTCCGCAGTACACGGAACGCGGTCGCTACCTCGCATCACTTTTGATACAAAAAAAAAAGAAGCGTGTTTGTAACATGTCAGTACATCGGTGTGAACTGTAATACGCGAAGAAGAAGAAATACTCGAGACACGAGAAAAGAAACAATGTTGACAGCTAAACAGCAAAAAAGAAAAAAGATTTATCAAATGAAACTACAAATTCTGAATCACACATTGCCGTTTGAGTATTACCGACTGTGTTCCAATCGCTTGTAACCGCGGACAACGAGACACCACACTGATGCCATTTATTAGTAATCCTGGAACATTTCACAAGTGCACATAACTATAATTTTTTTTTTTTTTGTTTGAGTCCAGACCACGGTGGAAGAAATATTTAGGTGATGACTCTCTGTGTGACACGGCGGCCACATTATGTTCGGCGCACCGAGCGCGCTTCACTGGAACGGGGGTAGATGGCGCCAACGTATGGGCTCCCTCCCAAACCTACCACTCCTGTTGTTTCTCCCAGTGGTGGTCCCGCATTCCCGCGCTCACCGCTTCTTGTTGTACGTCACTGCCGCCACGCCGCCACCAAGTCGCCAGAGTCCGTAAATCTGTGTTCTCTTCTCTCTCCATCTTCTTCGGGTTAAGGCTCACTTCGTGCGCAATGGTGCCACCTGTGATTGACACAGCACCAAAGCAAAACACAAGGCCAGCCACTGGCTGCAGACCACCACCTCACCACGAAAACGGCGAGCACGCTGCGCCGCCGACACCGTGGCCGCCGAGGAGGGACCTTAAGGCTCTGTTATACTCCGACGTAACGCGCGCGCAGGCGAACGCTGGCCGAAGTCGGCTACGTCACGTCAGTCACGCCGCGCGCGTCAAAAATTCGCCCTCTTTATACTCCGGCGGCCCTGGCGACTCCAGCGGCGCGCGTCGGTCAGCCGCCGCCGCGGCGCATGCGCAGAATTTGACTACGAGGGCACGTTTCCTGCGAGAGTGCGCAACTTCCGGTTTCTTTTCGTTTAAAATAGCAGACGAGATTCTCGCGCTTCTTCAGCGCCAAGTTCGAGCGATGCCGTGGACGTACCTTGCACGATGAAAACTCGCGCTTGCACTGTTGGTGCACCAACTGCGCCGCAAGCGTTGGCGGTCAATGTGCATACGGTACATCTTTGACAAGCGCACGGTCTACGGCACTCAAGCTTCTTCGTGTCGTAGACACACGGGTGAGGACGAATTCCCTCGATGAGAGCTTCTCGACGACCGAGTCCGATTCTTCAAACATGACGCCACACGGAGTGGTGCTACCGTCGTCTGCTATTGTTCGTATTCGCTGCGCTTCCCGCGCGTGGGCTGCCGGGAGCCAGCGCGTGATGCATCCTGGTCCGGCGTCGCTGGCGCGGCCGGCGCGGAATAGGGCATGCTCCATTTTGGCGTCGAGGCGGTCAGTCTGCGTCGAACGCCGCCGGTCGCGTCGGTTACGCCACGACGCCGGAGTATAAAGCGTCGGGTTTTCGCCGACGTGACGTCGCTGTGACGCGCTCGCACGCGCGCACGCGTTACGTCGGAGTATAACAGAGCCTTTATACCTCAGCGCCCTCCGCGGCGGCACGGAACTATCTACTCCTGGTTCGAGGCTAGCTCCAATCACGATCTGGTCGCTCGCTCCCCGCGGGAAGAGCGGCCAGAGTCATCACCTAAATGTGTTTCTTCCACTTTGGTCCAGACCCAGCCGATGCTATAAGCGCGAGCATGTGGCCCGGAACGGTGCTTGCACTGCGCGAGGGTGCTTGCTTGCAAGGGACGCTAAAAGCCCGGAGCTCGCGCTTGCAGCATCGGCTGAGTCTGGACTCAAAGGCCGACGACTAGACTCGAGTCACTGCAAGGCAGAATATCCTCCTCATTATAGGGGGAGGAGGAAGCAGGTAAGGGTGGACAGGCTAGAATGGAAAGAGGAGGAAGCGCGGGAAAAGTGGAAAGCGCGAAGTGGTCGTCTGTCTTTAAGCAGAAACAAAGTATAGACTGGAGGTCTTGCAGCATTCGCGAAATCATATCTACGTCTACTAGTTATGAGAAATGGCTCCCAACAACAGTGTCAGATTTTATGCCGAGCCCATGATAAAATAAATGTGCATAAAAAAGTGAGGAATTGTGCTCAGATCGGAAGTGCTGCGGGGCTACCCAGTAGGTGGTGCCAGTGTATTCTCTCGTCATAAGCATTCACTAGTGGTTGAAACGCAGTCCATCACACTCATCCGGAAATATGTTAACCCAGCCCCGCGAATCTTTTATTAGTGCCCCAACGTGACAAGTGCCTCTAGTGCAGCGAACGTCCTGTCATCAAAATACATTTACACGACGTCCAACAGTGAAAACGTGAACAAGCATAAGGCGCCACGCGGCTCATCTTAAACGCTCAAAGCAGAAGTCAGCGGGACTCTTAACACTAGAGCGCTTTACGTGACATTACAGGCTCCATGACCTTGGCATGTCAGTTGCTCGATGAAACCGGTATATATCACCCTCGAATCGAAACGTTCATCAGCGTTATGGTTGGCCGGACTCGCAGAGATTCGAACTTGGCGCGTTCCGCTGGGAAGCAGACGCCCTGGTATCTCGCGAGGTGCGCAGCATTACCCAGACGCCCGATTCCTCAAACCACAATAGATGACGTTTCGTTCGATTCCGGGTGCAATACACTACACTCGAGCCGCAAAACCATCCGCTTAGCGAGGATCTCGTTGCAACAAAACGGTCCCTTTCGATCGACAGGTACGGACCGCGTCTCAACAAACCGCCTACACGACTATAGACCGACCCGCTGTTGACATACACGTCCGCTCTTGCCCGCACCAGGGGTGGGCATGGCGCGTTTGTGCAGAAACCACATTCGCGCGACGTGGAGGTCCACGCGACGTGCCGACAGCAGCGCCACCGCAGCGGTGTGACGTCACGGCCGTGTGTTGGAGTATGCGGAGCGCAAGTTCGTCTGCTTCTTGACCCGGGGCTTGCGGTGACGTCAGAACGAAGAGCTCTGATTGGCTCCGTTGGGAAGGACAGAGGGTAGACTCGAAGTAGCTAGCATTTAGGTCTTCCCACTGTCCTTCCGACCGAATTTAATCAGAGCTCGGCTGCAACCCATGCGCAAAAAGCAGATGAACTTGCGTTCCGCATAGTCACGGGCATCTTAAGAACCACTGGGCGTGGTGTGTTCCATGCATCTTATTGCCGCTCGGCGGCCAATAGGATTACTCCATTAAAAGACGAGAGCTGCGAAGAACGAACCACAAAACGAAAGGGACGTAACCACCCTAAGACACGTGTTTCGCTTCTTTCGCTGCAAGCAACTGTATACACCACCACACGGCTGAAGAAAAAAATAGTGTTTGTGAATATGTTTAAACGGCCTGAACTTAGTTTGTCTCAACGGACGACGCGTCTCTTAATTATAGATGAGAAATGTCTTTAGAAAGACACTGACAGATTATTTATACTCGCCAAGGTTTTTATTCCTACATGACATGTGAGAGCCCAACTAATCAGGACACAATTTCGACTCGATCTTCGTTTTCTTTCCACCCGAACACCGCCGATCGAGAGTTCACCGGCTTGAGTCCCGCTCACTCTCTTTTCCGTGGTCACGTCCCGTTCTCTATGGTTTCGACACAGCAACCAAAGATGGTCAAAGTCGTGGGTCATCGAAGGCGCAAAATCAATACTAAAATTGACAAATCATAAGATATCCATTTTCGTGGCCTGTAAAAAACTGCAAATGCGTTGATTAAAAAAAAAAAAAGTTGCACAGCTACGTGATTTTTGGTAACTTTCTCCTCCTCCATATTTCTTCTTCCTCCCCGGTCTTGTTTTGAGCAGTTGCATTTTTTTTTTTAACGTGAATCTCGCAGCAGTGATACATGACCGCACGCCGGTACGTTGCTCATCCATACCGCAACGGACAGGGGTGGGGATTGAGACCCAGGATCCCTGGGTCCTGCGGCGCCAGCTTTCGCTCCACGCGTGCACCGAGCCGGTCTGCGCCTTAGAACGCTCACCACCGATACCCCCCCCCCCCCCCCCCCTGAAGAAAGGCCGAGCATGTCATGTTATGTTCGCGTTTCTTGTTCCTGATTGGTTCATTCTCGCCCTTTTCAGCCAATGCTAAAATCTTATTGGTTGCGGACCGATGACAGGGCTCGCTAGCCAGGTGCTTTTTAAGCTGTCAGTCAAGTATAAGACGTATTGAAATAAAGTAACAACGAGCCCATGTTCGCGAACGAGGGCGTCAACAGGGTTGCAATTCGATTCCACTCGGCATAACCACTCGCCCGGATTGGTCGCGACGCATCCACCTATGGAAACGCTTCTCGAAGCACGTACGCAACTACACCGGACGATTTCGAAAGGAACCACACCCAGTACAAATGGCCCCCACCCGAAACGAAATGGTACCCAGCCAACCAGCTCGAACATCCACACGCAATCCCACAAAGGCGTACAAAAAAAAAGGAAAAGAAGAGGCCATTTCGACTCTGACAAATTGCAGAAACGAACCCACCCATTCCGCATCCAACACGGGCAGACGCAGGAGCACTTAAAAAATGAATAACGCATGACCAAAGGACGCAGCAAAAGCGTACCGAAGGCAAAAGAAGAAAAGAGAAAAAGAGGTGCAGCCCAATTCGGCGTAATTCACGCACCGACCATTATTATTAGCAGACAGCTTCGAAAACGAACCTCCTCTCATTCTCTGTATCGTTCTGCGCCGCGGCACCAAAACCAGAAACGCCGAGGTCACGTCCGCAGAACGCACACGACAAGCGACGCGACCCGAACCAGTGCATTCCTCTCACGCAGGCCTAAAACAAAAATATCCCCTCGAAGAATCAAAAGGCATAACCTCTCTCCCTCTCTCCTAACGCGTCATAAAAAAGAAGAAAAAAAAAAAAACGGACCAATCAGGGACACACCAACTCGCGAGAGAAAGATCATTACGTTCCGCAAGGTACGCTTCCGAGTGTAACGAGACAAAAAAACATAAAAAAAACAAAAAGAAACAAGTGCCCTCAAGCGGTATGCCCCAAAGTACGAATCCAAACGCAGACGTGTCATTGGCTGTAGCTCGGGCAGCCGCACCCAATTTAATGCGCATGCGCGGGCAGCAGGTCCACTTGGGCCGCCATTATATACGCCGTCTGCCCGCGAGGCAGCTGAAACTAAATCGTCTTGCAGCCGAAGAACAGACACGTCCGACAAACAGACGGCAATAATTCGTACACGCGGTCCTGTCACGGCTACGTACCCCTCGAGAACACGCAAAAAAGATATGAATATAAATAAAATGAAGGGATGCGTTGGAAGCCTACGGCGAGGGAGATATAAAATTTGGGTGTATGCGAATTAGATAATTGTGGCTCTTGATGAATGGCGCGACTTCTGTCTAATGTGCGCTTTCCTGAGTTTAGACCAAATCTTCAGTTTATTTCTTTTTTTTTTTGTTTTAGTTCTTGCTCTTTCCTTCTGCTTTGATATGATATTGTACCTATGGGGGACCACGCAAATGGCATTTACAAATAGGTCTCCAAAGAGGACTGAGCTTCGATACTCGCGTCTTCGTCTTATTATTGTAATTATCTCAGTTATGGATGTCGCATGCTGTCAAATGCAAAGGCACAGGGGCTTCGTACTCGAAATAGACTGCAAGCCGAAATGTTTTATGTAACATCCCATTTTAGTCCTTTTTTTAGAAAAAAAATATACGCAAAGCCGTTGCTGTGGTTGTCGAACCTCCACCCGATTTGAGATTGGCTATACCCACAAGTAAAGTAAATGTCACGTGATGGTCATGTGACTCCGTGCAGTAAGAACTAGAAAGACCGAGATTGCTGTCTGATATATATTACAATGAAGCATTCTTTGCTCGGCACGAAGCTTCAAGAACACAAGAGAGCCAGAGAAAAAAAAAAAAAGCGCAAAAGAAAGTGTCTATAAAATCCGATTTCGTATTATGCGCTTTCGTGTTATCCGATTTCGTACTAACAGAAGCGACCCTAAACACCACGAGCATTACGCACGGGCAGCTGCCATTGCCTGAGCGCGTCGCAAGGCATACATCATGACGGACCTCCTCTCCATCTGACCACTTGTGCCGTCATTAGATGCGAAGGATAATCGTCGCTCCGGCGTACACCAGCGACTCGGAATCCGTTCTTGTTTCTTGCAAGTCGGCTTCATGGAATTGCAGATCGCTTTCATGACCGTCATCGTTCAGGCGGCATTCCCTCCACCCTCTTCTCGTTTCCTTCCCTTCTCGAGGATTTGAGCTAGTCGTCGTTCTGCGAGAAAAAAAGAGAAAGAGAGGAGATTGTTCTGTTCTCTGGCCGAACCAATTCTCTCGCGTGTGGTGGGTATCTGTACCAATCTAGGCGCATTCAGACGGTTGTCTGCGATGCCACCACCAGTGATTGCGAATGCACGACTTAGGACGATCAAACGACCACCGAAGAGGTTTGTGGACGCAGGCATCTTAAAAACCGCAGGTTGTGGCGAGTCTCCTGCAAATTCTTATAGCCCAGCAGCCAATCATATTGTGACATCCGTCAATAAGAACGCGAACGGATGAATCACAAAGAAGGAAGCATCGTCGTAAGAAGTCCTGTCCTGCGTTCTTTTTTTAAGCTGTCAGTAACGAGAGTTGTTTCACGCTTTTGAACCTTTTTTTTCCCATTGTTGCGTCCGTTGTGTCAAGTGTTCTGGTATGGGAAAGAGTCCTGCCACGCGCTTTAATATACCAGAAATGAAAATGAAGTATTACGCGAAAATAAACGTAACATAAAGGTCTAATGGCACTTTTGTGTTTTTTTCGAGCGTTCCATATTACCCCCCTTTTTCCCTTGCACAAAACTACACACACACACAAAAAATACGTTAAGGATAAAATATGCGTGGCAGCCTGCCAGTTTTTGTGTTACCTTGCTCACACTTGCTGGGGGCATGCACCCGGAGCAATTAGAACCGAACTGTGTCTCCATTAAATGCGATGCTATCTCGCGAGCATTGAGATGACAACTCCAAAATGATTCATTCTTTGTGCATTGTACAGTTGAACCCGGTGAGTATTTAAAACGGGAGAAGACCGTTTTAGACAATAAAAAAAGTCTGTGCGTCTACTTTCACGCACAACACTCGGACAACCAATCAGCGCAACTTAGGGAGGCAGCTGAGCGAATGACGATGCCGAAACATCTGTTTATACCAAAAAACGCAGACTGAGTTGTGACATTAAGCAATGCAAGCGTGACATTTTGCATTGCTTAATGTCAACTCAGTCTGTGTTTTTTGGTCTAAACATTTGTTTCGGTATCGTAATTCGCTGAGCTGCTTCCCTAAGTTGCACTGATTGACTGTCCCAGTGTTGTGCGTGAAACTAGCCGCACATACTTTCTTTTAGAGTCTATAGGGGTGCGCGACAAAGCGTTTCGAATGAAATAGCTCACCTTTCCGCCTATACCTTCTGCGCTGTATACGGAGACCCGGTGTGCCGTGACTTCTTCCGCAGTGTGGAGGTTACGGAAGTACCAACGCTATTCGACGCGAACCATTCTTCTCAGAGCCCTACCTTTAAACCGCGCTCACTCTCCTCGTATACATCATACCGAGGTGATGGTGATCGCTCCAGATATATGATGACATAATCATATGCGGACACTTCTGAAGCATGTTTCAATCACGTTTGCTTCATGCATGATTCCCATATGAAGTATTAAACCAATGTGAACGAGATGAAGACAAACTGTTCCCTTCTGACTTTTACTTTCTCTCTGTATCGTTTTCTCTCTGAGCACAATTATTTTTGGGTGTTTTGGGGGGCATACTGTTTGGTACAAAAGTGTCGAATGGGGAAGATATACATAAACCACTTTGTTCGCGCGAATATTTTCTCGTTTGGCCCAGACTAGATTCAGACGAGTTGACTTCGGTATTGATTGTCCCGCGGTGGGGCCCAACTGTGGCAAAAATATTTCACTTCGAGAGAGACATTTGCGCTGTAACTCGCTTTCGCACTTGGGCGCTGTATCGGGGCGCAAGATTAAATGATCACCCGCGTGCGAGTTTCATTAACCCTCGTATCATTTCTATCTTTTCAAGTATGTGACCGAATTATTCTGCCGTCGACACCCCATAACACCGTCTAACGGGCGCCGCCATTTTGATTTTTATGTATAGGGCATGCACAATTGGTGTAAAAAAACTTTTAGGATGCTCACGCGGTACTGTTTTGCTCTGTCGCGAACTGTTTTAGGACCTCTGAAGAACAGACAACCGTCTCCTGCAATTTTAGAAAAAGCTTGAGACAACCTGCAACACTAAATGTAAGAACCAAAAGGGTGCTTGCAGTCTTTCGGTTTGTAGGCTAGGTGGCGCAAGCTACCACCCGTTATGAAGGTCACGGCCCTCAGTATCCAAAGTGTCGTCCTTCCGTAGCATAAATTAGGCTCGTTCGATTTACCTGCGCTCTCTGCACCGGTTCAGAAAAGTGTAGTGTGGTGTACGTACTTCTGGTCGCATCTCAGTACAGGTATCGGAAGTACACTGCCCTTCACGTTTCTGCACCGGTGCAGGTATATCGAACGAAGCTCTTATTTAGTTTGGGGAGTAAAGAGAGCTCCAAATCCTCGATGTTGACTGTGGCGGTCCGGGAAAAAAGAACGAGAAAGAGAGCGACAGTGCAGCGATGAAAGGAAGCAGACGAAAAGATAGGCGTGCTCGTTTTGCCGCGACGAGTTGAAGTTGCCCGACCGCATGTCAACTTTATTTAGTCTCACACAATGCGTGGCTGTGGTGTTTTCCCGCGAAGTAAGCTAGAAACGAACGAGGTACAGACCTTACGGGTGATGTGTTCTTGCTGCTTCTTTGCACACATTAAGGCGTCGCGATATGTGCCGATCGCTTTACCAATAACTGGAAGCGCCGATGGCCGCGTCTGTGCCCCGCCGTTCCGAAGAGGCCCGAATGCACGATTCCTTCCCCTCTACACTCCTAAAAAAGCCCGTGCGTCTACTTTCCCGCACAACACTCGGAGAGCCAGTCACCGCAACTTACGGAGGCAGCTCAGCGAACGACGATGCCGAAACATACGTTTAGACCAAAAAACGCAGTCTTAGTTGTGACATTAAGCAATGCAAGCGTGACGTTTTGCATTGCTTAATGTCACAACTCAGACTGCGTTTTTTGTTCTAAACATATGTTTCGCCATCGTCATTCGCTGAGCTGCCTCCGTAAGTTGCGCTGACTGGCTCTCCGAGTGTTGTGCGGGAAAGTAGACGCACGGGCGTTTTTTAGAGTGTAGCTTATTATATTAACCCAATGTATTTAGCGGGTCTAGGCACATCAATGCATGCATAGCACTTGACATCGTCCCACGGTGCTGGTAAACATTCCTACCAGTTCTCGCCGAAAAAAAAAAATTCTTGCGGTGTGAAGTCTGTGCTGAAAGGGTACGCGTTCAACCGCAGGGCGACCACAACGGCCACCGATGTGACGTCAGTACACGCCATGTATGGATGTGTGCCTCTTGCGATACATGTCGCAATGTTCCTTTTTTGCGTGTTGATGTGTATTGTGCTGTGCGAGTCGAAATTGACGAAAGGCCCACCGTCGGGGGTTCCATTTGTGAAAGGGGTCTGCCTATTGTATCAGAAAACCGACACGAGAACCGTGACGAAACACTGTGACATTATGACTCCATGATGTCACGTGACAATTTCCCGTTATGTGACACTTCGACTTCACGTGACGTCATGCGGCATCGCAAAGTCACAGTCCCGTGACGTCACGATATCATGTGACCTCGTGGCATCAAGTGGCACCATGACGTCGTGTGACGTCACGTGACGTCAAGCGCACGTAACGTGAGCACGGCTCGTTCACAATACATTACGTGCCCCCATCATTGTCAGAATGATCAAGTTAGCGGTTGTATTCTTTCTTCTTTCTTTTTATTTAGCTCCGCTTTGTACCGCTTATTACGCAGCAACGAGCACAAACGTATCCATCTTCTTCCCCTCGTCCCGAGTTTCGTAAAAACTACCACTTCCCTTTCCAGTTATTACGCGAGCCCAGCTGTCGTCTGCGTTTCGTGTGGCGAACACGGTTGCCTGCAAGCTTTGCAGCGGCCATCTTGTCGCTCTTTGGCGTGCTCCGCAGAGAGATCGTGCTCTTGCAAAAAGGATACCACCTATCGCACTTTCTCCAGGCTTCTTTCAAAACCATCGCGTGATAGTTGCTCTCTAGCGCTTGAGCGCAAGTCCGGTTTGAACTTCGTTTCATAATCATGCAGAGCGTGCAACGCTGTCAAAGCCACTGAGCAATGCCATGTAGGAGACAAAACTTGCCCCCCGCCCTCAATCGTCATGATACAAGCAGCGTCGGTTATCTTGCGTCATAATGGCCGCCAGCGCGTTTTGCAGCGTTTCACAAACCGCGCGATACGTTAGCAGGCGGCGACGCCAACACGAACGCGTCGGCCACTTTTGCAGCGACTGTCGTCTTGGGGTGAGTCGGGATCCACTAGTGATTACGTCATGGTCAGGCCTTGTCTTCCAAGTGGTATTGACTGGAGCGAGCGGCGTGCCTCGATCTAGTGTGCCTATATTTCAGAGTGTTTACAACTGCTGGATCGCGGTCACGTGGTTTACGAGTCTCATTTTTGCTGTACGAGCTGCGAGGTTGCGACGAAAACGTTGATCGCCCCGCAAGCGTCCCGGCCCCTCCGTCGGCATTTCCTGCTCTTATCGTTCTGTACCACCCGTATATCAAAATCGGTCATGAGGTGGCAACAAATGACGTCACGAAATCCAGCGTGTCGTGTGAGCCTTGCCGTGTGTGAGGAACGACAAGGAGAGGGAGAGCGGAGCCTCTGCTGTAGGGTGGATTTTTGCGTTGGTACGTGAGAGTATTTTTCGGGAAGTTTTACTAACAGCTACTGCTTTAAGAAAAGTACGTGAAAATGCGAGTTACGCCGACCTACCTTCTTTCTGACTGCCGAGTCTTCCGTCGACTCATGCCGGAGAGTGACCTGCGTGTAGTGGAAGAGGCGTCTGTCGCACTCCGTTCTGCTGCTGTGTTACCACCAGGGTCGCGGCGGGCAGTAGCATGACGCTTTTATGACGTCATCAGCAGCCGGAAACGGACGGACCACCTTTGAGGATGTGGTAAACACAGCCGTCGGAAACGCGTTAGAGGCAAAATCGTTACCCGCGGCATGTTCTCAGAGTGCATCGACTTGGCGTGCGCTTAACGAAAATTCATAAACACCGAGCACCTAAGTGTACCAGTAAGAAATCCAAGAGAGAAGGAAGCATAGGCTTCCCAACGGCTTTCTGCAAGGTTGTAATTTTCGTTTTATTTCATTTCAGTCAGCTCGCGTGGCACCTTTTCTTAGAAAATGATCGAGGAGGGCTTTCTTTTCCTGGTCCGAGTCACTCGTCTTCAAAACAGCGCATAATGAAGATGAAGTCCCAAAACCAAAGAGGTCTGCCACCACGGACAATAGGGGAGGCGTGACTTATCGCTCGATATAACCTTAACAGTCCCGACAGTCTGGAGTTCTTGGAACCATGTTATCAAGACCAAATGGGCCTATTAAAAGCACGACACTGGCGATCTCCTTCAGCGTTAGTTTGGCTCATAACGAATTTGTCCTAATGTGCGCCGTGGCAAGATTCTGCATGCGGAGAAGCGCTTCCGGCAGACTGCAAACCCGCCATTTCGACGAACAATACAGCCGTGAGTAAAGCCGCGGCCGCACTGATCATATGTCATACAAAAGACAATCCTCGGATGCTGTCTGGGACTTGTTTGTTCCTTGTATGAAGGTCACATTGGCCATACAAACCGTGTTTGCAGACACGTTCCAACTCTACACATATGTATTCAGCAAATCTTGTTCGAAGGTGCTGGAGGTGTTTTCGCAGATAATTTTCTGATCATATATCTGCAGAGAGCATCCGTGTATTTTTGTGTGATGCCACTAGAGTAGGGTCGCCGCGGCTTTATAAATTGTCCGACCGAGGCGTATTGCTTACTGAAGATTAATATCGAAACCAGTTTTAACCGCGGTAAATTTAAAATAGTTTTGTACGGATATTTTTTTTCGACAGCTCAGAATTAGTCTGCCTCGAAATTATGTCTGCTATGGTTACTGACAGTTCAAGAAAAACTGGGTGAAGCAAGTTCCGAGCATCTGTGATATGCTCAGAACTTGCTTCCTGCACCCTACGTTTCTTAAATATAGAATGCTTAATGTATAATTCGGTAATTTCATTGGCTGTGGAGTGGTATTTTAATACAACTTCGCAACCAATGAAATTATGGCATTATACCGATCAGAACACTGAACCACAAAGCCAGAAGCATGAACATATGATAAGCGCCCCCCCCCCCCCCCCCCCAACACATAAACACACACACACACTCGCCCCGCGTTTATTAAGCTGCGATTGACTATACTAAAAACACCAATAACGCTTGGTTGTGCGCGTACAATCTCAAAACCTTCTTGCCACAGGTAAGTTCCTCGTCGTACAAGCGCTTTCATATGGATGAAATATTTCTCGCACCTTGTGCTCCATAGCTACACCGTCAACGACTGAGGATCGGTGCGTTCGAAAGACCATGCCACTCCCTCCAAGCAAAACATGGCAGCAAAGGGACTCCTTCGCAAGTATGATTGATTCGAACGCGTCGCAAAAGTAACAAATTATCAGTCAAATAAATACAAGACAAGAAGACTCACAGAAAGCGTTTTGCCGCCATCATTTACCTCCGCACACCCTAAGCCGCGCTGCCGCAACGAGAGTCTCTTATCGCAAACTCTTGGCTACTCCAATTACTCTGACGTCACAATATCGTCACGCCCAGAGAGAAAGAAAACGGGGAGGGGGAGGTCAGTGCGGCGCATCGCGCTGCGTGCTATGCACACCCGAGCCGATAGCCTCCGCTTAATTGCACCCTCGCGCCCCAGTCTTGATTTAGTGCTTCCGTTTACGCTATAGAGCAACCGTCGCTACACGTTCGGCCACACCTGACCGTGCAGCGGAGCCAAAGCACGCGTGAGCATACCCCGCTCCGGCAACGCGCACCGTCGTATCACAGTCCAGCGGCCTCATTGGTTGAGACGCCCGAGGATCGTCGGTTACGTATCTCATTCCCCGGCAGCTGATTGGTCGGTGCGTTCGAGAGATGCGCTGACGTAAACCGTTTGTTGAGGCTCGATTGGCTGGTTGCCTTTTGTCTTCGGTCCACCTCGCGGCGCGGAAGGAAGCGTGCAGGGATCCGTGCGCAAAGTATAAAGCGTCCCGTGTGCATATATATACGTGCCGCGGTACCCATAACTTGGACCCATCGCCGCTGTCGAGCGCACTTTAGTTTCCGCGGTCACGAACGTTCCGATGCCGAGCGCGTACTTTGGCCAAGCGGGGTCCGCGATTAGGAAGAACCCTACTTAGTGTAATTTGTGCTTCGCTGCAAGGTTCCGCTTGTATACCTCCATGAGAGTGTTTCCACTTTGAACGTCGCGTTTGTTTCAGTATTTATCAGTTCGGGTTTTGCGTTAAGGCTTACCCTGTTAGCCGCTGCGACGTTACCGTACCGCGAGATCAACCTGTTTTGAGTATTACTGATGTAAGCACTATCATAAACGTAGAGTGGACAATAGTTGTGTGTTGTGATGTTGCACAAAAAAAAAAACAAAAAAAACGAGAGTTAAAAAAAGCACAAGTAAACCAAAATCCTTATGACACCTCACTAAAATCGTTCAATCACTGCTGGTGCCTGTTTCAATCTTTATGGCGGTCATATTGGCGATTGATCGTGTATAATCCCTACTGCGTAATGCAAGTTAAAATCGCCACAAATTAGCACTGGCTTTTTACAGGCCAAATTGGCTCACCCAGTGCTAAATGATGGGCCAAGGGGCCCGTCATTGGTGTAACATCTGCGCATCAAATTTGACTTTGTGTTCTCTTGATTTCACATCAGGTGCGAAGAAATTGGCTTGCATTTGCCGCTTGTCCAAAGTAAGAAAAGATCGCAGCTGCAAGTTTCGCCGCACATTGCGTGTTAGTGAGTGACTGTGAGTTCAAAGAAGAGGACAGGGGGACCGACAGGTCTTCAGTACAATTTCCTCTCTTTGCTATCGTTTTTCTTTGTTTACAAATTAGAAGAGATAAGACGTGTGACCTGGAGCGACATAGGAACCGCGTGGCGAGTTCCTTCGTCTAATGAACTGGCCAATAAATTAGTGAATAGAACTGCATCAGTCAAATCGAGTGGTGGCATGTGCCATATATATTTAATGCCCGGATGAGAGGTATGGCGCCGTATGAGAGTGAATAAAACTATCCCGCCTAAATCTATACCAACATATGTAGGAAATAAACCATGTTCTTAATTAAATCGAGCTTTTTTTTATTTATCTTTTTTGATGTCAGAAACAATTCTACTTGATAGGTTGAAATGTACAAACGAACATGCAATGTCGCCTTAACAGGGCCTACTTTCTCATTCTCATCTACACCGAAATTGGGGCTGACCAGCTGCCAGCTGTCTAAACAAACACACGACGCAATTACTCCACTTGGAGGAGGAAGTGGATTGAGCCTCAAGACGACGAGTGCTACTGCCAGCAAAATCCCCCTCCCTCCCAAATAAAAAAAAAAAAAAAAAAAATAGAGAATTTTTTTGTTTTCACGTTGCTCGCTTGTACAATTTCTTAAAACCCAGATTTTGTTCACGTATTTCCAAGCTGTGATTAATACAAACTCATAATTGTTTCGTATCGGCTAAATAAGGTCACGTTGCCACGGCAGCATCAGCTTTTATATTTTTTTATGTAGCGCTATATTCCTTAGATGTTTCAGCTTTACCCGACAGCACGATTTTATCTTGAGTAGTTAACTGAGCGGGCTTTACACTCACAAGGTTCTGCGAAACCCGAGCCCTCCATAAGCCCTAACAAATACGTATATTACATTCATTACAACGGTACTCAATTAACGAGGTGCTCTATAAATAATAATAAATTAAAAAAGCACCTGAATTCTAAAACCTAAATAATCAAATAAAACATACAAATCCTGGTATTGACGGGGCAGACAACTGCCCCCCTAAATTAGGCTCCCGAACATAAACTTTCAAATTGCGTGTCTAAATTAAGACTTGTTTTTCACGCACAGTTTCTCGTTGTGTCACGCAACGGATCCCGTGATGTCAAAGATTAAATCATGTCTTTCAAGTATTATTAATATATATATATATATAAATATATATATATATTTTTTTTTTTGTTGAGGAGCTAAACAATTTAATGCGCAAAGACGAGGATGCAGAAAAGAGCGTTTGCAGATTCATCTCATTTTCTGGGTGAAGTGGCCCTCACAGTGTAGAATCTTACCCTCGTATCCGTACTGGCAGAGTCTGGCAGCGGTTTGTTTTCGCACTCTAAAAAAAGTGTGTTCGTCTGCTTTCACGCACAACACTTGGAGAGCCAATCAGCGCAACTTACGGAGGAAGCTCAGCGAATGACCATGTCGAAACATAAGTTCAGACCAAAAAACGTGGTCTGAGTTGTGACATTAAGCAATGCAAGCGTGACGTTTCGCATTGCTTCTTAATGTCACAACTCAGACTCCGTTTTTTGGACTAAACAGATGTTTTGACATCGTCATTCGCTGAGCTTCCTCCGTCAGTTGCGGGGATTGGCTCTCCGAGTGTTGTGCGCGAAAGTAGACGCACATACCTTTTTGAGAGTGGGCGATGATCAGAAGACCAATCTGTCCTTATCTTCTGTATATGATCGCATCATCCCCTTCACTACACTCCGTCCCACTGTGACTTGGCAAACGGCTAAGGCAACAATCCCAGCGAGCCAATAAGCGCGGCCCATGAAGGCACGTGACTTTGCCCTACCTCACTAGTTACGCGCAGTGCTGTCGAAGCCCCTGGCGAGGCAAAAAAAAAAAAAGGAGCGCTGGTTTTGTAGGAACTTTGAGTGTCAGGCTAATCTCCAAGGGGGGGGGGGGGGGGGGGGGGAAGAGACGTCTGGAACACTCACAAGAGGGTCCCGGTAAGAGGGGAGTTCCCCCTCCCCCTTTTCTTGAACTACTTGGGGTACGCTCCTGCCCCTGTATGTTTGGTGGGAGTTGGTCACGTCGTCCTCCCGAGTCACTCTTATTGGCTCGTTAGGGGCTCCGCTCTTTACCACGTTGCGGTGAGATGAAATATAGACACTGCACAGCGGGCCTTCATGTTACGGCCTGTCGCCTTTCTGTGGTGCCGCGACTGTCCTCAACCAATTGAAATTCTCATCACAGTTACTATTACTGCTACAAGCTTGCTGTTCTTATGGCCAGAGGTACAAACCGCGCGGAAACTGACACATGACAAACGAGAGCATGGCAACAATTTCGACGTTCTCAGCGGCGCCATCCATTTATTTTATACTCTTTTCGATGGCTCTTATTAGGTTCCTCCGAGCCACACGTTTGGCAGACACTATCTTGTTCCTCGTATCGTTAACCCGACGTAATTTGACTGGTGATAGAATCTGGTCCAACCAGTCGAGTCGTTTATCCGACTAGGGCCATAAATTAAGTGCTTAGAGGGGCCGCCGCCGAATTCTGTGATTTTTTGGGCAGCACATGGCGTAATCGTACGTAACGAGTGTCCTTAGATGCCTTCCTCGAGCCATTAGACACCCGCCGAGACCTCACAGTGACATCTTTGAGCTATGCAATATCCGTGCTCCTCGTTTAGAGACATGCACAAGCAAGAGCGCAGCGCTCACCAGCCTAGCACCGAACACGCGAACTGTGTTTATCCTCATGGGAGCAGACAAGTACGTGACGAGTTACTAGTAAACAGGCACCTCTACGTAGTTTTTTTTTTTTTTTTTGGTAACGAGTAAACTATTTATTACCTTTTTAAGAAGAAGAATTACTTAGTTATTTAGCAAGTAACGAGTAACCGTTTTTCGTTGCATTTCAGGAGTAACATGTACAACGCAGCTTAGACAACCTTCCTTTAATTCTAACCTTAGTATGTCCCTATAACAACAAAAGCAGATGGGCAATCCAAAAAACAGCTGTAAACAGTATGACAGTATAGCAACGTTTATCGCTAACGCGTCAGTCGAACTCTACAGCTGGGAATGTCCTTGACCCAGCGAACGCGTTGGTTGAACCTTCTAGAATCTCTCACAGGCCGAATCTAAACCCGGAGGTTGCCAACACGGAAAGGCATCAGCTTGGAACTCTAGAATCAAAAGGAGCAATAGAGAAATAGGTGTTGTACACCTCTTTGAACATGTGTTGTACAAGCTTTTTTTGCCGTTCATTGTTAGCTATAAAAATCTTATTTGCTAATAATTTTGATAGCTATGTGTAATGATGGTTTGAAAGTCCACTGTACCCCACACTTGCATGGGTCGATCAAAACGGCTGCAATATATAAAATATGAAATATTTTCGATTAGAAAGTAGTAGATAAAAAACAATTATAGTTTAGCTTTAGTTAAACGTATTAAATTCTTTAGGTGAGAAGCAGAAGAACCTCGCGGTTGTGCACCTTGTAATAATGGCGTACAAGGCTTCGCCAGGAATTATTTCTCTAGGTTAAGCACGGCAGAATCAGAAATGCTGCACGGGACAAGCTTACAGGGTTCACATT
This sequence comes from Ixodes scapularis, assembly GCF_016920785.2. Classification (NCBI taxonomy): domain Eukaryota; kingdom Metazoa; phylum Arthropoda; class Arachnida; order Ixodida; family Ixodidae; genus Ixodes; species Ixodes scapularis. The sequence continues at coordinate 27,440,333 of NW_024609839.1, forward strand.
TAACCGAATAATTACTTTAAAAATAATCGGCTATTAACGCAGTGATGGATTAGTCGGTAGATTAGGCGATCAATCACAGAGGCTTATAACAGCTTTCTATCGTTTATCACCCAAGAGAAAAATGGATTCGCCGGGCTATGGTCAATGAAAGCATGCAGCACGTTTGATATTCGCTAGAGGAATACCACTACGAGTGGCAGCGCTCAGAAGACCACCTTTAAAATAGACTCTAATTGTCATTGAAACCGCCGCGGAAACTCCCATGCTATCCATCCCGAATCTAAGATCTCCACACTCATCTTTGTGCCGATCTCTGCCTCTTTTCAAAGCAAAATTTTGTGATCGCCTGACTACTCCATTTTATGATCACCGTTTTCTTTCTCTCCTCCCTCTTTCTCTCTTTGAACTTACCCCTCGCTCCCTTGCCCATGCTCCTTTATATTCATCACCATCATCATCATCATCATCACCATCACTGCCATCATCATAGCTCCTGTCCCGCGCGCCTCGCTACAGACCAAGCTCCGAGACCAAGGTGCCGAAGGCGCCCCCATCCCGCGCTCCTCGCGCCATCTTCCGGCGCGCTCCGGAACGTCCAACGATGGGGAAGGGGGAGCCGGCGGAGTGCGTGGATGCATGATGCCGAGAAGTCAGCTGACTCGCGTTCTTCTTCTTCTGGTCTCTTCTCCTCGGCGCGGAGAAGGGCCTGCCTTGTCCTCCGATGTGGGTGGGTCCCGTCGCCGCCGTCGTTTCTCGCAAGAGGAAGGGAACGCCGACGAGTCCGTCCCACTGCGGCACAGACGGCGGCGCAGTCCGAATCGACACGACGACCGCCTCTGCGCTGCGCCGGCGCCGCGACCGACGGGAGGGGGGCCAACTCGCAAAAAGCCGACACGGTAGGCGTTCCTGCGCCGAATGACGACGACTGCGCCAAAACGAACCGCCTCCTTCTTCGTCCTAGTCTTCTTTTATTCTTTTTGCTATTTCTTTTTCTTTGTGATGGCGCCTTCAGATCTACATTCGCGGCGGTGCCGGTACGAGAAATGGGAAGCTTCGACGAGACACACACGCACACACGGACTGAATGAAAATGAGCGTCAGAGCGAATGGGACTTCGTCGTTCGATCCGGGTTCCGCCTCCGACGTTCTGTGTAGCGTTACTGCTCCTCTTTTTTCTTCTTTTTCTTTAGCTTTTTCCGAGAAGTACTTTTCGGGAAGGAGATGAAGGCAAAGGACGAAAGCCCGGCTTCGAGGCATTCTGTAGAGTGGCGGAGCAGGGTGGGACATCGAATGGAAGGGAAAGCTTCACTGACCGTCGCCATTTTGTGTCTCTGTCGAGTGGCGTCTATTCGTAGGCAGAGCGCGAAGTATTCGCGCATCAACCACCACGAGACCTCCCGAATAATATACCCCACTCTTCGAAAAAGAAAACTTTGTGTTGACGCCGTGCATGCAGCAGCAAGCCGGTGTGCTCTGTATATCTAATTACCACGGGGAGTTAAAGAATGTGTGAGAAAGATGGCTTGGGAAAGAAAAAAAGGGGGGGGGGGGGGGGGGGGAGCAAGCGTTAAAGTCGGCTGCTATCATTTCGGTGTTCAACATTGGCGCCCAACGTGGGGTCAATGTGAAGCACGCATTAGGATCCGCACAGCCTAAAGTAAATTCCAAAATTAAAGTGGCATCCTCAAAACTACACGAAGAAATGCGAAATGTTGTAGCCCATTTCGCAGTTCAAATCACCGAACTAAGCGTTCTGATAAGAGCGACAAACTCCACCGTTATCACCGTTCGCTAAGCGGCCCTCGCAGCTGCAAATTTCGCACGGGTCGCGCGGCCGGAGCTTCCATAATAATGCGGCGAGTCACTCTCCAAACCTGCCGCTGTGATCTCCACAAACCATTCGGCCCTACATCCGCCTGTCAGCGACGGAGCCACGTGTGTCTCATATTCTCGGGCCAGCAAACAACCAAAAGAAAAAAAATGCCCCTGTCATACTTCCTCTCTCCACTACTCTACCCCCCTTTTACGCAAAAAGGAAGCCTATAAATATACCGCCCCTAACTACAAACAAAACCGGCCATTCTGCAGCGACACCCGATATCGTGTTTTTTGACCCCCCCCCCCTCCTTCGCCCTCCCCCTCCCCATCCTATAATATAAACTGCCCCCCCTCCGCCCTTCTCTGCTTCAAAACTTTCCCCGGCACTGTTTAGAAAGCTCTCCGATCTCTGCCGTATACTAAACCACCGATTTTGTTTTCATTTTGCGTTTCTTTTTCGTGAATCTGGACTGGGGTTTATTTTCATTTCTGCGTGCGGGGATCCGAATTTCACGTTTTCCCGGGGGTTGCCCCTTCGATATTAGTGTCCCATTCCCACGCCAGATGGCGCTGCGCGCGTAACCTTGCTTCTACGGGGCTCTCAATTTTTCTTATTTTCCCCCTTTTGTCGTTCCTTTTCCACGTCATCACGGTGTATGAAAAGAGGAGACCCTTTGAGCGTTGTCTGTCCTTCGTTGTCACTTCAAACCTGCGCTCTTTTCGTCTAGTATCTCTTTTCCATGACGCGCTGGAAGGACGCGACCTCAAAATTCATGTTTTACCTTCTCTAAATGTCGCCCGACACGATTTACTGCTGTATATCCTGAGTAGCAACCGGTGTATTAATTTTAGAAACTTTATTCCGTCTTTTTCTAAAAACTCCTCTTTTTTGTTAGAATGTATGTTGAAACCCGCCCGTGACAATTGCTACCACCTGGTTGAGAGCAATGCTGTCATCGCTATTATGTGTTTGTTTTCTTTATGACGCAAAAACAATAGCGGTCACTGTGTCGCCTATAACTAGGGTGTGCATTTTCCGGTTTTAACCGAAAAACACCGATAATCATCCGTCGGTGACGAAAATATAAAATCGGTTAAAACCGAAAAACACCGGTGGTTGGATATTTTCGCCCCGGTTAAAACCGAAAAACACCGGTCGTTGCTAGTTTCCGACGTAGCGAAACCCTTTCCCCGTAGAGGTTCGTCAAACGTGTTATCTCGTGGATCCTGCATTCTTCCAGTGTTTATACATGGCTTGCAGGTGGCGTCAGTTCGCCCTCCTTCCTGGGAGTCAAAAGCGTCTAGTGAACGCAGTGAAAGCTAAGCTCTCATACGCCTTTCCCCCATTGTCTCTCCCATGGCCCCCTTTTGGGGAAAAATTAACGCAGTGGAGGGTAGGCTCTGGCGTGGCTTTTCCTGATTGTGTCTGGCCAAGTGATGTCGGTGCAAGCCATGTATTCAGAGGTTGCTGTGGTTCCTGGAAGAGAATGCCAACGTCCGTGTTGTACAAGAGCGTGCGTTTTCATAATTGCGGGTTGCGAACCACAAGGAACGTGCTGCCATGACGGCAGCACGTTCCTTGCGGTTCGCAACCCGCAATAGATGCAAGATGCAAGCATGTGCAGATGTGTAGATGCAAGCATGAAAGTATGCTTGCATCTACTATAATAACCAAGTGTGAGAAATAGTTGCTTCCTAGAGAAGAAGTGTATGAACTATGTGAATAAAATTGGAACTCTCTGTCTGTGATCAATCGCTTTTTTTTTTTCACCGATAATCACCGATTTTAGCCTCGTCATAAGACGTTCCACCGAAATACACCGGTGTTTTGAAAATAAATAAACACCGAAAAACATCCGCCGATTTTTCTCACAAATAAACACCGGAAAGTACACACCCTACCTATAACCTTAAACGCATGTCACGGGTAACGCTTTTAAAGAACAGTGCTCTTTTAATGACACGCACGCCGAAGAAGAATACTGCTAATAATTGGACGAAACCGATCCGTTCTTATAGCTTTAAAATAGTTCAATGGCCTCGAGGTTTTGGTGTTTCCTTTTTAACTTGTTTGCAGGCTTCATCGTATAGTAGAACGTCCGTAATTCACCAAGTAAAAATCTGCGTGCGTCCACCTTTACTCTGGCAGATTTAGGGCCCTACGCTTTTGTTTCACTTGATACGTTAGTGCAACATTGGTGCTTCACTCTCAGAAAAACAAAAAGGGTATATTCTTACACCCCTTGTCCCATCTAGGACACCCCAAAAAAATTCAATTCGACGTACAGCCGCGTTGAGGCCGAACCGTCGTTCCCAACTTTCACAGGCGGCTTGATAGCCGACTGGTACAACTTATTGAAATAGCTAATGTACGTTTTAATGACTACAAAAAAAGGTAATCGTGGTTTTCTTGGTATTACTGCAAAACTTCAGTGTTTCTTTTCTGTAGTCTTTGCCACGTATTTTAGCTTATCACTGCTGAATGCTGGGCTAGTTGGTATTGGTCTTGGGTTGCCAAAGTCATGGTAGCGCTTTTTAGACGAGGGCAAAAGAAAGAAAGACAAGACAGACACGAGCGCTCGTGTCCTTTCTTGTCTTTCTTTTGTCCTCGTCTAAAAAGCGCTGCCGTGCCTTTGGCAACCCAAGTGTTTTAGCTGTTTAATGAGGTATATCTCAGCGTACTCAAGCACCTCGTGTCGTCAAATAGACTGAAACAGTCTATTTGACGACAGCGCGTTACGTCGAAATGAAGTTTCGGAGTGTCGTATATGGGACAAGGGGTGTAAGAATATATATTCTCTTTTCTGAGAGTGTATGTAAGTGTACTGAAAAACCAATGTTGAAAGAGAAACTCAATAAAAGTATTTAAGATAAATTAAGAAATGCATACATCAAAATGTGCTTAGAGTACTACTAGAGTTACTTTCCTTGCGACCTATCTTGTGTAGAATACAAATGTTTGTAATGAAATATAATTACTCTTGAAGATACTTCTGCCTTGCGTAATATCGATTTCAGTGAAACCAGAACGCTCTATTTGCAAGCAACAAAGGCAAATGTAACAAAATTGCAGTGCTCTTTTACGCAGTCACAGTACAAGAAGGAGTATCGCACTGGTGAATGCTACAAAAATCAGAAAAAGGTCGCTCTATGTATGGTCCCTCGCTGCGATCCTTGCAGGCATCGTTTTACTAAGCGCACAAATACGCAATTATATTATCCAAACGCTGCGTTCGGGGATAAGTGAAGATCAAGAAGAAAGACACAAGGGGATACAAAGGTGTCCTCCTGTCTTGTAACTGTCGATTTCTTCATTTTTCTCTTCATACTAAAGACCTACAACTTTGGGATACCGTATTTACTCGAGTAATAGCCGCACTGTTTATGAAGAAAACCTGACGGTTTGCTTTTCCGCGGAGCACGCAGATTGCCAATCACCGCGATTGACAGCCTGATTCCAGCTGTTTACAGGACAGAGATAACGACTTCGTGCGAAGACACCATCTGTGAAGATTGCATTTGAATGAAGAATCGTGTTCTCTATCTGGTCATTCTCTATGTTATTTATGAGCAACGCAATGAATGGCTGCGTATGTGTTCCATGGGAAATTAGACGGAAGGGCGTTGTTCATAAATAGAGCCGCTATTACTCGAGTAAATACTGTAACTCTTTGTTTGCATTTTAAGAGCTCATCCGGCCCGAGCTTGTTCCCTCCCTGCTGTTGCAAGATTTTTCTTCGTGAAAGGGCGAGATCCCCGTTCCCTCCACAGTGTTCCCGAGAGTGCCAGACTTGAGGAAGAAACTGCCAATCTTGCCGTGCAGGATCAATCATAAAAAAGAAAACAAAACACTTCGCGTCTTCTTCTCTTATCCTTTGACTTGCTCTCTCGTTGGCGTTTCGAGCCTGCATCTATGGTCCTGGCTTGTTTTCTGTTTCATGTTCGGTCGCTTCAGCTTCGAGTTCGCAATCGCTCGCCTTTGCGCTTGGGCCGATTCCTGCAAAAATTCACGCGACAAGTGTTTTCAAAGATTCAAAAATGTATCTAAGATAATGAGTACAATACACTAAAAAATTTAATCAGAATAGAGTAGCAAACGCTTTGCAAGGTACGAAGTTACTACCAAAAGTATTTGAAATACAGCATCTTGTCTAGCGCATTTGACATTGGCACAAGTCTGTGAAAATTGTACATATGCATTCGAGGGCCACGGTTTGTCTATATACTTATATCGTATAGAGTCATATGAGCATATTCCCAGAGAATCGCAGTAAACAAAAAACACGTTTTCGCAACTGGGAGTGAAATTTTACGAAAATGTTCCCCTCCAAAAAGAAAAAAAATCCGACGCACCCCCCCCCCCCTTTCCTTCCTCCAAAGAAAAAAAGAAAAAAAAAAAAAGCTCTCGTCCCATCCCCCCCCCCCCCCAAAAAAAAAAAGGAAGAGAGAAAAAAGCATGGTTGCAAAAATTAAGTTGCAACCGAAATGATGTGCATTTGCGTCAGAACCCCCATGTTAACTTGTAAATGACTGCTGTCCAGTGTCTCTACCTTATAACGAATTCATGTATAGCAAAATAGAGCCTATAACGAACATGCTTTAATTTCCAATTACCGTTCGCACACTCCTACAGTCGGTGACAGGTTGAGAGAAAAAGTGGAAGCTCTTCCCACCTCTCTCCACTTTAGCGGAGCCAACGCGGGAGAGGAGGAAAAGGGTACCTTCCACTTTACCCTTAACCTATCACCGACTAAAGAATAAAAAAACAACGTGGAAAGGTTCGTTTCTAGAAAAGGCGCCAGGTCGACTCGATGTCTTCTTGGGGGTCGCATTGGATTTTGGCTTTGGATTCTGACTGTCTCCCGTAGCCTCCCTTTACAAACAACGCCTTTAAGAAAGGCGCAACTAGTGACGTCACCACGGTCTGCCAATGAGAATCCGGGCAGGGAGAGAGAGAGAAAGAGAATTCTCAAGAACGACGCCCGCGTACACACACTGCGCAAAATCAGTGTTGTTACCCTGTCAAAAACGCAACGTGGCGCGTTCAGTTCCACGCTCCGAAAATCACAATGGAGCCCCGACAGAGTAGTGCCAACAGCACGCACATTGCACTTCGTTCGCCCCCAAGTTGACAGAGAGGTGGGGGCTGCGCGCTTGGCCGACCAATCAACGCCTCTCTTTCCTTACCCCGATCCCCCGTTCTCCGCGCGGGGGCACATGGAAGGGAGCGCGATCACGTGGGCGAACTTACGAGCACGTAGCATCCACCGGACTCTCAACTAAGCTATGAACGAAGTTTCGGTATACAGGGAGACGCACGCAATTGAGAGTGGTTCCCGTATAATCGCATTGGGGTACCACCCTCCTCCTATTCCTATCCGAAACTTGGTATAAAAAGGAAAACGAATTGAAGATATAAAAAAGACAGAGAGAAGCATCCAACAGGGGTACCGGCCCTCATTACAATTGTTACAGAGGGCAACGATAGGACCGTTTTTTTTTTTCTCCCCCACTTCGTAAATTTGGTCGGGACATGGTGTGAAAGCGAGTGGGTGACATAAAGAGGGAGCTTTTGTGAGGCGACTCCACGTGTGACAAATTCCTACTGACAGACAGTCGTTGGAGAAGGGGGCCATAATAATGATAAAATCATGAAAGAAAAGAGAAAAGCTAACGTGAGCGCTGCGCGCGGTTGTCATTTATATTTGTCCGATAATGGTGACGGCGCTGTCGATGCGCTATAATTATGAGAAATAAAAAAAAATAAGAAAGAAAAACGTGGAAGCTATTCGCGCTGCATAAAAGTGGCCATGAAAGCGAAAGAGCCTCCAGATGTCTGTCATATCGCATCCCACGATGCCGAAAGAAATCTAACGAAGCAAATAAAAAAAGATAGCGGTGTCAAACGGCGGCACCCACATTCTCGGGTTTGGACATCGAATTAGACTCGGTCCCAACTCAACAAAAAACACAAAAAGGAAAAAAAAAATCGCAGCAAAATGTATAGATGTATAAATGTATAAAATGTATAAAGAAAAAGAAATATATATATATATTAGGAAAACGTGGATGGTGCATCTGCCCGCGAGCGTGCTTCTCCGTTTATTGATTTGGTTATGAGTGACGTCACAGTTGCGCGCGCATGCGCGCTGGGCAACCACCTGGAGCCAGTTTGCACCGGAGCCGGCAGATGGCTCTGGTGTCTCAAAGATATTGCGGTCACGCTCTCTCATCTCCGGACATTGCGTGCTGCGCGGAAGGCTTCCTGCCTTCTGATTGGTTTATTTTTATTTTTATTTGTTCCTTTAAGCCGCGAACGTACTCTTCAGATTGGTCGCTTCGGCGCTGGACATTTGGTTTGCGACCACGTAGGAACGTCGTTTCGGGGGCAAGTGCTCGCCTTCGATTGGTCGCCGCGAAGCGTGATATGCATGAGTGCGTGTTCCACGCATAAGTGAGGCTATATAGTGATGGGGCGAAACTGCACTTCCGAAACATGTTTGGGGCCCCGAAACCCGGGTTTCAGGAAGTTTCGAAACAGCGGCCGAATTTCAACTGTTTCGGACATGTTCGGCTATGAGTGTTATTAATTTGCTTTAATTTTTTATATATTTTGCAGATTTGAGGGCAGAAAGAAGTTCAAGTTCAATGTGTAGATGACCAACTCGTACGTTAACAAAAGCCAGTAAATGCAATCAACCACACCCTGCGCCAGTACGAACTTGAGCTTTATCCCAATAAAACGGCAGAACCAAGGCGACAACACAAACCAAATTAGACATTGGATCATTATTATTACATATTCAGGTGCACCTTGAAGGATAACATCGCATAGTTCCCAGAAATCTATCTACCGGTCAGAATAACGTCACAGTTTCCAGGCTAAAGGATTTGCAAAGAGCAAGACGAGCAGTTTTTCTTAGGAATACCCCAGAACTTCCACAGGCTGCGTTGGACCGCGCTCAAATTTCATTAACGCGCCTTTACCTTTTTTTACATGCCTCCTTACAGTATTGCGGCCATTCGAAATAAACCCCGAAAAACGCAAATTTTAGTAGTGCATCATAAACACCGACTCGTGTAAGACTATCGTTACTCGCGAATTTCGGACATTTTAATAGCGCCCCGCCAAGAATGCTGCATAAGTCGATAAAGGCTCCCAAGAACGATTTGCGAACTAAAACGCGTAAAAAAAAAAAAAAAAAAAAAAAAAAACGCTTTAAGAAAGTTTTTTTTTTTTTTTTTTTTCTAGGCACCCAGCCAGATAAGCGTCACTGATAGTATTCTGTTTTCTATAAACGTTCAGTTGTGAGTTCGCTTCTTCTCTGTCTACTCTTTATTTCCCGTTTATTCGGTGTTTCTCTTCCCAATCCATGCATTCTTAAACTCTGTGTCGCTCTAAATTCTAAAAATGTCAAAAACTGCGTGGCTTTATAAATTTATAGGCATCACTGGCCCATGCGTCGCCACAAAATAAAGAAAAGCCTCGCGAGGCACCGTCGTATATATATACATATATATATCTTGGGGCTAAGTAGGCTGTAGGCGTATTTTTATAATATATACCTTGACTTTATATGTTTTGGTACTAAACCCAGGTCTATAAACTATAACGTGAGTGGTGCAGAAGAAAGGGAAATTTACGGGCGTTAGTCGCAATTGTAACCGAGAGAAGCGGCGTTTATGCACGGACTTACCCGTACTCGTCGCCCACGGTATTCTAATGCACGCGGACCCCGTTTTTCGCCAATTCCAAACCAGTTTCGCGTCCGCTGTTTGGGGAGAGCTGAAATATACGGCTGCCTTACAGCGACTCCCGAGTCAACGGTCGGTTGGGGCACACGATGGGAAAGAATAACTTCCCTCAAAGGGAAATGCCATAAAATATCGCAACGTCCAGCGATTGTCCGTGTGCCTACATTATCAACGAACCTTCCCTTTAGCGCAAACAAAGGCATGAAACGCATTTCCCGTTTTATACCTTGTTCCGATGTATATGACGTCATTCGTTTCTCTTTCTGGGCAGTTCATGCATTAATCTGTATAGTTCTCGTAGTAACCCCCTATCAAAAGGGAGGGAAAGAATTGGAAAATAAATTAATAAACGCTTCGACATTTTAGATGTGTTTCTTTGTTATCGCGTATCGCTTGCAGTTTTCTTATTAAGCTCAAACAAATATGACAACACAAGAGAGAAAAAAACCAAACAAACATTGCCCTTCTGCGATCTATGGCAATGCGGTGTTTACAAACGAGTCCGCGTTCACCGACAGCAGAAAAATGGGGAGGGGCACAGTGGTTGGCTTAACTATGTTTTTTCTGACAGCGACCTTAGGTCGTTCTCAATGTTAGAGAGCAAAGCTATTGAATCTAGGTCAAAATCGAAAACCTATTCCCTGACCGACTATATTTCAAGTATCTAACGACTACTTCGCGAAGAATAAGCTTCATCTTCCTACCTTCGTTATTCAAAATTTCGGAGCTTGCGCTTGGGAGTCCCATAAAAACAAAAAGAAAAAAACAACAACAGACAAGCCTCCTCGAACAAACAGAATATAAAAACGCAATGCCACTACGCCCATGCAAGTATAATAAAGACCAGAAACCCGATTCACCGAAATTCTCGCACTAATCTACATAGCAGTCCGCGGACGCGCGTAACATCTCAAAAGGAGACGACAGGAGGCACTTTTATAAACTTTCCATAAACTGCACGCACATTGACTACGATTGTTGCCAGGCCAAGGAGGGGGAAGCTTTTTCGAAACAAACGTGGCAGCAGAAACCCCGCGGCTCTCTCCCCAAATCTTCCCATAGTTGCCTTTCCGAAAACAAGAACCTTTTAGGGAAAGAAACCCTCTTCTTCACCTTTCAAAAGAGCATTCGCGTGAACAGCGGATTTCGGGGATAAAAAAGAAAAGGTCTACTTTGCACAACAATGGCGCCGTCCTGCGCCGCCAGCAAACCGTTGGGACCCTGCCTCTCCCTTTTTCCATTCCCTACTCTCCCCCCCTCGCGCCGCGGTTCGCCACACCTTGCACTCGCTACTGCTTGTAGTGTTCCTGTACACACTCACGAAGCTAGTGTTGTTGTTTTACATATTGAACTTAAAAAAAGTACAAAGATACAAAAAAGAAGAATTAGAATCACTTTTGATGATGCGCTTGATTATGTTAAGATTTTCTTCGGTTTCCCACAGGAAACGCAAGCGACCGACGCAGCGTATTGCATGTTTTATGTAAAAAAATAGCGTAGAAGCAGAAAAGAATAAGCGGTGCAGGGAGGCTATTTGGCATAAATAGCCCGTTGAAGTGCTTAACTCACTTGCCGGTGTAGTCTCAGTAGCTTCGCCAATAGAGCTGTCAACTGCCGCTTATTTGGAATGCACCCGTATTCGGGTTAGGCAAGTTTATGAAAAATAATGGAAGGTCAAAAATATTTTTGCATTTTCAACGTTTTTCGGGGGTAATTCTTAGCGAACGCCTTTTTCCCACTCACAGCGTGTGTATGGCGAAATGCGACGTTTTCAGGTGGGATAGGAGCGAGACAACAGACCCTTTTCAAAAGTGCGGGTCATTTATAGTATACCTACCGCGTCAATTATTCGTGTCCGCCATTGTTTGGGCACGCAATGTGAGCATGGAAGCATTAGACGCGAGGGAAGGGTCCGTGTGCGGCGAGGAGTCGGATCCATTGGCAGCTGCGTACCGATGCATGATATTGGCTATGCCCTTTGTAACGGGCGGTAGCTTGCGCCACCTAGCGAAGACACGGCCCAGCCAGTGTTGCTTAATGAGGTTTGGGAAAAGGTTATACTGAATGAAAGTTACGAACTGTTTAAGCAGCGGCACCATTTCCACAACGATGTCTCGCCTTCCGAGCGTTGCCCATAATTGGGTGCACAGCGAGCACTGGTTGATTAGACCGGAGTCACTGGATGCAGAACACTTCCGCGTAGGTTGACGTCTGGTCGTATTGAAATCCATGCTCACTGGCTTAAAAGATGTGTTTTGGCATATACTGCTTCGCCGCGCTGAGGAACCTGCGATGAGGCGTTGTTCAAACCAGAAAACCAGGGAGCCCATGCTTTTAATAGGAACTCCATATTCATGGATCAAAAGCCTGTCAGCGCACAGTTCGAACAGTTTTTGGGGCAGAACCTGAACCGCCCTATCGTCTAAGACCTTAAATAGCACACACTGATTGCCTGTTTCTGTGTACCGCAAGGTAAGATCAATGATCGGAGCTGTGTCGCTGCACTAGCCGGGTCAAATTGCAACTCATTCACCAAAATCAAAGAAAAAAATCGGTAGATTTTTTTCTTTTTAGTTTTAATTGTACTTTTTTATGCTTCGGATTCCCAAATTTGAAGCACTGAGGTGGGCTTGGAATTTCTCCCCAAAAAAGGGGCAGCAGATTTGACAAATTCCACCATCAACCCGGCACATCGCGTTCCCGCCGGCATCAGCAACCAGAATTTCATCTATACCCGCCGAAGGCACCCTCAAGGGCTCATATTGTACTCAACACTCCGTAAAAAAGAAAACAAAAAACAAAAAAAACATGTGGTTCGAAATATTTTGTTCACTACGCCACTTTTTTTCGGTTCAACCAAATGCCGCCATTGAATCACATGCAAGATTTAGCTACAGTTATCTATTCGCCCCACCCTCGTGTCAAAATCAAGCCTTCGAGTTATTGGAAACGAATAAATAAATGCATAAATTGCTAGCGACCAATACCACTAAAATCTCGGAATGCATAAAATGCTCTATTTGAAGAACTTTAATTTCACTTTGTTTAGAATACATTAAACGGTCATTTTGGGGAGTAAAGACCACAGTGTTTCAACTTTGTAAAACCCGAGACGTAGGACAAAAGAAGAAGTTGTTCCTCCTTTTTACTTCTCCTTTTGTCCTACGTCTCGGGTCTTGCAATGCTTAAAGTTCACCAGCTTGCTTGCCTCCTCTCTGTAATTTCTACCTAGTGCTTGTCCACCTCCCCACTAAATATAGTATGAAACTTGTCAGGTCCCGTTCCACAGGTTCTCAAAAAATGCAGCGGAGAAATTGACGTCACGCAACGTAGTCACGTGATAGGGTGACCTCGCAGTGTCTCGTAATGCCATGCCGTTATGTGACGTCGATTTTTCCGCTAAATCTAGCGGGAAAATCCACGGACGTGTGAATGGATCAACGACTAGACTTCTGGAATCGGGAGTTTCCGTCAAAACGCGCCCACGCGCCGTTTCTAAATAACTTCCGTACACTATCGATGACCAGATGCAGCTGGTGACCGTCAGCCAATCCGATCCCTGTTCGATTTCGTGACGCACCGGGAGTTCGTCCCGAACGGACGCCACTGAAGCAGTTCTTGTCGATAATGGTAGGCAGGCACTCATTAGAAAAGATGCAGTCGGATGTTTTAGCTAACGTCCGCTGAGCACGAACTCAGTTGACGCTCCATGCCATTCGTCAAGCAACTGTCGGCCCTCTTCCGGGCCCACAAAACGCAGTTGGCACGTTCACGAAATATCTCAGTCCCGCGAGCACGTCGCATCGTCGGCACAAATTGAAAGCCCGCGGGGAGAAAACGACGGAAACCGTCCCAAAAACAGCAACAAAGCCAAGAGCCGTCGACAAACGAGCTCAGAGTCCCCCCTCCCAGAACCTCCCGGCTCGCGATCGTTTTAAGAAAAGTGATACGATAAATCAGAACCGTCGGACGGTAGCGAGAACAGCACACCCGGTTCCTAAGTCAGCATCGCAAATCAAAGATCTTCCCCTCTTTCACTTCCAACCTAAGTTCATTTGAGGCTCTTGGCGAAAGTCTTGGCGGGTAAGTGCTTCGCGCGATGAGGGAGAGTGGACAGAGGCAAAGCAACGCCAATGGTAAGGGGAGGGGTCGTACCCGGGTCCGTGAGTCCGCATGCATAATTGGCCGGGCAACACAAACAACGACTCCGGGCCGCGGCTGCGTTCCCGAAAAGTTGCTTTACTCCGTTTCCCTTTGCGATGGAGCGCGGTGGACGCTACGACCTGCCAATCCAGCGCAATGAAAAGGTCCCGCGACCGCGCAGAGGCGACCCCTCCAGAAGATCACGTGATGCTTACACGGCACGTGATTGGTGTCGGTGGCTTCTAGCGTCCTCTTCGGTCCACGACAAGGTGAAACGGAGTATAGGGGAACCTGAGTCGTCTCTGTGTTTGCGCTCGCAGACGCCCTTTTGCATGGAGCACGGAAGGAAGGAAGGAACCCCATGCAAACGGAACATGTTTCCGAGCTTGACGGCATATTTCTCAGTGGCTACGGCGGAGGGAGGGGGGGGGGGGGGTTATTCTACGGGGAACACAAGTAGTGTTTCAGGAACTTGACCGTTATTTGTGTCTATTCGGGACACTGGTAAGACGCGCTCCCGTGGTCTCCGCTTTCTAAACCCGTTCACAAATTTATGTGTCATTTTCGACGAGAGCAAGAGTCAGCGTGCACATCTCTAATCGGCGATCATGCGCGGGCCTCGGTACCTTGGACTGCAGGAATCACGCTTGAGCAACACAGATAGTGAGGGTATTTGTGCCCGAGTCTGTTAAAACGCCACAGTTTGGAGCACGTGCCAGCGAAAGCACACGCTTCAGAATCGAGGGATCCTAGGTCTGATCCCCACCCCCGGCAGTGGACCAAGCTCACTAGCCAGTTTCCTTACGTGCCGCTTTTGGCATTCATCGTGGGAACTGTAGAGTTTTTATGTCAGCAGTGTGGTAAGCTGGGCGCGTCGGTGTGATGTCATGGTGAACAGTACAGCGCACAAAAAGACAAGGACAGGGAAAATGAACATGTGCGACACACAAGCGCTGACTCGCAATTAAATTCCTGTTGTGTATACATTCAATTACGAGCCAGCGCGTGTATGTCGTGGACGTTCTATAGGGGGTATTCTCTGGACGCCATATTTGTGGGTGCTGTTCAGTGCGCATGCTCAGAACGAGCTCGCATCAATAGGCTGCTAAGATCGGGACTCTTGATGGTGCGGAATGCACGTTGCAAAAGAACTGTGGAAGCTCGCTGTCAGCACGCGCTCAGCATTCGCGCACACACCTATGGCCGCCAGTGAATACTTCCTATACCTTTGTTCTTGTCATTTTGTGCGCTGTTCTGCCCACCATCCTCCTATGTCAGGTCGTACAACGATGGTCGGGCTCATATTTGAACAAGAAAGCGTTAAGGAGCTCGTGTCGCAGAAAGGTCGGCGTCGGTGGCGTGACAGGAAAATCCAGGATTGGTCGATAGGGTCATGATGTCATAGCCGCATGACCTCGCGCGGGAATTTCAAACAACCTCCAACGCTCAGTTTTTCGCGCACTCTACGTCTTAACTTTGCTAATCCTCGAGCCACAACTTTTTCGTCAGCACCGCGCATTTTTCGCAAAACCAAAAATCGCTCTCAAAAAAGCAAATTCGAACCAGCCTATATATATTGGCTCACTTCATGGTTTACTCAAATAATTTTATTTGTTCACGCCACCATTGCGCTTCGCGAGACCCAAATATGGACACATGTGTTACACACATAACGCGTACCACAAGCATCGGAGTGATGATGATTAGGGTTTTAGTCGCGCATTGACAACGGAGGTCATATTGCGCCAAAGTAAGGGAGTAACGTATTCCATGAGCGCATGCACATACACATTACACATTGTCACGAATAAAAACACAAACTTGATAAATAAAGCTTAAGATGAACGTTTAATGCAGCGAACTTGTGCCGAAAAGCAGCGAATAAAAACCAATACTTTGTCGGAGACCAGGCATGTAGCCAGGATTTTGTTTCGGGGGGGGGGGGGGGGGGGGGCCGCCCACGACAAAATGCTGTATGAGGGGAAGGGGGGAGAGGAGGCCCCAGCAAAATGGAAGATTTCACTGGAGGCCCGGGCCCCATGGGCCACCCTGGCTTCGTGCCTGTCGGACACGCAAGGACGGCTCACTCAAGCGAAGCTCCTCTCGTAAGCGCGTGAATATATCTTGGAGTTTCCGAGCTCAAACAAACAACAAGATTCTTGAGTCATCTTGGACATTCCAGTCATGCAAACAAAAGAAAGATAAAAAGGGCCAGCGCTGGCGGGTATCAAACCCCAGCCAGCGGCGTGAGAGTCGACTACGCTGCTGACACAGCTCTTCGCACGTCGCATCAACACAAGAGCTCACTAACCCGACTAATACTTCCAAGTTCTGCGCTTCCGCTTTTTATACTCGTCGTTTTGAAGGTACGGATTTTCTGGATGAGCACCAAAGCAACAAAGAAAATATAAATACTATACACGCATGTTGATTTTTTTCTTCAGTAATGTCTTACATTCGAAAGTATGTTGAGCGTCTCAGGAGATGAATCACTTACTAAAAAGTACACGCTCATGCCGTTATTACTTGAAAGCCGAAAAAAACAAGCCGCTCCACTGCGGTTCCAAGCTACGCGTTTGCTTCCCCGTGCGCTACGTCGTAGCCATTTTTTTTTACCTAGTATTTGTTTTTTCTCCTTTGTCCTTCAATCGCTTTGTCATTGTCTCCTTTTTTGTTCCCTCTCTTCCCAGGCCCGGCCGACCTCCGAAGCGCGCATCCCTAGTGGGTCTCGGAGGGCGCTCGGGAGGCTATCCGCCCCTGCTCAAGCCAGGCGCGGAGATGGACTACGAAGCAGCGGTGAAGTCCGGTGAGCGGCCGACTCGACATGCATTCGCCTCCTGCAACGTTACTAAAACCCTCAGTTGGGAAACTCACCCCTGAAACCTGGGCCGCTGGCGTCCACCGATACCGAGCTAAATACGATAACAGCGCCACCCTTTAGCGGCGAGTTGAAACATGAAAGTTGCTTTACGTAGCTACTGCGAGATAACCCTGCGAGATGGCGCCAGCGGCCCTGGCCCGACTTGACGTACAGCCGTTCACAGAGGGAACGCTGCGGTAGAAATGGCGCGTTGCGTTCGCCATTCGCTCGGTTCTCGAGTACAGATCAGAGCCATTTTTTTTTAAAGCAGGCCCTATGGCAGTTTCCCAACTGAGTGGTTCTAGTAACGTTGTCCTCCTGGCACGTGTCCTGGCCTATAGCCGCACTTGCTGGTATACACGGACTTTCGTGTCTGTCAACAAAGAGGCAACAACATCCACTTTTTGGCAACCAAAGCAGGAATTTCTTTAAAATTTCCCAAGAAACGTCTTTTTCTTTTTTTACGGTGAAACAACTTAGTGAAAGGAAAATGAGATGAATGTGCCAAATAATCATTCCAGAAAACATGATATCGTATTAAAAGTTACACAATTTATACAAGTTTTTATATATTTATTAATTGGTTATTGGAAAGCAGCATCACAAGCGCGCGGAACGGCGTGCGCGACTGACAGTACTCTCTTCATCGCGATAGTTAAGAAAGAAAATCTGTTTTCAACATGGCTTTTATTTTCAAGAAATATTCGAAACAAAGTGTCACAGATGAGTGCAATGCGTAATTTGATCCTTAAAGTTCAGGGGGAATTTAAATTTGTGTATAATTTTTCTCCAATTCAGGGGTTCCGGCTACATTTGGCAAGAAAACGCTTTCCACTAAAATTTCTACGCCAACTTTGACGAAACCTCAGATTTTGTGCTATTCCGACTTTTTTTCCTCTTGCTTATATTTTTTTTCCAATCTTTGAAGGAAGACCAAGTACAAAGGGCAAAGTAACCTGACGAGACGCTGGTACCTTAAGAGTTCACGCAAGAACATAAATAGAGAGAGAGAGAAAAAAAAAATGCATTCAGCTGAAAGTTGTGAACTTAAACAAAATTATCGGCATTTTGCCGATAGCGTGGAGATATATAAATTGCAAGTAAGCAAAACAATAAAGCCGCGTACACAAGATACAGAAACGATTGAAGCCTATTCAACAAAAGCGATTGAACTCCTTGCTTCCGTTGACTGGCCAACGTGTGACACTAGTGCGTAAAGAAAGTATGATAACTAAAAACAATGTTTTCCGCTTAGGTGGGACGAGACTATGACATCCCTGACAGCTTTGAAACTACTGGGAGGCGTTCCCTCGATACTAGGGGCGCTCAAAAGGCTACTTTTCAGAGTGAGCACGCTTCAGTCATCTTGGTGCTTACAAACACGGTTGGCAGTTATCTGAAGTTTTCTCTGAAATCGCAGGAAAGCCCTTTCGTGTCTTCCAGAAATGTTGAAATAGCCCGCGACAACACAGAATGGTATCGCCCGGGCTTCCGAACACCGTGTATAAACTTCAGAATGTCTCATTAACAAAAACGATCACCAACTGTGCGCGCTCTGCGCTACCACAAAAAAAGGCGGTGCCCGTTAGAAAGTGAAAAAATATTGCACAATACGCAATATACTCGCGCTGGTCTTCAACACTGAGTTTTAATCTGCCTACCCGCCAGAGCGCGACTCAGAACGCGTTCCCGGCCGCTCGCCCGTCGCGCTCTTCCTCTTCTTCTGCGTATCAGCATTACAAACAGCGACGTAGACTTTCCATTTTCCCGGAAGGGGGGCGGGGTACGGCGCGTTAATTTTTCGCCAGACCTGGAGATTGAAGCTAACAAAAACACGCTGGAATTCCATTTCCCATGTATTTTGTCAATAAAGGCAACGTGCGCATTATTTTGTTAACATGCCGCTATTAGAAGCTCATTACATGGCACGTAAGCAGCGTCTCGGTAAGGATCATGGCCCGGGCCCCTCTGCCCCCCCCCCCCTTCCCGGATTTCACCAAAGGGGGGGGGGGGGGCACGAGCCCCGTTGCCCCCCCCCCCCCCCCCCCATAGTCTACGCCTATGATTACAAACACCTTTGAAACTCACCCTGACGAACCTAGGTGGGATCGGTGGCCGAGTGGGCTAGCGCACACCAGCTCAGAGCACGTGGAGCGAAAGCTCGCGCTGCAGAGCCCAGGGATTCTGGCTTCAATCCTCACCCAGTTCCATTTCGATCGGGATGAGCATCATACTGGCGTGCGGTCGTGTATCACTACTGCGTGGTGCGCGTTAACGACCCCAGGCTAGCGGTCGTACTGCACTGACTAATTTGCTTACATACGGTGGGTAACAATGTCGCCATGTTCTGACAGACTAAACTCCTGGTGTATAAACAACTAACGACTAATTTGTTTTGGTTTTTTCAGAACCTAAGAATGCCAAATTTAGTCATATAAAAAGTGCCCCCCTCACACCTCTGTGCAACCAGGGGTATTGAAACGTACAGAACGAGACACAAATCGGGATCTTCTGAAGAAACTATTTTGAATGCTATGCTTATTCTCATGCTTTGTCACGAATAACTCTTTGTTTCTTTTGTCCCATTAACTCGATACTGATTTCATAAGTTCGCACAAAAACGATACATTTGGCTTTATTTGGACAAAATGACTGGACGGTCGGTATGAACCTCTAAAAGGGAACTGTCCAGGCCAAAACGAGACCTCTGGTCACCATATGTATAAAGTGCAATGATAAATTATGACACCTTCCGATTCTGAAATGTGCGAGTCGAGACAGGCACCCGGACAAATTTCGCATCTTCGAGCTCACAGACGATCGGGGTACCAATGAAAGTTTCGAAGAATATTTGCCCTTGCGATTCATTGCTTATAAATAAGGCCCCTGCCATATTAAACTAAACTTCCAGAACTTACGAAAGGACCCGCTAACAATAGCCACAGCCTCCCAGTGGGAAATCCACAAACATCACACTCGCATTACCATCGCTGAGCAACGACCGCTTCTTTATGAACAAACTTCGATCCGTAAATCATTCTAGTGTATGAACAGTCAGGCACGCCGCCTTTCTCCAGAGAGATAAATGACAACCAAACCGCCATGAAATCATTAAAACAACAACACAAAAAAGATAGTGACACTTCGATTTTTTTTTCCTGGCAACAATGAAGCGAAACCAACAATCGAGTCGTCCAAGGATGCGACAGACTTTCCGGCCGTTAATACTTTCGGATTCACCCCACCGCAGTGTCGACCGCCTAACCGCAGTCCTGGGAGACGATCGGAACATTCAATCACTAAGAAAAAAAAAAGCACGAACATCCAGATCATAGATGTACTGCGAAGATTGACTAGTGTAAATTCACGTCGTTCATAGCATGATGTAGGATACGCGGGTAAAAAAAAAGAAAATAAAAGAATATGGTTAACGCTTACTAAGCCTCTTCCCCGAAAGAAACCGAAAGAACCCTTAACAAAGAAAAGGAAAACTGTAGTCAAACGAAAGTGGAGTCCTATATGCATGATAATAAAAAAAGGGGAGAGCTTTGGAAACCGCTGCGGCGGCATCTTGAATAGCGCGAATCTCATTGTGATAGAGCTGGGATGTGCACTGGATTACACGTTCCGAAGCTTCCTTATGCAGCGCCCCGTTGTGATCAGAGGTCGACGACAATACGATGCGCCGACGGTTTTCGAGCACGGTGAAGAAGCGTCCGGGTGGGTATCAGATATCGGTTAGCGCAGTCGGCGTTGGTAAGAAGCGCGAACAGTGTACGTTTTTTAATTGATGGTCTTGGCAGAGGGAGGGGAGATGAGAGACTCGGTGTTCCTCACAGCTTATATTTAAAACCAACGTCACACAACCAATAAATAATACAAAAGACGATCTGAAAGCTGCGTGTGAGGCGCATTTCTTGCTTGTATGGACACATTGGTCTCAAAAACTGTCCGCATACATGTTCAAATCCTGTGTGAAGCACACAGGCTTCGAGCATGCTTTTTGCGTGTTGCAGATCATGCTCTCACGACATCTGCAGGGTACATCGTACTTTTTGTATGATGCTTGTACATTGGGAGTCAGGACATCGTGTCGGTCGAGGAGAGTTTAGATGATACGCAGCCGGTTAGGTTCAGGATGAATTTAGGGAACCGGTACGAACTTGAGATTGGGCTAGTTGGTTGTTCATGTTCATGCCCATGTTCATGCGGGCCGTACCAGCTAGGTTGCATGTGGTACACATGACGAAGGATTGTGAATAAGTATACATGTATATCGATGAAAACATATCGAAGAAAGGAGGCAATACGGGAAGAGGTGCATTACCGATCACCATGTCCATCTGCGCAATATTGCACTAACTTGTACCTTCATTTAATTTGCTAAGGTGCACATTAGTCAACACGGCAACGTAATGTAAAAAAAGTCGAACCTTGCGAAAACTTAATAAAATGAAGTCCTTTCCCTTGACACAACTTGCGAAAACAGTAAACTAAAAAAAAAAAAGCTTTCTAAGCACTTTGAATTCAACTTGTCTTTATAACCTGAATAAGCCGATCTACTTATACTAAAATGAGCCGACAAATAATTGGCCAGAACGAAGCTTTGGAGCATTAAATACTTGACAAAACAGCTGGCACACCGCAAAATAAGACCCGATTGTAAGTTACTGTTGCTACAAAGACATACAAACGAACAAATAAACCTAACAAACGTCCGCAATGTGACGAATGCGTCCAACAGTGAGCCAAGGGCTATTACCACGCAAAGGAGCGTTGCTGCAACATTAAAACATTAAAAAAAAAAGATCAACAAAATAAATGGAAATTCTAAAGAAATGACACCATGTGTTATCCCACGTGCGACAGTCGTGCGGCGGATCCCACGCGGCAAACCCCGCACACATTAACGCACATATATCCCAACTCCGACAATGGACGGGAAGGAAAATGTGGCAGCAGTGGCGGCGGGTGGGAGAGAAAGGGAAGCGGGAATTGTAGTGCAACCGAACCCCGCGTGATCGCGATTCAAGCGGGACGATCCTGGTGTCCCGTGTCGTCCTATTCATCGTCCCCTCCCCATTTTTTCTATCCCTATTCGACTGAGTTATTGCTGCAAGCGCGTCCGTTTATCGTAAAAAAAAAAAAAAAAAAAAAAAAAAAAAAACAGACTTGTAACAATTTGTATTTCGAGCTTACCAGACATTTCCGGCCAGCTCTCGCTCTTTAAAAAAGCGAAGAAGTCTGTCATGTTTTGCCTAAATACAGTTTTTTTTTTAATTTCTAGCTTGTCCTGATATAAAGGACAGTTATATTTAGAATAATCTCAAATTAGGTCAACATACAACTGTTACTGTTAAAACTCCACAGCCATGTCAAATAAAGGCCGCAAGCAACCAGTTCTAAGCTCTGCATTCCGCTTCACCGGATACAATGGACATTAGATGACGCTATGAGTAGGGTTCCCGTGTTTTCGGGGTCTATTTTCTTCGGAATGCGGGGTTGTTTTTTCAGGGTTTATTTTCGCAATAGATTCGGTGTTTAATGGTATACATTTTTAATGTCGGACCAGAAATCAGTGTTTATCGGGTTTTCTGTCGCAGAACCAGGACATGGGCATGTAATTTCCCAACCTCCAGAAAACATCGTACTGCCAAGAATACTTGAAAAACGACCCAGTACCATTAAAAAGAATAATCGAGATAAGAGATATGGTTTCTGAAGATAATAGGAGCCTCACGAACAGTTAACTTTGGTTATGTTCGAGGTAAACACAAAATAAAGTTATAGTTTAAGCTTATTCGTGTTCACGCGAAGCTTGGGTTTTTTTTTTTTAGTGAAGAAGAGCTCCAATAGACCGATCTCACAGCCAGTTTCGTTGCGTCACTGCTGCCACCATGCACCGTGGGAACTGTAGTCTTCCTATGGAGAGTATTCGCTGGACGCCATAATTGTGGGTGTTGTTTAGAGCGCACGCTCAGAACGAGCTCACATCAATAGGCTGCTAAGACCGGCACTCTTGATGGTGCGGAATGCACGTGGCGAAACAACTGTGGAAGCTCGCCATCAGCACGCGCTCAGCATTCGCGCACACACCTATGGCCGCCAGTGAATACTCCCTATACGCGGTACAACGACACCGAGACTCTGCGTGAGCGGAGCACGAGGCAGCGCGAGTTGTCTCGCCAACTGGGACCTGCCTCCTATGAACTACATTTATGGCAGCCTCAGGCATGTATGAAACACTCAATGAGATCGGTGTATGTATTCCGGGGTCAAATTTCGGGGTTTGTCGGTATTTACTAAAAACCCAGAGCCCTAGCTATGAGCCATCAAAATCAAACCTCTTGCCGTTTGAGTATCACTTCACCTCCAGGAGGAGGGGCGTAGTGGCGTGATGCGTTCACAGCGGTATTTACACAATTCGAATATTTCCAAGTCCTCAGCTCAGCGTGCGATCTCCTCAGTCCAGCACGCGCATGTTTGTCGCTGATACCTATTGTCATCGGCTAGGAGTGTTTTTGTTCTCGCACCTTGGGATGCGACACTTGCCTCTCTTTTGTCTATCCTTCCTTATTTTGAAAATGATATGCTAAATACTTCGGAACTAGGGCCCAGCTTCAAAGAATTATCCAGTCATGTGTCTGTATTTTATCTTCTAGTGTAAAACTTCGCTACTTCATTTACGTTCTCGCTAGCGCAATACGAATTAAATGTATAAAACATTCTAGCGGGACTAAGAAACTGGAATTCGAGGATTTCTCGGATTATACAAAAACAGAATTGAACTCTTGATGATAGTAGGGGTAGTAAATCTACCTTAAAATGTCAGCGGCGAGAAATCCACTCATACACGGATCGTTTGAAACAATCAGACATGTCTTATATTTAAGAATATTTGTATAAACAGGTCAGCTATGACATAGGTCAACTAACGGATAAACGTTCCTATTTTGAATCATCAAATGAATGTATCACATTTAGTCTAGTAGACGTAACCGGCGTTAAAAATAGTTATAACTAAATGTTCTTCTGATTTCCCAATGGGTGAACGGCGTTTGGGAACTTCCGGTTCCTTAGGAAATTTTGTTCCACTGTTGACAAACGACAACAATGAGCTACAAGCCTGTGCAAGCATGGTTCTGAAACCGGCCGACTGTAGTTTCCACAACCCTGCTTAGACAGGCTTGAAGATTATCGTTGTCGTTTGTCAACAGCTAAACCAAATTTCCCAGGCAATCGGAAATTGTCAAATGACGCTCACCTATGACACAGACGGGTCCGTAACCCAGTGATGTATAAGAATAATAACCAAACAAACATGATGATGATGCCTTCAGAGATCATGATGGGAATCCACTAATTCAAACGCAAGTTGCGAATCAGATTCTATTGAAATCTGTGTAATTGATTTGAATAGGTTATATGGAATCCATCGAAATCAAAATGAATATTTACGACATATAGTGCATATATTGCCGGATATAATTTGTTCTATAGAGTACTTAAAATTTTTTGTTTGTTTGTTTGATATACTTCATTTCTAATCTTTCTATCACATTTACTGCTATTCGTGATTTGGTAGCATACTATTGTTTAATGGATACATACTTCCAGAATCTAAAGAAGACCCACCAACTCAGTGCTCTTCCTTCCAGTGACAACGCTGAGGACAGCTCTGTCATTTAATTTTGCTACCCCTATGTGTACGACCAGTGAAGTTTGAGACCTTAAAGGGCAGCTCCGATCGAAAACGAAACCAAAATAAATGACTGGTATCGCTTTAGTGGCACGAAATATGATCACAGCCGAAATATTACGTCAACGCGAGGCCACGCTCTCCATTAAAACCGATTTTAAAGATGCGACCAGCGGCCCTTTAACAGCCAATAAGCGAGATAACTTTTAGTCAAAGAACACTGGCGCAGCAGCCTCGTGCCGTCACGTCGCGACCATATGGCTGATGATCACTGTTGCCGTCTGTCTAGCAGATAGTTTCGGTTTTGCCATAGACGCCCGAAGCCAAACCATGAGCCATGATATTTATAAAACTACTTATAATGTCGAAAATAAAAACGATACTTTATAATTTAAGAACACTGCTTTAGCTGAAAGCAGTCGTAGTACCGAATTAAAAAAAAAAAATATTGACCGGAGTTGCCCTTCAAGGGAAGTCAGAGTCATGGATTGGGAGAGTTTGGCCATTCGTTGGTTCGAATAGGCGAGTATCTCGTGGCCAACCACACGCCGCAAAACAGGCCCTAGCGGTGGTCGTTAGCTTTAAAAATGCGACTCGACTACTTTAAGCCATTTTAGCGTAGCTAGGGTAGAAATGACTAACCCTTGGTGACTGATATCTCGGCAAATGTGAGGTGTTCGTCACGTCCATATTCATAAACGAATGTGCGCTTTATGCATACAAAAGGTAACTGCTTAGTTGCGATCATTGCTACTGCGAGATTGAACGCTTCTACTTCACGCTTTAAGCGTCCTTTTCAATATTGTGACGTCGAGGTCTGCTGATTGGTCGACGTAGTGACGCGCTTCTGGTTTACGCTCTGACCTCGGGGAGAAATATTCGGCGCTGGCGGTGGCCTTAGCTCCACCCTTTGGCCAAACTCTCGCAATATACGGCTCTAAGGGAAGTTGAGCAGACGCGACATCTATCGGCGAGCGCGCAGGCTATCCAATCCAATCAGGCCGTTGGCTATTACTAAACGTTTGGTATTTTCCTTCTCTTTTAGGTGCGGCTTTGCTTTCTTGCGATATTTACTTTTCGAATAAGTCAAGTCAGGCTTGCAAATTAGCATTGTGCCAATTTTATCCTATACATTAT
Source organism: Ixodes scapularis (assembly GCF_016920785.2). Classification (NCBI taxonomy): domain Eukaryota; kingdom Metazoa; phylum Arthropoda; class Arachnida; order Ixodida; family Ixodidae; genus Ixodes; species Ixodes scapularis. Next base: position 27,465,745 of record NW_024609839.1, read on the forward strand.
TCACCTCTGTATGGTACAGTCAAGACACAATGGGTGGGAATTTATGTTTAGGCCAAATAACTTGCCTTTTTTTTTTTGCTTTGCGCGCCAAATCAAGGCAGATGCCGCCACTTGCGCAACGACCACCTCCAAAGCACCTTCTTTATTAAAGAAAATATAGTAACAACTGTAGCCCAAAATCGGAAAGCCCGTGCGACTTACCTTCGTCGTGAAAATAGATGTCACGTGTACTGAAACACATAAAAATGAAAAGGTTGAACGAATTTACATTACCTTCGAAATTTCATATCGGATCCACATTCCCAACCATCCGGTCGTAAACCAAAGGAGGTCCTCACTTTCGTATCTGAAATCCAAAAAAAGTTTTCCCATTTCAAAAAAAAAAAAAAGCTTCTCTAAATATGCCCATTGTTCCTGCGCGTTGCTTTTCCTTCAGCATCACGCGTGTGGCCTACAGCCCGCTACTTTCTGTGCATGCTTCATCTGCAATGCAGAACGCCTGGAGGGGATCGGCATCTCCATAATGCTCACGGAAACGTAGTATGGAACCAAAGGGCTGTGTCTTTTTTTTTTCTTTTCTTTTTGTGTTTTTTTTTTCGTTTTTACAAGTTGAAGAGTTTCAGATTTCCAGCGAATCTCGACTTGCTGGCGCGCGAACGCGCGCACTCACCACCTAGACGCCATTTAAGATCGTTGAGTTTTCGCCAAACTTCTTGAGGCCTGATCCGGAAGATCGTTTTACGTACAGCTCACAAAATTGCTGAGTATAACTTTTTGTTTCTTCCATAACTGTATGCGTTCCATTGTTAAAAAAAAAAAAAAAAAAATCTTGTTTCTTATGTATATTTTATGCGATTGCGGCGCGGTGATGGATCGGTTGAAATAACTCCTTCGTCCTTTCTAACTTCTTGAGTTCTCGTTTCCGAAAACACGATTTTGTATGGGATGTAAAAAAGAAGCATGAAAAAAGAGATTCTTTGTATCTTTACGATTGTTTCTTTTATTTTTTTTTTGTGTTGTTGGATTGGCGTGTGAGTACATTTCTGTGTCGCTCGATTTTTTCCCTCTTTCCCTCTCTGCTTCGTCCTCAGAATATGTACGCTGTGACGAAGATGTCGATCTCAACATCCCTGCCATGTTATTCAAGATGTGGAACCAAGGTAAACGCTCACATTGGCAACCTCACCCTCAAAAAAAAAAAAAAATATATATATATATATATATAACAATAATATAGTGCAACAAAAATGTTTTATCATAGTTCAGGACTAAATGTTCTCCGGCTAGGTTGTTTCGTACGCCGTATATTCGTTTTGGGTTCCAAAACACGCCACCAAAATGTTTTCAGTTTTGCCTATTTTCGGTACGCATACTTTAGTTAATATGCGAATGCCCAGCAACAATTTCCTTAAACATGAGTCGTAAAGTGTGCTCTCGCTAAAAAATTGCATCTGCTTCCCAACCTCCATTCATGTCTGAACGACAAGTTAACGAAAATTTTAAAACCACCCGAAATTCCAAGATAACAGGATGAGCAAGACATCTCCCAGTCTGACGTGTCTAAAATACGACCGTATCACATTATTATTATTCGCTTGGAGCAACGAACGTATATGGTATTGTCTTACCCAATTATAGTTTTATCACAGGAATAAGTGCAGCAGCCCAATAGTCATAGACAGCTGAAATAACGCAGGGCGTAAAGTTATTATAATGTACGCTAGAGGTTCAACCGGCGCTAGTATCTATGCGACTTCCGGGACGCAAATTGAAGCGGACAGCAATTACTTTTGTGGTGCTCCTGTGCATTCCGTAGGGAAAAAGCGCGTGCATTTTGTCTCTTCGTCGGAAAATAACGTAGATAACTTTTGTTATATGGGTCGTATCGAATAGATTGTACTTTTAATAACATTGTAAAAGTGTAATAGATTTAGTAACGGCATTTTTTTTTACCCCTGAACGATGTTAAACTTCGCCGTATTTTAGGCCCAAACCACTGTTCCATAGCGGGTATGTAAAAACGAACGCGATCCCAAGCAAAATAACGAAAGTTATGCATATCCGTGTAAAATATAGGAAGCCATGGGGAATTGGAATTCCTGTTTTCTTACTAAGTTTATTTTTTATTAAATAAATTATCGCACAATTAGATTTAAACATTAGAGAGACGTGCGCCGGCAGAGTGAAACGTTTTCCGAAGATCGCCTATCCCCGTTCACCCTTAAGCTGAGACTAGAAGCTCAGCCTTCCGCACGAGCTTTCTGCCCATGCGAACACAAGTGCGTACGCGAAGGCACGCGCTACCAAAGCACGGCGGAAGCTAGCGTGCTCGGGCTGAAGGCGGAGCTTCTAATCTCAGCTTAAGGGGAACGGTGTATAAGCTCGGCGCCTGCGCGCTCGACGCTTCAGATATCTTTCGGTGGCCGATATAACTAGGCGAACCGGTCATGACATCGTCTACGAATGCCGCGACAAATAAGCAAAAGCAGTGTTTTATTTCTTTCTTTTTTTTTTAAAACTAGGGAAGTTCATCTGTTGATATTTGCACACTACGCTTGCACCACATGGTTGCACCTCTGTAGTAAATTGCAGCGCAATACACTAAAACATCGATTTTTGCTGGACGTCTAAATTGCCTTTGAAGCGTTAGTTTACATGGGGTATAGCCTATACTCATTTTCTGTGTAGTCGTCTTCACAATCTTGAATCAGAGAACTTCATTTATGAGGGACAATATTGTTTTGCCCGCAACTGGGGGGTGTTCACGTTTTTATATCGACTGTCAATTATTATTCTTTTGCCTCTCCTATTTCTTTCTTTAATGTCTTGCTTTTTATTTGCCCCCCCCCCCCCCCCCCCCCCCCCCCTCATCCCTTCCTCCAATGGATATGTGAACTATGTGGTCTGAGGACATGGTAAACGATAAAAAGGCCTATTGTAGGATGGCAATTCCCGTGTTGAAATTCCCCAACTGGCTCATGCACGGCGAATCAAACAAATGTTTTCTTAAACCGGGAAATCACCAGTATAGTAAGAAAAGTGGAAAAATGGACATAGTTGGCCCGCTCACTTCATCATGAAAAAGAAAAAAAAAAGAAAACGGAAAATAAATTCGAAACCAAAGTATGTCTTAAAAACAGCGATTCTTTATAAATAGGTTACACTTTTGCTACAGCAATAAAAAAACAAAAAGCTTGGTCACTGCTTAAATTTTTTTGCAGCAGCGACAATCTGCGTCTGTTATATATATTACTAAGCCCTTTGAAGTCCTTCACCAACACACACACAAACACATTAAATTTTAAAACACAAGTCAAACGTTCAGGCGTCTGACTCTACTCAGCGACGTTTTATTAACTAAGCGGCTTTCATTAGGGTACATTAATACGCCGCCAAGTTTTCTCAAGGAAGATCTCCGCCGCCATTAAGGCCTTCGTTTCCGCCCTATAAAAATCAGAGCATAATATCCGACGCCCCGCAAACATTGTTTCAAACTTTCCCCCAAACCAGATGAGCAACGTAAAAAAACAAAACAAAACAAAAAACACACAGACCACGTGCATTCAACAAAGACAATTTCCCGCAAAAACCCTAGCGTAAAACAAAGGGCGTGTAGCGGGAGAGAGGGGAAGAGAAAGAGAGAGAGAAGGCATTGATTCGAGTCGCTTCTTTATCTCGCCGCTCCACCCAGTTCGCTTTCCCGAGCATCAGTCAGCGCTATTAGCGGAATTATTGGACAAGAAAAACAGCAGAAAAACGCGAATGAGGCGGCCGATGGCGAGCGGCACAGGAAACGAACGATGACGGACAGCGCACGAGGGGCCGTAATAGAATTTTTATTACGCCGTCACATAAATATTCGCTGTCCTTTCTTTTCCCCGCGCTTTCTTTTTCCCGCGCTCTCTTTTCCCGCGCATTTCCTTATCTTGGAAGCGAGAAGAAACCGGGGAGGTGGGGGTGGTCTCCGAGTATCGAAATGGACATGATGAATTTTGCTTCTTCAGCCGCGGCCGCTGCAGCGTAGTGGCGCTGCCTACGTTGCGTGCCCATTAGCTAGCTGGCTGTAAGTGTTGAGTGTATTTTTTGTTTGTCTTTAAGAAAAGAACTTGTGTTTTTGTTTTGTGTTAGAGAAAGAGGTTTTAGCTCTTTAGAAAGGTCCCGATGTTTCTTAGAATGGCGTACATAAATTTCTAGAAGTTCCAGGCTAATTCGATTGGCTACGCGTTCGAGCGTGTTCTCCTTGCAGCTTCTAGAGTGGGCGTTGCTAAAATTAAAACTAGCTGAAAAATCACCCAATCCTTTTTGTCGATCCGCGTGCTATTATCATTTTTTTCTTTGCGTGGGGCGTGCGTGCGCACTCTATTGATTTTTCTTTTTCTTTTATGCTTTCTGCAGAAACCCATCTACATTGTACTTAGTTGTCAGGAGATAAGGCCTTCGATTATTTGGGTCAGATAATCACTTTTTTTTATAAGGTTCTTTTTGATAACAACGTAGTGGGGTGAGGAAATCTTTCTCCGAGATTGATGAGAATTGTTCGAAGCCAAATTTTGAGGATTATATCTCGTGATTTCGGGTCGTCTTTTTTTTTTTTTTTCGTTTTCTCACCGGGTACACCGAATCCGCCTTTTTATGTTTGATCAAATTTTTAAAACATGAAACGCCCCACTGTTTCCTGTCGGCAGTTTTGTTTCGAAAGCTTATGATAATCACAATTATTGACAGGCGCTTCTAAAATTTCCGGACATGTACATTCCCGGAGTTGTACATTTTACGTTTATACGTAATTCTTTCTTGCGTCGTCCTTTTTTGTTTTATTTGGAATTACACGCTAGTTTATGAGCATGTTATTCATAAACTGGCTACTAATTTCCGAATGTAATTATGATTCGTAAAGCTCAGACGGTAAACTGGATGTGTTATGGTTTGGTGCTTATTCTTAGCCAAGTACGTGTGATAAGAGGGACAAAAGTGCAAATGAAACACGCTGAAATTTTTTTTAAGCTCTCGCGCAGCCTTCCAATTATGGGTTTTACATTTTGTACAATTTCTGCCAATTTCTATTGGAATAATCTGGAACTCTTTTTATGGCTATATCTATAGAAATGCTAAACCATTTACTATAGTTTTGTAAATATCACAATAGGCTTAAAAGCACATTAATCAAGATAGTTGGGATAACACAGCTTCTTTATTTCCTAGCTAAGCGAACCAGCGAGGTGTATAAAGTGAAAAAAAAAAGGCAAATACAGACGTTAGAAAGCAAAAACGTTTTTCTTCAAAAGATCCCAGAAGAAATGTAATGAGACTGACTTTCAGATTTTGATGTTTTGATCACTACGGTGTTCCGCAGCGTTCCACGTACATGCCGAACAATTAGAAACGCTTCAAACAACACAGAATGAAAATGCCAACACAGATACTTAAATAATGTTAACATAATGTGTTAGTACACTAAAAAAAAAAGCCCGTGTGTCTACTTTCCCGCACAACACTCGGAGAGCCAATCAGCGCAGCTTACGGAGGCAGCTGAGCGAATAACGATGCCGAAGCATATGTTCAGACTAGAAAGCGTAGTCTGAGTTGTGACATTAAGCAATGCAAAACGTCACGCTTGCATTGCTTAATGTCACAACTCATACTACGTTTTCTGGTCTAATCATATGTTTCGGCATCGTCATTCGCTGAGCTGCCTCCGCAAGTTGCGCTGATTGGCTCTCCGAGTGTTTTGCGGAAAAGCATACGCACAGGCCTTTTTAGTGTGTATGCTGTAAAAAGTTGGGACACAACCTTTTAGCTTTATATTTTAAACAGTAAAGCTTTGAAAAAAAAAACAAACAAAGACAATAACCATTTTACTAAATTCCTACTTAATAAATATTCCCCTCACCTCACGGTTTGAGTGTTACATGACCTGTAGGTTTGTTGACATTTTAGCTCAATTTTTCTATCGTTTTCTTTGGACGTGTCTTGCAGGCGTCGTTTCCAAAAGCTAAAATTTACGTGCAAAAAAAAAAATAATAGTAAGGTCACCGGCTTATAATATAAAAACGGTTGTTTTCCTGCTTTGAATTTTTTTATGCAGGCAACGTTTTGATATTTATCTCTCGCATCATATCACCACCGCTCATCAACCACCGCTAGATTCACGTTCACCCGGAGTGTGAGTTTCTGCGAAGCGTAGTTTCTTTTTGCGGGCCGGAAAACAAAGTTTCATCTTCTCGATCGGACCCTGTGCTTTCTGTGCATCATTTTTTTTTTCTTTCTTATTTGCCGGAAGCAGCCGTTATCACGAGGCATCGAGGTGTTTCTTTCACAGTTATTTCTGCCAGCTTTCCTTCCTTTGTGCTTTGCCCGAACGATACGAAATATAACCATTCGAACACGACTTTTTAACGCAGACTTGCGTTCTAACGGTAGCTAAATCAGATTTCGCGGGCGTTGCTGTCGTGCCATGGCTCCTTCTAGGAGAGGGAAGAGTATGCACGAGTGGAGAGCAAAGGATTGCCGCAGTAGGGTAGTTTCACGTGACGTACTTCCGGTTTGAAGTCTCGCCGGACGCCATGTTGATGAACTTTCGCCCGATCTCTTTCCTATGCACGGAGGCAGTGTTCTCCAGCTCAATCATGTTCTTTAACGTCGCGATTGACTGCGTCTGCCGGAACAGTTGGCGACGCAGAGGAGCATCGTCTGGAACTCGATTTTTGTATGCGTATCATCCTTTATTTGGAGTGCAGACGAACCGGTGCTCGAGAGGTCGGCCCGTCAGTAGCCGAGTGACTTAAACCATAGCCTCCTATATCCTGACAAAGCCTGGCAGATCGTCACGAGAAGCGGCCGCCGAAATGGAAAAGGTGGAGGGGCAGACAACGGGTGAAAGAAGAGCCACGCGACTGGCGCCCCGCTGCGTCGAAACGCCGAAACATACTTCTCCCGAGGGAACAAGTGTGTTTCGGGTCCTCGCCGCTGCAAAAGTAGTGCGCTGACGTCCCGTCTCCACGAGATAGGGCTCTTTGATGCTCTGTGCTACCAGATCCTCGAGCTGCAAATCTACGACCGGGCACAGCTATAGACCTTTTCCACAAGGGCGCCGCCATCTTGAATTGACGTCACTTCCAGTATGGGCGAAAACACAACTTTGCCGTCGCCACGCCAATAGAAGACATTTAGGATAAAAGCCTAACCGTCACACATTCTCGATTTGGCTCCCCTCAATTTTTTTACTGGTTAGAGGTTGAAACGTTTTACTATTTTGTCGTCGCCCATACTGGAAGTGACGACAATTCAAGATGGCGGCGCCCTTGTGGAAAAGGTCTATAGCTCCGTCGTCGAACTGCCGGTCTTTGGGAGTAAAGAGGAGGCTAGGGTTGAAAGCACCGCAACTCCAAGTACGCGGAGCGCAAGCTCGCGCAGAAGAACCAAGGAATCTTGGCCTCAATCCCCACCCCTGCCCGTTTCAATCGGGATGGACATCGTACCAGCGTGCGGCCTTTTATCAGTACAGGTTGACGCATGTCAAAGGCGTGCGCAAGCTAGCGTCGGTACTGGACTGGCTAAATTTTTTTGTCTGCATCAGAGACGCCAGACGTACATTGGGGCTAACTGAAGCCACGTTCCCACCGCTAAACTCCATCCATCATTAAGTTGAGTCTACCATAGCTACAAGCGCGGGCTGTAGCCCTCGCTCCTGGCTGTCGAGAGGTGCCCTTTTAGCGCGAGCGCTCGTTCTGTGGAAGAACGTTTCAAAGCCGCCACCCCATGCTCTCGTGCTTGTGGCATTGGTTACAATCTCAGCTTAAAGTTTGAGCGGAGAGTTACAACATCGCACACATGACCGTCTACAGACACTCTCTGAGGCATGTTTCTTCCATAAACGACCCTCCTGTGACATTCGCCACACAAAAAGTGTCTGCAAGCTTACATGAAAGAAACATGCTTGGAACATGCTTGAGGCGCGGGTACTTGACTCATGATGGCTGCAGCTACGGTGCCTGGAGCACGTCTTCGACTGATGTGTTTAGCGTTTTATATGCTGCCGATTCATCAAAATTGATCTGGAAGTGGCGACAAATGACGTCAGAAAAGCCGAAGTGTCATGCTGTTTCATGTCGCGATCCTGGTCGTAGAACTGCTAACAAGAAGCTACGAGTAGCACGAGCCAACGCGTGTGTCGCTGTCGTCTCGGCGTCCCAACCTCCGACTGCCGAAGCTTCCGTGGACTGTCATACCAATGAGCGACCTGCAGCGGAACAGGCGTCTGCCACATACACTACAGCTGCGGAGACACCGCCAGGATCGCGACCGGCGACAGCGTGACACTTCTATGACGTCACCAGGCGGAAATGGAGGAACCATCTTTTTGGACGTGGTAAACACACTAGTCGGAGACGCGTTCCAGGCACCATACTGCAGCAAACACCCTGTCTTTCGAGCGATCATAGCCTCCTCTATACTCACACAGCCTTTCTTCGACGACGGAACGACTCTATACTCACAAAGCCTGGCAGTTCAACGACGGGGCCATAGAGTGCCAGATCGTAGATTTCAAGCGCCAGGATCCGGCAGCACAGAGCATCAAAGAGCCATTTCTCGGGGAACCTGGAAGTCAGCGCACAGCTTTTGCAGCGGCGAGGACCCGAAACACACCTGTTCGCTCGGGAGAAGTGTGTTTCGGCGCCTCGCCACAGTGGGGCGCCCGTCACGTGGCTCTCCCCTCATCCGTTGTCTGCCGCTCTACCTTTTCGATTTCGGAGGCCGCTTCTCGTGGCGATCTGCCAGGCTTTGTCAGTATAGAAGAGGCTATGGTACGATGCATGAGCACTGTGACTGCGGCTAAACTCCCCGCCGTCTAAACGTGGGCGCAATGTAATTGCCGCTTCTTTTGCTTTTTCTGTTCTCGTCCTTTTAGGAGCTCCCGTGTCAGAAAAGATGGCGCAGAGCGCGTACCACGCGGCGGCCCTGGGCTGCTCCCCCCTGGACCCGCAAGCGCTGGGGATGCTCGGCCTGGGGGGCCACGGAGCCGGCAATTCGGCGGCCGCGGCGGCGGCGGCCGCGGCCTACCAGCGACACCTGCTGTCCGGCGGGCTGGCCCTGCCCCTGGCGTCCATCGCCCACCTGGGACGAGGACAGGAAAGGCTCCTCAGGCAACAGGCGGCCGGGATGGACCTCTGCAATCCCAGGTGGGCGTCCTCCCGCCGGACCACGTTGTACGGCGATTGGCCGTTATCGGGGATCTTCGCTCGGCTGTGCACTTTTGTGTCCGTCCTGTTCCGCTGAATCCAGCGAGAAAATTTCTCAGCCATATTTAGCGGGAATTTAGCCTCGCGTAACGTCCCAGTGTTACGTGACTACTTCTAGTGGTATTCATATTTCGCGTGATCACGTCTTATGATGTCCCCGTATCACCTCGACGCTGTGTTACTTCGGAAAAACGTTTATTCTAAAGATTTAGCGGGAATTGAGTGCCACGTGACCCTGATATATCACGTGACCAAGTAATGAAAGGTAGGGAGGTCACGTGACGTCGCTATCATGTGACCGCGTGATGTGACGTCACAGTAAGGCGTGTCCTCACAATCTCACGTGACTTCACAATGTCGCATCAACGCGTCTGCTAAGCTCAGCGAGACCTAAGTCCGTTAAATTTTAACAGTGCGGTGTCACTGTGCAGCAGAGAAGAGTGCGCAGCACCTCGGCCGGCAATCGCCAGAGGGCGCGGTAGCGAACCGGCATTTGTTTTCAGCGGAACAGGTACCACCAACCTTAGACTCTAAAAAACGCCTGCGCGTCTACTTACCCGCAAAACACTCGTAGAGCTGATCTCTGTGATCTACGAAATCAGCTCAGCGAATGGTGAGGCGGAGCATTTGTTTAGACCTCAAAATGAAGTCTGCGCTGTGGCATTACGCAATGCAAGCATGAAGCTTTGCACTGCGTACTGTCACAGCGCAGACTTTATTTTTAGGTCTAAACAGATGTTCCGCCTCATTATTCGCTGAGCTGATTTCGGAGATTGTAGCGACTGGCTCTTCGAGTGTTTTTGCGGGTAAGTATAGACCCGCAGGCATTTCGTAGAGGGTGTAATGCCTCTGTCCCGAAAGTTAAAAAACAACAACAACAAAAACAAACAATCTTTTGTGTTTACGATTTCACTCGTCTTCGTCGCCTGGAAGCGGAGGAGCTCCAATGAAAGAAATTGTCTTCTATTTTCTTGATATCTCTCAACTTACCTACCGAAACAAGCTGTAAACGAGCTAAAAGGGCGTGAGCATGCTAAAGGGTGGTCCGGATACCGTATTTACTCGAGTAAGAGAAGCACTGTTTATGAAGAAAACCTGAGCGTTCACTTTTCCGCGGAGCACGCAGATTGCCATTCATCGCGATCGACATTATGATTCCATGGATTTACAGGACAGGCATAACGTCTTCGCGCGAAGATACATCTGTGAAGATTGCATTTGTATGGAGAGTCGTGTTCTCGATCTGGTGATTCGCTATGTTTTATATGCGCAACGCGATGATTGGTGCATATGTGTTTTGCGGGAGAGTAGACGCAAGGACCTTGTTCATAAATCGTGCGGCTATTACTCCAGTAAACACCGTATATAGGGTGTTATAATTCCGATGCTGGCTTTAAAATTGGCCAGATAACTGGAATCCTTCGCGGTACCAATCTCAAGTTTTCACCCAAAGGTGTGTTATAGTAGTGCAATTTACTCGATGAAATTTTAAGGCGTAGCTTTTTTTTTTTCTGAAAAATGAGAGCATGGAGCATGACAGGTTTAACGGCGGACGTTGACATAGACGGCTTGACCGAGCTGGAGCTATGGCTTGAAATGTCACTAGATAATATACGTCACTAAACTGCACCATTCATAAATATTTGAGACTGGCACACTCCGTTTTAAATTTTTCCAAAAGATTCTAGATCTAGGCTCTGGTCTTCTGTGATTTAATATATACAACATAAAAGCTTTTACATTTCCGGTTTACTGTCAAAACAAACAACCTGTCAACAAAATGCCAAAAAAAAATTGAAATTTTTCAAAATTTTTAATGTTAAAGGGCCCTAAATTTCCTCGAATTTCGCGACTTGTAATATTCGAGAAATTTAGCGGGCGCGAAAATTTCTATTGTTTGTAGAGGCGAATTCCAGCCTCTAGAATTCGTGAAATTGGACGGCCGCGAATATGACACCGCTGTCCCCTTCGCACGAAAAATCGGGACCGCGGTAATAAAGGGTTTTACGGCAATCTTCGCAAAGAGCTTGGACCATCATGATTGTAATCTTGACATATTGTATAAAACTCAGATGTATGACCCAATTTGATAATGATTTACTTATTCCTCATGGTTACGGTGCATTTTACATTATAGACAATTCTAAGATATTAGTAGACCCTTTTCCAAAAGTCTGCGCCATCACCTGTCCGCCATTGCTCGGTCAAGTACTCTGAGCATGTATTGGACACGTGGGTTGAGTCAGAACTCGGCGTGAACTCGGCTCAGCACGTATCGAAAAACGAGTGTGACGTCAGCATTCGGCGAGGACTCGGATCCAATCACACACGACGTGTCGAAGCAATGGCGGCCGCCATTGTTGCTTGATGAACTTTTGAAAATGGTAAATTTCAGTCGAACTAACATTGAATACATTCCGTTCAAAGTACAGGGTGTCACAAAAGAATATTTACACGGTCTTTTTTACCGCAAAAATTAACTAGGCATCGCCGAACGCTCATTTTCCGCGCAAAGGTAGAGCTAGAGGTCACAACCAGGTGCCAAAGTTTCAGCCCGATCCGATAACTTGATCAAAAGTTATAAATGATTTTCTGAAAATTTCAATGGGAAAATGGAGCCCATTTTCGCCCGTTTTCGGTTTCTGGTGCCATAGAACCCCATGTGTTTGGAAACTCCGTCGGCCGCCATTTTCACATTGAAATTTTCAGAAAATCACTTATAACTTTTGATTAAGTTATCGGATCGGGTGAAACTTTGGCGTCTGGTTGTGACCTCTGGCACTACCTTTGGGCGGAGAATGAGCGTTCGGCGATGCCTAGTTCATTTTTGCGGTAAAAAAGACAATGTAAATTTTCTTTTGTGACACCCTGTACAGTCATTTTACCTCACTTCTATTCCATCGTACTTCGCTGCAAAGCAAACCGCAGCAAATAAAGAATTCAATCGCGAATTCCCGTATGGCACCCTGACCGTCTAACCAGATGCACCATAAGAATATTTTGGTTCTATGATAGCGATCCCAGATGATGGTGATAATGATGGGAACGAAGTTATCTAGAACGGAAGGAACCTTCGAAACTGTTGTTATTTAACCATCTACTACATGATATATTTGAGACGAACAGCGTAGGACTACGTGATTTTTATAAACTCTGCAGTATAACCGGGAGCATAAACTAAAGGATTCATAATGGTTGAGAAGGAAACGCACGGATACTTTGAACCCATCGCTGATCCCGCGAACAGACCGCCCCGCCAAAGGCCCATCTGGGAACCTGTCAGCAGAACCGCGGCATCGTTCATTTTCGCCCGCCGCAAACTCGAGAGAGCCTCGGCCGCCAGGCTCTGCTTTTACGCGTACAGGCCAAAGCCACAGGTGCATCTCTAATTTGAACTTCGCTAGAAGCGCAATCACCCCATTTACCCCCGCCTCACTCTTAAAAGAAAAAGAGAAAAAAAAAAGACCTCGGTGGTAGCTTGTCTGGCTCATCTACTTTTGCCGACACTCCTTTTTTTTTGTTTTTATTCAGATTCAAGGTCTAGGATAGCAAGGCAAAAGGCAGATTTGCTCTGCCTGACGAAGCCTTGTGACACGCTTACGTTGCTTAGTGGGCAACAACAAAGAAACTTCATAAAAAAGCAAAAAAGGCAGAAAAAGATTTACAAAAATACGCACTCTATTATATAGAATCGCTATTTAAATAGTTGCACATAATTATTGCAAAACTAAAACAAGAAGTACAGCCTTGAAACCAAAAAGACAGCATAAATGACATGGTATATTATTTATTTATTTCATGGGACATGGTACAACGTACCCCTCGGACAATACGATCCGAAACACCTACCTGGGCTTCTGTGTCTGCGGTCTCCACAAACTCTCGTAACCCCACAAACTCTCGTACCTCTTGTATCTCGCAAGAGTCCGAAGAATGGGACTTCAACTTGGCATTACGTTCCAAGTTCAGACCACAGCTTTCTCAAAATATGGCTGGTGCGCCAAAAAAAGCCCGAACAACTTTTTCAGCTTGTATCCAACGCGATGGTACCTTTTCAAGTTGTTTCTACAACTGTGCCATAAGTCACAATCCTGCATAATTTCTAAAACGACTGAAAGTATGTTTAAAAAATCATGCATTATGTATGCCAATTTTACCTCGCTTTAAACTTCGAGGGATGGGCTTACCCTAGATTGAATGACCTTTACTTCTCAACATAATTTAAAGTCAGCTTGCAAGGTATTATTGTGGATCATGAGAGAATTTTTTCATGGCGAAAACTCAACTTTCCCGCCTAAAGTGGCATAGAAAACCTAAAATTGCAATTGTGCGTAGCCTTTTTTTCTATTAAAACGTTTTTCAATAGTGAGATACGCCATTTTTTCTGTGATACATCTTGGGAAAGGAGCGCAACGAGAAGTGTGGACGTGTATTTAAAAGGAAGAGAGTCACGAAAGACAGACGTGATTGTAATTTCGTGTTTTCTAGGATGGCTGGGGGGCGTATAACGATATCACCATAAAAAAAAAGAATAAGGTGATATCAGCTCTACTTTTGCGCAGATCTAAGACGAGAAGAAAGGGACGATAGCCAACAGCGTTCGATCGTGTTGATTTTATTTTTTATTGTGTAGAAAATCTCTCTCGTACTGCGTTCATGTGGGACTATAAGCCGTTCCATCATAAGTGCTAGCGTGCGAAAATCTAGAATAGCAAGCGTATGACTTAGGGCCCATCTAAGAAGGGGCGCTGGCGAAGTGAAAGCGTCAATAAAGAAAGACATGATCGCGCTTGTACCATTGGCTTCGTCGCACTTTTAAAGAAACAGAGTTTAGAACTTGTTGTTTAAAAAGAAAAGCGATCCTTGCAGAAATTTTGGACGAGTCGACGCAATGCATTATACCTTTAGGAATGCTATATCATAAGTGTGAAAAATTCAATTTTAAGGTCAAATTTTCATGTTCGGTGATTTGCCTCAGTATTGGTTCGATACATTAATAAACACATTTGAGCAAGTAACCAAAAATTACAAGTTAAAATAATGTTTTCTTTGAAGTGATTGGAGTTCCAAATTTGGCCTGAAATGCTGAGAGGTTCTCCTGGAAAGATCAAGAACCCAACGTCAGCTTTTGTAATCTAGGTCACTATGGTGGCAGTAGAGTTTAGGAGAAGACAGAAATATTGAGGAGTTGAAATCAAAGACATTAAACTCACGCGATCAAAAAAAGAAATTGAGAAAATATTTTTTTTTTGTTTAATTGAATGTTCGATTTGCAAGCTATACAACACGGGACTTAACCCCACTTGAAAGCGCGGGAAAATATTAATGTAGGCATTGGCGTAACTTTAATTTACCATTTTCTCGATAGCGGTTTTAAAGTAAGAAATGATAAATATAATGCAGGAAAGAGTAAAGCAATGATATTCTGAAAATGTGTTCAGTTTAAATGACTCGAAAAAAAAAAAAAAAACTGCCGCAGCTCTTTTTAAAAAAAGTTGGAGACTGCATTTACCATGACGTGATCTGTCATTTTCTGCCCTTAAACAAAAAACAAGACGTCGCCGCTTGATGAACGGTTCGCGGAAAGAAAAAAGTACGTACTTTTACGGCATTTGCGAACGTCAGAGAGTCTATGGAAGTGATTTTAGAGTCCAAAAAATTGGACTTTCCGTCCCTTTGGCGGAATATTATAACCGTCGCTGTTCGCATTTATTTTTCTTTGTTGCAGAAACAGTGACGACTCCTGCGAGAAAGACAAGTCACGCAACCCCGACCCAAACGGCAAGTCCAAAAGTCCCGGATGTAAGTTTCTCGTGAAGCATAATTAGGGTCGTCTAAAGTTCATACGCGCACACCGGCATCATGATACACTGGACACTCTTTAAGTGGGAGATTTTATTATAGTTATCTCTGAGAAACAGCAACAAACAACCACATACAACGCCATTTTTGTATGTTTGCAGAATAAAGTTTGGACTCACATTAAAAAGAAAAAAAAAATGTGGCTTCGGCGTGCCCATATTTGAGTCCATGTAACTGAGACTTCGGTTCACTTGACCGTTAAATATACTTGATGTGTCGATTTGAATCTCAAGCTTTCCACTCGAGCCAGAATTGTACGTAACGCGTTACAAGTGACGCGCTACATCTATTTGGACACCCTTTTTGGTAACAAAGTACTTACTATCCAAGAGAAGAAACGAGTAGGGTATTTTCGTTATTTTGTGATAGAGTAACGATTAACAATATTTGATTACTTCTGGAGAAGAATGCGTAAAACCTAAATTACACTATTTGGTCTTTACCCCAGCTCGCGCCTTCGACTTTTACTGCAAAATAGCGCCAACAAGTAAATAAACAATTGCGCATGAATCTGCTAAATAGCTATCCTCGTTGTCACATAAAAAATAAGAAATAAACGGTTTCGCATATTATTTAGGCGCTGCGCGAAGCAGTTCTTGCAATATTTGGTTGTGGCCGAAATGAACGACTATTTTGGCGCCTAAACCGTGTGCGTCTTGATAAAATAGCATGAAGCTAATCTAATACTTCACATACATATATATTTTGGATATTAATCCAAAAGACGGAAGGGGAATTTAGTCTCATTTTGCGAGGAGCCGGACTTTTCTTCCTTTGGGTCTTGAGGTGCATGCGACTATAGGTGTCATTAACGATACAAAATATCGGAACGCGGCTACACTGCTGTCGAAAAACAACACACTGTTCAAAGTAACTAAATGGTAACTCCTTCTTTTTGTGGTAAAGTGAAGTGTTTCTTTCGAGTCTAAGCAACGAGTTACGTACTTATAGTTACTCTCTGAGCGGGTAGCGAGTAGTATCAGTATTTAGTAAATGCTTTTCAGTAATGTGTACATGATTGAGTGTCCTGGATGCCCTTCTTTGGTTGCGTGCACGGTATCACAAATTATAGTTTATATAGATTTGGGGAAAGTACACAGTAGAACGATCCAAAAACTGAACAATAAACAGTGTTCACTGCCGGCTGTAACTAAAGGATGCATGTCACAGACAAGCGCATCATGCTGTAAGAACGAGCTAGCTATGTTCAAACGAAGCACGAATGCAGCGTCAATTAATAGAGATTGAACCCCAAAACAGCATGAGACGTCTTTATTTTTTAAGAAAAACAGTTTTTTCCTTCTTTTTATTTGAACTTTCCGTTTTTAGCAGAACTTGCAGCCATTCGATGCTCTCGAGGGGACCGATTTGAGTCAAAGTGGGAGCGAGAGCGTTCCCGACTGCTGGTTGGTCGCAGCGGAATAGCATGCGTGCAATCAACCAAATGTAACATTTTTTACATGTTCGCGAGTTCAAAATCATGCAACAATTTGGCAAGAACATCTCACCAACTCCCAAATGGTGAGAAAAGTCTCGTGGTCCCTGGTGTGCTTGTCTTTAGTCCTCCTTCGTCCACCGGTTTACGTCAGCTTGTGTACGCAAGCAGAACAACTTGAGATTTTCGAACGAAGCGCTGGTTGTCAATGGCTTCCAACGGGAGCTAGTAGACGACCCAAATTTCGGCCCATGTCCGATCCCTCTTCGCCGCGGCGCTCGGCTCGTAGCAGTTGGTCAAATTTGTCCCCGGTTTATTAGCAGACGACGTATGTATATGGTGCCTGCAGCGCATCTCCGTCTGCTGTGTTTAGCGTCCTATGCTGCCCATATATCCAAAGCGTTCCCGAGGTGGCAATAAACGATGTCGCAAAGGTCGGAGTGTCATGTTAGAGAGAGGGCGCTGCCTCAACTACAGGTCTTGGCGTAGCGGAACTTCGTCTGCTTTTTGCACAGGGGTTGCGATGATGTCAGAACGGCGAACTCTTATTGGCTGATTGAAAAAAAAATATATATATTGGATAGACCGGCCCACACCCACGATGGCCTCTGTTTCTCCTTCTTCATCGCCAACACACACAGAGACCTCAAGACGTCTAGCATTAAGGTGTACCCACACTCCTTTCAATCAAAGCGAATCAGAGCTCGTCGTCGTTCTGACGTCACCGCAACTCCTGCGCAAGAAGCAGACGACTCGTTCACCGCATTATACCCAATACAGATTCCAAACTGCGTCTGGAATTAGTATATTACATTTCTGATAAAACGTCACTTCCACGACGTCTCAGGGCCTCCGGGAGACGCCGAAACCGGCTCGGCGCTCAACCTCTCCCAGAACGGCAGCGGAACCCGAGCGAGAGACGTGGACGTCTTTCGGACAAGGGACGACGACGACGGACAGGGCGAGTCAGACTACGCGGAAGACAGGGACCAGGGTGCGTCCACTTGTCTTCATTTCTGTCCACACAGGTTACTCGCGACAGCCGACACCACCTATACAGTTGGGGGAAGCTTAAGAAAGAGAATATCTGGCGAGTCCGGGTGGAGGAGTCCGCTTATCGTTCGGGAGACAACGATGATGCGGAATTAACCGATGAAAACGGCGACGAACGGATCGACAAACAAGAATCGTCTTCTTTGTGCGTCTGCAATCCCCGCCTAAGACAATCACACTTAGAAAACAGGCAGGATCACGACGCATTTACTTTTGCGTGATTTGCTTAGCCGGTAATGGCTAACGGACAAAAGCAACGAGCTTCATCGGTTCGTAGCGTCGGCTGCGGATAAACTAAGTGTTACTATTGTCCGTTTCTTTATTCAGACGCATGGTCTTGGAACAACGGAGCGAAAATCAGACACGCTCTGCCTGACGTGGCCCGGTTAGCCGTTTACATTTCACAGCGTGAAACGGAGTATAGCATTTAGTCGTTTATTTTCCAAACACTTTATCACTATTCTTGTTATGCATGTACCAACTGGGCCATCGCTCCGTCTTTCCGCTCTCGTGGTACTAGTGGCACCGAAAGGCGGTGTTTTTTTTCTTTTTTGCTTTTTTACCGCTTTAAGACAGCAGAAACGTGACAGGACAAGCGATACTGTAATGCGAAGAGTGGCATCGCGGTCTTGTTAATGCCGGACGCCCATAGCCGATTGTTCACTCCCGGGACCTTCCCCGCGGCTTTCGAGAAGCCACGGGCTGACGCTTTCCTCGCGCGTCCGATCGTGCAGGCGACCTCAGTGAGGACTCCGAAGCGAGCACGTCGAGCACGGGCGGTGGAGACCCCAAGCGCCACCGCGCCCCGTCGCAGGACGGCGACAGCCAGTTGCAGCAGTTCATGGACCGCACGGGTCTTCTGGCGGCCAGAGGCTCCGTCGAGACGCTTCTGCAGAACATCCTCGGGCTCCTCAAGGTGGCCGAGGAAAACGCCAGGCAGCAGGAACAACAGGTCCACATGGAGAGAGGTGCGTTCTCTTCTCCCCTCCCTATAAGCCTTTTTTGTTTTCGTTTTTCTTTTGTTTAGGGATTCGCATCGATTGAAAATTTTAACCCAATTAACTGCCACCCTTTAATCGATTGATTAGTCGATTAATCCGCCGCGTTCATTTCCATACATAACATTTTGAAAACGTCAAATTTCGTGTCCTTTTTTTTAATATGTGATATGCGGCGCAATATACGATTTCGATGGTGATTCAATCTCGATGTGGGCTGGAGAACGGTTCAAAACACTCACGCTCATAGATTTTTACTTCAGCTGCATGAGGCAAAGGAGCTCCTTGATATTCTCTGGCAAGAGGGACCTCATTTGATTTATACATGATGGAGAACACAGCTGAGAAAACGCGAACGATGGAGAACAGACACGACAGCAAAATGCTGCACTCACAACTGAAGAATTTTAATGGAGGAGACAGAGACAAAATGAAAAAGAACACGGTATCTTAAAGATAGTGTGAACGTGTAGAAATTTAGATTACTGACACGAACGCTTCACGATTGGTGAGTGTGTAATTTTGTGCAATCTTTTAAGATTCCACGGCGCAAACACGGCGCAATCTTTTAAAGTGACACCGTGTTTTCCTTTCGTATTCTGCTCTGTCCCTGCGCTGTGTTTTACCCGTTAGGTTAATCGATAAACTACCCAGTACTAATTTTTTTTAAGAAGTATACGAAGCCTCTGCTTGTATTCTGCCATTGCACTATTTGGTTCGAACATAACGCGAATGGCGGTGCGTGTGGCTTTCGTCGAACGCTCCGCTACCTGGAGGCCCGTGGGAATTGATGAAATTAAGACAGTGGGCTGCAGAGCAGGATGTCAGGCTCTGCCCATTGGAGTAAGCCTGGTACACCGGCCGGCAATATGAAGGTGAACACCTTACCTGGTGTCTTGCCTGTTTTACGGCTCCCTAAAGCTATATTAACTCTCAACGTCTCACATGGTACGTGACTTGGGGTCTAAACTTTACTTTCTAGCCCTCTTCTTGAGCAGAGCTTGTTCCAAAACTTGCAGGAGCGTCAAAAACAAGAAGAGGGCTGTTTACCTTCATATCGCTCATGGGTGTACATCCTCGCAGCCTCCTTCTCCACTCCGCAGTTGTTTCTCTTCCCAGAAATCTCCAGGTAGCGAAACGTGCGTTGAAGGCTGCGCGTTCCGACGTACGCGTTTAATTCGGACCGGATTCTAGATGTGGCGACCATAGGGTCGTTTTCTTCTGATTCTGCAGTACCTTCGTTACTCGTAAAAGCTGAGTTTCAGATTTTCATTTCCGTAACGAGAAACAGAGGAAGATGAAGAGATGAGAACTCGCAGAGACACCCCAGAGCGCCGGGCTTTGATTGCTGAATCGGTACTACCTAATAGTCAAAACCTGCGCATCGCCGGACTGCCGCCTACCCCGGCGTCAGCATAGTCGACACCGAGTCTTGCAGCGTCTCACACGTTATCACGCGGAGACGCCAAAAGCAACACCTCTGCCGCTTTGCGACGACTCACGTCAAGCTTCAATGTGTTTGCCCGCTTAAGGCACGAATCGGGGATTCACTAACGATGACCTTAATGAAGACGCGTTGTAGTCTAGGTGGCATCGGCCGAATCATAGCCTCCTCTATAATCACAAGGCTTGACAGTTCGACGACGGAGCCATAGAGTGTCCGGTCGCACTTTTGGAGCGCGAGGATCTGGTTGCACAGAGCATCAA
Source organism: Ixodes scapularis (assembly GCF_016920785.2). Lineage (NCBI taxonomy): Eukaryota > Metazoa > Arthropoda > Arachnida > Ixodida > Ixodidae > Ixodes > Ixodes scapularis. The sequence goes on from NW_024609839.1 coordinate 27,486,039, forward strand.
AGAGCCATTTCTCGGGGAACCTGGACGTCAGCGAACAGATTTTGCAGCAGCGAGGATCCGAAACAGACTTGTTCGCTCGGGAGAAGTGTGTTTCGGCGTCTCGCCGCAGCGGGGCGCCAGTCACGTGGCTCTCCGCTCATCCATTGTGTGCCGCTCCACCTTTTTCATTTCGGCGGCTGCTTCTTGGCGCGTTCTGCCAGGCTTTGTCAGTAAATAGGAGGCTATGGCCGAAATCACTTACAGAACGCGTTCGAACAGTTAGTAGCAACAAATTCGGCTAGCCTTGCGTCTAATAACTAATCATTCCAACCAGAGCTCGGTGATCTTACATCCCCTTGCGCTCTCATCACCTAACCTCTCCCTCAGCTTCTATTTGTATTGCTGACTGACTCTGGCGTTCTTTTTTTTATCTTTCTCCTTGTTTTCCAGCGGAGCTGAAAGTGGAGATCCTTCGCGAGCGAGAACTGCGGGAGGGCCTCGAGAAGAAGCTTCAGGAAGAGCAGAACAAGAGAGGTAGGTGTCCGAGAGTTGTCTTCGGCGGGGGACACAAATCTCCTCATTTCATTTCCGCTGATTACGGTTTGTTGTATAGTTACTAACATAACGAAATCTGCAGGGCGTGTCTTTCAAACGAGCACGCGTTCTATCCTTCCGCCGTGCTTTGACTACGTTCGAGCGCACTCAAGATGCACGAGACACAGAGGCATTGTCGAAGACAGAAAGCTCGCACAAGAGGCGCGACAACTGAAGCTCTTTCCTGCTGTTCTCACATTGGCATTGATAATACACTTTTGTAAACGCGACTTGACAGTTTAAAATAGTGTCTGATGAAAAAACAAGAATTATAGACGTTTTGCATACGCTCCAGATTACAGCCGCCATTGGTGAACTTCTCTTGCCTTACCGCGATGCCGAGTCACTGAAGCGGCAATTGACGAGCCTCCAAAAAGTCCTCTGCTAGGGAGAAGAGCACAGTAGAATTTAAAAGGGCAATAACGTGTCCTGCTGTGGTAATGATGAACTAAAGGGAATGGAATAAAAGGAAACAAAAACTATGCTTATTATGGCGTCGCCCAAGCACAGCAGCTGCAAAGCGTCTTCACTCTACGTCAACTATTTTGTGCCACCTTGTCAAGGCTCGTAGACTCCATAGATCTGCAATGCTGCCAGTACTTTAGTCAAGGCTACTTGCACAAACCAGTGGCTTTGCTTGGCACCTCCTGCGCATGAGAGTGCGTGCAAATAATACGCAAAAGACGCTCTGGCTTCAGTTCGGGAGCTTCAGCGCTGTCAAAGCTACCTGAACCCGTACAACCAGCACTAAACAGTTGATGTCGAATATACGAGTGTGCATTGAGGCCTAACCACATTTTATGCTGAAAACCCGTCTTGTCAGGTAATATGTCCACTAGAGCATAAAAAGAGTTGGCATTGTGAGATAAACCATTGGAAATTGGGCTTGACTGTGAGGGCTTTGTTTTACCGGCAGAGTGACAAGCGGAACACACTGTTCGCCGTCATTTCAAATAAGCCTTATCAATAGCAATATTTCACGCTTTGGCGTCAGCACCTGGAAAGAAACAAAACATCTTAAGGCTGAACTTCATGGAGCGAATTATGCGACGAATAACTGACGAACGTCGCCTGACGGCACGCTCGCTTTGCGCTCGACGTAGCAGCCACTGTGCTGATGCCACGCGCAGAGCAAAAGCCGCCGGACAATATTCGTCGATTTTTCGCAGCATATTCGTCCCATGGGGTTCAGCTTACACTGCATTTGATATTAAATACGACCGGAACTGACGCTACAACCCGATGGGGAAACTTACGCGCTCACTGGTTTAGTCACCTGACCAGCCACGTGGGTTTGGTATCTGGTATGCGGGACCAAAAATAATAAAACATTTCAACCCGGAATATGCGATAGAAAAATTATGCGTGAGGCAAAACAAGACTGCATGACAATTACAAATTTTTTGTGAATACTTCCAACGACGTGTAGAGATCAAAACGATGTTTTAACCTACCAGAAGTGACGACATTCAAGAAGGCTGCACCCATGTGGAAAAGATGTATATACTTTGTTCAGAAATTACCCACAAACCAAATTATTGCAAATTCAGCAGCCACAAACAATTAGTGCACCCGATGTGCGGATCCTAAACGTCGACCACGAACTTAGTAATTAGGTGTGTGATGAATGCATTGTCTGCGATCACTTAAAGGAATGCTGAACCGAAATCTGAATTCCACAAAACAGCTAAGCAGATGAAGAGAAAGATTAGAACGAATGAATTACAATCTGAGTTGTGAGTTGGCGCTTTGTTCGTCTTTTGTGTATCGCCCCTTGTTCTTTGTGCGATAATTTGTATACGAATAGCGTGCAACCTAAAACCTCGTACGCAAGAAGTGGTGACGCCCAATGCAGCTTGGTAGCGTCTTGAAAAGAGCTTATTCAGGTGTATAACTCAAATAAGCTAAAAACAATGTTACGGTATATTCTTTAAGTTTCCAATCAGAATATAATTTTAATACCGTGTGCAGACAAGGGCAGATGTTTGAAAGTCATCGCGTCTAGTAAGGCTGACTGGTTCTTCTGGTGCAGTGTTCTACCAGAAGCGGCTGCGTCGTGAGAAACGCTGCCGGCGGCAAGTTCAGGACCAGCTCGAAGGGGAAGTCAAGAAGAGAGTACGCTACGAAGAGGCGCTCCGCACCACGCTTGCCGAGTCTCAAATTCCCAAAGGTGAGTGCTCCAGTCCTTTCCATTAAGAAACAAGCTCATTAGACTTTGAACGTCTGGACAGCAATACATAAGTCTCCCATTGACAGTCGGCGACACTGACTCACGCCGAAGATGAAGAATTTGGTAGCCAGTGCAGCAATGCTGTTAGAGACGTATCGAGGGTTGTTCACACAGGACACAATTGCTGTTGTGCAAAACCTTGGACAACCCACCACAAAAGCGGAGGACTTCTTTCGCTTCCTGTCCGCTTTGGGATGTAGTTTTTTTGCCGGGGGGAAGGTCACCCTCCGATAGCGTCCTTCGAGAAAGTTCTGGAGCGTGCTCATGACGTAGTTCAGGACGTAGTCACTCACACAGTCTGCTGGTTATGTCAACGCCTCTGCTTTTGCTGTCAAACCAAATCTCCCAAAAAAGAAAAAAAAAGAAGGCTAGGAGGCGCAGTGATAAAGGCGGCCGTACTGTTTGCGTGGTTGACGTCTTCACTTGAAAGATGGGCGTGCTAGGCACGTGCCGGAACGTTCACGTTTTTTTGGAACCGCGCACGCGTCTTTTGCTGTGTGCAACAGAAAGCTTGTGCTTTCTCGATCGCCTTTCACACAGCGGAAAGTTGCAGGGAGTGGTAGTGGCAATTTGCTTGAGTTGAGGTATGGTAGAAGAAAATGAACGCTTAAGAAATTAGGGTGCGTGTTGTTTTTATGTTCATAAACGAAAATGTCGACAGAATGGTACTCGGTTCAAAACAAACAAGCCAGGTCATGTAATAGTTAGGTTATGTGCTTCCTTGGAACGGCGCAAGACGCGTTCTGCAGTGTGCGCTACTAGTAAAAAACAATGTCCTCCGATAATACAGTATAACACATGATAAAAAACAAAACTACGTTTACACCGAGGAGCACATTATGATTAGCTGTGACAGAATATTGACAACCAATACAACATAAATGGTGTATAGAACGATGCACCTTATCAAAATAAAAATAAATATATATTATATTATACATATATTTTAGTAGATGTTAGCGTTCCTATACAAAGGTCTAGAAATTACGTTAGAAACGAATGGCCTTTTTAATTCCTTTTTTTTCTTCAAATTGTTGCGCGTTTATTGTTAGATTTATTAAAAAGTAAAACTACAGGAGGATATTATGCACTGTGCTAGCTCAGCAAACTAATCTGGAACGGGCGAACTGTGTCTTATGTCAAGAGAGCGGTAGACTAGCATCAGCCGAAGATCTGATCCATGACGTAAAGCTCAGTGGAACTGCCCGAGCAGTGTAAATGGCTCAATCAATGCCGAAATCACTGCTAGACCGAAAAAAGCAGATAAATTTTGCCTGCGAGGCGAAGTGCGCTTTTCTCGTCATTCAGTAGAAACATCAAGTGTTTGCTGATTGAATCATCCAGTCACTGGCTGTCTCGGCAGTTACCTATGCATCTTCTTACAAAAAAATGTCGAAAAGCAGATATTGGTTGGCCGGCAAAGTTACTGCGATGTTCACAGTTGAGTGAATGGCCTCCTTTGTTTGAGCTGCTCCAGCGAGCACAACCACTTGGAGCAGTTCTTCGGCCGCCGACAGGATAGCGCTTCCCCGAGAAAAGACACCGCTCGCATGTTCTAGACAAGTTTTGTGAGCACCGCGCATTATTCAGCAATGATGCTGTGTCTGCTCAGCAGTCTCAATTGAACGTGTGATGAATGTCACAACCTTACACGTGGCTTTACGCCCTCCTCTTCACAGAGACATTACAAGAAGAGATCAAGAGCGAAGACGCTGTCGCCATGGAGTCAGATAACAGCATTAAAAGTATGTCCCCTTCACCGCAAGCGTACGGACACTGGTCCCACAACGCCAATGGCTTCCCACTATCGCCACTGACAGGTTGAGAACGGTAGGGAGGAGTTTCAGTTGTCCCACATCCTGCGAGAGCGTCTCGTATACGATAAGGCTTTGGCGTCCCGTACGATTCGAGCATGCACACGCATCTAAAGTGCGAACATAGACAAGGAGCGCGTGATAAAAACCGGACTCTCGAAAGAGATGCCTCGTCGTTCTCATCCTGTCAACGACTATGCGGAGTGCAAGTTCGTCTGCTTCTTGTGCAGGGGTTGCTGTGACATCAGAACGCCAAGCTCTGATTTGCTCTGATTGAAAGGATAGTGGGTAGACTTCGATGCCAGCTTCTTTGAGGCCTACCTACTATCCTTCCAATCGGAGCAAATCAGAGTTCGGCGTTCTTACCTCCCCACAACACTTTCGCAAGCAGCAGACGAGCATGCGCTTTGCATAGGCTCTTTGTACGCGCCTGATTACAGTCACCATTGCTGATCTTCTCTTGCTTTACCGAGATGCCGAGCGACTGAAGTGGTAGTTCAAGAGCCCCTCAGAAGCTAATACTGGGAATAAGAACACAATAGAATCTAAAATGTAAATAACATTTCCTGCTGCCGTAATAAGTAAGTGAATAAAACGCAATTAAAGGAAACAAAAACTGAAGGTCAGTTATGGCGGCGCCCATGCACAGCGGCCTTAAAGCGTCTCTCTGTTTCAGGTCATAGAGGAAGCTCGTAATTATGGTAGGTGATTCATTGCACAAGCCATAGCGAGAGAGAGACATCCCACAAGGCAAAGAAGTTGAGCTTACCGCTGACGCCACGGTTTACGTTAAGCAAGATCAAAGTATACAAATTCTAAAAATGGCCTTCTGCGAGGTGCCATCTTTGTCCGGCGGGCTGCTGAACATGTTAGCTCTCTTCTGCTCAATTTTAGTTTCTTCTACGTATTAAAAATAACACTGATAATTGGTATTTGTATATTCCGCAGTACAACTATCAAGACACGTTTACTTAATGAGAGGTATACAACAAAATCGTGGTCAAACGTTGATAGAAACCGTGGCTAGTACCATCGTGTGAACGCAAAGGAAAGTGCTCTACTTGTTCTAATGGACTAACGTGTCTTCATTGCAGGTCGGTAGATATAATCTTGGAAGAATCCACCATCACCCAGACCAGCGCCGAGTCCTGAACGGCCATTGGTTGGAGGCAAAGCTCATCGAGCGCGGGGACGGCAAAAGACGTCTTCGAAGCGACGCCGACTGCCCCCGAGTCTACAACATATCGTCTGGACACATTGTGCATATCGAACGACCGCGAGGACACCTGGTGCGCGTCCGAAAAACGAGAGGTGGTGTGCCATTCGAAGCGCGCAGCACAGATCACGTCACAACGAGTTTGCTGGACCAAACAGAAGCGTATAGACGGACGTGTGTATGGCTCCCCCTGCTTTCACATCAGTGACTTGCCGTTTTTGAGTGTCGGCCATATCGCTTTCCGAAGCGAACGTGTTTTAGACACAAACTATCGTAAGGTAAATTTCTTGTTCAAGAATCACAACTGGGACACAGTGACGCACGTGTGGTCTCATCCCCGAGCAATCGAATGCTGGTCAATGTCAGTGTAAGGTGACATCTTAAGCGAAACGAAGATGACGGACAAGCGTGACGTGGTTTTCGGTGTTGCTTGACTGTATCACATCCGCGGCTATCCCTAGAAGGTTCAACTATACGTCTAAGCTTTGTGCTTAGAGAAGGAGAGAAAAAGGAAGAGGAAGCTGCTAGATTTAGCGAGTGAATAGGTATGTGAGGGAGTCCGCGATTTTGACGTGACGTCATTTCTGTTCGTCAGACATGACTTCGATAGTAAAAGTCGCATTGAGGAGGCGCCAATTCGCTGCTCTGGTTTGCCGGTGATAAAATGATATATCAAAGAGAAAAAGAAGGCGGTAAATACGTCACCTCTCTAACCTATTCTTAACGCGTGGACTGACACAACCTGAGGTCGGAATAGCACCGAAGATATACAATTAAAGCCTCCCCCCCCCCCCCCCGTCCCAAATCTGAAGGAATGTCTCCAACACTAAGAAGGATGCATGAGTAGAGTATTCACCTTTCTAAAATAATAGTGGAAAGGTACCATTTGATACAACGTCATATGACATGGTCACTGTCGATTTTTATTGGCGAAGAAGCATCAACAATAATGAGGTCAAGGTTAGAACCAGCAACCTGGAGAGTTTCTTTCATTGGGCCAGCTGAACAAAGCAATGAACCAACTGGCTCAGCATAAGCCCTTGACAACTTGGACAATTTTTGAGCGTACTTGAATAAAACAATCAATCATCATTGCAGTACCATATACCTACCGCCGCAACTCGTAGCACTTCGTGGGTGGTAATATACACTAGACGAGCACGCTTCAGCTGTTTTCGCGTCAAGTGACTTGAGAAAAAAATAAGCTAGTCTGACGCTTCAATCTTTGATATATATTTGCCGTGTAATTTATGTAATAATTGGGTGCCTTCAACGTACCATAAACATGACTCTAGCTTGAGGTCAGCTCTGTGGAAGAACTCGAAAGCAAGTTACATAAATGCGAGCCCACTAAGCCATAAAGAGCTCGATATTCATCAAGACATAAAAAAAAAAAAACATTTCTCAGTCAAAGAACCATTGACAAGAGTAGTTCAACGAAAAGGCAGAAACGTGTATCGTGTAAAACCAAAAACTAAAGCTTCCCTAAGCTGCTGGAAACTTAGGGCACTTCAGGGAGATTTGCTTGCGTTGTTAAGACAAGGTCGCCAGTTTTGAGGCACAATTTTATTTGCCCTCTGGAATGCCCCCTACTCAATGAACACAATTAATTTGTCCTTCTGACACGCATTCTGCTCTGGGGAGAAGGAGCGCCGTGAGAATGCCATAGTTATACAACTACAACCAATCCGGCTACAAAAAAAAAAAAAAAAAAAAAAAAAACGCAATAATACACACACGTACGAACACACACACACACGCGCACACACAAACACGCAGACGCACACACGCGGAGATAATGGGTTTCAGGTATCGATTAATGATCCCATAAGTTGCCGCTTCGCTTTAGAATAATTGCCGCAAGTCGTGAACTCTCTTTTAAAAAGAACATTTCGACCGTTCAGTTCTGGAGTGACAATTGATTACGCCCATTCATTACCACAGGCAGGGGGTCAACATTGGCGGCGTTTGTACATATTGTGTAGCACGCGTAGCGCGGCCATTGTAGCCGTCACAAAAACAAGAGCAACCTCACGGGAAGGTTCTTGTTTAACTGGAGCGACTGGCAACGTACATTGCACGCAGATATGTGGACTGTTGTCAAGGAGAGTCTGAGAAACACAAAGCGTGCTGAGACCCGAATGTACTAAAGTTTCACAGCCAATAAGATTGCGGCAAGAAATGTGAACATACAAAGCCATTCACTGTGTATCTTGTTCCTTAAGTTTTCACTGACTATACGTACACAGCGTTAGCAACCTCCTTCGACACCTGACCGTCACCCGCTGATCAGAAGAAAACATGTTTATGGAGGAAGGGTGCTGCGGAAGGCTGTGTTCAAATCACACACATACACACACACACACAAAGCTGATTTCATTCTGTCGCGGACAACAATCGACGCATGTCACGAGGGATTCGACAGATTTTTTAAACAAAGGCTGAATAGCTTCTTAGAAAAAACAAACAAGTTAGAGGTTACTTTGAGAGTACATTTATTCTGCGAATCTGAATATAACGTTTGTTTTTCCGAAGATGTAACTACGCCCGAGAAAACACGAAAAAAATTCCGACCAGCTGTTACGCCATAAAAAGACCTTTCGGCCGCCAAACTCCTGACGCTCGAGTGGGCAGCAAGTGCAATTGCAAGCTAAGCCGATATACTCATTTCCAAAAAATAAGAGGGAGGGTTCCTGGCCGGTTTAATTTTTAGTGCTCTTGCGTATGGCACGAAATTCGCTCGTTTTCCCAAGCGACAAACATGAGCGTGCTAGGCTGAGGAGATCGAGCACGCTGGGATGAGGACCTGTAAATATTGGAATGATGTATACTTCACCGCACTGACACCAGTCGTGACATCTTTTACTGATTTTGTTTTGACGAGAGCGAGAGTGCGCCTGCATATAGACTCTAAGAAATGCCTGCGCGTCTACTTATCCCCAAAACACTCGAAGAGCCAATCTATGCGACGTGCGAAATCAGCTCAGTGAATGATGAGGTGGAACACCTGTTTAGACCTTAAAATAAAGTCTGCGCTGTTGCATTACGCAATGCAAGCATGACGATTTGCATTGCGTAATGCCACAGCGCATACTTAATTTTGAGGTATAAACGGATAATCCGCCTCATCATTCGCTGAGTTGATTTCGTAGGTCGCAGAGATTGGCTCTTTGAATGTTTTGCGGGTAAGTAACGCGCAGGCATTCGTTAGTGTAGCTTTGATTTGCGCTGAAGATGCTCGAGAGTAGAGATTTTGAAAACTCCTTTTATGACGTAACGCTCCTGGAAGGAGGGGCATCAGCTTTACTTCAAAAATGATTTTCTGCATGCCTCCATGCAAAGAAATTGAAAATGAATCTCAAGATTCGTGACCCTGGAGGCAAAATAAAGATGATTTAGGTCTTTTTACTCAAATACAAAACCACTTCAGCTTCCCTTTAAGACACCAAGGACGAAACTTGATATGACCATGCTCCTTCTTCATGATTGATTCATCGACGTTCTTATCGGGAAGCGCCACAATATCAGTGACTGCAGAGCCATAATATGATTCGACAACTCGTACGCCATTCATTTCTTAACCTGGCAGTGATCATAGAGGACCTAGGCCATAAAGCCAACCCGACGATCTCTGTCTGCAATTGCCGAAGTTCTCCTCTCCTCCCTTTCTTCCTACACTTGCGACATCGCCGTTTTCTAGGATCGTTTCTAATTTATAGACACTTGGATCATCCTGGGTTTATCTACGGGTGCGCGTGTCTGTACAGAGGCATCATCGCGTTTAGTGTGCCATCCGTAGCCCAATGTTCTTTGTACTGCACTCGAAGTTTCGCAGATTCGCTGGGGGCCGACGGATTGAAAACCTGGTAATAAAAAAAAGCGAGGCGAACTTCACTTGACCGCCTGGTATGTGCCATTCCTCTCCAACCTCAAGACAGAACAGATACAGAAACTGAGGTAATGGAGGAGACAAGAGAGCAGGGGAAAGTCGAAACGGAGAGCTCTAGTTGGAATGATTAGTGAGTACACTCAAAGTTAGCTGCCTTTATCTCCACTGCGCTCGCCGAAAGCTTTCGAATGCAAAGCCAAACACCGGACGCGCGTTCCGCGTTCTATACAACCATAGCCTCCTCTACACTCACAAAACCTGGCAGTTCGACAACGGAGCCATAAAGCATCAAAGAACCATTTCTCGGGGAACCTAATCGTCAGGGCACAGCTTTTGCAGCGGCGAGGACTCGAAACACACTTGTTCGCTCGGGAGAAGTGTGTTTCGGCGTCTCGCCGCAGCGGGGCGGCAGTCATGTGGCTCTCCTCTCATCCGTTGTCTGCCACTCCACCTTTTCCGTTTCGGCGGCAGCTTCTTGTGGCGATATGCCAGGCTTTGTCAGTATATAGGAGGCTATGATACAACACGTCTCACGAGAAGAAAGAAAAGGGTGTGTGTATGTTTTACAGCCTAGAACTTACTCTTCCTCACCTGGCGACTTGCCTCCCAGCTGCAGATGAGTGTGGAAACAGCGGCTGTGTTCAAAATTTTACCCAAATGGATCCGAGTTACTCCGGCGGGTCGTGTCACGTGACAACAGAGATTATAAAATGTTGGACGCGGGTAGGTTTTAGAACGCCAAGATACAAAACCCGTACGCTGTAATAAGGGTGACTAAATTTTGGAACACGGTCAATACTTCGTTTCAGCTTAAGTCCAAAAGCAGCCGATGCTACAAGCGCGAGCAAATTGCCCTCGACAGTGCTTGGAGTGGACGAGCGCGCGTGCTTGGAGAAGGGCTGAATTTCCGGAGCTTGCTCTTTTAGCTTCTGCTGCGCTCAGAGTAAAAGTGAAACGAAGTAAAGCTTTGAGCCTACCTACGAATCATTCCGGTCAGAGCTTGGCATTCTGACGTCCCAGCGTGCTCTCGACCCCTCCTCTCCCTTAGGTTCTCGCCGCATAAAGGCAATAACGCCTAGGAGATCAAGGTCTGGGCATGACGTCATTGCTAGTGGATCCCCGACCCGCCCCCAAGCGGCAAACACGCTCAAGGTGGACGAGAGTTCACCGCAAAAGTGCGGACCCGTCCGTCTTGACGACGCCGTCCGTTTGCTTCGTGCTTGTTACGGGACGCTGCAAAACGCGCTGACGGCGCTGCGTGGATCCTTTTGTGATGACGTTTAGGAGAAAATCTTAGGCCTTGTTTTCTAGGGGTGATTGGTATAGAGCAGTTTCATGGACATACTTTCGTGCACCATCCCGTTGCCGTGAGCTGTGCGGAGCGTGCAGGAAAGTGAGCATTGCAAGGACCCGTTGACGCGATCGAATACGTATGCTTCCTTTTGCGCTGACATCAAACGAGAAAATCACTAATTGCCGTTACGTGGAAGCACCACCTACATAAACACGCAGCTCCGACGTCACACCGCTGCCGTCGACATGGCGCGTGCGCGGACGTTCCACTACAGGCGAATCTGGTTCCTGCTCCCGCGCAGTGCCCCTAACCGCACTCTTTACAACCGGCCCGTAGGTCGGCGGTCACTGACAGGAACAAAACGGACGGTCTTTGTAATGCCCGGCATGTGCTCTATGCCACCAGTCGCTCTTTTAGTGCGCGTATGCGCTCACGAGAGGCCGAAGGGTTCTCGAAGGTGCGCTGGGGCGGGACGGCTGAAGGACATCCCTGCAATTCTCCTCCCGCCCGTCACTGTTGCTGCTTGTGATCTTTTAGTGGCTTGACTTACCTGACCTATGCGGCCACTAAATAAGTTACACTTAAAAGTAACGACACTTAAGCTATACTGAAATGAAATCTCAAGGGGGATCAGTGGCCGAGCGGGCCAGCGTGGGGTGCCTTAATGTCCTTCAGTTTAGGCTGATACCACCATTTGTAGTGTACCGATGCAAACAGCACGCGCTCACAAGAAAGATACAAAAAAAAAAATTACGCAAAACAAAATGTCGCCGTAGCACAATCAGCGCCACGAGCACGTACTGGGACTCGGTCTTCCACGCGCTCATAATAAAAAATAAAAATAAGCGTTCGGAACAAAACGGTCAGATTTCTTCACCATAAGCAAAAAGCACAAGAAGGCACCCCAGGCTAGCGCATACCAGCGCTGAGCACGTGGTGCGAAATCTCGCACTGCAGAACCCAGCGATCCTGAGTTCAAGCCCCACCCTAGCTAAAAAAACAGTTTAAGGTGGATTATGGAACAGCAAAATCTAACTGAATTTCTTTCTGGAAACCTGAATTCCAGTTTGCAGACCATTGTCTACAAACTGGATATCAAGTTTACAGCTAGAAGTCCAGTTAGATTTTCCTGTTCCATAATCCACCTTAAACTGGTTTTTTCGGTAGGGCACCCCTGCCCGTTTCGATCTGGGTGAGCAACATACCAGTGTGCGATCATGTATCAGTACTGCGTGGTGCACGTTAAAGACACCAGGGAAGCGGTTGTACTGCACTGGCTAAATTGCTCGTCTACAGCTGGAAGACCAGTCGCTCGTTGAGGGAGACAGACTTCAGGTTGTATAAACATACAGCATGTATAAACAGTATACCTCAAGTTTTATCTGAGATTGCATGAAACACTTTTCCCTCCTAAATAAAAAATAACGACAACAACAACAACAAAATGTTAAAACAGTCCGCGAAGATGCAAACCAACAGTGCTTTAGCTTCCTGCCACCGCATCTAAAGTTTAGGAAGCTGTAGGGGTGTGCGAATAGTAATTTTTGAAACCGAATCGAATACGAATTGAACAACTGTGGCACCGAATCGAATACGAATACGAATCAAATAATTTTCGAATAATTTTTGAATAGTAGGTATACTGCACTAAAGAAGAGTACAAATTTAAAAAAAAATATTTTTCCAAAATGTGTTTCGAAGTTATTGTGACAATACCACTAAACGATAACGACTAAAGCTCAACGATATATAATTAAATAGGGACAAAAGCTACTAAACTGTTAGAATGCTAAACATAATATCAAGGTTCACGCGGATGCTGAACATAAAATCACAGTTCGCGCGGAACTAAGAAAATAAAAAGAGAAATCTGACATCATTAAGATTTATTTCCACCAGCCATATTTGAGTGAGATGGCACAGTACACTAGACATCTTATTTTCGCAGAGAAGAAAATGAGAAGGCTTGTTGCGTCAGCTTAAAATACTTACAGTTCCCACGCAAAAAAAAAAAAAAAAATATATATATATATATAAAAAGAAGCTATTCCACGGGGATTTCCGTAAGAGGAACTCGTCGGCTTGTCACAGTGTTCAAGCACGTTGAGAACAGTATTTCGCTTGCGAACTGGGCTGCGGGAATTGCCAGGTATTGTCGCGCCGCACATGCGGGGGTCTTATAGACCGACACGCTGTTTACAAACAAGCCCGCGTTTGCCCACACCAGGTGTGGGCACTGCGCGTGCGCAGAAACCGAATTCGCGGGAAGTGAAGCGTCTGCGCATGCGCAGTGCCGTCGACAGCGCCACCACAGCTGCATGACGTCAGGGCCGCGTGTTGGTCTATACTTTTCTTTGCCTAGAGTTTGTCACCAGTGGAATGGGCTATAGATACGTGGCAAAACTAGAGGTTGAAGGTAGTCGTAGACCTCTTGCATTAGATAACTTGGTGCATAATTCTTCTTCGACCATGCCAAGCTGTTCAATGTCATCCACACTGAAGGCTGCTCACTGGTTTGAGATTGCTGTGCGGCGCAACTTTCTTCGGACGTGAGTTTTGTTGAGTCTGGTACATCCTGAAGCATTGTACTTAGTAGGAACTCTACATTTTCTTTTTCTTCCTTGTTGTAGCAGATGTCTTTAAATTGAGGATCAAGGAAGGTGGCAGAAGCAGTAGGTGAGTGTGCGCTTGCGTCCTGGAACCTTGTTTTCACTTATCTGAGAAGATTCTGGAAAAAAAAACGCCTTGTCTTGAGTTCCACTTGCGCCCTCAGAAAGCAACATCTTCACACAGTGGACAAGTGGAACGAGCATAGGAAGCGCTGGGAAAAACTCGGCACAAGCAGCTGTTGCGGCATCTTCAATTGGTTGCAGCACCCACACCAAGACCGTTACAAGACACGATTCGTACGGGGTCAAGTTCTCAACGTATCGGTTTCTGCCAGGTCTAATGCAACAGCGGCCTAGAGCTTCGGCAGGAATGCCAGCATGGCGTACTTACTATTCCATCTTGTGGGGACATCTTGTACCAGCTCAAGAGGAAGTTCTATGCCGACCCTCTTTTGTATATCTTGCAGTCTTGCCCTTGCACCGCTGCTCCGTTTGTAGTGCCCCACTATGTCTCGCACTTTGGTGTACACAATTGCGAACGCCTTTATTTCGTTCTTGGCATCTTGAACGCAAAGATGCAAGGTATGTGCAAAACATACAATATGCACCCACGGCGTTCAGGTATTCGCAGAAACGAAGTTCCGGGAGTTATCAGTGACCACAAAGCAAAAAAGCGTCAGGAAAAGGAATGCACCACTCCTCAAAGACGTTCTTGGCCAGAGAACGCAGATTTTCCGCAGTGTGGCGTTTATGCATGCAGCGGCACGCAAGCACAACACTGTAAGGCACGAAGTCCTCACTCAGCACATGGCACGTCGCTTACACATAACTGTCGCCAGTTCGTGACGTCTAGCAGTCAGTGGTGGTGGCGATACACCCCACGTCCTTCCTTAGGACGCTGTGTAACAAAGTGAGGAGAGCATACCTAGCAGCATCGTACATTTCCGGCTCGATAGTCCTCGATAATGTCGTTCAAGAAGGAACGTTGTACTCAGGCACGGCACATTTTATTAGCTCCAGAAAAGTTAGTTCCTCTACGACTGTGTAGCTCTGCAAACCATTTTCGCTCAAGCAGCCATTTTTTTTTGTGCCCTGGCGCGAACGCTCTGATTAGTCAGTCGGGGCTTGAAAGCCGGTATCCTACTTGCTTTCTTGGACTTTGGAGAATTACGTAGCTATGTCGTAGCAGCTGCGCTTTCATACTCCTTGCGGGCCCCTGGATTACGCTTCAGGTGACTCAACAAAGGCGTCGTTGTGTTCGTTGGCGTTTTCAGGATGGCGCCACACAAAAGGGACTCCGACAAAGCAGCGCAGGAGCGATCGAAAAACTTTCACACTCTGCTGCGCTTTCTCTTCGAAGAACTTCCCGCTTCAACCACTTCTACTTCGCTCGTACTGAGCGGCAGCAAAGTTGCAAATAGGGGTGCTATCCTGGTCACAAACGGTCACGTTCGTGTTTCTCGAAAACTCCTCCCCCCTATGAACCGCGCGCTCCTATTGGCCACAGCCCGCGTGATAATTTCACGCGGTTCCCATGGGAACGTTCGCGAAACACGAAAGCAACCGTTTGCCGTAACTGTCGCTCTTCAAGTTCGGACCGTGACGACAAAGTGACGTATGACCACGTCCAACCTACGTAGCACATAACGGAAGTCGCGTCACTAGATTAACTGCGGTATTACTCGACACACCCTACTCTCTGTTTCACTATGAGTGCGAGCTAGTGCGGGTGTAGGAGCTACAAGAACGTGCTCCGGGCTTTCAACGTCCCTGTCGAGCAGGCGCGCTTGCGCAGTGCAAACCAACGTTCGTGCAAGATCGTTCGGGGTGATGCGCTCGTGCTTTTAACCTCTCTTTCTATTCCACAAAGGGCAACAAGCTTTGGGCAGGATTCTAGAGCGAAGAAAATGGCGGCGATGCTTGTTGCTCAACGATGGCTCGACCAACGCGTACAATGACGGGTTTTCCGCGAGCACCCGGTTGCCTTCGCGATGCACGACGACTGTTTCTGACGACAATACCGCTTGTCGAAAAGCACCGTGTGATCGCAGCGTGACAACGAGAGACGGCGACGATGAGAGATGATGACCGTCGAGCAGCAGCTACTAATTGAATGGCACTGAGATTTTTCGCAACGGGGAACTACAAGGGCGCGGTTGCCCCCGATAGTCACATATATCTAATGCTCAGTGGATGGTGATCAGAGCCGTGACGGCCGTCGTGAGTATCGTTGTCAACCGGCTGGGAAGAGACGGTTGGGTCGACAAAACCCCGGACCGAGGCAGCTGAGGCATGTGCGAAAGAAGGCTTTCGTCGCCACCATGACAAGCACACCGACGTCGTCGGGTGCGTTGACTAAACTTAGACTCTAACTAAACCTTCGTCACCGTCATCACCGTCATCACCGGTCTGAAGGAGACCGTCACCATTCTGAAGGACTACAACACTTTGCCGCAAACACCATTTTGCCATTAACAACATGGTGGTAAGTTGACGTTTAAACTTCAGGGTTTTTACCGCTTCGAAGTTAGTGCACGCTTAGTACCTATGTCTTCAGTTGACAATTTGTTGCGGTCTGTAGCTACTGTCAATCACGCAATAAAATCTGGATGGGTTGCTGATGGCGTTTTGTTGTATCAATTAGATATTTTACTTTTTCACGTCAAGCTGCTGGAATTGCAAGTCAGTCATCGGAAAGTCATAAGAACACTTATCGAAGCCCTGCAATAAACCACAAACACGTCTGTCCTAAAATGAATCGTTACTTGTTTGGATAGCAGCAGTTTAGTCTGACAGAGTATGGTAACATTGTTACCCACTGTAGACGAGAAATTTAGCCAGTGTCTTGTGGATGGTTGTCATCTTCGTGACCAAAAAAAAAAAAAACAATAAAAATAAAATTGTCCTACATTCAACAAACGTGTGTTTAATGTAAAGGTTATTATAGCAATTAAATATATTGTCGTTTCAAAAGGGCCTGCCGCCGAATGGGCTCATCCAACAGCACGAAAGTATTCGTGTGCGCGTTGATCAAGTGACCGATCGCATGTCAAACCCCAGCCGCGGTCGATCCGACGAGCATCGCGGCCATGTTCTTTCGAGTTTAACTCGCCAAGGGTACGGTTGTCGAGTTAAAACAATGCAAATAATCCAGTGTATTCTTGTTCTTACGTCATTTTGTCGTCACTACCCGAACTCGAAAAATGACTGTTGGCGGCAAACACAGGCTTTCCAGTTTCACGAACGTTTCCATGGCAAATGGCGTTGAATCGTCACGCGCAATGAAGCCAATGGGAAAGCGAGGTACCTATGTAGGGACGTGTAAAAACGTAAAAGCCGTTTTTTGTTTTGCACCAGCTATTCTGCAAATATAAATAAGTAAAAAAGACTGCTAGAGATTATGCCGTCGCGTGCCTTTCTTCAGCGCCGAAAGAGAAGAGCATGGCTTATGGAGACTATACCGGCATGATCACTGCAGTGAGCAAAGGAGCAAAGCATTATTAAAACTGCCCGAAGAAACGTTCCTGCATCATCCACACAATGCTCACAACCGTTGCACTCTGCGTCGATCTCATGACTTGCCATATACTCCCATAGGGTCGTCGTCAGCTCTGTATCCATTTGAAGTCTCCTTCACTGACAAACAAGAAATTTCATTTGGTGCTTATGTTCACGGCGGCTTCACAAAAGATGACCGGTGTCGCAGCGCACCTTCACGTAATATTTTTTTTTTTTCTCGTAATGCCATCCGTATCGTGCAGAAGCAGGAAAAGCAACGACGCAAACGAGACACAAACACCACAAGGTCGTTACCGCGGTTTTCGCCATGTTTGTTTTCAAAGACCATAGCGAAAGGCTTCGAGAAAAAAAGCTGAGATATCTTAGCTAAATTATCTTTACGTTATAATTATTGAAATAATCTTTCGTATTTTATAAAAGGATAATATTATTTTTCTCTGTTTCCTTCGATTTTCCGGAAGGTAGCCTTTTCTCCGTTATTCGCTCGTTCTAAGTCCCGGAGGAAAGGAAGAAGATGACAAAAAGAACAGGGGGAAATGCAGGGATTTCTCCGCCCCAACTGGGTGGACACGTCACCGCGACGTAGGGCATCGTCAGATTCTAGCTGACCACGTGCGTGAACCCGAACGTTGGGGCGGAGCCTCAAACAAGAATCATTCTAGTTTGAGGCTCCGCCCCTTCTTTCTCGATACGTCACAACTCGAAAGGTACCCGTTTGCGACCAGAATAGCAGCCCAGTTCTGAAGCGTGCACGATCAGCCTCGTTCGAAAGTGGAGGAAACAGCAACGTACGAATAGAGAGAAACTGATGCTGCCGATGATCATGATCATTGCCTAGAGGGTACGTATTGCCATTTTGCGGCACGTATGGCAGGCGCGCCGGTACGTTGTGGGACTCCTGAAATAGAATCTCGCTGCGCGACACCATAACGACTATTCGGAAATTATTCTAAAATATTCGAAACATCTAAAATTAATATTCGATTCGATTAACGAACCGAACAGCGTAAAATTCGATTCGTTATTCGAAAAATGTGAATATTCGCACACCCCTAGGAAGCTGTAATTCTTAATGGTAACTCGCCAATTGCGCCCACTTCGCACTGAGCACCAAAATGCCGGCGCCCACAAGACAATCAGCGAATAGAGTGCCGATATTCTGATCGTAGCATATCTATACCCGTTTTCCCCTCAAGAAAAAAAGCAAGTTTGGGGCATTGTTCTTACGCGGCGTGAAGTAGTTCTTACGAGATTTGTTTGTTAGAGGAAAAAGCGATGCTTTTGACGTTTAGATCGTGTACGTCTTGATACGATACCATATATCTAATCTACAATTCACCTACATATATCTTATTTCTCCACATAAAGGGGGAAATCAGTAATTTTCCGCGAGAAGCCGGACTTTTTTACTACGATTCTTGAGGTGAAAACGGGTATAGTGGCTCTAGATTGGAACAATGACCTCTTTATGTCAATTGTGCATCGAGCACCCTGAACCGTTGCCAAAATCAGACTTTGAAGTTTCCCCATAGCTTCCGTGATTGCCGGTGTGCGACGCGAAGCTCCATGTACTCGGTTTCAGCTAGCTATGAACCTCAGCGGATACTACAAGCTACTTCGCCAGTCCAACTTAGTGGCCGTGTCACGTGACTGAGCCCCACGCACCAGGCGGATTTATTCTTTGAATGGAAATAGTAAGGCTCGTGGCGGAGAACCAGTGCGGTAGGTGGAGGTCGCTGGTTCGTACCATGGCCAACACCTTGAATGATCGCTTGTGAGCGACCTCCTCTTCATCCATGGGACTTCGTCACAATCGGATGGCACCAGCTCAGCATTGGACCCGAGTCCGATGCAGAGTTTCCTTCAAACCGTCTATTGGACACGAGTCCCAACCAAACGCTGACTCAGCGCTCATGTCCAACCTGTGTGTTTGCTTGACCTCACTGTGGTGACGTCAAAATTCTAGTGCACAAGCTCTGATTACTGTAGGTAGTGTTTTCCCAGCATCGCACAAGATCGGCTTCCACGTTGTTTGTTTAAGTAATTTCTGTAGCGTCCCGGTGTTAAGAAAAAAATAAAAAGGATGGTCTCGGCTGCTACCGCAATGTTGCAATTGCGATATTGATGCCAGTTACGACCAAAAGCTAAACCAACATCAACCGTTTCTTTTTCTTTTTCTTTTTTTTTTAACGCTAGCATGTTTTGAGATGTTCGTGAATTAGTTTTCGTGCCTTTATAAAATGAATTTTAAACTTGGCACGCAGAAGGAGCGTCGGAACTCTCGTCCTTAATGTTGCGTGAAAGAGCGGAAGAGCTTTGGGCCTTTCGTCTCTTTTTCTAATACGGCAGTGCGACGTCGGCAAATTTGGCGAGGGCAGACACGGTTCTGAGATATTGACGATGTGCACCAAGCGACTACGTGACTTTTCTATGCACCTCCGTGGACGAAAGGTCTGGCGCTCTTTCCACGTCTAATTTCGGAATCGGACAACTAAAGAGCAAAAAAAACAAAAACAAAAAAAAACGTGAGAATTGATTGATGAATATCTCGAAGCCCGTTGACCGTTTCAAAACCGCTTAAACAGGGTTAGTCGCTTATCGTGACTGCCGTATAGAACGCAACTGCGATAATAAAACGTGTAAAATGAATAATTAAAAATATAATGAACTGATATTAGTTAGTTTCTCAATTCACCGTTATTTTTATTCCCTCCGTTAATGTCCGCCGAGCCTGAAAAATATATATGAAAGCGCCTCCCACGTAACTCCTGTATTTTTTTTAAGAAACCTTTTTGAAATAAAATTTTACACCGTGTACGCTAACATATAGTTGTAGTTTCTTAAGTGTGATCACACACGAAGCGGTGTGCTGAAGCCGAGCGTGGCACAGAAAAAAACATTTATATACGTCACTGTAACAAACAAAATGTAACCAACTTTGTGAATTGTAATGATGGACATAGGAAACATTGGGAAGAACCAGCTGTACATACAGTTATAGGAAATTCGTACAAATGAGAGGAAGCGGAGAGAGGACATAGGAAACGACTTGAGATATTCCCATGCTTCGAAATGAATTTCTCAGGCAGCATTACTGAATAGTCAAACCAACCAAAAGTATGTTTTAAGGCGGTAGCAACGACGCGATCCTAGTATATTCTGAAATGTTTACACATGTGTCCAAACACATAATGTTGTCCCCTCTGTTCACCATCGGCAACATTGGCGACCAAAGCTGTTGATGCGGTCGGCTTTCTGCTATTGGCCAAAAGCTGACAACTACTTATTTGCAGGATTAATCGTGCTTCCACCAATAAAAAAGTAAGTGTAATGACAGGACGTCCACTTTGGCAGCGCTGGTTTAAGGACAAGAAAACTTCAAAATTCCACAGCAGTCTGTGACACTTAAAAGTTGTCGTTCTCCACTGAGGATGAGTACCGACGATAACAAAGAGCGAACCAAACTTATCTTATAATCCAAATTCGTATAATGCACGACATGCAGTATCTCGGGAGCGATCGTTTTAATTTGTTTAGAGGACAATCTATAGTCTAGTGTTGTGTAGGTCATCTGGTATCAATATATATATATATATATAAATATACGTCGCATGCCTTCAGGTCCAGTGACGTCAGTATAAAGGCTAAACTTATGGGATAACTTAAATTTGTGTGTAGGTCACGTCGCGTCTAGTCATGTGACGTCAGTTACTGGGGAAACTTAGCATTGAATTGGTGTAGAAGTCCCGTGAATTCAATTTTCCCGCCAATTTAGCGGCCGGGTGACTGAATTGTTGTATAGGTCCCGTGAGAAAGTCACGTGACATGAGCTTTAAGGCCATATTTAGTGGGGAAACTGAATTGGTTTAGAGGTCACGTGATGTCAATTGATCTCACGTGACCTGACGTCACGTGGCCTAATCGCCAATTCGATTTCTCCGCTAAATTTAGCGGAGAATTCACGAATGGACGTACGAACAGAGCATGTGGGATTGGGGGAATGCATTTGGGATTGGGGGAATGCATTTGGGATTGGGGGAATGCATTTCATGCTTTAGATTTAGAAGGTCAAAAAATCTCACTTCTCGTAGCCATAACTGTGTCTCGCGCCTTCCCGGACATTTACAGCCGTGGTACACTGGAAACCTAGATTGATTTTGTTTTCTTAAAACTCTAGTCTCGTTTCATCAAAGGTTAAAATAACTCATGTACCAAAGCCGTGCTGTCGATTGGTTCTAAAATCCCTTCTTTACGGCATGAAAAGAAAAAAAATCTCCTTCACAAGAACACAGGTTGCTTCAGGATGTCTAGTAAACGTTTGAGATCATCTATCGAGCAAGGCAACTTACTGTGTTTGATAAGGTTTCAGCTTCTATACTTACGATATTCTCAAAGTAAGTGGAAAAATAATAAACACAAATCACAATCCATAGGAAAAAGTTGTGAAAGCGATTTAGAAAGGCGGTAGTTAGCGCCATCTATCCATCCCGCCGCTAGGATAGAGTGCGCCATCTTTCGGTGAAACGACTAACTCCGACCGAAGGATGACCCTGGACCTCCTCTTACAAGCGCCAGATGGCGACAGCATCCAAGTCTCGTCAAATTCCTCTTTCGATCGATCTGTGCTTGGAAGCCTCCAAATATAATACTTTAAGGCCCCCGAGCTCTAATGCGCACTCTAGGAGAGTAACACGTCCTGCACCCGCTTGTTTTGTCTGTAACGAAGATTCGATGTCAATGACTAAAATACGGCAATAACAATCGCACTCACAAAGCTAGACTCCTATTTGTAAGTATGGCTTCAAAAAATTACTGCCTGCAAACCTCGATGAGCACGGGCAACGTACGTCCATTCCCAACTTGCTTAGGAGATTTTCTAATGCGGAGCGCAAGTTCGTCTGCTTCTTTTGCAGGGGTTGTTGTGACGTCAGAACGCCGAGCTCTGATTAGATCTGATTGAAAGATAGTGGGTAGACCTCAAAGCAAGCTGCCTTGAGGTCTACCCACTATCCTTCAATTAGAGCGATTAAGAGTTCGCCTTTCTGACGTAACCACAACCCCTGCAAAAGAAGCAGACGAACCTGCGCTCCGCATAAAGTTTGCGAGACATTAGAGTTTTCGAATAGATGGCCTGTGTCACCCAAGCAGCTCGGAGACTCGTTCTGCGCACGCGCAGTGCGAAGCAACACACGACTTGGAAGACCCTGAAAGGCCGTTCACAGACTTACGACTCCTTCGAACCGAGTACCTTAGAACGTTTTAAAATCTCTTACGACGAGAGAACACGCTAACACGTTGGCGCCATGTATGCGGTGACTTTGGAATTCAATTTCATTAGAGCGAAGGTTTGGCGGTATTTTTGAGGTCAAAGCGGCCTTGTAATTGTGAGAAATGCTTGTTTTAACGTTGACAAAATTTCTTCCAGCAAAGAAAGAAATAATGATGCCCGAAAGAATTAGAAAATATACGGGACCGCCAAGTGTTCCACTGCTACCCAATAAGTAGTGCAAGCGTGTTTTCCCGTCGTAAGCGATTTTGAGAGGTTTCAAGGCGCTCAGTTTTAAGAAGTCGCAAGTGTGTGAACGAGTCTTAAGTGTTGGGACGTCGTATTGTCAAACTCTCTATTGGTAGGGGTTCGTCGTATCATTGCGCTATTGTCTTTCGATAGGAAAATTTTTTGGATCCAAGTACTCGCACACGCTTCTGCCGCGCTAATGCGCAGTTCGTAGTGTCTAATTTTATCGCTTTCGTCTTGTGTCTTCTACTCCCAGCCTTTGGAGTAAATCGTTTCCCTTCTCTCTCTCCCTCACTCTAATAAGCACACACACACACACACACGCGCGCGCGCACATACATTTACACACACGTACACGGACACGACAACTAACGCTGTTTCGAAGTCTTGTTTTTTTTTGTTAGAAGTTAATTTTATTTATTTATTTATTTTGAGTGATCCATAACAAGATTGGCGTCTCCTTAGTGGTGCACTTATCATTGTCAGATAGTAGTGAAATTGTTCGGACTGAAAAAATAAAAAAATTCAGCCTTTCTACTTTGGTGAAGAGGGAAGACCAGGGGAGCTGTAATCTTCTTCATCATCATCATCATCATCATAATGCCTTTATTTGTGCCAATCAACAACCAACAAAGGTCTACAATATGGCACAGTGAAAAAAATTGCACAGCTTTAAAACATGCTCAATTGATAAAACTGGCATGCAGCAAAACACAACAGTACATTTTTAGCGACAGAAAATTATCTTATCTAAATGTCTACTGATATTTACTTAACTATCTAAAATATCAAAATTTTCATGCCCAAGATTGTTTACTTGTCTGCATTCTTGTTGTTGGTGATATCATGTACGTGTTGATTGTGGGGATAAAAAGTGAGAGCTCTCCTATTTGAGCGAGTCGGTACATTTAAATTCACTGTGAACAAAAGTGTTGAGTCAATCTCCCCGTGAATTATTTTGTACAAGAAGGCTACATCGCGTGATAATGTTCTGAGGGAGAGACACTGTAGGCCAAATTTGTCGAGCACGAGTTATAGTTGTAAAAATGCCTTCGGCCAAGGTATTTCTCATAAATTATGCGCACAAGGCGTCTCTGAACTGACTCTATTTTAGCTGCATCACGTAGTGCCAGTGAATTCCACACCACTGAGCCAAAGTCTAGTCTCGATCTGATAATATAACAAAATAAACGAAAGAAACAAGCATAGTTCGCAAACTTTCTAGTTAATCGAGTAATCATTCCAAGTAATCTAAATGCAGAACAGGCTGTATGGGTGACATGGCAGCCAAACAATAGAGTAGTGCCGAAGTACACTCTGAGATCACGAAGCGACGATACTCTTAAAATGTACTTATCATCAATTGAGTATGAATACTGTATAATTTCACGTTTGTTACTGAAAAACATGACCTCAGTTTTTTCTAGATTAATGATTAAGCAATTTTCCCTACACCAGTTTGAAATATGCGATGCGTCACTCTGAAGAAGGTCACAGTTGTCGATCAAACTAATATTTAGATAGAACTTCATGTCATCTGCAAATAGCAGCACGTTGGAGTTAACTACGGAAGTAGATATCTGATTGATAAAAAACAAAAAAAAAACAATAGTGGACCCGAATTGGATCCCTGTGGTACTCTCGATGACGGATAAAAATGACGAGAAAGTTATTTAAAATGCGTACGAGACAACGACGGTCAGTCAGGTAGCTTTCAAGCCATAATAAAAGCACAAGAGGAACGCCATTACGCGACAATTTGTGCAGCAGCAAAGTGTGGTTCACCTTATCGAAGGCTTTCGAGAGGTCAAAATAAACAACGTAAAGTTGACCGCAATTACAAACAAAAGGTACTGAATAATCAAGGAAGGTGCAGAGGTTTGCCTCGACTGAGCGCCCCTTGATAAAACCGTGCTGAAAAGAACCGATACGTCGCTTGAAATAAAAAGACAGACGGGTGTGCTTCACTATCTCAAATACCTTTGAAAAAGAACATAGCAATGATACAGGCCGATAGTTCCCAACTTGCGAACTGTTTCCAAATCTTATCTGGTTTTGTGAACAAGACTATTGTCTACTGCGTTTAAATGCACACACTCCTCATGAATAAATAACTTTTTAACAAGATTCTTATGAATAGGGACAATAGACTCTTCCCACGCAGATGGAAATATAGGCTTCCTCAATGAAATATGAAATATATTATCTAAGATAGGCACAAAAAGATTCGAGCAACCTTTAGCAATAAAGTTAGGCACATAATATGTATCAGATGTTAGTTTCGGCTTCGGTTTCCTTATAGCCTCCAAGATCTCGCTAACAGCGACTTTGTCTACTGCACAGACATCAGAGTAGACCGGATCGTCAAGAAATGCACTATCATCAGGAACATCAGAGGAAAAACAACCAGTGAAATGACTTGCAAAAAAGTTAGCGATATCCTTCGGGTTAGACAGATAATTAGAATTTCTTCTTATATACCGTGTGTACTACCTTTTGTACGTTGTCTAGCAAATTTCCAAAACTTGTCTGGTTTGTGAAAAAGACTATTTTCTACTGCGTTTATATGCACACACTCGTCATGAATAAATAACTTTTTAACAGGAAACCGATAAATGCTAAACTTAGCATATCACATTTGCGATCCATTTCTTTTGAACAATTTGTGACAATGCGATTTTTTCTATATGTAATATATTAGATCGTTAGAATACCATGAAGGATACTTTCTAGGTTTCGATGATCGTTTTGGAATAAGGTGTTTCATTCCAATTCTCACTACCGTCGTAAACGACTTCGCCGCTGAGTCGAGTGAATCGTCCTTCAAAAAGGACGACCAGTCGCAATTAAAAAAACACACAACCTATAAAGACCAAAATAATCACCTGTGTTGAAAGAGTACTGCGTCTGCTTTGGGCGAGCTGCTGATTTCAACGAATTATGGAGGGCAACAATAAAGGGTGGGTGAAAAGCGTCAACCTTAACAAGTGAAACATCGGCAAGAGTTAAGCTGATGATCGGCACATTTGAAAGAAAAAGATCAAGGACGTTCCCAGCGCTGTTATCAAACCCGTTTAATTAACTAAGGCCATTAAATTGTATAAAATTCAATAGGTGAGACGATTTGCTTGCTGTTATTGTATTTTGACTACTAACAAATCCTGACTGCCAGTTGGCACCAAGTAGGTTAAAATCACCATAAATGTGCCCCCTGAACTTTGAAAAGTCAATTTCTCTTTTCCAATGTATCAAAGTGTTAATTAATAACGTGATTATCCGATAGGGGAGGGAAATAATACCTCCCAATCAGGTAGTAACAACCATCATTCGAAAGCAATTCTGTCCAAATGCATTCTGGGTAGGTTTCAAGGTCACGTCTGCGATGCGAGAATTTACGGCGATTAATACACTGCCTCCGAATTTCTGGCGAGTTAAAGCATAGTCACGGTCACGACGGGGAACGGTATAAGAAGGCGAAAAATAGTCTGCACCTGAAATTTCCTTGTTAAGCCATGTTTCAGTCAGACAAATGATATTAAAATTGGAAGAGACCTCATTTGGCAGAAATGTGTCCGCTTTAGTTCGTAAGTCACGAGTGTTTTGGCAGTACGCTTTAAATGTCTCCATCATTCGTCTTGGCATGATTGTTTTCAGATGTGCTCGTACGCGAAAGGTCCAACCTTCCAAAAAACGGGTAAAAAATACAACCACCGGACCACACTTCTGTTAATTACTTCGAATGAGTTCTGATTCACCTCGACATGGAGGAAAGAGTACATCTCAAACTTGGTCTTCATTTTAGAGCTGCAAATCGGATTTCCCTTCAACAAAGGCTCGACGAGTAAAATAACGTCGCCAGACGCGAAACAAACAATGCAGCTTTCCGAGGGCGGGAAATTACGCCCTCTTTACAATGGAAAGTAATGGCCGGCCGCGAGTCAACAAGTCAAAGTGGAAAGGCTGCCGCCTTCTATGAGCGATGGCGGCAACCAGATACGTGGCTTGCCGCCGTCTCTCATAGATGGTGGTGGTGTCCAGAGTTCGGTGTCTTCATTTCTTTCCGCGGGACACGGTCCTGTGGAAACTAACCCTTAACAGCTCCGCTGTAAAAAATGAAATCTTGGGAGAAAAAATTGGTAGCAGCAAAATTTCTAAGTTTACGCTCTTCACAAAAAAGTGTCTAGGCTAAGATTGTCTTAATTCTGTTCTAAATGATCATACGTCAATGTGTTTCATGGGTGCTGAGTGATCTAAATAAGAAGGATAAAACGAAGAGTAAAGTTCACAAGACCTACCCGGAACGCGGAAGCAGGCGGGAGTTAGTAGCGCTGGTGAATCAATTGTACCACTTATTATCTTATACAGAGACATCGTCCACGGATCGACCTTCTGCTGTGCAACGTGTCCGATTTCACAAGGTCGCGAATCCTTTCGTGACTGTTGAAATAATCTGGTTGAGAATAACGTTCAAACAATAAGGAGTGTTCACTGGTTGCTAGGTCTGAGCGCTAGTGCTGAACGCGTGCTGATGGCGAGCTTCCGCAGTTCTTTTGCAACGTCCGTTGCGCACCATCAAGATTGCCGGTCTTAGTAGCCTATTAATGTGAGCTCGTTCTGAGCAAGCGTTTTAAACAGCACCCAAAAATATGGCGTCCAGTGAATACTCCCAATACACGAATAAATTTAAGTTTAACAAGCTGACTTACACTTGAATTTGTCACTCCGGTAGAGTTCCATACATTTGAGGCATATTCGATACGACTACGCACCATTAAAAAAAATAAATAAGAAAAACGTAAAAAAATGGTCTAGAAAAATAGCGTGTTATTTGCGTAATGGCTCCCGGCTTGAACCCTATTATGGAAGCATTCGTAATTGTAGTTACATGAATACTAAAATTAATCGCAGTACTCATAAAAGCGCCCAGGTCACGGATGACCTTAACCAGAGTAATACCGGTAGAGTCTAATGTCTATGAAAAATTAACAATTTTACGCTTTCTAAAAAAAGACAACTTTTGTCTTCGACTCGTTTAAGAACAGGCCATTTGAAAGACACCATGAAATAGAATCTATATGAAGCTGAAGCCATTCACAATCTTTAGCCACTTCAAATATCGTAAAAAACTTAATATCATCAGCAAATAACAGCAACTGCGTGTATACAAAAGTGAGATCATTCACAAAAATTAAAAAGAGTAAGGGAGTGAGGATATACTGCCTTAGAGGGGGGGGGGGGGACACAGGAGGTTGATAAAAAAAAGCACATAATCGACCTGATACTTGCACAAAGTTCACTCGATGAGATAGATAGCTAGCGAACAGACGAAAGTACCTAGTGCACAGACCGCAAGTAGAAAGCTTACTCAGTGGTACACGATGGTTTACTTTATCAAAAGCTCCGGTCGTATCGAAGCACGCTACACCCGCTTGCCTTCTGCTGTGAACAGATGGTACTACTTGACTCATCAAGGAACATAGGTTTGTTTCGATAGAGCGGTCTTTCACGAAACCATGTCGTTCAGGAATAATCTTACAACAAAAATATGCACAGAGGAGCGTGTGCAGAACAATTTCAAATACGTGCGAAATAGCACAGAGGAGGGAAACAGGCCGATAGTTGTTAACCGTACGGGTCGATCACCGGATTTATTCAGTGAGACGACGACAGAGCTTTTCCAAGCGACAGGAAATGTTTCAGATTCAAGTGATAAGTAAAATATATGGACAAAAACTGGACAAAGTAGTTTAGCACTACCCTTTTACTATAAAACTTGTAATGCCATCCGCTCCAGTCGTTCATTAGCCAGCCCTATTCCGTTGTTCACAACTCCAAACCAATCACGCGCGTGTTCATCGCTTCGGAAAGCGAGGTAATGATACTGCTTACGCACGAACGCTGAAAATGTCAGTGGTCAGAAGCCCGTTTGTGAATGTTCACGAATAAAGAAAAAAAAAAGGATTGTGCCACTAGTCATTTGAACGTGGAGACGGATATTGCTCCGCAGTCGAACAAGTGACTTTCTTCACTGGTTCATTGTTGCCGTAAGTAACGTGTCAAATTCTGTAGTACTATAAGAACAAGTCAGGCAGATTTTTTGGCAGATTTTTTGGCAGATTTATTGACAGAAGCAACAAGGGAAAGAGCTGCAAATTGGGCTGTGTGACAGGTAACATTTCTATAGTACGTTTATTTTGTTTTATAAAATGATGTCTCTATGGAATAAGCATTCATTCTGTTTTGTTCCATTCGCTTAGTACTGATTTGTCAACTGCATGTCCCTGCGAAAACGGGATATCAGGCTTTTTTGAGGTACAATGAAAGGACGATGTAAATGAACCTCTAAGACGAGTCTGTCCCGCCCGAAACGGGACGTCTGCTGACTCTGGTTACCCTCTCTTGATACCAAGTCTGTGCCATCTGTGAACTTTCAGCAGCGACACAACGGCCAAGCCCAGTTAATTCTCCCGAGTTTGAAGGAAGCGGAGCAGGCAAGAAATACTAAAACAAATATAAGGGGCCATCTTCACGCACACTACTGGACAATACTCGAAGAGTGTAAAAAGATGTTCCACGGAGGTCTCCAAAACCAAAATTTTGTTCGTCCATCCGTTCGTGCATTTCTCGCTAAATGTACCGGGGAAGCTAAGTTGGTGTTCAGGTTACGTGACGTCAACTGATGTCAAGTGAACTAATGTGACGTGGTCTATACACCAATTCAGGATGCTGGCGTCACTTGATCTATAAACAAATGCAGGAAAACTGGCACAAAGCGGCCTGACCGTCCTTACGGCACGTGACGTAGAAAACGATGTCAGTTTCCCCGCTGAATTTAGCGATAAATCGGGTGTCACGTTTACTGACGTCGCGAGTCTTATACATCAGTTTAGTCTCCCCGTTAAATTTGGCGAAGAAATTGAAGTCAGGCGACCTAATGCAACATGAACTATGCACCAATTGTTTTTCCACGCTAAATTTGACAGGGAAATCGATGTCACGTGAATCTAAACATGTTCAGTTTCAACGCTAAATGTGGCAAGTAAATCGACGTCACGCAACCCGACGACGCGTGACACGCCACTAACATTGCCCCACTAGATCTAGCATGAAAACTGACCTCACGTGGGTTATACACGAATTTACTCTAATTGATACAAATAAATGTTCTTCATTCCCCGAAACGACGGTTTAATGTTTTCTAAATAATTTTATAGAATTGCACCTCAAATAGTACATTTCATGCTCTAGAGATAGAGAACCTTAGAGATAAAGATCGGTGTATATTTTTTTCTGCATTTTTTTTTTTAAATCTTTGTTCCTGGAGTGCGAGTTTGCGCTGTTTATACAGATTATGCTGCACGCTGTAAACTTGAATCGCGGGACTGCCCTCGTCCGCCCAGTCACCACACCTCTTCTTCCTTTCTACCATAACTGCATTACCTCAGGAAGTATCCATTCAGGCCCATGCTACCATCCTTTCAAATATAAGCGTTGATCTTCCTGACCGGTTCCCTCTCGACAAACGTCGTAGCAGAGTACGTAATGCTTCTACGTGACGCGCGCTGACTACCCAAGTTATAGTCGCTCACAAGGTGAGAACGGCAGGGAGAGGCTTCAATTTCACCGCCTCTTGCATTTCCAGTCGGCACACTCAAAATTGGTTAAAAGGCGCACAGTCAATCTATGCCTTAAAAATGCCTTGACGAAATCCTGTCTTCATTTCATTGCATGCAGTTTCTAAAGTCAGATTTCTAGGCTGTTTTCAGAAAACTACCCCGTATCCCTATGAACTTCCGTGATCATACGCAATAGCCAAAAAAAAAAAAAAAAAAAAAAAACACAAGGACAAGAAGAGGCGTAAACACTGGCACACTCGCAAGTAACATTTATTGAAAATAACGAATCTCATATATAACCGTGAAAACGAACCATTCGTCACGACTAGGCACGATGTAGGCCGTTATAGAAGTGTCAAAAGTAGGGATGCCGCGAACTTTTTCGATTCGAAGTTTCGATGATCGAATCAAGCGGTTCGAAAGGTTCGAAAGATTTTGATTTTTCGAATTGTCTATATCGTAAAATTCGACGGAAGTCGAATTTTCGAACTTGTTAAGCTAAGAAGTTCGACGCTTTTCGAACCGTCCACCTTATTACGGAAAAAAATCGATCTTTTTCGAACTTTTGAGCTTATTGCGCTGCAAAGTTCGATGCTTGTCGAACTTTGACTGACCAAAAAATTCGATGAATTTCGAACTTTCGAACTTATTTATCAAGAGAATTCGAAAAGTTTTGAACTTTCGGATCCAAAAAAGTCAGAAGTTCGATGAAATTCGAACTTTTAGGGTCAAAGTTCGACGTTCGTCGAACTTCGAAAGACCGGCGGACGGTTTCATTTGAATTCAAGTAGTGAGGTACATTCGTATTTTTTTTTCTCGAACTTTTACACGCGGTGCTGCGTTCCTCACGAAAGACAATGCCGTTTATTTCAATGTTCTGTCACGCTTAGTTTTAAATAAATAAATTCCCCAAGGGGCGAGGAAGGACGACGGCTTTTTTGACGATTATCGTGTGTGCAAGATTAGAAGCGCGCTGTAGCCGAAGCTATTTAAGGTAGATATGTTATACTTTTTTTTAAGAATGATCTATGTATAGCTAGGTAAGTGCCGTCTTAAGATGTGATTATTGTTATTCAACGTGAGTTTTGAAGAAATGTCCAAACATGTATCTACATGCAATTATGCCCTAAACTTGATATTTATTTTCGTATAAGTTATTTGAGGTATCGCATTTAAATTAACACCAAATTAACACCAAATTAACACCGAATTCTTGATAGTTTTTTTTTTTTTTGCTCTCCAGCTTTTTATCCCCGCATTTATTCTTTTTTTTCTTTTTGGCACAGGTATTTAGGTCGAAAAGACATAGCTTTGAACTTCCGAACCACTAAGCATGTGACGAGGAGTGCCTTTTGACAGCGAGTTTCTAACAATGACCATCTACGCGATCTTTTATGCAGTGAAGAGCGAAAGTAGCTATACATATGCATAAATAATTTCAGATTAAAATAACTCGACCGCGCCCTTTTTCCCCGTATTGTTTTCTTTAACAGTCCTGAATATCTGGAAGGGGGGAAGGGGGTCTGAACCCTCCCCCCCCCCTCCCGGTATCCTCCTTCCCCCCGTTTTTCCTCTTCCGACGCCACTTGTATGGTAGAACTCTCCTCGACCTCGAGTTGTGTCGGCTTTTTGCGAGGTACCAGAAAATAAACCTCCAGGACAATTACAAACTTAACTTACTATATGCCAGCGTCACTCGGGCGGCGTTCTATCGGATTACTACCAGCGTGCAAGGGGTGGCGAGGTAGTTTGCCAGGCCGCTTCAAGGTTTTTCTGAGCCTCAACCTCCTGCCCGCCCTTGGCCGCTTCGAACTGGATGAGTCTCGTAAAACAGTGTGCTTGTGTGATCACTACTGCGTGATGCAGGTTAAAGACTCCCCCCCCCCCCGCCCCCCCCACCCCCCCGCCCCCCCGGGCTGGCGGTCACAACTCTGCACTGGCAATTATTCCAGCACATGCGGGACACTCGTCGTCTCATTTAATTGCCTGACCAACTTCGCAGAATCTAGATATCACACCCTAACTTTTCTAAACTTGATTTTGTGAAAACCAGTGAGTCGTGAAAACGTTATTTGAAACTGAAACTGTGGAGGAACGTGAAAACCGGACTTCGAACTTTGAAAACTTGGACTAGAAAGAAGTTCAAAATCTTCAAAGTTTCGTTTTTTTTTTTAATTTAGCGTTAAAAGAGAATCGAAACCTTCGAACTTTTCGAACTTTATGCAGAAAGATATTTCGAAATCTTCGATTTGTTCGAACTTCATGTCTGTAAAAATTCGAAGCGTTCAAAGTTTTCAAACTTTATTTCCAAAGAATTTTGAAATCTTCGAATTTATCGAACCTGAAGTATAAAAAAATATTCGAAATATTCGAATCCGAAATTTTAGAAACCGTGAAAGCTTGAAACTTTTCGAAATCGAAACTCCACTGTGATCGAAAGTTGCGAATGTTTTTAATTCAAACCTCGGTCGGTACGAAAATATCGATATTTTTCGAAATCGAACCTCAGTTCCCTTCGCAAATATCGAAACCTTTCGAAATGGAACCTAAAGTGGTTCGCGACATCTCTAGCCACAAGTGACACTTCTTTAACCTTATTGACAAAAGAATTTGATTTTCTAGAAACGGGTCTACACCGTGCCCGGTCGTGACGAAAGCCTTTTTTACGGCTAAATAAGGGATTAGGTTTTTCAATAAATGTTGGTTGCGAGTGCGCCAGTGTTTACGTCTCTCCTTGTCCTTGTGTTTATTTGGCGCCTGTCTACCATCATGAACCAACTGGCCCAAATTGTCATATTAACCTCCGTGGCTGAAAACATTCTGAAAAATATAAAGCGATGTGGTGACACTGACAGACGCTAAAGGGACAAACGAATGATAGTAGTAAACATGCCCTATATTCAGAACGTTTCCTACGCGCTAAAAAAGTAAGGGAACCGAGAAAATCTGAAAGTAGTATTTTCACCTCCAACAAGGTTTCCAGTTTAGGCAAACGATCAAAAACAACCATCAAGTACGCTGCAAAAAAAAAAA
Source organism: Ixodes scapularis (assembly GCF_016920785.2). Taxonomy (NCBI): domain Eukaryota; kingdom Metazoa; phylum Arthropoda; class Arachnida; order Ixodida; family Ixodidae; genus Ixodes; species Ixodes scapularis. Next base: position 27,519,347 of record NW_024609839.1, read on the forward strand.
AAAAAAAAAACAACAAAAAAAGAAAAAAAAAAGAAAAGAAAAACAAAAACAAAACAAAACCAAAAACACCGCAGAATGTCTTTTTCTTGATCGAACGATGTAGTTTATTCTATTCCTCTGTCCTGTGGCAAGCAAACTGGGCGTTGCTTGAACGAACGGTTAAGAGAATATTACCATAATATCCACAGTGATGTCCGGACATTTAGGTATACTCTGTCGCGATTACGTACGTGAGTCTGATTTTACGCGGTGTTCTGTATCGGTAGAAATAGCTCAGAAGCTCTCTAGAGAGATTATTGAGGCAGAAAGGATTGTACAGCTTAAAGATGCTTGTGTTACTGCCGTAACCTTGACGTTATTAAACAAAGAGCTGGAATATTTTGCAAATGGAGAGAGGAGACGAACGTGAGATACGGAAAATATTGTTGCGGCTCTCGCTGCGACGAAGAATACGAAGCAGTTCTGCTACCCTCGTTCCTCGTGCTGAAGACCCCAAAAATACAATTGAGTTGTAATTTAGCCCTGTGTCTTTTCGGTGTGTGTGTCCTGTGTGTTGACTGTTGTCTTTGCGCTGTTGTTGCTGTATCCAGCAAACGTGAGATAAAATACCAACACGGCCACAAGCATGCGGAAACCAAAGCCCATGCCATTGATGCCAAATAATGGCAGTGAGAGTGGTTCCCTCCATGCGCCGGTCAGGTAACTACTCAAATGAAATATCTATATCAGGGGTGGCCAACCTGTGGCTTATCTTTTACCCAGTGCGGCTCTCGCGACTTAAAAGTTTCCAAAATAAAATAGTAGGAACCGGACACTCATTTCATGAAAATATTCTGGAACAGCATTACCCGCTGCAGCGCGAAGTATTATTATTAGTATTAATGTTATTATTATTATTATTATTATTATGCATTATGTATAACCAGCTCGCCCATCAGATCATTTTAATTGTGGAACAAGCGCACGACAGGATGTAAAACATTACTTGGTTTTAACCTGCTGTGTGTGTTGTCTTCATCCTATCAAAATAAAATGCCATGGTCAGAATGTAGCAAATCAAGTAGAAACGCCATTTTTCTTTTGTTTGCTAAGTTATGGGTAATTCTGCTGGTGGACATGGAGCGATCCAAAAGCGCTCCATCCTTGCTCCTTTAGCCCAGTCACTGCTACCAGACAGTGCTCTCTCTGTGGAAAATCCTGTCGGCACTGATCGATGAGCCACCTTCTTTTATTAGGATATTTTTCTTTTCTATACAGTGGTATGCTGCTCCATCAGGAAATGCAAAGCTAACAGTCCTACGTACTGATGCGATTACAAGACTATAAGTCGTACATGGGGGTGTACGTATCTCAAAAGGTCCGGCTTAGGGAGGCGCTTGGTTGACAAGAATTAAAACTTAGTTGCCGACTTGAAATCAGAACAAACATGTATAAAAAATAATTATTATGATGATAATGCAATTAATGCAAGGGTGCAAGCGAGCTAGACAATAATGACGATAATATTGCCTGGAGAAGGGAAACATGGGAGACAAAGGACGAAGACAAATCTTCAGGTAGATGAATAATACCCGATAAATGAATATTTTTTTCGGTCGCGCACCACTGACCTAGCGATTTTGGAGGTTTGTTTTTGTCCTTTGTCCCCTTTGTTCCCCTTCTCCAGAGAATATTTTTGTTATAAATATTATATTTTGTCAAATTATAAGTTATAAATAGCTTGCACGTGACGCACTTCCGTTCATGCTGGTGTTAAAAGTCTGCCGTTAATGCAGTGGAAGTTGCGCTACTCACATCCGCTCGCCTGCAACACTTACTTCCTGTTTGAAGAAATAGTATACCGAAGAATACGCAGTCAGCCCCCCAGGTCGCCGATCTGTCTGCGCCACTGAAGTCATTGCAAGGACCTTCTAGCAATGCTCACATAATAACACCCTCATAAGCATGTGAAAAGGAAGACATTCCCTTCACTGGGACACACGACCCCACCTTTCCATGCGGCTTTCTAGAAATCAAAAATTTTGCTTGTGGCGCTTGGGCAGTGTCGATTTGGCAACCCCTAGTTTATATAGTATAGCTACAACAACAGGCTTTAATTAATTTTAATTGCTGCATTATGCACGTCTCAGTAAAAAGCTGGATAATAAGAGTGCACGTCACGGCTGTCCACTTGTTTTGTTTTCTTTCTCTAGCCAACCTATGAACTCTTCAGCATAGTATGTCCAAAGTGCTTATTTAAGGGATGCTGAACCAAAGGTTGGATTTAGCAAAACTGCGAGTGCTCAATGATACACTACAATCCTCGAAACATCGTTCATACGCTGATATCTTGAACGGATGGCTAAATGTTTTGGAAAAGAAGGGCACGATTGAGTGAGGCTCGCGGTCGGACTTCGCGCATATGCTGCATACTTGCGGCGGAGGCGCGAAGTAGTGAAAAGTAGTGCAGATAACGTTAGTATTGTGACGTCACGCACTCGCTGCCAGTTTTTGTCAATCGCACCCTTCTTTCTCACAAATAATGCCTTACGTTTTAGATATCGCTGTTTGAGCGATGCATTGGGGTTTATATCACCCTCCAGTTATCTCCCCTTGTTTTGCTAAGTCCAACTTTTGGTTCAGCGTCCCTTCCATAAAAAAAATCTTACCTGATCCTTGAAGAACGAGGCATGTGTCTCTTTGAGAAGTAGTGGGAGTAAGTAGAAAAAATACCAGTCATTCGAGGTCTGAAAAATCACACAAGAACAAAAGTTTGAAAATCTATTTCAGGCAATATACACTAAGAGCTTGCACGTCTTACTTGGATGACTTAATGTTTTAAGCATAACAAACATTTAGTGAAAGACTGTAAGTGCGCAGGCGAGCGCATGATAGCTAGTCATCTCGTTTAGCACCTGGGACTGTAGTGTAGAAAAGGAAGAAAATAAATTTTAGTCAAAGAAACAGACACAGAAGGGGACGAGGTGTTCTTCTCTCTGTCTGAACCACCGACTAAAGGATTTGTTTCCCTTTTCTGCATCCTAATCTCAAGTGTTAAAGGACAGTTTAGTAAACAACCTCATTTTTTTTTTGTGCTAGAAGGTGACCTATTTTTCGTGCCATTTTTGGTCATTTTTGACCAATCCACAAAAATTAGATCCTTAGAATATTAAAGGGGCGCTATGAAAGCTACTGAGACCCTCTATTTATGGCCACAACTTAATTTATGTGCTTACACATCCAAAATCTGCAATCATGTGCAACTTCTCTCACTATAAAAAATGCGATAAAAGGATTGCGACATCGTAGTCCTACAGATTGCGCCCCCGCATATGGTCAAGCGGCGGACGGTGCTCGTCAGCCAATTATGAGCGATGACTTGCCGTGCGAACTAGCAGCCATCCAGTTCTGCTTGTCCGCAACATGGGCGTCTGCTGCATTACTGCCGCAGACGACATGGGAGTCTACAGCAGTAATGTTTTAAAACTAATATCTGACTAGTGGAAAACTTCACGACTTTTCATAGTAGTCTTATTTTGTTATTCATTTTGAATCCTTCCTACACGCGCAAGGTGAGTGCGTCCAATGCGTGATTTCGCTGACCACATTGTCCTTAGCACTCGGAAACTCAGTAAATTGTGTATAGATGCAGATGGCATATGGTCTAGATTTGAATTACGTAACACAAGACCAAGTGACAGTGAATGTATAGCTTTTGAAAATTGAATGAGCGCTAAATTCTAGGGCACACAACCTTTCCTTTCAAAACCTTCAGCACCAAGTGTTCCATGACGCCATCGAAAAAAAGCCGGCCTCAGCTTGTCTTCAGTGAACTCCAGAACAGTCGACAGATTCTTTGTTGCAACCGCAACAAAATGCTCCATGGCTTTGATTTCTGCGTTGGGATGAAACTCAACAAAAATTAGAAAGCAAACATATGGTAGAACGCCGGTCTTGCTGAAAATCGTAAACTATGGAAGAGAAATAAAGTTGGGATGTGTGGACATTTGGGCAGTTTGAAGTTATTCATGCAATCAAATGAGATGACTTGTCTAAATTCAGGAAACATCCTATAAATATGATTTATTTTAGAGCGCAGCTTTTAGGCTTCCGTTTGCAGGTTGAGCGGCGTCGCCATCGGCGTCGGCGTAACCGCACACGTTGCATTACGGGGCGTCACAGTTTCCCAGCTAAATTTAGCGGGGAAAATGACGTCGCGTGACTTCGTGTCACGTCACCCTTGAAGAAATTCAACGGGAGGAGGCAGAGGAGGTGGGAAGGAGAAGAAGGGGAGGGAAGGAGGAGGAGGAGGAAAAGAGGGGAGAAGGAAGAGAGGAGGAGGGGAGGGTACGGAGGAGGACGGGCATACCCTCCCCTCCGTACCCTTCTCTTCTCCTCAAGACCTGCGCTCTAGTATCGCATTTCAGAGATTTGCAAACGTCTCATTATATCATGGTGCATTGTTCTTCCATAATTAAACCTGCAAGTTATCGAACATGCGGTATTGTCGTCAGGGTGTGGTTCGTGCAAGTCTGAGTTTGTTCCGAGAAGATCGCATTATGTTTGTGACCACATCTATCTTAAAGGGTAAAGTTGCTTAAATTTCTCCTATTTTTAGGCTAGACTATGTTCAACTAAGTCGGCATCTGTGAATCACGATATAATTTGTTTTTCGGTAGTATGTATCAGTGTGTCGAACCGAAAAAAATACGGGTTCGGTTACGGTTCAGGTTCAGGTAAATTTATTTTGTTCCGGTTCAGTTCCGGTTCGATTAATTCGATCCGAGAACCGGTTCGCGAACCGGTTCGGAGCGCTGAACCGGTTCGGAAATTATAGATGACAAATTGCAACATCAAAATAAATTACAAATAAAACATCGTCGGAAAGCCAGCGCGAAATAAGCACAGACAAACGGCGTGTTTGTGAGAGAAAAAAAAAGAGGAGGGTGCACACCCCAAAGGTGTACGGGTCACGGCAAACGTACGTAGAATTCGATTCGCTCTGGCGCGTTTATTCATGTATAATACGGACACCGATGAAAACAAATGAAAAGTAGTCGAAACCAGTAGTGCATAACGTTGATAAAAGCCTGTAGCCAATGCAAGCGGCAAACAACGACTGTCTGATGACAGGGCTGTCTGTCACGGGCGCTAACTCCAGCGTCTGCTGAGCGTTGGTTTGAGCGCCCGCGCCCGCTTGAGTCTCATGACTACGCTGGGCGGGCGACGGGAGCAACAGAAGCTCGGCAGATCCTTTGTCAAATTCGAAACTGCGCGCAGCTTCGCTTCTCCGCGAGCGACTAGGGTTTGTATCCCTGTTTTTTCCCCCGCATTTATCGAGTTTCCGGTACGAAAAAATACGGCATGTAAATCTTGACACTTCATAGCTCGATATACTCTGACCGGTGGTTGGGGCAGCGAAGAGCAGATATAATTCATGAATGCTCATTTTAACTGTAAAAAAAATTTCTTTCTCTCCCTCAAACATTATCAAACTCCACAGCCTTTTCCTTCCTCATTCCGATGGAAGCAAGCTTCAAGAACTCGCGCGTTCTAGAAACGTGTTATGAAATGAGCACACAGCAGCATTTAGGATTTACGAGATTGTAGGAAAATGAAATCCCGTGACGCGATTTTTTTTTTTGCACAGCCTTCCAATTCTCTTTCTTCCGTGCGAGCCGCGACCAGCGCAATACTGGTTCCTATGTCAAGATTCATGGATGCAGCGTTTATATTCCTAAGACTGAGTGGAGAAGAAAAATATGTAAGTGTGTCAGTTGACGGCACTTAAAAATCAAATGGCATTGATAGCACATTCATTGTCAACAGCGCGTGGCCGAACCGTTTTGACATGAGCCGGTAACCGTTATCTTTTTTCCGGTTCAGTTCCGGTTCGGTTTCATCGCGATAACAATATAACGGTTCGGGTTCGGGTTCAGTTCCGGAAAAAAATACCGGTTCGGTTCCGGTTTTCGGTTCGGTTCAGTTCCGGTTCGACGCCCTGGTATGCATAGTTCTCTAGATATTTCGTGTCAAAAAGTTTTGTTTTGGCGGCTCATGGCAAAACAAAACCACCGGCTCCAGCACGACGACAATGTTTGTGGGACGTTGCTTGAGTGTGACTGGAGAGGCTAAAACTTTAGCGTACCAAGTACGAACGCTCCCTACGTCTGCAGAGTAAATGCATTGTAATGGAGCTCATAGATAGCCCTCGGTATAACAAAAAATGAAAGCCGTTTACAACTCCCTGTAACGCCGAATCGGAGCGCAGTTCTTGAGGAGTAGGAGGGAAGGGCACTGAGGGGAGGGCACTAAGGGGAACGCTACTGAGGGGTCACGTGACATGGGGTGTCACGTGACTTCGGTGTTACGTTACCTGCGAGGGTCACGTGACCTTGCGGTTGCGCCGACGGCGACGGCGACGCCGACGCCGACGCCGCTCAAGCCGGAAACGGGCGGCTAAGAGCTGCGCTCTAAGAAGCCCGGCGCTTGTTCGACTTTCTCTCTGTGACAAGCGCCGCTTCTGTCATCGCCAGATTTATCCTCTCTGCAATGATCGGCAAACTAGTATTCCAACCACCCTGTAGTTGTTCCCGCCTGAAATGGAAGCGTTACTGCGGAGAATTTCGTTAAATGATGTTACAGCTCCCGCTGTTGCCTAACTAAAGCTGAACAGTTGAGCGCACGCTAAGAAGCCCGCAATAGCATGCGTAACATTAATTTTGTGAGGGATGTTGATTTCCTTTGCTGCAAAAGTTTGACTAGTCATATTTTGTCACACTGGCAGGCCCACTAAGCCGGCTTGGTATCTTCCCGGCTTAAATCTTGATAGCATATTATCCCCACAAAAATGGCGGGTAAATTTCTTCTATTATTTGAAAACATTCTGTAGAGATAAAAGTAAAATGGACGTAACTGCATCTCTACGTAGGCTTGATCTTAGTTTAGGTATGTACTTAGATAAATTTCAGCATTAGTAGGTGTAAGGCCTCTTTCACACAGCAAGCTCCTCTCCCGTCCCTGCCCCCTCACAACGGTATGCAGGGTCGCTTAGGTGACGAGGGAGCATCCGAACAGGCGGCGACGGTGGCTATCGCCAGTGTGTGCCGGCATTTAATTTCTTTCTTTCAATACGTTCAGGGCCCAGGGGCATCAGAGGGGGCGGGCATACAATATTAGTTCAGTCAAAAGTCGAAACAAGCAAGACAATTTGGTTATCAAAGGTAATCCAGCATAATCTTAGCAAACGTGAGTAGTTAGTGCTTTTCTAACTAAAACAATTGATATAATGGCTACTAATACTGCGGGAACATTTTTCCATTCATACGACATTCTGGGGATGAAACAGTCGATTTAAGCTGAAGTTACACTATGAGGTATGCCAACCTTAAGACTGTGATCGACGCGGGGAGAGATGAAAGAGGAGCTAACGTATAGTTTGTGTTTCAGAGAAGCGTTGGAATCATAAATTTTAGGGAAGAGGCATAAATGTGTTATTTTACGGCGGGAGAATAGAAGGAGCAGAGGTTGGGTGGTTTTCATAGATGAAAGACTTGCGGTGCGATGATAGTTACAGACTATGAAATGTGCGGCGCGATTTTGCAGGGCTTCGGTGTTTGTTACACGCGTTGAGTGACCGGGATCCCAGATTGCCGCGCCATATCCCAGCTTTAAACGTATTGAAGTCTTGTACAGAGGTCGTTTTTGTGACATGGTGTTTAAAGAAAAGTTTCGTTTTAAATATCCAAGCATCGAATTTGTGTTAGTGATTATTTGATCAAAACAAGTTTTACAAGATAGGTTAGAGGTGATCTAAACACCAAGATACATAAATGAGATTACATATATGAGCTGAGTTTTATAAACTGAGTAGGGTGATGGTGACGTGTTACGACGAGACACCCTCACAGTTCTACATTTTTTTGTATTGAAACTCATTTGCCATAATTTACACCATTCCAACACCGCGCATAAGTCAGCCTGTGGAAGTGCTGCATCGGATGTTTTAGTAATTTCACGATCTATTACACAGCCATCTGCGAATAAGCTAATATGGAATAATACCCACATTGGTAAGTTATTAATATAAGTAAAAACTAGAAGGGGTCTCAAAACGAACCGCTGTGGAACACCGGAGGTAATAGTACTGGTACAAAAATTTTCGCCATTTGTAGTAACAAACTGTGATTGGTTTGTTAGAAAATATTTATTCCACGACAAAAAAAAATTAAAATCAATATTAAGCTTATCAAGCTTTAAAAAAGTGTTTCTGATATACTCTTTCATAGGATTTGCGAATGTTGAGAAAAACGCATTTAGCCTGAAATTCGCGGTCAAGGATGGAGAAAATATTACTGAAAGTAAACAGTTGAGTTTCAGAGGAAGGTGGGTTTTGAAAACCATGTTGCGAGGGTAAAAAATAACTGGAATTGAAGAAATTAATTACATTAGAATAAATTATGTACTCTAAATTGTTCTGGGGCGTGCTTGGTTAATAATAACAGTAATTAAGAGGGATATATTTGTTGCCTGATTTACAAAGCGAAACCGCCACTATTTTCCAATCGTTTGGTAAAATGCCAAGGTCAGGTGATTGTCCAAAATAAAAAAAAAACAAAAAACACTGAAGTGTGTTTTTGTACTTTTAAGCAATTTAGTGCTTATGTTATCAAAGCCAGACGAGGAGAACATTTTTATATGATCGATTAGATTACTTGCAACAGGTTTAGCCAGTCTTCTGCCTCGTGTTTTTGTTTGAGCATTTAAAGCTTTTTTTCGTGTCGGTGGTAACAATCTTGCATGTTTTCCAACCTTTGACAACCTCCTCTCTTAAAAATAAGAAGAAAGCAAGCACAAACGGCGAGCGCGCTCCCGCTCAGCCAGCCTTCTTCCCGGAAGATCGCGCATGGGCTTTCCTTTAATTGACTATTCCTCAACTCTTAACGTAAAACATGAAAAATACTAGATGAGTTCTCAGGTTTTCGAACGTCGCTCAAGGCTTTCACATTACAATTTCCTTTTGGCAGTAGTAGGACAAGGACGATTTAAACAATGCACGCATCACTCCACTTGAAACTTGGCATGTCTGGTGTTAGGCTATATCTCAATAATTTTGTCCATCTGAAATTTAGCGAATCCACCACATCAAGTGGACGTTTCCTATATTATGATTGGTCTCCTTCCGATTGGGAGGTGTCCCGTCGTTCTCCGGGATGGTAATGCCGTGGAGAAGTGTTCGCTGTTATGCAATGCCCGCCAGCACCTGACTCCTCACCAAAAACCGATTCAAAAACCGTCTCCCCCACTGGGATCAGAGAGGTGCCGGCAGTGCGAATGAGGCCTAACTGTATACCTTACGCATTTTTTGAGTCAGTTTGACAACTGCGCAATAGGCATGTAGAATTGTTTAAAAGTAAATGCACAAATAAAATATATCTAATTTGATTTCATGTGCCTGATAATACATCAGCACAGACTGGACGAAGTGCCGCACTTGCATTCAGTTGGAACCTGTATTGGACAAAATACTCGATGAAAGAGTTTAAGTTAAGTTACTAAATTCCTGCTTTATAAAGTATTTGAAATGCTACTTAAGTTACATTCACTGTAAAGTATCTAGAGTAGAGTAGAAATACTTAGAAAGGTAATTCAATTACTTTCGGGGATACTTCTACATTTCGTAATTTGTATCGTCGTCAGTAGCAAACACAATTATCCCGTTACACAAACCTGGTTTACATGGTTTAATAGCACGCAACAACACCAAACAGAAAACAAACAAACAACAACAACAACAAAAGAAAACAACATCGTAGGGCTATTTTATGCAGTTCAACCATAAGGAGCCGAATATCACTGAAAAATGTTACAAAACATTTTTGGGGCACACACAAAAAAAGAGCTCGCTTTAGCTCTTTGCAACTTTAAGGACCTATAAGGGGCGCGCTGGTGCCTATCAAAATGGCTGCCATCGGGCAGCCATTTTGATAGGCACGGTGCGTAATTATTTATAGTTTTGCTTCTTACCAGAAGCCTTACTTTATTTTTCCCCGCCAGGAATGTGTAGGCAAGCACCTTGTGAAGGTGAACATCCAGGAGCTGGGGAGCGCGATTCCCACACCGCGGTACCACCATTGCTGAAAGTTGAGAATAATGACATCGCTGAATATCACGTCCTGCGGCGGATGTTAGGCGCATCAGAAAGCTCTGGGCGCATCGTCTAACTACAATTCATCTTCCCTCTATAGGAAGTTCACTATAAACAAACTTAGGATACGGAAATGATGAATAACCTTGAATAACCAGAGAATGCTTAAAAATGATAACGAAAAAGAGCAGGTTATACGGAAAATTTTTAAAGACCAGAGATTTTGATGATTTATGCTGTTTTAAAGCCTATAGAAATCGGCTGACAAAGCTTCTGAGAAAGTTGAAAGATAACTATCTTCTATGCTTATTTAATGGCCAGTCAATGTCCAGGCCAGACCAGACATGGAAAACAATCAATAAATTATTGAACCGGTCAGCACAGCTAAACAATGTAACCGAGTTAAAGGTCGGAGAATCAACCTTATTAGAAAAGGCCATCGCCGATTTATTTAACAATTATTTTGCAAACCTAGTACAGGGCACACAAAACGGCGATGCACCAATTTACTTAGGAACGCCGAATGAGAGCTGCGCTTTCCTCGCCCCCACTGATGAACATGAGGTTTATCATATGTTTAACACAATTTAAAATAGCAAATGTACTCATATTGACAACATTCAAATCAAGCCTGTTAAATATGTACTGGACATACTAACACCCACAATTACCCATATTTTCAACATTTCAATTTCATCCGGAATCTTTCCTAAAAAATGCAAATTGCGAAAATTATAGCTATTTTCAAAGGTGGAGACAAAAACGATCATTCAAACTACAGACCAATTTCCATTCTTCCTGTGTTTTCGAAGTGCCTAGAGAAAATTATTCATCGTCGTATGACTTCCTTTGTGACCATTTCTCGCTCATAACCTCATCACAATATGGTTTCAGGAAGGGTAGATCAACTGAACTCGCACTACTAAATCAAAAAGAATTCGTCTTAAAATCATTCGAACAATAACTTCTAACTCTTGGTGTCTTTGTTGATTCCTCTAAAGCATTTGATCGCATAAATCATACCACCTTAATTAATAAACTTCAGTTTTATGGTTTCCGTGTTAAACCTGTTAACATCGTACTTAGAATTTCGTAAACAATCTGTTTTTATAAACAACTATTCTTCAGACTTTCAAGCGTTAGAAACAGGTGTCCCTCAAGGAAGTATATTAGGCCCACTTCTGTTTAACATTTATATAAACGACATTCTAACGATTAGCCCGAACACCACTTTCATCATTTATGCTGATGACAGAACACTACTTTTTTCAGCTAGCAATATCAACACACTTGTAGAAACTACTAATAACACACTGGAATATATACATAAATGGAGTGAAGCAAACGCCCTACTAATTAATACATCTAAAACAAAAGCGATTATTTTAAGCCACATAATAAATTGCTAAATATTGACTTGTGCCTGAAACTTGGCCCCTCTATCATTGAAGTCGTCCCGAATGTAAAAACCTTAGGTGTAATGTTTAATGAAAACATGTCATGGGACACCCACATTCAAAGTGTAATAAAAATATTTCAAGTGTTGTTGGCATTCTCACCAAGTTCCGTTAAGTTTGCCAGTCAAAATTAAGCTTCTCATATACAATTCTTTATTCATGTCACATTCGAATTATTGTTACTTGGTCTGGGGCACATCAACTACAACTAACCTGGACAAATTAACGATTCTTCAAAGGAAGGCAATCCGAGCTATAATCAATGTACCACAATCAACCCACACGAAACCACTGCTTAAATCATTGAACGTCCTACCCTTAAACAAACTGTACGGATACACTTTATTTATTCGATATATAGCAAGTATTAAACAAAAGACGCCTGACATTAGTAACAGCAGAATTAACAATAAATATTAGACCTTATAATGTACGTCACGAAGAAGTATGGAGGATACCATTCAGTCGAACAACCTATGGAACTCAAATGCTAAAACATCGCCTTCCTTTTTTACTAAACGATTTAATTGAAAATAACATTATAATCGAACATTTAACATCTCATTCCTTAAAACCGATGTTTCTATGAATATTTATGCCATACAATTGTATTTTAGCATATAGAGTGTATTTTTTTCCTCTTGACATTGTAATCTAGAGCCCAATTTTAAACGTGAATTTTGACTATTGTTAGAGTGATCCTTTTTTGAAGTATCTGACTTTTTTCTTCTTTTTCTTTTGATTGCTTGCCGTTTGCTAAAAAAGGGGGCGTGAACCTCGTCAAGCCGACATCTGTCGGCTTTTTGTTCATGCCTCCAGTGTCTGTATTCGTGTACAGACGCAAATAGAATGATTGATTGATTGATTGAATGGATAAAAAAGCCTACATAATAGCCATGGCACTCGTCGCACCTTCTTCTATTAGGTTGCTGTAGAAAGGCACTCAACGTTGGTAGAGACTTTGTTGCCATTTAGAGACGTCAGCCTACTCGTAGTTTGTTTCCTGTCCTTTTCTTTGCTTAGCAATGTTCGCTTACAGACAGTGTTCGCGACAGCAATAAGTGCCGGACTGACGACAAAAGGAAAAGAAACAAAAGAAACCTCCACGTTCTACCGTAGCAAAGTCAAATATAAAAAAAAAACGTATTTTTTATATTTTTTCCCCGCATTTGCTATGTCTTATTTTCTTGACCCTGAAGTCTGGATTGTTGTCGTGGGTCGTTTCTCCTTCTGCGCTGCGCCTCAGTGTGGCAATCTTTACATCCGTAAAGCCACCCCTCTTGTTTGACGATTTTTTGGGGGGATACTCTGCGAAAAAAGGAAAAGGCGCCTTTAGGAAGGCAAGGGGAAACCTTAATTGTACGAACTTTAATCTGAAATATGAGTCACATCGGCACAAAATCGATGTTTTCACGAGCTCATTGTAGCCTATCTGAGCTAGCGAAAGGATTTGGTTGCTCGAAAGAGCGTTCAAGTTTGCTCGTGCCTCGCCCACGCCACTTCATACCAAAAAACTCAGAAAATGGCGGAATGTCAAAAATGTATTTGAGATAATGAGTACGAGATACTCAGAAATGCAATTAAAATATAGTATCAAATACTTTTGATCAAACGCATTTCCAAGATGCCAATATACCTAAAAAAGTATTTTAAATACAGTATCTTTTGTAGAGTATTTGATATATGCAAAAGTCTGGTTGGAAAACATGTTCTCATTGACTGAACACGAGTTCTAGGCGAATGCTAACACAGCGCTTGTGTCTGTCCATTCTGTACCCTGCACTGGAATATAGTAGTGGACAGAGAACATACAGCACTAAGGTACTAGTATCTAGGAGGTATTAGGCCAAGTAAAACTGAAAGTGTCCTTTATGTAGAGCTAAATATACTATTTGCGTTGCAAATTCATTGTTACCTCACTTGTTTTTTTTTAATGTTTGTCTGTTGCTATTTAAGTACTAAACGACAATGCTATCTGTTTTAGCCAAATGCTTTTAGTCAGGTACTGTCATAAGGCATAGTATCTGTCATAACCAAAATTTAATATGGCAAAATTGAATGACAGTCGGAATGAGGAATTTTGCACTTTAAGATTAAATGATGACAAGTCCTTGCTACCTTTATAGACGTTAAAACAGTAAGTAACCCTGTAAGTGAGGTATCACGTGAGGTATTTCGTAAACGACCGCACTTTGACATTCGACGTCGAATGCCAATGTGCGGTCGTTTATGAAATACCGTTTACTTGTAAGAAAGTGTATGTGGGTCAGACAGGAAGGTGTGTCAACGATCGTCTAAGAAAACATGCCGTGTCACTAAAGTCGTCGCCAGCAGGCCACTTTGCCATACATGTCAGGGACTGCCAGTGCTCCGCCTTGTTCAGGAAAACAAAAATCCTGAAACGTTTAGGGGAACGACGAACTCGCGAGCTCTACGAGGCAAAGGTTATTCTGTCGTGTGGGGATGCCTGCGTAAGCGCGCCGTCCGTGGCCTTGTCACAAAAAGAACTTTACTTTTTAGGTCGCGATCTTTAAGGATCCTTAGAATCTGTGAATATTTTAAACGTAAACTTCCTCTTTCTTTTTTCTACCGGAATTTCTATTCACGTCGTCCCAGGACTCAATCGTTTTCAACAAGTCATTTAAGCGACCAACTTAAATCTTGGTATTCATAGCAATTCATTTTCAGGCAACTCAAGCTATGGCATATGTTTTTGCGGATTTTCATTATGCATGTTTTAAAAGCATTCTTCGGTTTTTCTTCCTCTTTCTCCTTTTCATTAAACGTCAGTTGTTAGTTCAGCGCTCTATCCTGTCTCCCTTGCCTCTCCTTCCTGTCGTATTTGCGCTGTTAATTCAACAATATGATCAACCAAGTAGCCCACCAGATGATCGTGATGCACTGCCATCTACGTGCTCTCTGATAGGGAAAGTATGATAGACTACCTTGGCCAAACTTGAAAGTGGACTTAGCATTCCACATTGAGAAATATGTATACTAAATGTCACGCGTGTTCTTTCATGCGGCATTATGAAATATGATTCATACTGGCCATATTTTTAGTGAAGACTGTAGATAATAATAGAGCCAGGAAGTAATTTCTGTAATTATGCTTAATGAGATGATACTCATAGAATGCCCCTGGAAACTATTTTGAGGTCTTTCCATGAGTGCACTGAGAGTGCAATGTGCAGTTGCGACATGTACAAAGCCCTTCCCCTTCACTACACAATAAATAGCGGTAGGGGCCGACGCACACCTAAAAGTGATGTCTAATGGATTTTCATATCAGGAATAATGATGTGAAAAAAAAAAGAAACAACGACAATTAACGTTTACAAATCTTTGTAACGCAAAATTAGAGCGCAGCTCTTGAGGAGGAAGGGTGGGTTCGACGGGGAGGGTATTCCTTCTGTCCTCCTCCTCTCCTCCCTCCGCTGAATTTGGTCATGAGTGGTGTGACACGAAGTCATGTGACGTCATTTTGCCCGCTAAATTTAGAGGAGAAACTGAATTGGTGTTGAGGTCACGTGACACCGATTTCCCCGCTATATTTAGCGGGTTAAGTTTTCGTGCTAAATTTAGCGGGAAAATTAAAGTTCCCTGACTTCGAAACTAATTTCGTTTCCTCGCTAAATTGAGCGGGGAACCTGTTACGTCCCACAATGCAACGCGCGCGGCTGCGCTGACGGCCACGCCGCTCATCCCGGAAACGGGCACCTAACGGCTGAGCTCTAAAAGCAAAGCAGTATTGTCACGTTATGAGCCTTTAGGTTACTTCGACACTATTCACGCTGTAGATGAAAAATTTAGTCAGTGCTGTACCACTGCTAGTCTGGGGTCTTTAACTTGCATCACGACGCAATGACACACAATCGTACGCCGGTAAGATGCTCATCCAAATCGAAGCGGGCAGGCATGTATCCACTCAAATTTTGTTTAGATAGGGATTCTCTGCCTGCTACCACTCTTTGTGGATTGAGAATATCTTGCTGTTTTACACCCACCTGCGAGAATCTGCTTGTGAGATTCGCAGCATTAGTTATTAAATAAATAAAAAATGAATAAATATTTAAAGAATAAAAGAATATCGATCCCCCTTTGAGGCTCTGCGCTTCTCATTCCAACTTCGCGTGGTACGTCCCCTAGGTCGGAACCTTCCAGGATTTTTGACGTGTGGCCATATCTCTAGCCATCATTACGTTTTTTTTTTTTTTTTTTTTCTGCGAGAGTTCTCCATAATACGCTCTCTACCGAGTTTATAAATAGCACTCAAAGTGAGTGTTGCGTTTCTCCGACGGGCATTTCGAGACATCTCAGGGCTCTTCTGAATCCATAAAGACTGCCGAAGAGGTTGCCCGACCGGCACCGGAAGTACAATCCCAATTCGGAAATTGAATATCTTGCCTTTCAATCACATCTGTTCGCCAGTTGTATCCTCCGCTCACCCTTAAGCTGACAGTGGGGTGGGAGCCACACACTCGCAGGAGCAATCAGCGGCGTTCATTTCATCGCATGATTCCGCTGTCTGCACGTGGGTAGGGCTGGAACGTGAGCACGTGGTGAAATATATATGTATGACTGGTCCAGGGAGGATGTAGCTTCCAGAGCACCGTCAGCTTGGGGGTGAAGAAAACATAGCGATCCCTCGAAAGCCGTCTTGGTTTCCTTTATCTGCTTATTATTTTCTTCTGCTTTCTTACTTTGTTACGTATTTTGTCGCTCGCTAGTATATCCCCACATAATCATCCACTGTTGCACTGCCGCAGTGTGTATGAAGACGTGATCCTGCCCACAGGCGTGGGGGGAAACGGCGATGCGCAAACTCAATGAACCTGTTTAGAGTAACGAGCAGCGTCTGGGGAGTCGTCTGCCAAATACAAATGGAGGGCAGTCCTACATGCCTCCGCCTGTCAGAACACATGAGGATCCGTATGAGGATCTCTTGTATCCGTTTTCAATGCTTCTTATGCCCAATACTACCAATGCCACGAAATAAAAAAAAAATATTGCCACAAAGTACTACGCACGCAGATATGTTCTGAATATGTTAGTCGTGCAGAACGGTGCCGTCCAAACATGGCGACAGCGGGAATCAATGCCGGTGGTGAGGGACGGCCCGCTTCAACTTCGATATTACGGTGACGAGGCAAACCTTAATATTTGGTGTAGTAAGAGGTTTGGGAGGTCAAAATGTGGGAAGGATGCCGTCGTGAGAACTACAGGCACCAGACTGGCCAATGTCAATATCCTCACATGCATGTCTGCTATGTACCAGCCCACACTCGCGGGTATGCAATGCCGATTTCGTTGGAGGAATGCCCTCCAAAGACGCTTGGTACCATAGTACGTGTCGATGATAGTTACGGACCAGTGTCTGACGGGATCCTTTTGTGGAGGAATGTGAAAAAAGTGTCTTGGTTGACTTTGTGGGAAAAAAAGGAACCGCACGGCACGTGGAGGAACAACTCCACCACCGGGAAAGAAGAAAAAGAGGAACAAAAGGCGAGGCTCGTGGTGGGTGAGGACACAGGCAGTTCGATGCAAGAGACCAACGGAAGAGCCGGTGCCAAGTAACCCCTCCAACAAGAGGCCGGGACCACACGACAGCCTTGGCCCTCTTCATCGGAGTCTGAACTTCAGCATTAATTAAACCTTTCCTTGTGGTAGCGCTCCCCCGTGCGACTTCCTCGGAGCGAATGGTACTCGGCGTGGTCGGACGGTATCTACAAGTGACCCAAGTTCCAACGATTTTCTCTGTGAAGTTTCGAGGGAGATAATGGCAACAGCTTCTGGCCAGGATGCGATTATTATATTTGATAATGCTCCTGCACACTGACGAGCCGCAGACGCCGCCTTGTTTCAGGGACACTCATTGAACTATTTACCGCCGTACACTCTGTTCTTCAACTCAATTGAAGAAATGTTTTCTGAGTTCAAGCCCGGCGTGAAAGCTTACCTCACTGAGCGTAGCGTAGCAATATTCGAGCGGCCTGAAGCTACCTCCTTAAAGGAACACCGATGGGAGATGCTCCAAAGGTGAACGCAAGAAGCAACGCAGAAAATTCAACGCTTTGAGTGCGTGGCCTATGACCGCAATCATTTCAAGTGACAAGAACATTGTGCATTCCCTTCAAACCCCGGACATGTAACTAACATATTTGAGTGTAGAATACACGCAGTAGGAAATCAGAATCTCGATTTGCAATGAATATGTTCATGCCATTGAACGCATGCACCTAATTGAAATACACATTTTTCAAACACAGTTTCACAGTCAAGCCTCTTGAAAATGATCATTACTATTGTAAAACCGAGAAAAAAGATCCCCATCATTCAGTCTAGAGCCTATAGGTATTATGGTCAAAGATATCCCTCAATATTCACGAGAGAACCTGTCACGCAACGCGCTTACATAGTGAAAAGTCATTCGCGACTTGCAAGCAACTGAAACATATAAATTAGTTGTCGCAGTTAATTCACAAATATGAACGGATTACATTGAGTGACTCTTGAGTTAATATGAATGGCGTTGGGATGAAATTTTTGACTATTTTAATTAAATTCAATTATACTTGAATTGAATTGGCGTACAGCAGGATTAAATTCTGGAACACTCGTATTAGAAAAGCTGGCACTGGGATTATTAAGGACGGGTAAACCTACCCCCCGTCCAGCGCTGCATGCCTCCCTATTACATGCAGCGTGGCTATGCTCAGCGCACTCCAAGATCCCCCCCCACCCCTTCCACTCCACTAGCACCCCCCAGAGAACTGGGAAGAAGAACTGCTCATCTGGTCGGCTGCCGATCTACTATGCTCATCAAGCGGGCGTGGCTGACAGCTGACAGCATTGAAGCCCTGGACCAGGGTTGGAGGCGTTACCGAAAAAACGTTACGATTACATAACCTGTTACTTGTTACTTGCAAAATAAAGAAACCCGTTACCGCCTACGTTACCTCAAAATAAAATAAACGCGTTACCATTACCGCTAGCGATAAAAAGCAACGCACGTTAAACTTGGATCACTTCATAAATCGACAGTGGCATCGTTTTCTTTCTTTCTTTTTCTGGCGACAGCTTTTTTTGTTATTGAAACAAAGAGCGCGGGTGTCGTTTTTCTTCTTTTTTTTTTTTAAGTGGGACTTTTTTTGTGGGAAAATGTAAGGCAAAATATTTGAGGTATATGGAATGAGTACAATATTTAATTACTTGGTGACTATACTTCGTTTCAGCCAAAGCTACCCACTAATGGGGCCAATTATAAGCATCAAAAGCGCAAGTCACTGGGCTTTTTTTGTTTGTGATTGGTTCAGCGATGACAGATCTCGTACAGAAACCGGGCGAACACCCTGATGGTGCCCTTTTGAATTCCTTTGATGGGCACCATCAGCTTGTTGCGTCGGCTGCGTCTAGACTTAAGGTCAAAAAAAGTATAAATACGCGAAAAAACTATTAAGAGTACTTTTTTTCAGGTTTCGGGAAAATCTAACGCCGTTACTATTTTAGAAAAGTAAAGGGTAGGTTATTACGCCGCCGAAAAAAGAAACGCGTAACCGGTGACTCCGTTCCTTGTAACAAGTTACCGCCAACACTGCCCTGGACTAAATGAACCACCCAGAGGGGCACAATAAAGTTTATTCCTCCTCAACTGCGGGGATCTAATTGTGTTGCCATGCGATGGGAGTTTTTCGGATCCGCTCCACAAGATTTCGAACATAGCCATGGTTGATAGTGCATATATATATATATATATATATATATACGGCAAAAAAACGCAATTGAGTGGAGACGGTTGTTTGGAGTTTTAAAACATATTATTCATAAAATTTGTCGAGGTTATATATATATATTTTTTTGTCTTTTACTTACTGATAGAAACAATTCATTGATTGGGGAGAGTAACTCGACAGAACAAATAGACGATCCAAAACTCGGCGACCGATATCTATATATATATCGGTCGCCGATATATATATAGATTTTCGATTATATATATATATATAATCGAAAATATGATGATGATTGAATCTACTTGATCGAATGTCTTACAAAAGCCAGAATATACGGCGGAGCCAGGATCTTGACTCCGCCGTATATTTTGGCTTTCGGGTGTAAGACATTGATTCATCCGATCAAGTACGGTTCAGTCACCACCATATTTTCGATTATTTTCTCTTCGGAGACTGTCGTACGACGATGAAAAATGCCCGTGATATATATATATATAGATATGTATATATATATATATATATATATATATATATATATATATATATATATATATATATATATATATATATATATATATATATGTGTGTGTGTGTGTGTGTGTGTGTGGTGTGTGTGTGTAACTGAGAAGAAAAAATCCTTAGTGAAAACAGCATCAACGGACGATTTATTTTTCGACGTTTCGGCCGGAGTCCGGTCTTCGTGACGAAGGCCCGACTCCGGCCGAAACGTCGAAGAATAAATCGCCCGTTGTTGCTGTTTTCACTAAGGGTTTTTTCTTCTCAGTTATACACCCACGCCTTCGGCCTCCCGCCACCATGCCCGTTACATTTATATATACATATATAGATATATATATATACACTGGATGTTTTTGCGAAGACTTTCAAAATTCCTAAACATTAGGGCGATTGAAAAAAGAAGAAACTCTCTTAGGGAACAAACTACCAGCCACGGCGGACGTCAGGAATTGCCAAAAACCTACTAATTAGCCAGATAATTAATTAATACTTGTTAATCAACTTTTTAATTAGTAGAAATAGACATATGATTCCAATTAGAAAGTTGCTGAGCGTTATCGAAAACCACTAAATCAGTCATTTTCAGTCATTATATATATATATATATATATATATATATATATATATACATTTATATATATACTCATGTACGCGAGACTCAGCTTCAAAATTTTCCCGAAGGGTGTGGATATGTTAACCCTTCGGGAAAATTGTGAAGCTGCGTCTCGTGTACATGACTATATATCTACATATATAATCATGTACGCGAGACACAGCTTCACAATTTTCCCGAAGGGTTAACACATCCACACGGCGAGGATTCTTGATCGGTATCCAAACGTGCGAAGGCGCATTGACGCAGCTTTTTGTCGCGCCAAGGCATATCCTTTGGTCACGTCGTTTGACCGCGAGATCCGTTTGACAAGTTGCACCTTTTTCCTGCGGTGCTGCGCTTTTTTAAAGAAATGTGTACGGGCGTTCAGATAAGGCAACTACGACAGTTTACACAGCGATTTTAATTATTTCTTCTTCGAATGGTGGCACACGAGCAAAACATGTGTCCCTCAGCACGTTGCCGCCCAGCATCTGCAACGTTTCACCCGGCAGATTTACACATGCCCAAGATGGTGGATTCGGAGCTTCCGGTGGGGGTATTCGCGGAGCGGAAGAATCGCTATCCACCAAATTGTCATGAGGATCAGTTGCATGATGAAGACATGGCCATGACGGATGAAGACAGCACCTATAATTTTTTTTTTGGTGTTTCTCACGCAGCGCTTGGCCGATGTAGCGCAACGCAGCGTTTGCGTTAGGCGGGGATTCGCGTTCAGTCGCTGAAGTGCTATTGCACCCGGTCTAATCTGCGGACCACGCTCGATAGAGAAAGGTGGCATAAACAAATCCAGTTCAAAGGCCTTGTGATAGGTGAACTCTGATCTGTTGAAAACAAGCTGGAGGAAGCGCCCCTATAATTCTGTCTCCTAGCCAGTAACTATGCGCCACTTTCTTGGCAGCACTTTAAAAATATGTCTTGGTGCATGAGGTACCACACTTTGTTTTTGTTCGCGAGTTTCTTAATCTACGGGGAGTGGTAGAAACTAAGACGGTTGTGTTCCCACACATTCAGGTGGGCTAGTTGGATGAAGATAATGAGTAATGAATATCGCGAACGGCAGACAAGGGCAGGGATACGTAGCACTAGTTCCGTCAATGTGTCTGTGTCTTTGTCCTTCGCGGTATTTGTTCTTTATAAAGTAAGTACCAGCGTGTCGTCTTTCCCGAAAAGAAAAAAAAAGAAAAAAAAAACCCAAGCGAAAGAAAAGAAAAACAGAAAGAAAGAGAAAACATTTTGGAGAAAAAACAACAACAACAAAAACGATGAATGTGATTGGAGGCCGTGTGTGTTGTTGTTCGGTTTATTTGATGTCAGTCTCGGGTTTATCATTGCGAAACAACATGTAATCGGCGTTACGAAACTCCGCCAGTGAAACATCGTCATCAATAACCTAGTAGAGACCATTTGTCTTGGCCAGGACATTGGATGCTCCGGCTATAGGAATTTGAATGAATCATAGAACGGACACAAGGCAATTATTTTCAATATATCTAAGTTGTCTGTTGTGTTGTACACTGGCAGGTTTATTGCCGTTGTTTTACTTTGAAAGTAAAGAGGTCGTCAAAAATAATCGGTATTTTTGTAGATATCACTAGGCAGTTTTAGCAAAGCGTTACCAAGGTCTACCGCATGGACGGCAGCACTCCTAGCCCAAGCCCAAAAGCAAGCTTCGAAGTCACAGTGTGAACGCCCTGTGACTTTACAGGATTCTACGGATGCAGTACTAATCATTAAATATTAAAAACTGAATGTTTTATACATTCGAGTAATATTAGCTTTTTCTCCTGCCCACATCAACCTGGTCTTAATAAAAGCCTGTTTCAGCATCTCACGCACTACATTTTAACCGGATGAGTTGCCGAGTGGGCTTTGCGCACACCAGCTGGGAGCACGAGGAGCGAAGGCTCGCAGTGTACAACTCAGGGATCCTGGGTTTAATCCCCACCCCTGCCCGTTTTAATCTAGATGAGCGTCGTACCGGCTTGCGGTCGTGTATCCCTACTGCGTGGAGCACGTTAAACACCCGAGGCTAGTAATCGTTCTACACTGGATAAATTTCTCATCTACAGTGGATAACAATGCCGCCATGTTCCAGCAGACAAAACTCGCTGTGTAAACAACGAACAAATACGCTTGTTTTTTTTTAACCAGACATCAATCATTATCACCATCATGCATGTAATCATCTATAAACATCTGTATAAAATAATTAATTTACACACCTCTGTGAATAATAATTCAATGGCGCCAGGGGAGGTAACTGCATGTTTAAAGTTTTTGTTCCTTCCTTTTTTATGCTCTCTATGTAGTCTTATAATATACCATAAGCTCTGTTTTTTTCATATATAATGTATGCTCGTTACTTGCTCCAATTAAATTACAGTTTTGTTTCTCTCGTTCAATACTATTCTATTTGGGGACACGGTTCTCCATCGAGCTGCAACTGCAGTTTTTTGTTTCTGTCTCCTGCTTCAACATGTGAAACTAAATAGGAATCGTCCTGCTTGTTGGATGCCAACACACGTACACCCACGCAAACATTACAAAAAACACACACACACACACACACACACACACACCCACGACATTCAAAGTAGCTGGAAAGGGAACTTCGAAACTGGAATCGTATTAGCAGCATCGGAATGGTTAGCCGAAGTTTCGCAAGAGCTTTCTTTCTCGAGTACAGCACTCGAGTGATATCCTACGTGCACGTTTCAGCAATTAAAAGACACGTACTGTCGGTGCCATGATGCAAAATATTTTATAATCCGTCACAACGTAACTTGTCAAACGACGAAGGCTACGGTCCCAGCGAGCCAAGCAGCGCGTCGTAGGGAGTCACGTGACTATCCCCTTTCTCACTAGTTTCTCGCAGTTCTGTCAAAGCCACGGGCGGGAGAGAAAGGAAAAAGCCGCGTTTGGACGAATTTTGTATGACAGGGGGGACAAAAGTGACGTCTCGGACGCACAAAAGATTGTCCGGGTAAAGGCAAGTTCCTCGTCCCCCTCTCCTCCAACTGCTTCGGTGAGGCTCCCGGTACGGTACCGTTGGTAAGGGCTGTCACGCGCTTCACCTTCATTTCTCTGATTGGCTCCAGATGGCTGTAACGTTCGCCTTCTGCCAGTTTGGTGAAACGAAGTATACAGACGTGAGTTACAGTCGACGTTACGCAAGCATTTATTCTCGACTACCAATTTAGGCGGTGTTCTTGGACGTCTTGAGCACGTGTTTTCGGAAAAACAAATATTACCTTCAAAATGCAAACAAGATTCGATTATTATACTTTTTGCGAAATCTTATAACAAAAATTATTTTCGTCGGTGAAAAAAAAAAAAAAACGTAATTTCAACACGGTCCTTACAAGGCCCCTCCCCATACAGTTTCACGGTCAGTGATCTCGTCCGTATTCCATATGTTGTCTTTGTGCGGTGGAAAGAACAACGCAACTGGGGTGGGGGAAAGGGAGGGAGAGGAGGGGGACATACAATACTCAAAAATAAGTTTTTGGATTCTTTGTACACATTTTTTAAAATTTATTTAGCGGGCTAAATAAGGTGGTCAACCATTTTTGTGCATCAGCTACAAGAGCAGCTCCCATACGATAAAACCACAGAGGTTGACATTTAAGACTCTTCCTTAAGTAAAGGTCATGTGCTCTTTTCTGTTTTACTGGGGAATATTAGAGTACAGGAGTTTCTGTCAGCATTTTGTTGAGGTGCGCTGAGTGAAAGACCGCGTCCCGCTAGTTATTCAAAGAACAAAACACTGTATCTAGACGAGCTCGTTAGCAAACTTCGTTTATGCGCGGGCGTCACCAGCTGAAGACAACGTTCGCGAACAAGACGCAAACATCGAAACAATAATACTTGAAGTGGGCTTAAGACAGACACGTGCACAAGAGTTTCAGCTAAGAACAACGGTTTAACGGTATACCGACTGCACGTATGCCTTGTTTCTACTTCCGAAAGACGCACTTGACACCGACTGAACTCGCTCACCTAAAAAAGAGAACGTATTGTTCACATGCTGTGCCACCCACCATGCCAGGGGGGGGGGGGGGGAGGAGGGAGGCAGGCATGTCGGAGTTTTGCGCATAAATAAACATGCGACGGCACGCATAAATCGCGCTTTCGCGCGTCGTTCGTCAGTCCGTGGTGGCTCGTAAGAATAGTTACGTAAATTAACCGATATCGCTCAAAGGTGATCAGTGATCGCACTAAACAAAACTGAACCTTCGACACCTGTTCAGCGTCGTTTGCAGCTCAAGTGAACGCGCGCGTAGTTTGAGCACGGCGCGGAAAGAGAGCGGAGATTTCATCGAATACAGGTTTGTCCAACGCCTTTTCACCGATGCCGTTTCATCGCATACCGTTTCATTGAACGCCGTTGCAGCAAACACCATTTCATGAAAGCCGTTTTATCAAACACCGTGTCATCCTGTGGACTACTCGAAACAAAATAGCTCGCATCACCGGAGTCAACTATCTTTATTTTGATTGCTTGAATTTCCGCAACTAAGAGAATACGGTTGATTCTGCTTTTCCAGACAACGACAAATGCTTGGCACGCACAACAACGAAGCCGCAACTTGATTTACGTCACACGTAACCCTTTTCATACCGTCCTAATTGCAACGTGCAATGTTCCGGTTTCTAATCTGCCACCTCCGCCCTTTTCGTTTTACAGTGAGTTTGGTTCATATCCTTATTTATGCTTTACCTCATTCCCTGTTGGGAAAGTTGACAACGTTCTGACGGGTTTTCAAGTTGACAAAGGTTTAGATTCCAAAGGCTACGAGGTAACGTTCTAAATTTTTTTTTTGCTTTTTTTTTTTGTGGGCGGGCGGGCGGGGGGGGTGCCAGGATTTCCGCAATGGCTACAAGCTCCCATGCCCACATCTCGTTTCTTCAAGGTATGTTTCTTGTGGGATGGCGACAACCTAGACCCCCGAGACCCATATGTCAAAGCTACGCGCTCTCACTGGGAGGCATTGCTGGTCTACCAGTCAAAGCAAAAAATTAGAGACACTTAACACTGGTTACGTGAAGGGATGCGGACGAATTGTTACACGGAGCGCATTCCTACAAGCAGTGCGTCACGCCTTCCTATCACACACGGTGCTCTGACGTTTACGTCACGCCCTCCCACTGCGCATGCGCGGCGAACCCCACCGGCTTCACGCCTTCTGTGACAATGTATCTGCGTTGCTGCGCTTTTGGCCAATGGGTATATGGGAATGGGAGAAAACACCAAAGCTGCTAAGATGTTATAGAGGTGGGGGTGCTCAATCCAATCAAAAGCTTTTGATTGGTGGCGAGTCATAAAGGCTGTGGTTATTTGTCGTGATAGAACTTGCGGGAACAACTTCCGCGTCAATGACAGAGAAAAAAAATGATAAGACCTGGAGGCTACACGTTTGAAACCGACTAATGATTACTGGCAGATTACAGCGAAGCGTTTTACTTAATAAAGTCGCGAGGACTTTATAATCTGCATTCAGTAAAGTGGTGGGCCGCCAAGCACGAGGATCAAACAGCTGATCCGAATCCTTGAGAAGTAAAATTACCCTGCCCTTCTTGAAGGACCGCGAGCACAAAACCAGTACTAGGAAAATTGCTATAACGTTAATACGCGCGTTCCCAGAACATCCCAGAACTTGGAAATAAAATTCCGTAGGCAAGCCGCCACGGCCGGGGGCGGAGCCGGTCTTCATGGAACGCTAAGTGTGCGAAACCCCAAGACGGGGCGCAATACGCAAAATATCCTCGGTCACTTCAGTAGGGACGCCTTGGAGATTCCCACAGAATCGCCGCACGGCGGAAGGCACAAAGCACTATCACCGTCTTGCTCGGAGGGGAAGAAACGAGAAAAGATGCTCCAGATGATATCCTCGACGTCCTCCCGCCTAGGGGACTCACGGCCGTCCTAAGGTAACTCCCGGCGCACGCGTCGGAGCCCCTTCTCCCCTCTAGACACGCGGAGGTAGCTAAGCATCTCCGGATCGGACACGGGCCTACTCCTCAGAGACTGGACACTGCCACTACGCGAGTTCTACCAGAACAGACGGCTGGAATGTGCCCGTAGCGCCACGCTTCACAGTGCGCATGCTCATGATAACGTCAATCAGAAGGGCAGTCTGCGCCACACTGCGCTGCTTGCAAGCAGGCTATAGCAAATACTTCCAGGTGGTCTTCAAGCCGTCCCACGGGGCGGCGTCAAGGCGGTGCCAAGACAGCGTCTCCGCAATACAGCCGCGACACTCGGCCGTAGCCGTAGCTTGTTGTAGAAGGCTCACGTCCACGCGCACAAGGCGCTACGTCCGAACTGATACTCTGGAACTGCCAATTTAAGCAGTGTTGTAGACGGTACCGAATAAAAAGTAACGAAATACGTTACTCGTCACTTCCAAATAAAAGGAACGCGTTACCCCTACCATTACCATTAGGATATAAGGCACGCTACTTTCGCGTTACTTCTTTAAATTATGAATTAATGCATAAGTGGCGTATTTCAAGACACATTGCGTTCATAGCAAAAACTGAACGTCATAATTTTATATTTTATATGATTTCATCTGAAAACTCACGTCACAAAAATGCAAAAAAAAAAACAGCAAGAAACAAAAGCATTAACATATTATGGCGTGTAGTAACACGAAAAAAATTGAAGTGTAATTCGCCTAAGTTCTGAGAAGAAAAAGTAACGAGTAACGTAAGTAGATTACTCGAAATATGTAACGTAAGGACGTTACCCTTACTCTTTTAAAAGAGCAACGAGTACGGTACTGTTACCCTAAAAGAGTAACGCCGTTACCTGTAACGCGCTACCCCCAACACTTTGTCACAGAAAGCGCTCGGTGGTCTGAAATGTACCGCGTGTCCCCAAGGAGAGGCAGGATCTCACAACGAGTGACAACGAACGGAAAACTTGCGGGGGAGTAGGCTCCGTCCGAGCGGCTGCAAGAGCGCCTCCCGGACCACGTGGGCTCGAATAGGGTGCCCGACCTTTCAAGGGTTCCTCGGCTCAAGATTCGATATAATACGTGCTTGCTCGTTCCTATTCCACGTGGATCGGCCCCACCCCGGCCCCTGTACGGTGGCATAAATATCTGCTATGCAGTTGAAATTATAACAAAAACGAAAAAAAAGAAAGAAAGGGGTACTTGTTAAGCAAGAAAACGATAGCAACCGAAAAAACGTACTCGAAAACGGCGGTTGCTCTGGCTAATAAACCTGGACAGCCCGAACTCGTAGGCTCCCTTGATAGAACTGAGAAGCGATGACTCGACCAACAAGGTCGAACGTACAAAACCTGCCGTTCAGTAGACACTGACGTGAAACGATAACTCCCACGCTCGTGTAACAGTCAAACCCTAAAAAAAAGAAAAAACCAAAACAGAATTAATAGAAAGCTGAGCCTTAAAATCTTCAACGTCTCATGAAAAAAAAAATTTTTTTTCGCGGTATTTGTTGACGATTTTAAAGCCCTGAACATTTAATGTAAGTATACGAAGGGTCACAGAAAATAGGAACAGGAAACAAACAAATAGGGCAGACATAAAAACGGGTGACAAAGAGCGAAACTAATTTTAAGAATTTGGGGGGAGACGCCCGAAGATCAGACGATGCACCCATCGACACACCTTTTTCAAGTCTGGCCAGAGTTTGGAGGCAGTCCTGAGTGAGGTGATTGGGGATCACCAGAGCTGCGGCTTTAGGGCAACTCAATAGCCCAGAACCTATATTTGATGACGATAGTTACCGAAGCGGCGAAGATCGGCGGCCTTCCAGTCGCTAAGCCCCAACTTGACCTCAGGAAGGGTTTTGGTGGGGTGGATAGAAGCTTCCTCTTCGCACTGCTTTATCACAGTATGCTACAAAGATATCAGCCTGAAACTGGTCATCAACGGAACTGTCGGAACGTCCATCACACTCGACAGCTCGGTGTGTCAGGAATTCCCGCTCTCCCGTATTCCTTTCTCACTCCGCTTAGAAGCTCTCCAATGATACTTTAGTCTGACTCCATCAGCGGACTGCGACTTGGAAGCCACCACATCAAGGTCCTGGAGTACGCCGACGATGAGGCTCTCCTTTGTTCAACCAAGAGGGAGATTGAGGCTGCGCTGAACGTTGTTCAGACATTCTGTGATGTCTCAGGGGCAGCACTGAATCGCCAGAAATCTAAGGGTTCATTGCTCAGTGACTGGATTACGCCGCTGCCTTCCTTTCTGGAGATAAAACGGACTTACAGCATCGACAACTACCTAAGAGTCAACCTGCGCATTAGGGAAAGCCCAGCCTTCCTTTAAAACGGCTATGAGGCGTTACTTGGAGCCTCCCTGATCTTCTGGCGAGAGATATATTGATTTTTATCTTTACGAGAAGCTGCCTGTGTGCAGCGATCTGTTTTTCTGGAGGATTTCCCGCCTTCCGGGTAGTGCATTTCCCGAGCTCTATCACCTACAAGGTACAAAGGGCATGGACGTTTTTTGTGTGGCGGTTCAGGGTGGAGGGTATGCGGAGGACGACTCTGCATTGGAGCGTGAATTGGTGCTGTCTGGGCATGGTAAACATCGCCCTCGAATTGCCCGTCCAACGTTTCCTCTTTGTTCGAAGCCAGAGTGACCAGGTCATCAGAGCTGCTTTTCACACATTGGGAAGCGGTCACCTTTCAAAGTGGCAGGTCACAGCGACCATCCTTTCAGGAAATACCCGGGTGAGAACCTTGTATAAGGAGATTGTGTCCGCTATTTCTATTCTGAAAAGTCTGTTTTATGGGATTACCTGAGCACAGTGAGAAGAAAGACGCTTTAATAGGACACCGTGGCAGCGATTTTGCCTCCGCCCCTTTACCGTAACCCCTCGTGTGGATCAACCGAAAGAAACCTGCTGCTCCGCCTCCAGAAACTCTCACTCCCAACAACAGAAGACTTCTTCCGCTTTTATCCACTGGTGCTCCCCGTTAAAGTGACACAGGAGGCGAGGGGTTTCTTCGCCTCATGGTCGTTCGACTGCCACCTCTGCGGTTAACCCAAGACTCAAGACCAAGTCCTCATCGAGTGTGACAACACCGCCTTCTTCTGGGACAAGGGAAACAACTTTTTCCGGGTGACACTGAGTGTGTCGGGGACGGGCCTAAGGTTTTTCACTCACGGCGGGGAAGGCGACACGAGGGATTTACCGGGAGAGATTGCTGTGTTGGGACTGCACGCTCGGCGGCGAACCCGAGTGGACGCGGTAGAATGTGTGTAATTCCCCAAACCTGCATGAAGACATTTTTGAACAAGTTGTAATAGTCCACCAGTGTCTTAAAAGATGACAGCAAGTGGAGCGACCTTAGGGACACCCTGACCCTGGGACGCATGGCGGCTAAATAAAGTACACGCCCGCAAACGAACCCCTTTCTGGAACTCGGCTTCTCCAGTTACTGCTTGAACTCTGAAATCGTTTTTTTTTTTTGTTTGTATTATTTTCATTTAGTTTTTTCGTCGCCTCAATAAGATTATTTTGTGATAGAACTTTTAGACTCTTTACTGTTATTTTATTTTTTTGTATGCGAGAGCTCTTCGTTCTGCCTTAAGGCATCTTATGTGTATTGTGTAAATAAAATGGAAATTCATAATATGTTCGAAAGGAAAAAAGAAAAAGAAAAAGCGCAGTTTTCGTTGAATATATATATATATATATATATATATATATATATATATATATATATTTCCTTCTTTCGCGAAGTAGGAGATGAGCTATAAGTGTCTTGTTGACCTCTTTGTGTTTATAATATGGAAAAATCCTTCCCTTTAAATATCGCCGATCGGGAGACTGTAAAAACACTTGGACCTCCGAGCTACGTCATAAATTTTTGCAGAAGAGGAATTAAAAAAAAAGACGCTCGTTTTATTTATTGTGATTACTCCACAACAAAGAAGTTTCTCGGTCACTGGAATTGCGTGCGAATATACTTGGGTACCCCTGGTGCAGTAGCTCGTGTGAAGCGAAAAACTTTTCAACTGCATACCGTTGCACAGCCCCTTCAATAGCACTGGCACAAGCCATTTATTTAAGGCGAAGCTGGTCGAGCGGAAGTTACGAGATGACAAACCTTAACTGTTCTTGATAGTATAAGCAAGATTGTAGTTACTTAGAATAAAACCTTGTTTACAAACTCGCGGCGGAAGCAAATTAATTAAAAGCTTGGATGCGAAAGTGCGCGGAGAGTGGAACGGTTGCAAAGGCGGAAGGACGAGACTGAACGGATTACCCATGCATGCTTCTCTGCAAATTAGTAAATTGCGTTGTATGTTTGTTTGGACGGCGGAAAGCTAGCCAGCCGTAATGGGCGTCTGGTTCCTCTTCTGCAGAAAGTAACTTTAGCGAGAGTAGCACCGCTTCAAGCATGGAGTCTTTAAAGGTGATGTGCAATCATTTTCGTTTTTTCGCTAAGTACCGCTTAGAATTTGTTGCCGACATTCATATCCTACGCAACACGCGTAATTTTTTTTTCTCCACACAACGGCATTCGCAGGAAAACACTGAAAACAAACGAACAGCGCTAACACTTTTAACTCGCAGACAGCATGATTGTTCACAAAACCTGTGCCCGATTATTTGCTGTAAATGCTCATCATATCTAGGCGTCATTGAGTTGGCGAAGCGCAGGGCAGATATAGAGCTCTAGGGGTCGGTTGTTCCCGTCACTTCAGCGATATGAAAAGAGACACTACCCGAATGCTCGTCGCGGCTTTGAATCTTACGATTCCAAATCCGAGCTTTGAGGCAGTGTTCGTGATAATTGTATTAGCTGCGTTTAAATATCGTCATAATCGGGCGATTGCTGTGGCTACGATATGAATGCGGCTCCCATTACTACGATATAAGTTCCCCGGAGACATGACTGGAAATGAAAGCTCGACTTTTATCCTTGAAATTACACCGAGGCGATGACGCTTCTCAGACAGTTGCACTGCGAACGAGTACATTTGGGATAGTAAGAGTAAGCCTGTAAAAAATTAGAAACAGGCCATCACTATATAAAGCATTAGAATAGTGGGCCCGAAAGGTTTGAGGCTCCAAAACAACCTAGGACTTCGTAAACAGAAATCCTGGACATGCTTGGCATCACGCCCCAAACAATTTGAGGGAGGCCCAAAGTGTGTGAGACCGTTATTCTAAAACCTTTTTATTATCGCAGTAGTAGTAGTGACTCGCGCAGTAATGACGCATGACTGCACGCCGGTACGATGCTCTTTCACAACGAAACAGGCAAGGGTGGGATGGGGAGAGGAACCCTTAGTTCTGCAGCGGTAGATTTCGCTCCAGCTGCTCCAAGCTGCAGCGCGTGAGCACATTCCGCCGTCGACCCCCCAAACTGTACAAGAGGGAAGTGGTGATAATAGGAAAACTACAAAAATATATGGTAAAAAAAAATGTATACTCGAGGATGACGTGATCCGTTTCCTAGTATCCACGCTGTTATTGCACGTACTAGAATGGCGGGTATGCTACGTATCCAGTATGCATGTTGTGTGGGATACGTGAGAGATGGTCGCTTTCTTTGTGACAGAAGAGTCTTTCTAAGCGTTATGAGGATGCAGATGACCCACAAATTAATGAGCGCTTCTATAGCCACTTAAAAAAAAAAGAAAAACTCTGAAGTTAAGAAAAAGATTGAAGGACCCAAACAAAAACATAATTTTATTCGTAAATTAAAAATAAAACAAATTTTGGAGCAATCTTTCCGCCGTTACGCGTAATGTTTGTGGAGGTAGCCCGCTCTAGGCCCCGGCCAGGAACGTCGCTAGCTATGCTCCATTTCTTGGCTCCTGTTGCTGGGAATCTCTCGAACCAATTAGAGATTGACGCGTAAAATGTAGGTTGTAAAAGTGTTTTCCTGTGACGCAAGAGTATATTTATGGACTCTATCTTTATGTTTGAGAAAGAAATCATCTAAATAGACCCATTATTTTGTTTTTCAGAAATATCCAAAGATTTTCTCTTCCCCTTGTGTTTAATGTCGCGTTTAGATTTGCGGACTCCCGGGCGGATCCGCGCAGGCAGAACCTGGATTTTGGATCCAGGTGGCGAAACCGACTTGTCACGGGCGGAGAATTTAGATCATGCAGTCCGAGATCCATATCCAAATTTTCTGCCAGCGACAAGTCGATTTCGCCCACCGGCTCCTAAATCCACATTCCGCCGGCGCGGATCCGCCTATGGTTCCTCAGCTGTAAACCTGTCATTGAACGATAACAAAGGTGGCTGCCGGCGTTTGCGGTGTACTCAACGAACCTAGCTCGTTGAACTTGCCTATTCTTAAGAGCGCGAGTCATTCGGCGGTCACGAAGGTGTTTAGAGGAAGATTTCCTCAGCCGACCTACTCTGCAGCAAATAGCTGTGGCAAGATCGAGCCTTCAGAAACGCTGTGACGGGGCTTGTTTTCGAAGCGGGACTCGTTCCAGTTCAGCGTCCCACGTCAAAATATTTAGTGTTTTTGTTTTTCCGAAAAATAAACTACGCGTTACCGGGCTCTTATTATCCTCAAAAATGTAGCCTGGCGGTCCGAACAAGATGTTAATTTCGCAGAACTAACCATTATCCTATTAAAAAGGTATAACCGATTTTCTGAATTCTTCTGTGGGTATATGGTGGATAATTGAACTTGTACATTACATGCAGCTGAAAGCGCCAGTCACCGAAAACGGACGATGACGGGCCTGGTTTTCCCATTTGAATTTTCAGAAAATGAGCTATAAATTTTGACTGAGATAATTGTCTGTTAAGAAACTATGACACCTGGTTTGGGCGGAGGATGAAAGTTCAGTGATGCGTAATTTATGTTAAAGTATGAAAGTATAAATACACTGTAATAATTTTTTTTTTTTGAAGATGGGGTAGGTTGTTTAATGTGGCAACCGTTACGATTGCAACCATGGTTTCAATACAGGGAAGATACCTACAGAGGTAAGAATTCGTGAACAATTTGGCTCGAGGCAATCGGGAGTTCGGCTCGCATCAAGTTTGTCCAGGTATGTTCCCGTTTTCGCTTCGAAGGACAATCATCTCTCAGATTCTGCAGTGCACCTGGCCTGCTAAAGCGAGTACTTTTAGCTCGTGCTTAAATTATGCGTCATGAAGCTCACGGAACTTTCTCGTGGAAGCTATGAGAAAAAAGTAACAAGAACAGTAAAACTCCAAAAATAGCATATTTGTGCTGATTCTTTTAGTCCGTTACCTTTGCCACACATCGACAGGCACTGAAAGACGCTTCTATTGAACCGTTGCTCGTGCACACTGCAGCGCCAGAAAGCCGCTTTTATGGTCGATATTCGCGAGCATTGCAGCTGTTTAGACGAGGGCGCAATGGGAGACGGATGAAGGCGAAAACGGACGCCGACGCGCAGAATTTATGTGCACGCCTCACGGGCATTGCAGACGACAATAGACGGTGGTGGAATAGCAGACAATGCCGGATGCGGCCGCGCGTCTGCTCGCAGGACTAGCAGGTAATGTCAGACGCCAAACTAGGCGCACCAGATGTCGCGAAAGGAATGCACAAGGCTGTCAAGCGTGTTCGGCCGAGAAGCCAAACTAATCCAGCAGTAACGTTCGGGGCCACTGATTATGGGCGTGGCTTAGATGGAGCCGTGAACCCCACCTAAGTTCCGTCTAACGGCGTAAATATAGCATATCTTTTTTAAACGTTACGGGTGACATTTTGCAGAGATTTCGATCTCGTCCGTTGTCGTCGCCGCTACGGAAAATCGGTTATCTCCGCTCTTAACGCGAAACTAGGGAAGTCAGGTTTTCCCGTCGGCCGCGCAGAGCCGAGATGAGGGGCCCCGGCATCCCGCCAGTAACGACGTGACAAAAAAGTGAAAGCCGTTTACAACTCCCTGTAACACCGAATTAGAGCACAGCTCTTGAGGAGGAGGAGGGAAGGGTACTGGGGGGGGGGGTCAAGTGACCTTGGGGGGTCACGTGACGATGCCGATGATGCCACCTGTGACGTCACTGATGACGTCATCAGTGACGATGACGATGCGGATTCCGATGATGTCATCAGTGACGTCAGCGATGATGACGATGACGATGCGGATGTCAGTGACGTCACCAGTGACGTCACTGATGACGTCATCTGTGATGATGACGATGACGATGCGGATGCCAGTGACGTCATCAGTGACGTCATCAGTGATGATGGCGATGACGATGCGGATGCCGGGGATGTCATCAGTGACGTCATTGATGACGTCATCAGTGGTAATTACGATGACAATGCGGATGCCGGTGACGTCATCAGTGACGTCACTGGTGACGTCATCAGTGGTGATGATGATGACGATGCAGATGCCTGTGACGTCATCAGTGACGATGACGTCATCGGGGAGGTCACGTGACCTCGGCGGAGGGGTCACGTGACCTCGGGGGGGGGGGGTCACGTGACCTCGGGGGCGGGGGTGTCACGTGACTTCGGGGGGGGGGGGGGGGGGGTCAGTGACCTCGAAGGAGGGGGGTCACGTGACCTTGGGGGGGTGTCACGTGACCTCGAAGGAGGAGGTCACGTGACCTAGGGGGGAGGGTCACGTGCCCTTGGGGTGACCTTGGCGTGTCACGTGACCTTGGGGTGACCTTGGGGTGTCACGTGACCTTGGGGTGACTTTGGTCACGCCGACGCCGACGCCGCTCAAGCCGGGAACGGGCCCCTAAGAGCTGCGCTCTAAAAGAGAGTCTTCCGTGTCGTCTGCCTTAAAGGCGGGCGCTCAAAATTTTCTTCAGCGTGGCAGAAGATTCCCCCTCTTTTCTTTTTTTCCTCCTCTCCTTTCCTCCTCCATTTTCCTCCTCGCTTTTTACGGCCTTCTCGCACGAGTGCTAATGGGCTTACCGGCCCCCCGACAAAATCTCCGTGACCCTTCAAGGTTCTCTGCTTCAATCCCAAACACCAGGGATTAGTTAGGCCGGCTGGATGTGAGCTCGGAAGGGTTCGGGCTGGCTCGCTTTTCTTCTTTTTTTTTTTCTCTTTTTCTGCAGTTATAAAACACACTCAGATAGTCAACACCCAACTAGCCCAACAACAAGTTCTTTTACATTCAGATACTTCCGCATGCGGCCACGCATGCTACAACACCGCATGTTTATCTCGAGTGAACGGAACTCGAACATCACAGCAGAAGAAAAAGAAGATGGGTATTTTTATTCGAACTTTGAGCTCTACCCAGAGTGTTGAAAATTTGTCGTTCTAACAACGGGACACTGAAGAGTGATTTTATCACTATTGTGTTTTTTTTTGTACAAACTAATAATCATGAGTAATTACAAGTCAAAGATATTGCAGTCAGAGGGACACAGTCTAACCATTTTTGGGGCACAATATATAGGTTCGTACTACAGGTGTTTTCTAGAGTGACGGCCGCCTCGCTGAAGCTACTAAGAAGAGTAAAAACAAACTTCCATAAAAACTGAAACGGTTTATGGTATATTTCATCTATCTTCAGCCTTTGAAAAAAATTTCTTCGTGGCCAAACGTGCATTTAGTTTCTGTCAACAAATGTAACTGAAAACTTGACACCCGACAAATATCTTGCGTATCAGCAAAGAGAACGGGAAACACGGAGATTGAACCGCAAAATCACAATTTTCTTCGCGTAAAATAGTGCAACTAGCAATAGTAGCAAATTATGCCATTTATTAAAAGACATCAGGTATTACGAAGTTTTCATTCTCTTCTGTTCGCATTTGTTCGCTGATGAAAAAATGGAATGCCCAGATAGCCTCTGCAGCCCTTACATAATTGTTTGGGGCTTTGTCAGGGTGGGCGAAGGCCATCTCCAAAAAAAACCCAGGAGTTCGGAAGGTGTACTACCGCAAGTTTTGGGGCTGCTTGGCTAATTTAGGCATCTGGCGTTCCCCGCCTACTTAGAAAAGAAGCGGAACAGCGGTCAGCTCAACGTCGTCACCAAGCGGGAAATCATGCCGAAATGTGACGTTGAACACGTGCGAGATCTTTACCCGAACCCAGCCGGGATTCGCCACAATTCATATACAAAAAAAAAAAAAAACTATAAAAAGGGGCAGGCTTAAACGATTTGGCAGTTTTTGAATATAGTCATGCGGACTAACTGTCCACAAGTACGGAAAGAAATGCAGTAGAAATGTAGAGCTCTATTGTGTTATTTATGTCCATACTTGCCTTTCGCGCTGTACACCAATTAAAATGAATTCTGCAATATCTGTAGATTATGCCTGGTTATGCTGTCTTTAAAAGAAAAGTAATCAAGCAAGTTCGGTATCGTGCCACAATTTGTGCATATACAATTTTTTGTGAAATTCAAAGTCAAAACAGTACTTCCGCGGGAAATAATGCATCCGTCGTTCTTTGTCTTCCTGAAGCTATGAACTACCGATCTCGGCTACAGGACTTTTGGGTCCACAAAAAATCACGCTCAGTAGAAAATTCGCCTTTTCTACCAAAAGTACTGGAAATTATTTATTTTTCAAAGAGGTCGGGTGGTGATGCGTGTTTGAGTGTAGGACCGTTGCACTCTTGGCGCACTGGTTTGCGCCAAGAGTGCAGTGCTTCCTCTCATGCTGCCCGCGACGAGTGTTGAAATTTGAATACAGTAGAAATAAAATCAACTGACACCCTTAGAATAACTTTATACTTGCGCTTTCTTCAGGCATTAAGATTTTGATCGTACCTTTTATTCATTGTCGTCTTCGATGAGGGAACAACTTGCCGAGGAGGGCGCGCTGTTCGCGTACGCGGCTTGACAGATAAGGTCGCGAATGCTTTTCACGAATCTTTAAAGACCAAGCATAAAAATGAAAGACGCAGCCACTTTACGCCAATGAAACAAACTTTATGCTTTGGGCAGACGTCTTGCGAGACTTGCAGTATTTTTAATTATGCCTAATAAATTAAATGTTTAGGACTAAGTACCAAACTTTTTAAGGGTATTAAGAACCCAAATGTCAATTGGAAAGTTCTAGAGCTGCTTGAGAAACACCCGATTAGCTGTATGCAACGTGATACGGCACGCGTGGCTTCCTTTTGACTAGTAATAAAGCTTATGAAACATGACAAAATACTCCATGATAAAGCGCCCGCCTCATCATAAACTCAATTTCGAATGTCCCGAGATTTTTTTTCATAGGCCGGAAAAAAAAAAGAAAAAAAAAGAGATGCATGCAAGACTCGTGCCCCACGCTTTATTTGTATCAGAAAAGAACTGCCCTCCGTTTTATATACAACGTTTATTGTTTTTTGTTTTTTGTTTTTCTTTTTCACCTACTAGAAATTAGAAAAAAAACGTGGAAATTAACGTTTTGTGGATGTGAGCTATACGGCCAGGCGAAGATTGGGTTCAAGAAAGAACGCAACAAAAACCGACTGATTACCTAACATTTGTTAATGAACTTTTTGATTATAAAAATAAACGGGATAGTTGATTTATACAGTTGTTGGGCGTAATCAAAAGCCACCAAATTGTCCAGTGCAAATTAGCTCCATTGCGGTTTGTGTGGGTGAGCTATACGGCCAGGCGAGGATTAGGTTCAATAACGAACGCAACAAAAACCGACCAATTGCCTAAAATTCGCTAATTAACCTTTTAATTAGAAAAGAAAACGGCATCTTGTATTTAGAAAGTTGTTGGCCGTAATTGCAAGCCACCAAACCGTCCATTCTTAAAAAGATGTAACGCGCGTACACTATTATACGGCGTCCTCCTAATTTGGGCGCGAAAATATAGTTCTGATTTTATGTGGGCTGCATCTCCGCGTGGCACAGCCTAACGCCATGAAGCCATA
Organism: Ixodes scapularis; assembly: GCF_016920785.2. NCBI lineage: Eukaryota > Metazoa > Arthropoda > Arachnida > Ixodida > Ixodidae > Ixodes > Ixodes scapularis. The sequence goes on from NW_024609839.1 coordinate 27,557,600, forward strand.
GCGACAAATCATTCGCATCGCTGTGACAACGCCACTCTAGAAGGGGCGAGGAGTGCTGTGTCCGAAAAGATTGCGGTAGAACGATTCGCGTCCAAATTAGGCTTTTTAGGACGCCGTGAGCCACTTCACGTCCACTACATCTTTTTAAAAATGAATGATTTGGTGTTTTTGATGACTACAGATAAGGCACAAGCCGCAATTGCGTAACTCTGACGTCTTTTCTAGAAAAATGTCTAGTCGTTAAAAAAAATCGCCTTGTATAAGCAAGTTTTTTTTTTCGTACGAGAATGAGCAAACATTTGATACCAAATAAAATAGATTTAGCATTCACCAAATTCGGCTTAACTTGATTCAAATCGATATTTGATTTTATTACACTTATTTTGTACCCGCACACGCCTACTTTATTCCCTAATGAGTTACAAGTGATAATTACATTGTATTTTTTTTTTTTGACGTGCGAGGTCATCACAATTTATTATTAACAATCGGAGCTATGCGATTACGCGGAAAAGGCGCATTTGAAGATATTCAAAATTGTTTCGAATACACAAACAACTTTAAACGTCTTGCTCTTTGGGTCGTTTCCTACACGCAAGACCAATAATAAAGCCAAAACCTGATAGAGGAGACTATCTCTATCAACTCAACGCGCAAACACGATGTGAAGCGTGTCTGCGTACGTTGGAAAAGAGATAGCGGCGAGGCAGACCATAGCGTCGAATGTCCATGCATCAAAATGTCCGTGCACCGAAATATCCGTGCACCGAAAAGTCCCACACCGAAAAGTCTTTGCAGCAAAAAGTCCGTACACTGAAATGTCTGTGCACCAAAAAGTCCGCACCGAAATGCCCTACAGCAGAACGCTCTACACCGAAAAGTGCTAGACCCACTACGGATGGGATCCTCCGTCACCTCTGCCGGTTTACGAACCATGATGATTCAGAACCACTGGTCTATGGAGCGCCATCCCTGATATACAGAAAACGCCGCTCGTACTTCCCGTTGTCGCCATGAATCCGCCTAAACAACGAAAGATGCCAAATCAGATATTTATATTAAAATTGATACTTCAATGACTACTTCTTTGAGCAGAACAAGGTATTTGTGCTCTCACAACAGCAAATAATCGTCTTCCAAACCAATGCTAAAAAAGAGCCAATGCAACTCTTTGGGAAGAGGAAGTGCCAAGCTCGCTCAAAACAGCTCCTCGGTTGGTTCAGCTCCTTGTCGCAGGTGTGGCGGCTGGCTTCTGGATAATCTTTTCAAATCCCTGAAGCATTCATTTCCTCCACCCCAAACTTATAAAAAAAAAAAAAAAAAGGCAGCCGGCAGAAAAAAAAAAAAAATCGGAAAACGGCGAGGAGGAAACGAGAGGCGATTTCTCCCTTTCACAGTGGCGAGAAGGAAAGTGAGGGTCGGGTTCCTTCTCTCTGCTTGCGGGCCGGCCTTTAAAAGCCTTGTTTTCAACCATTACTCGAGTTGTGCGAAATCCCGCTTTACCAGAAACCGGTAGCTATGCATAAATTGGATGGTTTTAAAAACTTCCACCGCATTTACGCTCACTTCACGGATCACCGAGTATTGGCGGCGGCCGTCAGTGGCATCCACGGCGCCAACCACAACGGCTACGAGATGTAACCGCGTCGCACCCTCGTCCTTAGTTACGTGACGGCACCATGGCGCCCGCATTGCGCGACCGTTCTACAGCTATTTCTTTCATATTTTCTCTCATTGTGGGCAAAAAAATACGACTTTTTTATGGAAAAAACAAGAACAGAAACAAAAACGTATCCCACCTCTGCCCTTAAAAAGAAAAAAAAAATTTGTTTTCATCTAGTGTCTCTTTAAGACACGCAGGACGTAACAAGTCCTGCGTTTCTGGTGTGGCATAAGCGGATCAGGACGCCGAAGCACGAATCAAGAAGAAAGACGCTTGCGCCTACTAATTATGTCGCGTTCTGTGCTTCTTAAAACGGCAGCAACTATAGACCTTTCCATCTGAGCAGTCACATGACCGACAGATAGATGGCGCCGCCATCGAGCGGCTTCGATTGGGATTGGTTTCGGTTTCAACGGGCTTGGGCGCTTTTGTTGGTGTTTTATGCCATTTTTGCCGAATTGTATGATCGATACGTGTCCAATGTATCACAGAACCAAGGGTACGGTAGTACTCAGCTACGTTGAGAACTACGAAGTGACTTCGAGTCATAATTGCATACTTCTTTATGAACACTTTTCGACGCCTCTGCATGGTCATGTTAGTACAAATTTTGGCCAGGTTGAGGGGCGAAACGACGGAATCGATGCACGGGGAGGACATCCATCGTCTAAAACCGTACCTGGTGACACTAGTTGAAACAAATATTACATAGATGTGTAGTGAAAGAAACGTCGACAACATGATTAACAATGCGTTGAATCGCGCAATACACATAAAGTCGCAAGTGCAGTGATCAGCGTTTGACTTTCTTGGACAGTGACATTTTATGAACTTCAGACACTAGAAGTGTCTCCTCAAATAGCGCACATGTTCGAAAAAAGAAGAGATATTATTTCGGGCTGTATTCTTTAGGGAAATTAAGCACTCGAAAAATATTTGGATGTCCCATTCAAAGACGGGTGAGAAATTTCTTTAACTATCGACACTGCTAAATTACTCATTAACTAAATTTCGCAACGTTGATGTTAGAAAATAAACACATCTGTTTTACGGAATGCTTCTTACGGTATACACAAGACATGAGTAATATAACTGTCAGATTCGTCAAATGTAGTCTGACATTTGTCGTCCGTAAAGTTTTCAAAATGAAATGAATGGGTGCTATCTCCGGCAAATGTGGCTAAAATAAAATTCTGGGCACCGCTCTATGAACAAAGAAGGTTTATATAGAAATTTATTGAAACGAATGTGCTTTATTTACTATAGCGTCACCAGCCGCACAAAGTAAATCAGGATCCGGCATCGACAACGCTGTCCTCGAATGATTTCCGTGCAGTCGGCTACTTTTTCGCATGACATATTGCGGGTACCATGCACCCTCAAGCTGCTCCTGACACTTATTTCGCCAAGGCAGTTCCAACACTTTTGTTGAACTAATTAAAATAAATTATTTAAATTGCATGTTTTTAGAAATATGTGAAATTACTTGAATTATTGCAAATATGAGATCAAGCAGAGCGAACAATTTAAAAAAAAAACACACACAAAAAAAAAGCACATCAAATGAAAGAACATATTTCGGATTAATATCAGGAACTAACAAATCGCCTGATTTTGAAACCATTAATATTTCTAGAATCAAAAAAAGACGCAAGTTCAACGTTCGTCGCCTATCTACATGAGTTATTCCATATCATCAAAAGCGATTGTTTTAGATATGTTTTGAAGGCCAATATTGATGCATTCAGGAGACTCAGATAGTTTTTGCTCTCGCTTACAATTTATCACCCTACTTAAAGGGATACTTCAACGAAATTTAAATTATTCCCGTCGTGTGCCAAAATAGGTTGAATATGATCCACAATATCCGTAAATGACAATCGCACGTTTGCATTTTGAGCCTGGTGGCTGTATTTTTCGTTATAAACGGCCCACTCTGGCAAGCGCTCAGAGAAGGCCCAGTGGAGACCACGTGATATTCAACGTAGTCGTGACGCAGGTCGTCTCAAGCCGAGCAAAGCTACGGCGAGGCTGACGTCGAGAGGATGGCCTAGTCGTTCCAGCCACCGAAGCGGCTGCTTTTGTATGAATTTTGAGTGACGGGTTAATCTTCTGTAATCTTGTAGGGGGACAATAGCGACTTCTGCGACACAGAAAAGTCATTCTCGGGAAGAGGGGAGTTCCTCCTGCCCCCCTTCTCTCGTCGTGGCCGGAGACGAGACAACCTCCGTCACTAGCTGTCAAGGTTCCTAGACGGGCATTACAAGCGAGGCGTTAGCGACATCCACCAGGTGCTCTTTGCTAATCGTTTAATACGTTTTAGAATTCCTTTTTGTGACTTTTTCAACAAGGTATTGGTATGTTCGATGTGATGCTGCCTTTTTGAACACATATACACCAAAAAATGAGCGCCGAAATTTCGTTGTAGTATCCCTTTAAGATCCCGAATGCGCGATCATAGATATACATCGTGCTATTTATTTCTAATCTTCCCTTACTACACCGGAGCAGAGTTAAATTGTCAGAAGTAACTGGTTCAGTGCGCGTCAGGGCAAACGCTGGTTCTTGTGCTTCCCACCTCCATGAGTTCTCCGGCGGTAAAAGTAGCCAAACGTGTGAAGGAATTAACTTCAAATTTTGTGTACATAATGATGGCATGCTCTCAGGTATGGTCCGTTCCAACGCAAGAAAGTAAGGAAAGGGAAAGGAAGGCAGGGAAGGAGGAAGCAGAGAGAACGCTGGAAAAGAGAGGGGGAAACCTCCTCCTCCCTCTTGCGTTCCGTCTGCTTCCTCCTCCCCGGCCTTCCTTTCCCTCGCCCTACCTTCTTGAGTTGCAACGGACTATATTATATATAAGCATCGGACGACATTTTACAAATAAAAACAAGAACGCGGTAAAACACAAAAAGTAAAAAAAATATAATGACGATTATATTTTTGTGTAATGCAAAATCACAGCGCAGCTCTTTAGGAGGAGGAGGGGAGGATACGGAGGCGAGGGTATTACCCTCCCCTCCGTACCCTCTCCTCGTCCTCTTATCCTCCCCTCCCCATTTAGCGGGATATTTTCGCTAAATTTCCCGCTAAAGTTTAGCGAAAATTTCCCCGCTAAGTTTTGTGGGTTAAGTTTCGACGCAAAATTTAGCGGGTTAAGTTTCCTCGCTAAATTTAGAGGGAAAATTGACGTCACGTGACCTCAACGCCAATTCAGTTTCGCCACCAAGTTCAGCGGGGAAACTGTAACGTCCCATAATGCAACGCGCGCGTTACGCCTACGCTGACGCCGACGCCGCTCAACCCGGAAACGGGCGCCTACGGGCTGGGCTCCAGAGCACTTATGGTGAATTCAACTTGCAGAGCTCGAGCACTCGAAAAGCGCTCCATTTTGAGCGCGCATATTCCGCTTTTAGATCTGGCTCGACTTGGTCATCTTTCGCTCGTAGATCTCTGGCAGCTCCAGCTCCGTGGAGCGCCTCATACTCCGCCGAAGTTCATCCGCGGGATTTCAGAGATCTACACGGAAGTTGACAAAGTGCGCTACGTCATTTCCTTTCCCTCGGCGGTGGCGCATGCTCGACGAGGTTGGTGTGGGTGGGTCGACAGGCGACAGGCCGCGCCGTCGACGCAGGGACGGAGTCGAGTAGGTCGAGCTAGGTCTGCTCGGATGCGTCGGTTGTTTACACGGGATTGTAACGGCTCGAACGCTTCTACCTCGCGTCGAAAAGGGTTGGAAGGCGGGGACAGGAGCGTGACAAATCGGAAGCGCTGATATCTGTGATCGTAAAAGGGAGAACGAGAAAAAGAACGTTAGAAAATCGGAAGGTTAGGCCTGTTCATTTTGCCGCCACTGATTGTTTAATTTTTTTACACCGCTAGCCGCCGGCGTTTTTTCGTGCAATAAAGCAAGAGCAGATTAGGCAACGACCGTGCCAGTGATGGTTTATTACCCCTGTGTTGATTGAAGACGGACCAGCAATCTGAACTGCACCTATGGCAATCGCTGTGCGTGCCCCGCCGCTTCGAGGCGGCCGACAGGTGTGTGACGGTGCCGAACGCGGACGTCTTCCTCGTTATTTGTGACATGAGTGCTGTGGTACGGATACATACGCCCAGCCTGTATCGTGTGTTCTTTCTGCAACTAAGCAGTGACAGTAGCCACTGGTCGTCGGAAAGATCAGTCGGCTGAGGAGTTGGTGGGCTCGTCAAGTTCGAGCAGCGGCTATTTTGAACGGCCGTGGCGGGAGGGGGGGGGGGGGGGGGAGGTCGCTTTAAAAAGGCGAGTTCATCTTCCGCTCGTCGATTTAGAGCGTGCCCCACGGAGCGGAATTTTGTCACGGATTTTGGAAAGCGCTCTGGATCTACGAGTGGAATTCACCATAACAGAGCGCCTGGAGCAAGTGGCCGAGCCGAGGGCGGAGCGACAAGTTAGAACCACCTTACGGTGGCACGTGACTTCAAGATGGCAGCGCCCATGCGACGAAGAATAAAAAATTTCTGTATAGAAAGCGAAATTAAGAACGTAATTTTCAAATCTCTCTAACGCGAAATTAGAGCGCAGCCCTTAAGGAGGAGGCGGGGAGGGTACGGAGGGAAGTGCATGCCCTTCCTCCCCCTTCGCACCCTCTCCTCCTCCTCTGCTTCTCGTCCTCCTCCTCCTCCTTCACCTTTCCTCCTCCGTACCTTTTTCTCATCCTCCGCAGGTGACGTCGATTTGCCACTAAATCAAGCGGAGAATCTGAATTTGTTTATATGTGACGTGACACCAAGTCATGGGACGTCACTTCCTTCGCTTAATTTAGCAGGAAACTGAATTGGGTGTTAAAGTCAGTGACGTCAATTTTCCCGCTAAATTTAGGGTGGTTACGCCGACGCCGACGGCGCGCAACCCGCAAAAGGGCGTCTAAGTGCTGCGCTCTAAAAGAAGAACACGATCGAAGACGACATTCATTTAATCAAGAGCACCTTTGGGTCATTTTTGTTGCATGAAGTTGCTCCAAGGAAAGTACTCATTTTAATTTAAAAGCTCCATTTACGATGTATTGGATATTTTGAATCCTAATTTTAATATTGCCAATTTTATGCCACGATCTAACTTAAAACGGCCGAAACAGAAAAAAAAACCCCAAAAAACTGCGGATTAATAATGCCTCGGGTTTTAGTGCAATCTGGTATGAATTTGCGTTAGGAAGGAATAAATTACAGCTCCCATGAGCAAACGATTTTGCAATACTCTGAAAGCTTTTGTAACGAGCAAGAAGATAGTGCCCCCCTAATGGTTGCATCTTCTGCTTGAGACTCTTCAGCGTTAGTAACCTCGGTTATTTCTCAACGCGCGTCCCTAACGAGTTCAATTTTGTCTCCTACCGAAGCTGGAACAAGCCTTGACTCTTAGTAGAGGTCCGCAAACTTTGTGAGATAGCTTCGTTTTGCCTCAACAAAAATAGAAGCAACAATAAACATAAATATTTATCTTGTATAATTTAGAGTCGTGTAAGAGTATCACACTCTTACACAACTCTATGTTATACAAACTTTTTGATTTACGGTATTCACTACAGTAAATGAAACTCATCGAAAGAAATGCAAAAAACATAAGAAAGACTATTGAGCAACTAAACTTAACCTCGCGTTATATCGCCTCGCAGGAAAACGTAATGACGTTCAATAGCAGCAAAAAACAATAACAACTACATAAAAAAAATGTTTGGATGAAGCGAAGTTGTTGTTTTAGACTGCGGGACCGGCCACTTCAAACTTAAGGAATGTGTAGGTTGTAGGATACGTTAGTGTACCAAAATTTCAGAGAGTCTCCATGTTGTCGGTCGGCGGTCACGTGATTTAAGTGGGGCGTTTGAAATACGGCAAGCGTGCAGGGGACAAAAGCGTTTGTCCTCTCCAAGCGTCTCCGCTTTTTCGCCACGTTTCCGCCCTCTTTACTCTCGGCCATGCAACAGCGAAATGCCCGAGCACTTGCAACCAATCCTCCCAGAAGACGTCAGTCATTAAATTCCAAACGTTTTTTATGATTTGAGTTGCTCCCTTTCTTTTATCTAGGCTATCTATGATACGCGATGTACAATTATTAAGTCTGTACACAATAAATAATGCATTGCACTATACATATGCACCTAGAAATGATGAGAACCTTCTCAATTCGAAATTGCGAGATAGGGGCACATGTATGGTAGTGGACGATATAAAAATGCCCAGGGGAGTGCGTGGCTTACACGGCCGACAGCGCTATCTATTAGAAAAAAAGCTGAACCATTATCGATGCTAAAGCGGATGTTTAATTTTGGTCGTCACTCCCCTCTTGACCATCTGTTTCCGAGTTAATGATGATTGGCGAGAAAAGGCAAAATCAAGCATGGCTGAATTCAGCCAGCAGGTCGGCAGGTTGACAGATCTGTCTTCGGGCGTTAGATGAGAAGTTGGCGGGATTTATAACCAAAAGCGTTTTTTTATTTTATTTTACCGAGACTCGCAGAATTTCTGTTGACTGAGCAATCGTTTGCCGACCAGTGGGGAGTAAGGAAAAAAATCGAACAGCCGCTGAAACGGCGCTCCATCAGAAAACAGCCTCGATGGCAACTACAGTTTTCTTCCGTTAGATAACACCGGAGGCCTTCGAAGTCCTTTACTCATTTGGACTTTTTCATACCGTCCGCGACTGTGCAATACATCGTAACAATATGAAGATTGAGATGGAACGAAGCGTGATCGTGATCATATCTTTAGTTTATAAATATTGTCATGCAATGTTGTCAAGCAAGAGAACGAGCCACTCACTGCAGGCGTGAGGTGCCTCCTTGGCTTTTGTAGCTTCGTCTTCACCTAGCAAGCTTTTTGTTTTGTTGAAGCACTCTTTGACTCTAGCAGCCCTCATAGAAAAACAGAAACAAAATGATCAACATCATCGTTACTTAGGCATTCTGTGCGGCGCAGTAGAAAGCCCCGGCTTCGTAGTGCCTGGCGGGGGGGCGGAAGCACTTAAGCCCAGACCTTTGTCATTACGGCAAAGCGAACGCGCACTAAAGGATGCGTTATTCTCTCCATCAGTGCGCATAAATGCTTTGCTTCAGGTTACTAATTACCATCAACGCGCTCATTTAAATCATAGCTTTCATTATCATTTCCGTTGTTTATTTGTTTCCTAATAAGGTGATATCAAATTCAAAAGTACTCAAGCGAGCACTGCGATCATTCAGATCCCCTTCAGCATTTGCACATAGCTGCGTACGAAGAGTAGGAAACGAAGTAATACGAAAGATTTTGTTTACTACACGGTTTCATTTCCATAATACAGGCATCGAGGGCGAGCACTGCTTTACATAATAACGAATCCTGTTTTTTTTTATTGTTTTTATCCTGTTTTCAGCTACAAATGCAAAATGTGCATCTGCCCTTGATGTTTCCGTTCATTTCTCTTTTGCACTGTTTTATGGCATTTATACCATTCGCCAAGTCGCCCATCTGAACACTTTATGATTAATGCAAATAGGGAGTGTTCAAGGAAACACGTTACAAGTAATCGCATTTCCAAAAAGACCGCAGTTGTTTCCTGCTTTTATTAATGTCGTTATTTTTTAAGCGGCGCTTGTGTTGTCATTTGAATATTAAACAGTTTGGCAGGATGCCAACTCATTAACTCGCTTTGCCGTCGTTCAATGGCAACCAACTAAATTACCCTTCCATTGCGATCGCGTCAATTCCTAGACAGTGAGTGATTTTTAGCAACCAATATGTATTTTTTTATCTTTGTTTTCTCAAGAAAAGAGGAAAGCAGAGTGCGTCGCTCTCGTGGTATTGATCGAATCCAGATTCGATGACCTCGGCACGTGTAATTTGTTGCAATCAAGAAAAAACAGTTCGCAAATCAACTGTGCAAATTGAATCCAGTTCCGGTGGTTTTGTGTTTCAGCTACCCGTACTAAATATGTTTTCGGAATAACCAATCAGTTATCTTTCCGGCATGTTATATATTATTTCCAAATTCAAAATAGATAGTGATAAAACAACGAGTAAAGTTTATATAAAAACGAATTTAAAATGTCTCCTGCCTTCGAGTTAGCTAACGCCGCGTGCTGTATAACTTGAAAGTCAAGCAGGAAGCCTAGAAAACACAGTACGTTGCAGATGTTTTTGTGTTGTTTAGCTGGTATCAATCAATAAAAAAACGGTAAGGCTCTAATTTATTCATTGGTCTATTTATTGGCGGTGACGCACAAATACACGCCAAAGTGAATCCAAAAAAAGTTTAATTAAAAATAAATCTAAATAGAAAAAGTACAAAACATTTCTGACCTGCAAGTTAACGGTAAATATTGAGAGCGTAATCAGCGGTACTGCGCTAATATAAATATAAAAGCTGGGTACGAGAGTTTTAGGCTGCACATAGTAATAAAATATTTGCTTACCCAAAAGAGAATCTTCCCGCAGCAAGCAGGGACTCCAAGTGGAACACTCGGCGAACAAGTTGGCAAGATTGCCAAGCACTGCGATTGGCCAGCCCCTCGCTTGACGTTTGCGCTGGCCAATCGCGGAGGTTGGATATCTCGCCGAATTTCAAACGGCCTAAAAACACGGCACCTTGTCGTTCATACCGACGAGGTGACGAGGAGAGGGATGTCAGTATTGGCAGTCGCATTTAACGGTTTCCACTCTTGACCGCAGACACATTGAACGGTCTCTACACATGGCACCAAACGTCCAAGCGAAACTGATTCGCCGCCACGCAGGGATTGTTTGTACCGCCCGAGCCTCCCTCCCTCTCGCCGCATAGATTATATGATCACGTGACAGGTGGTAATCACCAGCTAAGTAATCACTCGGTCTTCACCGACTATTTTTGAGGGCCCAGTCGCCCCGAGCGACTTAGAAGTCGACTGGAAAATCTTAGTTAGGGGGTACGGCTAGTTTAGCCAGTGCTTAGCCGAGGACTAGCGGCTCAGCGCCATGGCCGACCCCTATCACCGCTGACCGCCAGCGCTGACGAAGCCCTTACTGTCTTGGAACGCTGGGGGACACATCTAGAAAGAAAATAAAATAGCAAATCTTCCGGAAATAAACATTTTCAGAGGTCAGAAATACCGTTAAAGCGATCTCAGCAAGGCGCTGGACGAGGAGAAAGCCCGCGTTTACGGGCGCCTCCGCATTTGTTTATGTGGCTGTTAATGGCGGCTTCCGTGTTTTCTCTCTTGCGTTTTTTTTATTTCCTTTCGTAAAACTTTGCCTCGGACAACGGTTTTTCTTGATATTACATTTTATTTTTTTCAAATAAGTGTTTAAATTTTAGTTTTTACTAAATCAACTCTCCATTTACGCGGTGGCGTATAAGTACGGCCCTGCACGACCTACCTTTCTGTGTCGCTTTCTCTCGTTAAGTAGAGAGTCACCCGATTGCTTCGCGTTCGTGAATAACTCAGGGTCTAGTCACTCCTTAGTGACTGATCTTTCACTTAGCCTGCGACTACTTAGACGAGATTCTCACTTTAAAACAGTGCTAGTCAGTCAGGACTGACGAACACGTCTGAATGTGTTTGCTGTAGACGTGATTTTATAATTAGATGCGGACGCTTTTATGCATTTTCGATGCATGTTTCTTTCATGCGTGTACATGGAGGCTTCGAATATGTCTGCAGAAATATACACGTTAGGAGCATGCGTAGGTATCATGCGAACATGCCACAAAAATGCTTCAGGCCTGTCCGGAGATAATTCTCTAGTCACGATCTGCAGCAAATACCGTTTTATCTTGTATATTGTATGGGCAGTGTGAATGTGGCTTAAGAGAATGCGAAAACACCAAGAGCTCTCAGCTCAAGGTTCGGTCGGACATTTTTAAAGCGAACATCAAAAAACGTTCTAATAAAGCTGAGAAAGTTCTGCTGGTGAAATCGGAAGGGTATCTTCATCGAGTTTGAGACTCACCAAAAATTGAGCAGGACAGATTCTACGCGCTCGGCAACGGAAAGGATCGGTGCTATTAAAAAAAGTATTTTTTTTTAATGTTTTCAACATCTTCACGGGCAAAAAACACAAACAGTGACGCTCGAAAATTAAACTTGTCTCCAGTCCTGAAAGAAAACTCGAATGGATAGCTTTGGATGAAATTGCTACTTTTCTCGACAAAAAACCACCTCCTCCATCCTCCAGCGAACAAGAACACTGTACAACAATCGTCTGATACGAGGAAAACACCACCGCCGCGAACGATGTATTTTCTTCTTGCTCGGATGGCAATTGGATAAAAAGTACCGGTTTACTCCGTTGTTGAGGAGCGGGTGCCGTCAGCTGGAAGTAAGAGAGCCATCGGGGTATCTTACGAAAGACCCAGGGACGTTGTTAGGGCCTGGTGTTTGGAGCTTCGCCTCGTTTCGGACGACGAAGAGATTGAACCGGACCGTTGAAGATAGCGTTCAACTTAGAGAAAGAGCGGTAATCCAAAATCGATCAGAAGAAAACGCTCAGCGTTGGGCAATAAAAAAAAAATAAAAAAAGAAAAATAGCGGGAAACAAGTAACTAAGTTTTATTTCTGGGTATCCAAGCAGTCAAGACTCATTTACGGGAGGGTCAGAGACCTCGAAACCTTCGATGGCGATCCTCGTCTACGATTTGATGTCATCTGAGCTGGCGTTAACGATGTAGGGGGATTCGTGAGAAAAAACAACAACGAAACACTGTTTTTCGACCGGCGTAAATAAACTATACGCATCGCAGAAAGCTGAAGTCCCGCGTGAATGTGACACTTGTGCTAATGAAAAAAGAAGGAAAGTTTAAGCCGAAAGATATCGCCAAAAAGAAACGTAATTGTTTAGGGGAACGATGTCCACCTCAGACTAACATTTTTCAAATAACCAATGGCGTTGCGGGGGGGGGGGGGGGGGGGGGGGGGGGCATGTCGACATACATAAGTTTATTGAAAAAATTTGCATTAAGACAGATACTTTATTTTATTTCTGATCCTTTTGTTTTACAGAAATAACTGCTACAGGCCCAGAGTGATCTTCAATGATTAGGCCAATATTAGACCAATGGGACTATACGGTTCACTAAGAATCTTTTTCAGTTTTATTTATTAACTCAAATAATGTTACGCTTTCACGCTTCAGTGCTCTTTCTTCATCGCTTGCGGCACATTTACACGTAATTGTAGCTTTCTGGAACGCACAGTTTATATGTGTAAATCGATAAACAAGATTTGTTTTGTCTGTCGCACCCAAAATAATACATATATTTATTGCTTAGAAAAATTGCTCACGAGCCGTTTATGCCATGCTTCTAACCACCAATCTTGTAACGTGCGTCCAGGAGCCATAAGGATATGCGGCCGGGCAAAAAGAAAGGACACCGAAGGACATTGTAAATAGAGTTGCGTTCAGTGATCAATACATTTTTTTAATCATTTGATTGCACCAATTTCAGTTGATGTCTCCTAATTATAATTGCAATATATCGCCGGATCAAAATCCCGGCAACCTAGTTTTGTAAAAATAATATATCTATGCTTGAGGACACATGCCTCTTCTTGACTTCAGCTCTTTTTCATAATTAGAGGATGCTTCACCTCATTTACACCACGCTTGAGGAGAAGCTAGTTCGACGTAAATAGGGAAAGTTGCATTTCGGCAGTATGGATGGATTTGTTGCAGGAACATCAGCATAGAACTATCACCTTCACGTCATGCAAACATCACAGCTTATCAAATACATTTGTATTAAAAAAGGCCAAGAAATCGCCGAGTATGGTAATCATAATATTATTGTTGTGTGTATTTTTATGCAGCTGGAAGTTAGTCTGCCTCAGTGTGCGTCTGGTGTCTCAGCTGTAGATAAAAAAAATTATCCAGCGCAGTACAACTGCTAGCCTGGGGTCTGTAACGTGCACAATGTCGTAGTGATACACGACCGAACGGCGGTACGCAGCCCACTTAGATCGAAACGGAAAGGAGTGGAAATTGAAAGGTCGCGCTGGGTTCTCCATCGCGACCTTTCGCTTTACGTGCTCCAAGCGAGTATGTTCTTTGTTACATGCTAAAAAAAAATATCTAAACAGCAAAAACAGAATGCCTTGAGATTTCGTCAAACGTATAACCACTATGAGCTTAAAGCCTGAAACGACCAACCGCAAGCCATGGCCATGCAAGTGCAGCTGGGAGCCTTCTAGGCAAGTCATGGACATCGTGGTTCGAATGTCTCGGATTTTAGTTCGTGGGCAATGGCATCAACGCCATGGATAAAAACGAGCGCTCCTTTTAACGCTGTGTTGCCCAGAGACTTAAGAAGTGGTACGAGCATTAGTGGCACCCGGAGGACCCGGCGATGTTGAGTTCGATGAGCTCGTGACCATTTTGGGTCTCACTTCGACCCTCGACCTTCAGAGCTCTCTAGCCGCTTCAAGTTTCAACGGCGCGACCAATTACCGTAAGAATCAATAAGCAGCTATGTTGCGGCTCTCGAACAGCTGGCAGGTGACTGCAATTTTGGCATCTTGGCCTTCGTAACTACGCATATTGCTTCGACAACAGCGCAGCTTCCAGCGTTGTAGTTACCAGCGTCGTCTCAAGCATCCGGTGCTGCAGCTATCATTGAGCAAGAAGCGATGCTACAACTGGACACCAAACTTCCCCTCGAAGTGATGCTGCGCGACCGGTTTGTCTGCGGCATCCGCGACGAACTTCTGCAGTAACACCTGTTTGCTGAGAAGGACCTAACGTTCTCCAGAGCATTGTACATCGTCATCAGAGCAGAGAGAGCCTGCAAACAAAGAATGCCATCAAGAACAAGGAGGAGCTTCAAATCAACAAGACAGTGAAAGCCGACAGGGATTCTGCTTCACAGAAAGAATGTCAATGCTACCGATGCACGGGTCAGCAGGAGCCACAAGAGTGCCGATTCCAGAAGACTGAGTATCGGCACTGTAAGAAAACTGGACATATCGAAAAGGCGTGTCTGACGAAGAAACACCAAGGCAGAGCAGGACGCAAGACAACCAATCACAACGTTGAAGCAGTGATGGAAGTCGTGGGCCAGCCGCCGTGCTCTTCCAGAAGTTCATTTTATGAACTAAACAAGCTGTCCACGAGAAGGCGCGTTCCCAAATTTCACGTTTCTCTTCAGATTAGGGGCAAGCCTCTTTAATTGGAGGTTGATTCTGGCAAGCGGCTTGTTCACTGATTAGTGAAGATTCATTTCGCTCCACGTGGCCTAAGAATCCCCCGAAAATCACGAATAATGACTTGAAACTTTACACTTGGAGTGGTGAGGGCCTGAAACTTCTTGGTTCGCTTCAAGTGCATATACGTTTCAAGTCAAAAGATTATATTCTGCCGCTGCTGGTGATGAAAGGGTCCAACTGCAACCCTTCGGGCAGAGATTGGTTCGACACACTCCACATCAGAGTAGGGGGATCAACCTGGTGCAGCAGGAAACCACGCCGCCAGAGGTAGTAGCAGTCCTTCAACAACATCCCAAGGTGTTCCAGGATGACATCTCCGGCTACATGGGACCCCCCAGTACACTTGGAACTGGAAGAATGGAGCAACGCCGAAGTTTTGCAAAGCTCGCCCGGTTCCCCTCGCGCTCCGCTTAGCTGTAACGCTCGAGCTTCAGCAGCTACAGCAGCAAGGAATCATTGAACTAGTCCAGCACACTGAATGGGCTACGCCGCTCGTACTCGTCCGAAAAAAAAGCGGAGCTATCAGACTGTCTGGCGATTACAGGAGCACTGTGAACGCCGCAACAAAAAAGTCGATTTATCCTGTATCTACGTCAGGAGAAGTCCTGTCAAACCTCAGAGGAGGGACCATCTTCTCCACAATGGACTTGTGCCAAGCGTACCAGCGGTTGAAGGTGACGGTGTCCATGGCAGCTGTCCCGGCAATCAACACAATTAAAAGATTGTACAGAGTGACACGGCTGCCATAAGGAATTTCAGCAGCGCCAGCGATCTTCCAGAGGATGATGGAGACGACACTAGCTGGCATCGAATGCATATGCGTCTACCTTGACGATATCATTATCAGCGGAGCAACCATAGAAGAACATAATTAACGTTTGGACCAGGTTCTTTCCAGGCTAGACAGCTCCGGTCTGAAACTCAAGAAAGAAAAATGCAAGTTTGCAGTCAGCGAGGCTACAATTTTGGGACACAGGATTGACGCCATAGGTGTTCGTTCAACCGCTGACAAGGTGCAAGCGAACCTCGATGCTTCAGAGCCAACGGGAAAATAGGCACTGCAAGCTTTTTTGAGGTTGCTTGCGTTCTACGATCGCTTCCTCGAAAACGGGGCAACGGTTGCAGCAGACTTCTACAAGCTTCTTGAGAAGGAGAGGCCATGGCTCTGGAAGGACAGTCAGAGTTAGGCATTTCGCAAACTTAAGGAGTTGATTAAGGACTCTACCGTTCTCAAGTATTATGATGAAAATAAACCCCTTCTGCTGTCTTTTGACGCGTCTCCGTGCGGCAGGCATTGGAGCATTACTCTCTCAAAAAAAAAAAAAAAAAAAAAACGATGGACGCGAATTTTTAATCGCTTTTGCGTCCAGGACACTAGGAGCCGGGGGGAAAAATTATTCGCAGTTGAATAAAGAAGGGTTGGCTATCGTCTACGCTGTATGCCACACCTATGAGTACACCGCTGGACGGGAGGTCGTAATCTACGCAGACCACCAACCACTTCTGGGAATACTGGGAGGCGCGAAACTCATACCGCAAGTTTTATCCCCACGTACGACGGTGTATAAAAATCGGTGCCTACGACTATGAACTAAGGTGCAGACAAGGAAAACTACATCAAAACGCAGACGCCCTTAGCCGGCTATCGCTTCCTGCTGATATCGATGAGTCCTGCATCCCAGTTGAGGTGCTGATGCTTGCATGCTCTCCGATTCCCCTATTATCTCCAGAACGCATGGCAACGCTCACTCTACAAAACGAAGCCTTAGCGCTAGTTTACAAGGACGTACATCACGGCAGCCTAAAAGAGTTAAACAGTGATGACTGCAGGGAATACAAAACAGTCGCGAAAAAACTATCGACGCTCAACGGCTGCTTGACCAGATGATCAAGAGTGGTCATTCCCAGCGCAGCCAGAGCTCAGGCACTCGATTTACTGCATGCTGGTCATCGAGGCATGGTGACAATGAAGGCGGCTACTCGACGCTACGTATGGTGCCCTGGAGTAGACAAGGATATCAAGGTGAAGGCAGGGACATGCTGTGTTTGCTAACAGCACCAACGGGCACCGCCGAAGGCACCTGTTCCGGAATGGCAACGACCATCGAAGCCATGGGACACTTTACATGTCGACTTCGCCGGTCCCGTTGAAGAAAAAATGGTATTGATAGTTGTTGATGCCTTGAGCAAATGGCTAGAAGTTCGCCAAACGAATAATGTAAACTCCGGTTCACTGATTCAAGAACTCCGAAACTACTTTGGAACGTTCGGAGTGCGACGTAAGATTGTCAGCGACAACGGTACATTAACCATTTTGTTCTTAGCCCGAGACTGAGGCAGGAAAAGAGGAAAGTTTCGAAGTAGCAGAAAAATGAACAGTCGAAGACACGTCTCTAACACAGCTCTGTTAGAGACGTGTCTTCGACTGTTCATTTTTCTTCTACTTTGAACCTTTCGTTTTTTCCTGCCTCAGTCTCGGGCTAAGAACAAAATGGTTAACATCCACCAGCTCGCCTGCGCAATCACTACATTATCAACGGTACATTGTTTGTATCCGCCGAGACCGAACAATTCTTGCAGAATTGTTCGGTATTCGTCACGTAACAAGTGCCCCGTACCATCCGGCGACCAATGGCCAAGCAGAAAGAATGGTGTATGAAACTAAACATCCCGTATCTAAGGAAAAGAGAGGAAGCTTGTCATGCCGGCCTGCTCGATTCCTGCTTAAAGCACATACCGCAATCAATCTCGCTACAGGAAAGACCCCGGCTGTGTTCATGTTCGGTTGAGAATTGTAAACAGCAATCATACGTCTACACTCGCAAAGAGAGTGAGATAAATAAGCGACACAACCAGTCACGTCTCTTAGGAATATCTCGGCCAACCGCAAAGTATTCATTAAAAACTTTAGAGGAACACCGTTGTAGATACCAGGAACAGTAGTCACAGGACTCGGATTCCGCCTTTGGGCTGTGAACACAAATGATGGCACTGTACGAAGGCACAAAGATCATATCAGTAATCCCGCAGAAGACGCTTCAGGACAAGTGATCACGATAACTTCTTCAGCAAAAAGCATCAGCGACAATGACCCACAAGCTTTACCCGCGCAGTGATCCATTTTGATGGTAGTACAGCCATCAACAACAAAAGGACAGGAATTCACAGAGGTTGAAGCTGATGTTCATTTTGATGGGAAGATGGTTCCGCCACCTACCTCTATACCACAACGTCCAAGACGGCCTCCTTATGATATGGCGACGGAATCTAGAGGGGGAAGGAGTGTGATGGACTAGCGGAGCTCCACGCGACCATCAAATAAAAAGAGCGATGTGCGGCCAGAGCGTGTGTCCGCAGAGCGTGATCTGGACACACGAGCCTCCGATGGCGCACGCCAGTTGTGCCGAACACTGATCTATTCTAATCGATAAACCTAAGTATTCGGGCGGTAGCTACCTAGTCTACGAGAATACGACAACAATGCAATCATTTTTGTTAGAAATAATGACCCGTTTAGCTTCGGGATGATACTTAAATCAGATGCAGCAACCCGGACGATATTTAACGCGACAGGTATATATATATTACAGAGCCTACAGATGTAAGGCCCTGGATGGATGTAACCTCACGGACAGACGTGGAGTCATGGACAGAGAGTATCTTATTTAACGCATCACGTGAGGTGACCACATGACGCAAGGCCGCTACGTCACCGGACACCGTGATATAACGGAATCTCAATATGTACTTGTCGGAAGCCCCTAGATAATTTTTTTTTTCTTTTCAAATGCGTAGTTTTAGAGTTTTTTTTTTTTTTTTAAGTAATCAGAGTTCGTTAACAATACCCCCTTCTTCTACTAGATTCTAATAAAAAAAAAACACAAAATTATTCTGCCGTTTTAACGGTTTGACGTGGCTCCAGAGGAGGATCAGAGATATCCAGTAGCGAACTGAGGGTAACAAATGGTCTATACCCGTTTTCATCTCAAGAAAAAAGCAAGTTTTTGCAGTCTTTATACGCGGCGTAAAGTAGTTCTTAGGATATTTGGTTTTCGGAGGAAAAAGCGGTGCTTTTGGCGTTTGGAACGTGTATGTCTTGATAAGTTAACATATATCGGTCTAAATTGCACCAACATATATATTAATTATCAGCATAAAAGGAAGAAATTAGTAATGATCCGCGAGGAGCCGGACTTTTTTCTACTACGGTTCTTGAGGTGAAAACGGATGTAGTCTTTAGGTTTAGCAGTCCTGAGCGCATCATCGCTCCCTTTATATTTGTTCTATTTGCGCCGTCGGAAAGTCATTTTGATCTGAAGCCCCATAATTTGACCCAGCTGATGGCGCTGGACAGCTCCCCCCCTCCCCCCCCCCCCCCCCGAAAAAACAAAACAAAACATTTTTTTTTTGCCGCAAAAATTAGTTATGTTTTTTCCGAACGCTCATTCTACGCTAAAATGTACTGTTAGAGGTCCGAATCAGATGCCAAAGTTCCAGCAGCAACCGTTAACTTATTCAAAAGTTATAGGCGATTTTCTAAAATCTGCAATCGAAAATGGCGGCCGACGGATCTCTTATATTACACTCCACGGCGCCAGTTACCGAAAATAGGCTGTAGGAATTTCCCTTTCTTTAGTCTTCTCCTTCTTCGAAACGTTGCAGACAGCCCCGCGACGCGCTCAGCTACGAGAGAATAAAAGGAGGGCAGGCACGTGATATTGGGCTGCCATGTTGTCTGGGAAAGCGTCGTGATTTTGGGTTTCGGTCAGGGTGTAAGATAGACAGGTGGGGAAACGGCCCATAGAAGTCTACCGCAGCGCCGTGACCGGATTGTGTACTCGTCTGCTTGCGGGTACCCCCGATTTGCGACAGATGGCGCTGCGGCTAGAAGAAAAAAATTGGAATTGAATTTGCATGGAACTTTATTGGAGAGTGTGCAAAATAAACCGAGAGCACGACAGTCTTTCATTGAAAATTCACGAGAAACCATCTCCGTCAGTTTAGTCGGTCGCCACCGGTCGCCCATTCGGAGTGAGAGTTCGCGGTGCTCCACGTAGATGGCGCCACAGAAAAAGAGAAAACCGAGGGGGACACAATCCGGTCGCTCATTTGGCTCTCGTTTCCCCACCTGTCTATCTTACACCCTGGTTCCGGTTCTGTCATCCTGGTGGATCCGCTCGACTCGCCCGGCAATAATAATCGGGGTTGTGTATATATTCATATAGCGTGAAGTTGGTCAGCAATTTCAAAGTGGCGACGAGTCACTCACTGTAGATGAGCAATTTAGCCAGTGCAATACAACCGCTAGCCTGGGGTCTTTAAAGTGCACCACGCAGTAGGGATACACGACCGCACGCCGGTACGATGCTCATCCAGATTGAAACCGGCAAGGGTGGGGATTGAACCCAGGATCCCCGGGTTCTACAGCGCGAGCTTTCGCTCCACGTGCTCCGAGCTGGTGTGCGCTAGCCCACTCGGCCACCGATCCCCCAGACTCGACCGGGAACCGCCGACAGGGCTGACAACGAGGTGAGCGAAGCCCGGTGGAAGCTATGTTGGCCTTGGTCGCAATGCGACCCTCGGACCAGTGACCCTCGGCTACCTCAAAAAATACAAAACCGGCAAAACATTTTATTATAGAACAAAAATAAGGCATCTCAGCCTTGAGACAAATCTGTATGACCCGTCGAAAACGCACGTAAATGATGCATTCTTTCATTCGTTCATTCATCTGTTTATTTTTTTTCGTGCTCATGAACAGCTTTTGCTTTTGTAATCATGCACAATATACATGAAAATAGGGAGCAAGAATTCCAAGTATTATTAAGAAAAAACTTGAGCGCGATAAAAGACAGGCAAAAACATAATTCATGGAGCTTCGATGGAAGTTTACAAGGTCTGAATGCATGTCATGGGGAAAGTTTGGAAAATACTATTTTTTATACAAAATGTAAAAAAATGCACAAAAATCTTTTCGCAATATGACTATTAATCGCTGAAGTTAGATCAGAGCGATCAATCACTTCGTGAAGGCAGCTAAACAAAAAAAAAATCGCTAGAACTATGTCGCGTCGTCCAGCACTCAAGGACAAACAACCCGACAAAAATGCAGAACCAAGCAGAACACGTAAAGTGAAATGTAGGCTTACTATTTCCTTGGTTAACTATAACCGTGGATATACTTGGTGTTTTTGCGACCACTTCAAAACTTTCTATTTATAATGTAATAAATAAAGCAAAAAAAAAATCAAATTTTGGGAAGAAATTGTAAGCACCGTCAGACGTCCGGGAAGGTAGATAACGCGCTAATTAAGCAATTAAGGAGCTAAAATTTACTAGCTCTTAGTTAATGAAAATGAGCATTTGCTTCGAATCAGAAACTTAAAGAGCGTCATCGAAAAAAACTAAATCAGTGACTTTTAGGGAGACTCGAAGCACGTGAGAAAGGCGGGGGTGCGCTAAAGTTTCCACTACTACCGCAGATGGAAAAATAGCAATGTAAAAATGCGATTGTTTTTTTTTTCCTTTCTATCATCAGTAGTTTTGCATCGTCAGCCTTCCGCCTGCTGTACAAGCCCTAAGTTTAGCGCACGCTCCTGCGCTTCCCACGCGCTGCAGATCTTCCTAAGACTGACTGATCTCGAGTTTTTGATGACGCTCATTAAGTTTCTCATAGACATGCACAATGTGTTTATATCCGCTAATTAGAGAGTAGTAAATTTTAAGAAACTATTCGCGGAATTGGCGCATGTTTTGCAATTCCGGATGTCAGCCGTGGCTGAAAGATTGTTCCCAAAAGTAAGTTTTTTTTTGTATTTTTTTGCTTGAATACCGTTTTTGTAGGGATATTTAAAAAGATATGTGGAAACATTTGGCACCTAACTAAATGTGATTTTGAAAGCTCTTTGCCGGGAAGCATTATTTGTTCAATATTTTTCCTATGGGGACAATGCTGGACCTTCTGAGCAATGCTCAAAATATTGCGCAGGTCGCACAAAGTCAACCGATCTGTTTTATTCGACCGAGGCTGTGTACGGTGCCTTAGTCGTCGAGACATCGACGAATGATAATTTCGGGGAAAACTTGGAAAAGGTCCGACGAGTCCGAATACATTGACACAAAACCCTTAAAAAAATAATTAACAAAAACAAATTTGTAGGAGTGTCAATCTTCTGGTTGCGTAACATGGGCCACATGGGAGTCTAATTAGTCTCAACTAATTGACTAAGCGGCGAGGTTCCCGACGGATACGACTGTGGGAGATCCGAGATTTGTTAAAGTTCACAGAACATTTCGCATGGCCCTGTGATTTATTCTTGCGAAACCTCAGGTATATAAAAAAGAAGCACTTGGCTGTGAAAAGTAAACAAGGTCTTTAATGAGCATTCAATTGCAGAAAAAAAACGAAATAAATTACGCCCCTACTTCAAGTAATTAAAACCGTTACTCAATCTTTTCCCATTCAGCTCTCTATTTTGACTCCGCGATATCAATGTGGTATTGCTTCAGAAAACAGAAAATAAAGTTTAAATACCGTAATGTAGCTCGATGTTGGATGGCCCGTGATGTTGAAACAGTGAGCATAGCGCAAGCTTGGTTCTTGCAATGATTGAGCGAGCGAAGGCACGTGGACGATTATATTTCGGGTACCCATCTTCGGATACTATACTTCGTTTCAGCTAGATAAAGACGCAGCCGACTGTACGAGCGAATGAAACCAATCAAAGCAAGCACTGGGCCTTTTCTGTTCATGATAGGCTTAGCGATGCTAGAACACGTTTAAGAACATGATAAGCATCATGATGGTAAGTTTTAACGTGGTCTGATTGTTCCCATCAGCTTGCAGCATCGGCTGCGTCTAGACTTAAGCTGAAACAAAGTTCCATCTTCGCCCCGGTTAAAGGCTGGCTCACACACATGCCACTGCTCACGAGCAAATTTACCTTAAAAAAAAACGTTTGGAACAGTCGGTTATAGTAACGGCAAGTTCGGAAAGCAGTCTTTATAATGAACGCGGCTTGCGCTCTGGAGCTTGGCCTGCTTCTGTCGCACGCCCACGCGCAGAGGTATTACCTTCCAGGCCAGTAAGCTCCTGCATAATATATCTCTTCCACGGGTAGAGATGGCTCCAACAAAATCCGTAGAAGCTTATAGACGAAGCTTTTGTGTTTGAATAGTAGGTCACAGGCCTCTTCAGTGGCCTTTTTAAGTCAAGTATTTTTTTCGGAGAACGGCGGATATTTTTTCAGAAGCAGCCGGACTTCTTATCTGAATTATTTATATATTTATTTATTCAAAACACTCATATGTAAGCCCCCCATTGCAGAGTTGCGCAAATAGGGGACCAATAAAGGTAAAAACAAAACAAAACAACACTCTGAGGCAATGCACGAGATAAACGTTTTAAAAACAAGGTGAAGATTTTGTGCCTACCCGGGTAACAAGCATTCGAAAACCAGATAAAGAAGATAAAAGGAGGCTAGAAAGAACAATACACAATCATTTAGAGGGTGAAGAGATTGTCCCGCGGAGATCGGCAGGAAGGCTTAAAAAGCTAAATATTGTCACTGTACACAAGTGGGCGAAATATTGTTAGATTGAATTCAGCCGCTCTATGTGGTGCTAGGTCATGAGGTTATTTAAATCGATTATCGTTCACGGAAAGAATGATCATGCATCAATAAGTGAGTGGCGTGTAATGCGTGCAACTTTGCTTGAATCCCATGCGGACAAAAAATAAAAGGGATTCTCTGATATAAATATTTGTGCGTGCCACGCTCAGAATACCGCATTGCTTGAGCATATTCAATTTTGGAGAGAGATTAGTGTGATGTGACGCAACACTGTTAGAGATCAAGGGCAATCCTGTTTAAGGTTGCGCTTGACGAGACCACATGTGTGCTAGTGGACGTGAGAGTTGATATTAACCTAACAGCGCCATTTTAAGTCACAAAAAAAAGGGACCCCTAGTTCACCCAGTGCTCAAGAAGCAAACAGCGTGACTTATTATCTAAAAACGTCTTGTATCCTGATCCGTTTTTTTTTTTCGCGTTTTTATTGGATAATGCAACATTTTCAGTAAATTAAATGAGGACCACCACCCAAATCCTGTAATTAGGAACCGTACGTTCCGAGGCCTACTCGGCTCTCCTACTGAGGTGACTATGGCGATGGCCGTTTTGAGAAACAGTATTTTTCTATCATCTTGCTCCTCATCGGCCATCGCCATAAAAGTGACGAGCGCTCCTCGACACGTAAGGTACTTATATTTTTAGAAATTGGTTGGTTGTCGTACTTTATTTGTTGTTTTCTCAACCAGACAGATTTATCGAAAATGGGTACATTCAAGTTTTTACATTGTTAGTTACAGCGATACGATAAGAAGATTATCAAGACCACCAACGCCCGCGTTTTTTCCGCTGTCATTGGATGTATATATAGTCAGCGAACTAGGTATAACAATATTGTGTAATAAAATAGAACCTGAGACGACCAGTCAATAAATATCATACTTTTTCATCTCAAAGTTTAATGCCATTAGCCATAATGAACCAGCCTAGCATATCTTACGAAGCGTGCCCCCGGTTATCGATGGTGAACAGAAGGTTAAGGCGGAAACGAGCTGGTGGTAGTTAGAAAAAGACTAGAAAAAAATAGAAAAAAAAAATACGGGCAAACTAAGGTCTCAAACACTGCTGAATATTTTTAACATCAGTTGGTGTTTATATAGCCTTAGCTTCATTTGTGAGTTTAGCGATTGTGTGTCCTCTTTCTTATGTCCTGTCTCTGTACGCGGTATGTTTTAATCATCACGCCTTACCAACGTGCATAAGCTTCCATTTTGAACACAATTCCTGGGTGTAACATAATTTTAGACAAAAAAGAAAAAGAAACCGGAGACTGGGGAAAAGACGAAGGACAACACTACACGTACAAAGAGTCTTATTGAGACTTTGTGTGTTTTGACGACCTTCGCCTTTTCCGCAGACTCGGTTTTTTTCTTCTAAATTTATGTTAGACCTTCACCGGCTTGTCCATTCCTGTGTACTTGTTCATCTTTAAAAAAGTGGCAAATGTTTTTTTTTTTTTTGCTGACTGCCCATATAATTTATTCTTGGATTTACAATAAAGTATAAACCACATGCTATCCCCTAGTGAGTGTCACACTAAGCAGTCTTCTTGCATTACTTCTAGAGAGTGGCACATGTTCTAAATGTACTTACAAATATGGTTTATTAGTGTAGTTACCGCTTAAGGAAAAAGGAGGGGAAGGCGCGTAATAACAAAATCGTGGGAGGCTGGAACCCGAGACGGCATTGCACGAGATGTTCGAAACGATGTTATCCCACTCCTGTAGATAGTGTAAATAAAACATAATGTAGAGGAATGCTCCTCTACATATAGGTTATCCGGTACCAAAAAGTGAAAGCCGTTTACAACTCCCTGTAACGCCGAATTAGAGCGCAGCTCTTGAGGAGGAGGAGGGAAGGGTACTGGGGGGGGGGGGGTCAACTGACTGGGGGGGGGGGGTCACGTGACCTTTGTGGGGTCACGTGACCTTTGTGGGGTCACGTGACCTGGGGGTCACGTGGCGATGACAATGCCGATGATGTCATCACTGGCGTCACTGATGACGTCACCACTGACGATGACGATGCGGATACCTATGACGTCATTAGTGACATCACTGATGAATTCACCAGTGATGATGACGATGAGGATGCGAATGTCGGTGACGTCATCAGTAACGTCACTGATGACGTCATCAGTGATGATGACGATGACATGCGGATGCCGGTGACGACATCAGTGACGTCACTGATGACGTCATCAGTGATGATAACGATGACGATGCGGATGTCGGTAACGTCATCAGTGACATCACTGATGATGTCCTCAGTGATGATGACGATGCGGATGCCGGTGACGTCATCAGTGATGATGACGATGACGATGTGGATGCCGGTGAAGTCATCAGTGACGTCACTAATGACGTCATCAGTGATGATGACGATGACGATGCGGATGCCGGTGACGTCATCAGTGACGATGACGTCATCGGGGGGGTCACGTGAGATCGGCTGGTGTCACGTGACCTCGGGTAACCTCGGGGGGTCACGTAACCTCGGGGAGGGGGTCACGTGACCTCAGAGGAGTCACGTGACTTCGGGGGGTCACGTGACCTCAGGGGGGTCACGTGACCCCGGTGGGGGGCTCGCGCGGTGCATTATGGGACATTTCCCATAATGCACCGCGCGGTTACGCCGACGCCGACGGCGACGCCGCTCAAGCCGGAAACGGGCGCCTAGGAGCTGTGCTCTAAAAACAACTGCCCTGACCCAGCTACACCGCTCCATAACCTTGTCTTTTTGGTGAACTGAGCTTTGTATTTGCCTCATGAGTCGAGTCGACCACATCGGCCTTGCAGAGTCCCCGTCAATTGTGGGAGCGACGCCAACGACCATTACGTTTCTACTAGTGTTGCTAGCGAAATAATCCATCTTCCGAAAGCATGAAATTACGCCATCCCTGACGAAATTTGATAACGTTGTTTCGGCTCTTAAACAGGCAACAGCATCCGTGGTATGGGACATACGGCGCTCAGTTCCAGGCGACCAACCTTACGAAGTACTACGAGAGGAACTAATACGACGCACCACGGAATCCAAACCGCGCCGACTCCAACAGATTTCAACTTCCAAGGAGTTGGGTGATCGAAAGCCTAAAGGATTCCTTCGAGGAACAGGAAAACTCAACAGAGTCAAGGCAACAACAATTGACACATCAATTTTGAGAAAGCTGTTTCTTCAACGCCTTCCGCCCCAAGTGCGCATAATCTTGAGCACATTAACGAAAGGCTAAATCGCCACTTTGGCTCGTATAGCGGACCAGAGTATGGATGTAAGTTTTCCTGGCACTTCTGCACTACAACGAGACACATCAGCACCGCCACCTGCGCCGTCTGAGGTTGCAGCTCTACTCGCTCAAATCATGGACTTCAAAAAGCGCATGGAGCAAGGGTGGACCAGCTGAGTCAAGAGCTCCGCAGCTTACGCGTACGACCGTTACATTCTCCGACGGTGAAAGTAAATGCCCCACACCACCAGAACCACTCACGCCACGAGTCCACCGAGTCCGATGCAGAGGCATGCTGGTACCACCGACATTATTGACAACAAGCAAAACAATGTCGCCTGCCGTGTACTTACTCGAGAAACGGCATGGACACCCGCTGAAGGGCGCCGGCGTCGAGAACCCCATGTAAGGCCGAATATTCTGCGTTACGGAACGCCGAACCAAAGCTCGTTTCCTAATAGACACTGGTGCTGAGGTAAGCGTTGTGCACCCTACGATGGAGGAACGTAGGCTAGGCCAAGCGTCTCCACTACTCTAAGCAGTAAATCGGTCTCCAATCAAGGCGTACGGATAAACGTCGGTGACACTGGACATCGGGCTCCGCATGACCTACGGACGGCTCTTTTTTATCGCTGACGTTCACCAAGCCGTAATCGTAGCAGACTTCCTACGAAGGTTCGTCGTTACAGTTGACTTAGGACGCAGTTTGTCTATTTCGCAAGCGGAAGCGGACACTCCATGGAAGGACGTAGTCAACAAGTTTCTTCAGGTTTTCCGTCCATCGGTCCCCGATGAAAGCGTGCAGCACAGCGTCACCCATCATATCAACACCAAGGCCCCCCCCCCCCCCCCCCCTCCCTCTAACCCGTCTTTGAACAACCACGAAGTTTGACAACCGACCGAGTGAAAATTGCTAAGAATGAGTTTTACCACCTTCTCGAGCTCGGTCATATACGGCCTTCTTCGAGTTCGTGGTCTTCCTCACTATACATGGTACAAATAAAAAAAGCGGCGACTGGCGAATCCGCGGGGACTATCGGGCACTAAACTACAGTGCGAGATTGCTACCCGATTCCACATATCCAAGAACTCCGCGGTATGATATATTAATTCACTATTTTCAGCAAAGTTTTGGTTAAAGCCCATCATCAAATCTTCATCGAACAAACAGATATTTTCAAGACTTCGATCGTCACACCGTTCGGTTTGTTCGAGTTCTTGAGAATGCCTTTTGGACTTCACAACACCGCACAAGCCTTCCAACGTTTGGTTGATCCACGTCTTCGCAGCTTGACATTCACATTCGCTTACATCGACATGGTTGTGTTAATCCACACTCCTGAAGAGCATGCCGTCCATTTTAGGCAGCTCTTTTCTCAATTGCAAGAATACGGGGACGTCGTCAATGCGACAGAATGTCAGTTCGGTGTCAAGGAAATTAGCTTTATCGGACACCACGTGGACAACCGCGGAAGCCGAACACTTGCTGAGACAGTCGACATCATGAAACGTTACGGCTTTCTAATTGTTTATTGTTGTTTTATCCTACACTGCGCTCATATATGTCAACCACGTCTTGCCTTGCTGTAAGGAAACAAAACGAAAATGTCACAGCTGCAGTGAATCTAGGCTGCTTATCAGGCCTTTGAAGCCGTTAAAAATGCCACTACGAAAATGCCACGAGTAGAAGGGAAATAATGGCTAACTAAAAGTGACCACACAGGCAAGCTGGTCAATTCTTAACATGACAAAACCTGAGACACGGACGAAGGCATGCCAAAGGGACACAGATGCCCTGGTGTCTTTTCCTATCTTTCGTGTGTTCTGTTTAGTATTAAAATAAAGGAGGGAAATGAGAAATATGATTGAAAGAGAGTAATCAGTGCACAATCACAGGGGGAGTAAACTGTTCAAAATAATGCTCAGGTATAGGTCATTACAAATAAGTACTACGCAGTCAGTTTTGCCACACCTGCACATTTATCCGGATATGTACAGATTTGTTCGGAAATCATACTGATCTACAAATATTCCTAATTACCTAGATTTGACTTATTTCGCGTTCCGAAATAAGTGTTTATCTGCTCGTGGTTTTGACGTGAAATTATTTGGGAAGTTTGCGAAGAAAAGTTTCTTAGAGGAATAGATTGTCACAGACGATTTCATACTGCAAAAAAGAAAAGCTACTGCGTGATGCACGTTAGAGAGCCCAGGCTGGCGGGGGTACTGCACTAGCTAATTTTCTTATCTACAGCACAAACCAGTGTCGCCGCACCTCAGACGGAGATCGACCTTACGCTTATGAATGAAACCCACGTCGATATTAAAACCGGTTACAAACAACAAGCTCACAATATCTGAGCTTGCAGTCTAATAAGTCTATTTTCCAGCAGAAACACCTAAGACATAAAGTTTGATACTGTGTAACGTCTTCATTACAGATACTTTGTTTATTTTGGTTCTTTTCCCAGTAAATCTCAGCTCATCTCACTAAGTTTCGTTTCAGTCTTGGCCTTGTGCAAGGCTCAGATTGAACTAATTGAGGCTGAATCTCTTATGTACAGCGTCGGCTTTTTACTATATAAGTAATACCTTGCCTCGCTTAGTAAGGTATACAATCTACTACTTCTCCAAGACTTTGTCGCAATCAGAAAATAACTAAGAATCAAACGCAAACACAATTTAAAGTGGAGTAAATATTTGATTCATCCTAGCTGCCTGGGGTATGATTGCCCAATGTTGACATAAGTGAATTCCCAACATTCAAGCAAAAGTCGTTACATTATGTTGCACTTAATTGAACAATGTGTAATGCTTGGCTCTCAGAAGGAAGTAAGTGAAGGTCATTCTTCACACTTTATAGTACCTACGAATGCCATCCAGTGTTCCACAAATTTCTATCTTTTTTTTTCTGAATCTGACAATTTTCGCCCACCCGTATAGTTGCTGGTAAGGTACAAGCAATAGCATAAAACGTTTACACTACTGTTAACTTAGCCAAGACTTTTGGGATAAATTGGCAACTAATAGTCTCAAACTAAAAATAATTTAAATGTTCGATGAATCTAAATGGCTCTTCCCCTTGTGGGAGTCAGGGCAATCACTTTTAAAGCCCATCATCAAACCCACCATCGTGATGATGGTGGCCTTTAAAGCCCACCATCATCACGATGATGGTGGACTTTAAAGCCCACTATCATCGTGATTGTTCACAGCGGTATCTGAGAGTTATTTTTTGAGCATTCCCAATCATTTGCAGTTTTGTAGCACTTTAGTTTTTTTGTTTTGTTTTTGCGTGCACCTCGAAGTTGTGCTGAAGGAAAGGCGCCGTCAACAACCTGGCTCCAACCACAGCCAATGTAAGTTTGTCTAAATTTGGTGAGTATGAAGCGTAGAGGTTTAGGGGGCGTACCTAAGAGCTAACATTTACGTAGTCACTCCTTTATTGAGTTTTTTTATTTATTTATTTTAAGTGCATAGGTAGGATCTGATGTTGGTGACTGGAAAACCTTCAATAAAAAAAACAAAAAAAGAACTGAAGGAAGAACACCGGTCTTCGAGCTATAAACCTTATTTACAGGACAAATTTATTAAAACATTGCACCTCCGTTCGGTTTTTTTACTGATTCGAAATATTTGATCATCTTTTTAATAACCATATTATTTCCTCAAATATTTAAAGATATGTAAATGTTTAAACAAAGCATTAAGAAAAAACTCTGGCAAATATTATGGCAAATTGTCGAGCAATTGTGTTGCATACGTGAAACATATGCAATACAATTAATCAAACATCAAAGGCCCTTGCTTCAGCGTGTTTCAACGAAACCCGAGTAACTACCCTAACAATGTTTCACCTTTATAAGTTACTCCAAACCTTTGACTAATACTGAAAAGCATAAGAAATTCAACATAAGAAAAATTTTTAAGATTTGTTCGTGATCCTAAAACTACATAAAAACTTAGTGTTCAATATGTTGCTATCACGTGATAAAGAAAAAAACAATTTAAAATTTCCCATTCACAAACTGCACAATCAGTTTCCTATGTCGAATGCTTTGCATTCTTAGCTACATGTCAAAAAATAATTAGTTCTACGTTCCCTCGGTTGATATATCCCTTCCCCAGCCTGCAAAAGACAGCTGCACGATGCCATCATTTTAGCATCATAGTTGGTGCAAATTCAACCCGTATTGATGTTGTAAAATGATATTACGGCTCGAATTTTGATCTATCAAACAACGAACCTGATAGAGTAAAGACAAAAATTGAAAGCCGTTTACAATTCTCTGAAGCACCGAATTAGAGCGCAGCTCTTGAGGAGGAGGGGGAAAGGTACTTAAGGGAAGGTATACCCCTCCTCCGTCCTCACCACCTCATGCTGCCTGCTACTCCCCCTCCGAGCAGCGTTGGCGTCGCCGTAGCCGTCGGCGTAGCCGTGAGGTCACGTGAGCCTCGTGACCCACGGAGGTCTCGTGACGTCACCGGGGTCACGTGACCTCAAAGGAGTCATGTGACCTCATGGTTACGCTGACGGCGACGCCGACGCCGCTCAAGTCCGAAACGCGCGCCTAAAAGCTGCGTTCTAAAAAAGCT
Source organism: Ixodes scapularis (assembly GCF_016920785.2). Taxonomy (NCBI): domain Eukaryota; kingdom Metazoa; phylum Arthropoda; class Arachnida; order Ixodida; family Ixodidae; genus Ixodes; species Ixodes scapularis. The sequence goes on from NW_024609839.1 coordinate 27,588,893, forward strand.
ATAGATCTCGAAAATGCTATTTCCGAGAAAATTTGTTTTGTTGCAATTTTTCGGGGCCTAAGACCCGTGCCCCACTGAAGGAGACATTCGGTTATTAAAACCCTATTTAATTGAAGCCATTGTCTTCATGCAGTAGCAGCATGCATGCCATCCTTTTACTGTGATGCCTACCTCACACTGGGCTGTATATAAGCTGCTCTATGGCAAGTGCAAGAACGAATTTGGCAAAGACATATTTGTATTTACACTCTCATGGCATATCTGTGATCTTGGTATGATCTGTTATAGTGGCTTACGTTTTATTAGGGGTGGTGCCAATGCTGAAAAGTTGTACCTTAATCAAATATTAAATTAAATAAAAAAGCTTAAAATCGAGTTGATTAGGAAATATTTTTAACATGAGCTCGAAGGTATATATATTCTCTTGATAAAAAGCAGTGGCTTTATGTATACATTTCGTCACACTTAGCTATACCATGCGGGTCATGGTTTCTCCGTCCTCGCAGCTCCAACAAAGCAGGTGTATTTGCAAGGACCACGCAGACGGAGTACTGCGGACTTGTTCTACCAGACTGCGTGGTGTTTTTTGGAGTGCGCGTGCTATGTGTACATTAGGAGAATGAAAAAACCACCACTCGCCTGTTACAACCAAGTGTAATTAAGGGTGTGCATGATCTGTATACGACCTCTCCCATGGGGGTTAGCGATTTTGCTGGTAAGTGTAATTAAGGGTGTGCATGATCTGTATACAACCTCTCCCGTCGGGCTTAGCGATTTTGCTGGTTTTAGAAACAGTTTTTCACGTATTATCTTCAAACATGCGTATACAAATTTTTTTTGATAAGTGTGCTTTGCAAAAATTGTTATTTTTGATTCTTGCTTGTGAAGGAAATAAGCTTAACCTCCCCCTCCCCCATTTACCTTAGGGGGGGAGGGGGGTAAAATTAAGGCCTTTAATCGGATGTGGGCCGGCCATGCGTCCTTTCCCAAATGTGCCAAATATTTTATCAACTAAATATTGAGGATTCAACAAAGCAGTCAACTGGGCCAGGTGGTAATAATTAAACATGGTTGATAAAAATCAGCTCCAAGCGACGAAACTGGTTTGTATCAATCAGAAAGTAAATTCTCAACTTGAATTATTTGAGAGCCTACTATTTGATTTTTATTTATAAAACTGGGGCTCAGTAATTCGAAGTCACTTAAAAATCGTAAATCTTTGTTTGACGTGGTGTTCTGCTGTAATTTATCATAAAGATGCAGCTAGGAGATGGAGTTTTTTTTTTAAACATTAAAGAAAGCACTTGCTGCAACCAGAAGTTACGAATTAAGAATAATTTGTCTATGAACTGAGGGGGAGTTCAGCCTTTTTGTATGCCAATGAACAAGAGACATAGTTGTGGGTTATTAAAGCATTTGATTAAAGAATACAATGTTCGAAAGAGAAATCAGAACGTTTTTTTGTCCTCCCTTCTCATTTTACTTTAGCTTAAACGTCTGAATAGTGCACGATGTTTTTTTTTTCCCGTCAAGGGCATAAAAAGGCTTAACTTGCTCTCGGCTCAAAGAAAAAGTAGTGTCTTTATTAGTAACTTTTAAAAGGGAAAAACATTTTCATTATAAAAAAAAAAGAAAACACGTCCACCACATAGCTTCAGCATCACGGTCAAGTTCAGAGCTTTAACACGCAATATCAATTTTCGTGATTTTTTAAAGTGCTTTCAATCCAGAAGCCCACGCGTTGTATTGAAGTATTCGTACACAACTTCACTTTATTAGCTCCAAACTGGAAATTAAAAAGTAATGTATGTGTAAAAAAGACTCAGACTGTTTAATTCTCCTTTATGGATATCATAAACTAATTCTTTTTGAAATCACTGGAAGCATCGCTAAAATTTGAACGTTTTCTATATGGCCAACACATAGGATTTTTCACCATGCTATCCATGTCCAGTTGTATCCGTAGCTTTTCCTGCCTGTCTTCTCTGCCACACACATAAAACACTAGGAAAAGGACTTGTAGCTACGCTCCATTAGCAGAAGTTCATGATTCATTTTGGCATCACATCAAAATTGTCCAGGGATCATAGATACTTTTTACGTAATTAGTGACTTAAAAGATTTGCAAAGAGCGTACGCGTGGCTTCCTACTATAGCTGTGCCCAGAAAGAAATGTTTGAAAACTCTTGTTGGCACTTTTAGAAATGCCGATAGATAATCTTTTTCTCTTGGCAGGTAAGGCTGTACAGCATCGTAAACAGGGTCATGCGTAAACAAATATGATATTTTCTCTTTTTAATTCACACATTGATTTGCATTGTTTTGACTCTGCAGATGGTTGGATTACAAGCAGGAGTCGTGTAACCAACAAAGATATTATATTTACATATATACAAGAAGCTATAATTAAAATTGCTCATCGGGCGGTTTGTGGTTGGAACGGTGCGATGGCCAGCCCCGTGCCCTTGCTTCACGTGAATTTCGTCATAAACGCTGGGTGCCTGCACATGTGTCTCAGAGTGATTTTGTTTCTTGCTGTTTTTGTGCTTCTACAACTCCCACGTATTCGGAAGCATGCAAGCAAGGATCTCGTTCCAGCCATCGAAGCGCGCTCTAATTACAATGCACATTACATATTTCAGAGCTATAATTAGCTAACCTGCCTGGCTGCAATGCCCGCCGTTTATTTCACTGGCAGTTAACGGCCCGGTGACAAATAAAGTCTACAGCCTACGGCTGGTCAGCTTACATTGAATTAAGCGGTTAAACGCTTTACGGCGTCTGTTGAGCTTAACGGTCAGTTGGCGGATAGCTGGGCTGTCAAGGTCTTGCATTTTAAGAACAGTAGATAGTAGATTTTATTTATAACCTTCCTGTGATTTCGCAGCAAAATATACGGGAATAGTTTTAGATTTTGCGTTGGTTTTACGACCAAATAACGGTGAGGTGTGAATTGAGATATACGGCTGCTGTAAGAATTACGTGTCAGGTCTGTCTGCAAAGATGCCGGTCAAAGTGACTGTAAAGTTGACGGTCACATTTTTGTTTACAATGAAGCTCAAGTAAAGCCTGTAACCAGGTTCGTTGCCTAGCAAGACAAAAATTGATGTTCGTCGGGGCTTATGCATAATAAAACAATGATAATAAAATCAGTGGGAAGTTAGTGGGTCCTGTTATCTTCGCGTCTTCTTTGACCTCGTTTTGTTCGCGCTTTTAAACCTCTTAATTAGAAAGCATTTCATGCTTCAATAGGAAAAAAAAAAGATGTAGGTACGGGGTACAAAACGTATCCTAATGGCCGGAAGAAACAAGGTGATACAGTAAAACTGTCGTGGATTCAACGAATCGTCTTCTCTCCGTTGACAACGCAGTCAGGTTCCTCTACATAACACTCCTGGCACGAGCATATAAGGCAAGGCTAAAAGTGGTCACATTCGGAATTATTCAACGCGCTATGCTTTGCAAACTCGTTAGCGGGTAATTCTAAGCTAATGGTTAATAGCTCCGCAACGAATAAGACACCTTCGAGGATATTTGAAAGGCCAATTCCCACGCTATACTCTATTTAGTTTAAAGTTGTTGTTGACCTGGTTAGGAGGGACAATCACAAGGGAGTAGACACGGACATGCGCATATCCGTGTCTACTCCCTTGTGATTACCCCTTGTGTCGCGCAATAAAACTTCTAGTCTATGCTCTTTCATTCCAAGTGCAGCAGCGGCTGACGCTACGATCTTATGTGGCCAATCAGTCGGCATCGAAAATTCATCGTCACGGCGCTCGTTTTTTTGTATGTTCAACAAAGCCCGCACAAATAAGAGCGCAGGATCGGAGCGTATTCTTTGTGTGTGATCGGTTTCGTCGGCAATAACATACGCCCGTGACAATGCACTTTTGACCCCGCTTGGTTGTCTCCATTGAATAGTAAAGCCTACTGCGGTTGTACCAAATGTAAAAGGTTGCATGAAAAGAATTTTTAGATGGAGATTGTCTTGACTGCATCGCACCTTCCTAAATCGTGTATGGCAAAAAAAAAAAAAAAACAGACAAAAAAATTTCAAAAAACAGGGTATCGTCAATGGACTTTTTAGTGACATTTTATAAGTCCAGCTTCAACCAGGCGTGGGTGAGTCGCGTCGTGTTTCTAACTTTTTGCCGAGAAGCAAACATTGAAGCTAAAAACTTGTTTCCTCACTTTAAGGCAACGGCGATACAGGGGAACTTAAAGAAATCGTTTTTTTTTCTTTTAGAACCCTTGCAGTCCAACGGTTTGTGACTACACTGAGCGCACAGATTGAAAAACAAACAAGCAAAGTCAGAGCGAGAACCCGAAAGCTTTAACGTTCCAATTACGAATTGGGACTTGTCCGATCGGTCTTGCTCGCAAATATTTACGTTGAAGTTCACGACCCTATTTTTGAACTCTCCTTTGTTATCCAAATTGCGTTCCGGGAGCTAAGATGTATATAGCTTCGTGTTTTGTGTGGGTGTTCCAAGAACGACGCTGCGTATTTGGACAGAGGTATCAGGGATTTCAGGCCGACGCGCCCAATTACCGCGACTAATGAGTTGTCAGCTTTAAAGTGTGACTCGACTTGTCTTTACTGTTTTTGCGAATTCTGTTTTTATTGGCAGCATTGTTTTCTTTCTTCATGCTATCATCCCTCCTTAAACGAACGAAGGTTGAAGAAAATTCAGTAGTACATACGCAAGATTGATAGGTTACAGAAACTAGAAGTCGTCGAAGACAAATAAATTCCTAGAATCGTCTTTAAAGCGTCCAATTAAAAAAAATGTTCTGGTGCGAGCATTATAAGCTGGAAAAAACCTCCATGCTATTTGGGCTTTTCTGACGGTTTTTAAGTAAGCTTTGGTTCACACCTCATTATCATGATAATTTATTTTCCTTGAGGGCCCGTGAGGCATTATACAAGGCGGTGGCTATCAAAAAAAAGATAGAACAGTAAACACAACTATAACACTGTAAGCTAGCTAGGTAGGTTAGATAAAGAGACGGTGATGGCTTCAACAAATTTTGTAGTATCATTAATAGAAAAGATATCAGGTAGTGAATTCCAATCCTCGGTAGTCAATGGTAGTGTGGAAGCCTGGTGAGCTGGATTTGGAACGTGAAGCTATAGGTCTCGGTCTCTGAAAGTTTTAAAAATTTGACAGCTAATGACGCCGGCGACACATATAGGTGCCGCAAATGTACGAGTCGCGTGTTTTAGCCCAAGTGCAGTACAAGTGCAGTACTAGTGGTCTGAACTAGATTCGGAAGTTTCAGAACAAACCACGGTATCAGTAAAGAGTTATAAGTCATTTGCTTTGAAATTTTAAATGAGAAAATTGCGACCGACGTAGCCATTGAATGCATGAAGCTTAAACGGTCGATACATAAATCTTTACCGCAGAAATCTAAAAAAGACAGGCTAGTGAAGCAAGAAATGTCATACATTCAATTTTTACTGAATTGTCAGCATACGACAATTGGACGATAATTCGAGTCTAACAGGCGTAGGTGTGTTTAGCCAAAGTTGCCAAAGCGAGTCCCCAAATGCACGAATATGCGGCAAAGCCAGGTGTGTTTTGCCTTTCAAGGAATTCTCCAATCCAAAGCAGCAATAACATGCTGGCCCGATCGCCTCTTCTGAGCGATGTTTTGTTGTGTTTGCAACTTGAGACTTGTGTTTAAGTAATCGCTCGCGCGGTTGTCCACCCTCTTTTATCTAATATTAGTCTAGCGACGTGCTGAAAGCAGTTATAGGAGACAAACGTATAGTATATGTATTGAGGCAGTCATACATTTTTAAATGTCTGTTTGTTTTCGTCATAGTTTCTCAATGGCTGCCATTTAGCTAACCTCCGAATTCATAAATGCGTCTTGATTTGAACTTCCTGCCGTCTTGAGACGGAGCCAGCGCGTTTCAAGAATCCACCTTAACTTGAAAAGGTCTTAAACTGAGTTTTAAGCGAACTTGAAGTACCCAGATTTCAAGACTGGGTTGGACCTATGTGAAAACGCGACTTCGTTGTCATGTCAACATGGCGGCTTGCCGATGTGAGGTCGCATAGGGGATCGCCACTTTCAATATTTTTTCGCTGCCGTAACTGTGGCGTTGCCTTTGGGGATGAGCATTCTTTGCCAAGAAAAGCGGCCATCCCTCCGTTATCGAATGCATCCCGTCGGGATGTGCGACAACGAACGGCAATGCTGTCGTGGCTGCTCGGCCGCGGCTTGACCGCGTAATTCCGCACGGCGACAACAGGTGTCTGACTCTGATACCCAAGCTACAGTTCCTTCTAGCGCTGCGACGTTTGCTGGCATGGTGTTTCTAGCTGTCGACGTTTTACAACTGACGGCGTGCCGTGCATTTGGTAGAGTCACGAGTCTCATCGTAAGACAACTGTTGCTCGGACGGCCCGAATCAGTCCACTTCCCGATTCTCTCGAAATCGTTCGCATCCCTCGAGTAACAGCGGTCACGCACGTGCGTATCAAGGACCCGGCGATTATGCAGACATTTATCACAACTTCAAAGCGGTTTCCTGGATTAACTAACAGGTGTGTGCCCCCGTTTACTGAAAGTAAATAAGCCTTGCTGACTATGGTGTTCCAGTGCCTCTGATGTGAAAAACGTGAGCAAGTTTGTGTGGAGTGCACGCCGGTTTAGTGATGCAAGCTCTCGACCCCTAATATGTAAAGTAAGCTGCCTGCTTGCATGCTCGCATTTCTTCTCAGTTTTATTTCGTCTGTGCTGAATTACGCGTTTGTTTTGAAAGTGTAATATGGTACCCGTCCCTTGTGCCAGTAAATAAATATTCGGAAACATGAATGTTTCTAACACTGGTGCTGCTGTTCATTTCAACTTCTTAAGCAATTCTAACTTTGGAAAATGGTTGCTTAAATATAAATTAGTCATAGAGCTGTTGAAAACTCACCATGATTCATGTAGACTGGAGTACCTATATTTTAATGCTGCTACACTTTTCGACAAGTTTTCACGTGTTGTTTAATTACTGGACTTGTTAACTAGCTCTTCACCATAGGCTATTACACTTCTCGAATGACATTTCACTGATAAGTTTGTCGAATGGCTTTTTTGAAAGAAAACATGTCATGTTGTTTTTTCAGATTCCTAAAACCCTTCGGGCGAATGGATATTTGGAAAACCTTTTTAGGCACTTTATTGAAGAGAGTTCTTGTTAAAGGTTCACAAAACAGTGTCTAATGAAACAGTAGCCACCGGTTTAAATATTGTCTTGCTTTTCTGTGAAAGGTTTGCACCGGGCTCAATTAGATGGCACAACGAAAATGATACTTTCTTTGTGTTTTATACACATTCAAATTTTGGTGGGTTATTGTTCAGTAAAAGTTAAAAACCCATCTTGGAGACCCTTAAGCTTTGCGGAATGAAATCGTATCTCTACTATTCGGTTTCTGTTCCTGATCACAAAACAATTGGCACCAAACCACGGGAGCTACAATCAATAATGTACCAAATCCGCACGACATAATTCAACCAAGCTATCGTTGATTTTTTGGTACGAACGTTTTCGCACAAATATAGCGAAGTCCCTGTAAAATGTACTTGCAATTAGTCTCTGCTCTTAAAAAAAAAAAATATTGTTCGATACAAAAGTAGGGTGTGAAAATCCCGCTAGCTGGAGGAGCGTTCTCGAACGGTCGTGGAAGAACCAAATTCCCGAGCGCATAGGAGCGTTTTTCAAAACCGCGCTCTATCTAGTAGCGGCTGCGTCGTTTATCCCAGTCCGCCATTGCTCGCGGATGTACAATGCGTATGCAATAAACACGAGGATAATGCCAGCATTCGGCGCGAAGTTGACTCAACTGGTATCGAAAACCAGTGCTTGGTCATCGCTCAACCAGGATTCGTATCGAACTTCGTGTCCCAGAAACGTTGGCCGGAAATTTTTCTTGAGGTGATTTTAAAAAGAGGCTACTACAAAATCCCCTGCAAGTCGTGCTACGGGATTTTTTTTTTTTTTTTAAGATAATAGCTTTTTTACGTTTGGATTTCCCGAAACGTCAAGATTTAAAATCGAAGCACTCGACGTAACTCAATCTTCGCTTTAAAGGCGGCACGGCCCAACTTATCCCGACATTTCAAAGCGTAGCAGGAATCCGGCAGCCCGCTTCGTACGTTTTATGGCAGGAAGATTTGATTTGGCGTCCGCGGAAATACTGCGGGCCCGGCATGCGTGTGTTCATTTCGTTTTCGACGACATGAGCTCGCGCTATCAACAAAAAAAGAGTCAGAAAAACGATAAACTAAAAATTCTTTTCGGTGCTAAACTAAAATGTCTTAGTGTGTCGACGTGCCATATGGTGTTCTTTTTAATGCTTCTTTTTCTTAATTCTTTTTATGTAAGTTTAGGGTTCACTAATGTATCATAGTGGGCCGGTTGGTTCAATTTACTGAAATTATAAAGCGCAATGGACCAACAGGGACACGAAGTAGACAAGACAGCGCTATACTCGCAACTGGAGTTTTAATAGAAAACTAAGGAAGGTCAAAACGAGTGATAGAAGTAATACGGAAGACAAAAAGGACGAAAATGAAAGAAAGGAATTAAAGAATACGAGACTGCAGGAACGTGGAACATCTCTCAACCTCTCACCGGCACGTCATCTCGCATATTACGTCCGTGAGTGCCACTGAACGGCGATCTTCAAAAAGACAAGTCCTGGGGCAATATTGTTGAAAAAGGTCAAGAACACTTTACGAGGCGGAAATCATCAAGTTCTAAGGTGATGTCTTTGTTAGCGCGCTTTCTGTATCCTTGTCTGACAGGGAATAAATATACCTCCACTCAGGCACGTAGCCAAGATTTTGATTCGGAGCCCATAAAAAAAAGTCTGTATGAGGAGGAAAGCGAAAGCGGGCACCAAAAAATGAAAAATTTCGGGGGGGGGGAGGAGCCGGTCCAATGCCCCCCCCCCCACCCCCCTGGACACGTGAATAAGTCATGTTAAAATAATTTTAGAAGTTATATTTTTATTTAATATATTTAACAATACTGTTTTTTTCCACATATCTTTGAATATTATAATATCACATATCTCTGAACTTATATCACTCCTTTCTACTCTTCCTTAGCTTTCTATTAAAAGTTCAGTTGTGAGTATAGCGCTGACCTGTCTAGTTCGTGTCCTTTGGGCATAGTTTTACTTACTAAATTGTGCATTTTACAATTCGTGACAGGCAATAGAAAAAATATATTTTCTTAAACCCGGCTATTTTTTTTTCAGTAACGCCTATCACATGTTTTCAACGTTCACTTCGAGCTATGCTTCGTTAGCTTCGTTTCACACTATGCTTCGTTCACCTTTACGCTGAGACCAGAAGCTCGGCCTTCAGTGCGAGCTTTCTGCCCTTGCTAAAACAAGCGCGAACCGCAAGGCACGCGCTACCAAAGCACTGCGTAAGCCAGCAAGCTCGCGCTGAAGGCGGAGCGTCCAGTCTCAGCTTAAGGGAGAGCACTACGATTTGATGGACCCAATCAAGCAGCGATTGAAGTGCATCGCTATTGGACCTCAAGCGTAAAGACATGTTACTGTGAAGGTATGTTCCTTTGTCTGTTAACAGTGTTTGCAGCATGTTTGCCTTATAGTGCGAGGACCGTTGTGGCGGGAGGTTTCAATCCACGTGCAACCACACACTCTGCCACTGAGCCCCCCCCCCCCCTCTTTCCCCCCTTCTATCCATCCGGATTTTATAACAACATTCAAAGTGATTATATTGTGGCATTTGTCTATGGAAGCCAGCGTGACACCACGCTCAGTCGAGCTGAGAAAAAAAAAATCGGCAGCGAGATCCCCAAGTCTCTAAAAGGAATATGGCGTTCAATATTCAATGAGTTATTCTTTAAATATAATTCGAAGACACTAAACAGTCGCTCCAGGCAGAAAAAAAGAGAAAGAAAACATTGCTTATTATTTTTCTCGCTGAATTTAGCGGGGAAATGGCATAAGTCCTGGATTCACATGGCGTTAAGTCACTTGACATCACAGTACCACGTGACACCAGCCCTTGGCACCATGATGGCACGTCACGTAACTACGTGACAACGTCACGCGACGTGGTTAAGGGACGCCAATTTCCTCGCTAAATTTAGGAGAGAAATTCATGGCCGGCTGAAATTTCAGAGATCAGAAGGTTTCATTAAAAATCGTTCGATGCTTTAATATAAAAAGAAATCAGAAAGCAAAAACAAGCGAACATTCAGGATGTGAGGATCGCTAAGGCGTTCTTATCGCATTCCTCGGTGCAAATGAATTGTTCCTTGCGCGAGAGAGGCCAATAAGTCAAGGTACTAGCTTACCTGGCCGAGAAAAGTCGGACGAATACATTCCAAGCTAATGCGCATGCGTAAATTTGATCCTTACAGGTTATTAGAAAACTCATTACCTGGAGCCGACGATAAAACAAAAACGCCAAGACATCGTCATCTGCCGTAAGCTTTGTCAAAAAAGACCACCCGGAAAATATGAACGAAAAATTGGAACAACTCATTTTAGGAACGTATGTCCTGAGCAATAGCAATAGGTACTTCAGTGAAAAATAGAAAAGAGTGCACCAGAATAAAGTTGTGAAATGGGAATTTCGAAAGTGCGTATTATTCAAGGTGTCCCAAATAATCCATTAGGAAAATATTTTTCTTCTCTTTTCTTTTTTTGGAAAAATGATCTACGCTTTGCCGGACCCTTATTTTTCGCCCAAATGTAGCGTTGGCGGTCCGAACCACATGCCAAAGTTTTAAAACCAACCGTTCTCTTTATTAAACCTTTTGAGTGACTGTGTGAAAATAGGAAGAGGAAAATAATCTGTAGCAAGGTAGTAAGCTGGGGTAGTTGGTATGCATTAAACATGATGATAAAACGCGCACGAATAGACATAACAGACGAGGTAAGAAGAGGACGGAAGAGAAGCGCGTTTCTATTAGCTTTCTCATATTTGAAAACAGCCTTCGTTGGTTTTCAAAATTTCTCCTTCCAATACTGCAGGCAACCCAGAGGGAGTCCTTAAAAGACCTTGCCTGCCGCCAATAGTCAGATCGTAAAATTCTGAAGGCGTTGCCGAATTTTACAATATGAGTATTGGCGCCAGGCAAGGAAACGAACTAGGAGCTGGATGACCTCTTAAAATGCCAACAAAGTGTCCCCCAACGTTGAGTACCTTTCTGAATGCAGCCTACTTGAAGAGGGTGCGACCACTGCCGTGGCTATTATGTCGGTCATTTTTGTTGTCCATTCCCTCATATTTGTATCCGAAGTTCGTTTATAGTGAACTCTCCATATAGCGAATATAGATTATAGTTAAACGATGCGTTTAAGGTGCGCCGGAGGACGTGATATTGAGCGATTTTACTATTGGCGAGACCCTCTGACCCATTTGTCACCCCCACACCTCGGTGTTTACCCAACACAAGGCCTATGCACATGCTCACATGCCTTGTGGCCATGTTCATGTCATCTTTTTTTAATGGTGAAGTGGCGTTAAGTGGCGGATCTGTCCCGAAAAGCAGTCGTCAGAGGATGCGAGCTTGACCCACCTGGGCTTTTGTGCTGACCTGGGCACCGTGCATGCTTCAATGTTCATCCAGGCTGAAGTGATAACAAAGAAGACCCTCTGCCCCCTCGCCGGAGAAAACGAACTCCAGCCGAACGCTGACACCACGTTCGGTTAAGTCAGCCGAGCGCTGAGTCATTGTATTTGTTGTCAGCATCCATGTAGTTATAAAATTAACTGCTTGAGGCGCCACGGTCTGGTCTCCTCCCTAGTAGCTAAAGCGGCCTCTTTTTTGTTCAAAAATGTTTTGTAACATCTATAGGTGCTACTGCCAAGCGCGCTGCCCAGCTAGCGCACGGACGAATGATTACCGCTCTTGGTTCTCGGGCGGAGGCTCTGAGATCGATACCACGAAGCGGTATCGAACTTTCAACTTGACATTCTCGTAAGTTCGAGAACCTTTTCGTTTGATCGAGTTACAAATGTTCTAGGCGCCGAACCTTCCACGCCCAATGTTCCAGAAACCAGCGCTGGCACAAAAAGTGATTCGATTGGCGGTCCGGAGTCATTCTCGCCCCAGCGCTTGTTTCTGCTGTTTCGCCAACATCAACGCCGGCTACGCTAGCCTTTCTCTATTTTGTTTTGGGCACAAGTTCGCCCCATTAAACCTTTAGATTCTTCAGTTACTGGCCGCCTCATCATTTGTTATTCGTGACAATAATCTGCTCCTTATAGTTGGACTGCATTAATTAGCCCTACGATACTCTTTTTCCCCGTTTTCTGTTGTTGCGTGCTAATAAACCATTCTTGTAACCGAGATTTGCGCAGCTGTATAATTGTCGTTGTCAATGGCGTCGATACAAAATACGTAATGCGGAAGAATCTTAAGAAGTAATTGAATTACATTTCTAAGTATTTGTACTCTACCCAAGATACTTTACAGTGGAAATAACTTGAGTAGTATTTTAAATACTTCATGAAGCAGGTATTTAGTAACTTAACTTAAATACTTTTCTCGAGCATTTTGTCCAACACTGGTTGCTATATATCTTGGTAAAATTATCGCAAAGACAAAGATGGAAGAACGCCGAGACAGGATAGAGAGCCCTTCTTACAACTGGTGTTAAATTCTATGTGAGAGAAATACAAAAAAAGATGTACTGAAATTTAAAATAAAAAGAAACGCGAATAAAAAAATACATGGAACATTGTAAGTAACAAAAGAAGCGGAAGAGAAAGAAAAATGTCGATAAAAAAGTAAGAGACGACAAAAAAGAGAAAGTCTCAGCTTGGATGGCCGGCCACGCTGTCCAAAACGACAGCGACATCTAGGGAACCAGGAAAGCCGTAATTCATGTTCTGAATGGAGAACACTCCTCTCGGTGATTATGTAATAGTTCTTTACATTCTGTCGCCTGGGGTAAAGTTTACATTTGGGCTAGCTGGTAGTCTAGCATATTGAGGTATTTAGCGCACAAGGTCGAGAGAAGAAGGACAGGACAGAAAAGAGGTAGATGCACGAGTCCGCGGCGGATTATTTGTTTTTTCTTTCTCTTCCTTTCTTGTCAGCAAACGTAGTTGTGAGTAGGGCTCTTTTTTGTCCTGTCCTTCTCTCTACCTTGTGCGCTAAATACCTTAATATGTCGCCTGGGCCGCATCCAAGATAGCGCCTTCCTCATACCTCAGGTACACAGATCAATCTATTGCCGTTCTTTATCGGATTAGAGAATATGGATAGTTGTCATAATCATGTGAGCCTTGTAGAGTTTCCTAATTTGTTTTCCTTGAAACGATGTAACACCTTTGTGATATTGAGCAATGGGGTGCATTGGCAGTACCAAACGTGCACCGCTTGATTTTCCGCATTGGAAGCCTTGAGCGTGATGTCATGCTCTCTCAATCTCGCAATGATGTAACGACACGACTGCCCCACATAGACATTCCCAAACGAAACCGGTATGTCGTAGACTACTCCACTGAAGCAGTCAACTTACTTGTGTTTATGGCTTACCTAGCCTCCAGAATTCACTTGTCTTTTGTTGTTTATTTTCGGGCAAAGTCTTCAGTTTATTGGGTGCCGAGCGTGCTACCTGAACCTCATAAATTGAGAAGGGTATGCAGTTGGGCTAGTTGGTGATCCATATTTTCGACGGTAAAAGCGCTAAAAACAACAGAAAAGTAAAAGAAACGAACAACAGAGAGCGCTACTGGCAACTGAAGTTTATTCTCATACATTGAGGTTATTCTTTTGAGATTATTTGAGAACCCATGCATATAGGGGAGTATGACAGGACGCCATCTTTTTCCTTTTTTATTTCTCTTGTTTGTAACGCAAGCAGCCATTCCCCAATATCAAAAAGGATTGAATCGGGAAATCTTGACCACTTTACTCGGTGTACTTGAGCTTCAAGACTCTTCCCGGCTGAATGTTGGTATGACTTGTTCAGTGCCTTGCTGAGGTAACTCGTGGTAATTGATCTCTTTATGATCTAACTATCAGCTGAATCATAGAGTAAAAGGCTTTTTTTTTTCTTTTTTTTTTAGAGCGAGCAGGGGGTGGGAGAGATACATGTAAACAAGTGTGATCGTCCAGGAACAACCATCTCAGATCCAGTAACGGAAAGAAACGATTTCTTTGGGTCTCATCGGTGAGCATGATTTCCTCTGCTTCTATTAAGAAGAAAGATCGTGTCTTCAATCTTCAACACCCAGAGAAAATCCACAGTGAACAATCGTGTTGTTTTGGTGCAGATATTTCACTAGGTTCTCAGAATTCGGTATTAGAAAGACTTCAGTCGGTTGTTCGGCTGCACAAGGCCTTCCGCACGGCATGCCAAGAGGATTTGCAGGATTGTCCGTTCAGGGATATGGCGACAAGTGGGTTATTACAGAACGCGGATCTGGGTGCTTGGTGGCGGCGGGGATCCAGGTGGTACAACGTATTTGTTTATACAGCAAGCAAGCTAACGAAGTTCCTCTGGTTGACCGTACGTGCCTCAACTCAAGAGCCATCGTTCCTGAAGCAAGCTGCATAAAAGCGTGGGCATCACAATGCTCGAGGTTACTTCCTTACCTCCGAAAGTAATAAAGGTTTTTGAAAACGGTCCAAAATGTTGTACTATACCAAAGAGGCAAGGCATACATTTATTGTAACCTGTTCACGGCATAGCTGCCAAAATCCAAGAATATAACAAACTCAGAAGCGTGGAGAACTATGTCGAAGTACTGCTGAAAGCAAATTCGTTTTAGCAAAGCAAGATAAAAAAAATTTCTTGCGGAATATTTCGAAAATACTGATTTAAACCTATTAGTATCCGACAGGAAAGGAGGCTTTGTTGTGATAAATAGGGTGAGCTACCTAAAGATATCTGGCTGTGCCATAGAAAAGAGCTTCAACCACGTAGAAGGCTTCAGAGCGAAAACTGCCGAGGCCAAGGCCCTTCAGTACAATAGACTTGTTTTAGCACATTTAAAAAGGTTATTTCGGCATCGGGAAAGGACCATAGGAGCATGTTTTCTTACAACAAAGACACACAAGCAGTGATGTCCTTTTCGTTTAATTGATACAGAAAAAGGGTCTTGGCATCCAAATATGTCGCGATTCGTCTTACGTCATCTCTCTACCCTTCAACTGACTCACCCTTTCCTAATATCAAATTCTGAAGAGCTAGTTAAATATCTGCAGCAAAACAACATGACAGTCTTTATAAATTTTTCCTGTATGTTGAAGATTTGCTTTATTCTATTCTACGCATCAAGATATTCACAACAGTAAGAAAATGTATCGAGGATAACGAGGCCATTTCTTTTCAGAACCAATGTGGCATTCGGGTTGAATCTTTTTTTTAGAGCGTTTGAGGTTCTACTTGTCTGCCACCATTGTCGTGTTCAACGATGCTTCATTCATATAAAGGAAAGGAATATGCATAGGGTCTTGCGTAGACCCTGTCCTCTGCGACCTTTTTCTGGCCAAAGGCGTCAGGGCCATAGCCAACACGATCTGCGGCGCACATGTCTCCTTACATTTTCCGCTACGTGGACGATTACCTTGTCTTCCTTTATAAACGACCTGTTGACAACGAAACGCAGCTAATGAGCCACGTAGGATTTTTGTTCTTAGAACAAGCAGAGGGTCTCAAGTTCACCGAAGAGACACCGGAGGATTCCGTCTTCCAGTTTTAGGATCTGAGATTATCGTCCCTGGACGATCACATCTGTTGGATATATTCCCAACGCTCAGAAGAAAAAAAACTTTCAGCACATGATTAGGATCATGCTAAGATAAAAAAAAAACTACATAAACTAAAGAGGGACATTGAAGACAAACTTATAGATAGATCGATTCCCACTATATGCCTCAGCACGGCACCAAAAAGTCATGTCGACATTCAGCCTGGAAGAGTTTTAAAGCACAAGTACAGTGTCTAAAATGTTCAAGATTTCCCGATTCGATTCTTTTTGACGTTGCTGTAGGGCTGCTCTTGTTACAGAGAAGAGAAAGAAAAATTGAAAAGAGACGGTGCCCATTTATTGTGCCCTACATACATCGCTTCTAACAATCCCAAAAGAGTAGCCTCAAAATATAATGTCCAGGTTGCACTCTCCGCACCCGATAAACTCAAAAGACTTTGCCAGAAAATCAACAACAAAAAAATGAAAAACGTTTACAATCCCGTGTAACGCCGAATCAGAGCGTAGCTCTTGAAGAGGAGAGGAAGGTACGGAGAGGAGGCCCCTCCTCCTCTGCTGCTCGCCGCCCATTTAGGAAAACATTTTCCGCTAAATTTAACAAAAAAGGTTTCCAGCTAAATTTAGCTGAAAAATTCCCCGCTAAATTTAGCAGTAAAATTTCCCGCTAAATTTAGCGGAAACATTTTCCCGCTAAATTTAGCGGAAACATTTTCCCGCTAAATTTAGCGGAAACATTTCCCCGATAAATTTAGCAGGGAAAATTTTCCGGCTAAATTTAGCGGAGAAAATTACTCGCTAAGTTTAGCGAAGAAATTTTTCCGCTAAATTTAGCGGAACATTTTCTCCGTTAAATTTAGCGGAAAAATTTCCCGCTAGATCAAGCGGAAAAAAATTCCCCACTAAATTTAGCATAAAAAATTTCCCTGCCAAACTTAGCGGAAAACATTTCCCCTCCAAATTTAGCGGAAAAATTTCCCCGCTAATTTTAACGGAAAACTTTCCCCGCTACATTTAGTGAAAAAATGTTTCCGCTACATTGAGCGGACGATTTTCCCCGCAGTTAAGCCGACGGGGACGGCGACGGCGATGCCGCTCAAGTTGGAAACGGGCGCCTAAGAGCTGCGTTCTAAAGCAGAAGAATATTTTGAAATTTTGATGCAAGGTAAACCATCCGAACATGTATGTCGAGTGCTTCAGTAAAGCAGTCTACGAAATACTCTTTTTGTGTAGAAATGTCTATGTAAGACAGTCGGGTCGTTGCATCAATGCCAGATTGATAGAGCACGACCTTGCGCTCAAGGCTTCACCTGCGGGACATGTAGTGGTTCACATTCGGGGCTGCCAATGCTCCTCATTGTTCAACCGCGCAGATTTGGTACAGCCTTTCAAGGAAAGAAGAATAAAGTAGGCAAATCTACGAGGCGCACGTGATAAAAAAAAGGTGTACGCTTCAGTGCTTCGTCAGCGGCCGTGTCGGAGAAAGACCGGAAATACCCTGACCTGTATCTTTGAGTTTTAAATCCGGTGGCATGTTGAGCTGTGACATGGTCACCGGGAAAATTGTTCGCCGTTCAGAACATGAACTACGGTTTTCCCGGTGTTTTGGAGGTAGCTGTCGTTTTGGACAGCGCGGTCAGCCATCAAGCTTAAACCTTACACTCTTATTCTTCTGAATTTTGTGTCGTCCTTTTTTATTGGTATCTTTCGTTCTCTCCCACCACTTCTTGTACTGACAATTTCCCATTTCGTGTTATTTGTGGGTCTTTCTCTTTTAATTGTAAGTAATTCTTCTCTGTCTTTCACTCCCTTAGTAATAAATGCCAGTCGTAAGTAGCGCTCAATATATAACCTATATGTTCTTCCTCTCTTGTCTTGACGCCAATTATACCAAGATGTACAGTTTCCGTTGATCACTAATGATATAGTTGCACTAAGTCAGCTCACTGTAGAAATATTTAAAAAGCATGCAACATCTTACAACGTCAAAACAAAACAAAAAAGATGGGTTTTTAGTTTTCGATTTTCTATTGTAGCAGAAGAGGTGTCTGAACGAGGCCAGAAAGGGGGGCGAATTTTTACTCGGGCTTCGCGCGTCTCCCGGCAGGGGCACTGTCGGTTTAGAGCCACCACGCACGCGCGGACGGGTTTGCGCGGCCTTAAAAAAACCATGTGCCGTTAACAAGGGCGCTTCTTCAACTCTCTAGACATGTTTCGAATCTTACAGCGTTTGTTAAGAAGGCGAATTTTGTGGCTCACATGCTTTTATTGCTCACATAGTCTTTGGCCATTAAGGAGAACGGGGAAGACTGCGTAAGGGCCACCTCCATTAAGCTATTTTCCAAAGAAAAGTGGTATGTGCGGGGAGCACCCCATGTGAGCAGCAAAGCCAGGAGGATTTGAAATCAATCCATCAAGGATCCCACCAAATAAAAGGAGAAAGTCCCTAGGAACGCAACATTTTAATTGATGCGAGTCCATGAAAAAGATTTTCAGCAAAGGGTGTATAGACCAGCAGTGTGTGTCTCGTTTTTCTCCCCTCCTTCGTTTTTCCCTCTACGTTCAGCTGGAAACTTCAGAAGCTTTTGGGTTGAAGAAATGGCGCTGTAGGAGCGCTGCGAAATGCAAATCAGAGGAGCAGACTGTACTCTCGCAGTAAGTTATTTGGCTATATAGTCAATGACAGCATTACTAAACGCAAGGCGTGGCGTAGTGCGCTCACACTTTTTGCTGCGTGATTAGTTCTTCGGCATTCTTATCATTAGTCCGCGTTCTCGTTGACTGCGGAGTATTATGAGGATGATGGATACCCGTTATTTCCTGCCTTTACCCAGCACACGTTTACGAAGTTCACAAAAGTGGAAACACCCCGAGGGTTAAATCTGAAAAAAATAAAGACCCATTCAAGGGGACAAAATCTGCCACTCAAGTTTCTTTTAATTAGCAACCATGTTAATGATGCTCGAGCAACACGACGCCTTCCGTTCCCTGTCTAAAAAAACAAACCATACTAAACAGAACAAAAGGGAACAAAAAGATTTTTGTATAATCGAGGAAAGGTCAATATACTGTCATGGGCTTAATGAAAACGATTGTTGCTAATTACGAAGGTTCTATGCGTTAATGTTTGTGTGATTATCTGGGCTTACTTTGTTTTACATTTACCCTTTTTAATACACGCTCCCGGCTTCGCCTTTCGCAAACAACTCTAAGGCCTGTTCCTTGAAAAGGTGGACAAAAGCAGAAGAAAATAGTATGTTAATCCTTAAGGGACGGTGCAGCAATATTAATTTGGAATGCATTTTTTAGTTTATTCGAGCTTAGTGGCACTAATGGGACCTATGTGTATTGCCACGCGACGCCACTCACCAAAAAACTTCTTTGTAGGGGTGTAATTTTAAGAAAAAAAAGCGATTGTTTTCTTTCAGGCCTTCCTTCGCAAAGCGTGATGAGGTAGGTCAGGTGGCGCGCAGTCTGGGCATAATCCCCCGAGTAACAGCATTTTAATGCGGCGTGCAAATAAAAAAGGAGATCAGTTCAATTTTGGAATGCGTCAGACGTAGTCGCTTTTCGTCTGTCTTTCTCTACACGGCTAATTGATTGGACGCGAACGTTGCATGAACACTTAATTTGGGCTTGTCATAATTAGTAAGTAAACTTAAACAAGCAATCGGGTTGTGGCTCGTGTCTTATCGCTGCAATGACGACAATAGAATATCTTGACGTCGTCTGTAACTCAACGCCCGTTGCTACGATAAACATGGCGCGGCGTAAAATTGGTCCCGAGTCACGTGACTGTTTGTCCTGGCTGCGAGTTGAGAAAGTGAACACTGCTTATTTTTCTTTTTTTTGCGACTTCTATTGCGTGAGAATAAAATTTATTGGGTGTTTTTGATAAGAATATACGAAATTTATTCTGAGCGGTATGTGCGCGAAATAAAAAAGTCGTTGCACCACCCATTTCGGATTAAGTTGGGAGACACAGTGTGCTGGGCAAGGACGTGGACATTTCTCTTCTTCTAATGATTTATGGCTATTATCGTATTTAAAGGATTATTCTCAGAAGACCATACACATGTAAAGCTGAGAATTTGCGAAATGTTGACAATCTACAAGAGAACAAGACAAGGATTCACGTTTTCTAAATCGTTCATTATGACAGGTCGTGACAGATGTTGTAACCGACAGAGAATGTTAGTAATGATTCAAGTATATTGCAATCTTTTTGTGAGCTTACAAAGCTGAGTTTTTTAAAGGTGTACTGTGCATGAGAAACTTTTACGTCCAAATAAGGCACCAGGAGGAGACTATCTAAAAAAAAACTTTTTTTTGTGTGCGTTCAATTGAAACATGACCTATGTGGGCTAGTAACAGGGCGCGGACAAAAAAAAAAGAAAATGCTGTAATTAGTATAACCATTTAGTGGAACTCACTAAAGTTTGCTCAATTATCAAAATAGAAATTTGCGAAATTGCTACATTTCGCTATTTAGATGAATAATTTTGCAAACTTGCTAACCTAAATTACCAGTTTAGCGGACTTACGGTCTCCTAAGTCCGCAAACTTAAGCAACCTTGTCAAGATTTTTTCTTTTCTATTACGCTCTTCCGGTTTCGTCTATAGTCACTGACAGGGTAAGAACGGCAGGGTCTTTCTTTGCCTTCCGCCGTGCTTTGGCTGCTTGTGCACGTTCGAAGCTCACGAGACCCCAAAGTGTTGCCGAAGGCAAGAGGCTAGCGCAGGAGGCGGGACAACTGAAGCGCCCCCCTGACCTTCTAATCCTGTCAGTCATTATGGAAGAGGCCCTCGTTATCATCACTTCCACTAAAACAATAAAGCCCGCCACGATGAAATGGCGCCGGGAATTATTCCCCACAAATTCCACTGTTGGGACCCACTGTGTTTGATCCGATGCGTTTAACGTCCTTCTTAATTTATTTCGCGATAAAAGCAAAAGCGCAGCTTCAAAAGCTACTTAAAAATTATACTGTTTAATTAAAGCTAATTGCGCCGTTCGACATTCCAGTTGAGTTGCTCTAAAACAGAATCAATGTGATTTATGCGGAAAGTGTCCAGTGGAATTTTCATATCGCATTGATGGTCAAATAGTGTAAACTGTCGAAGAGTGCTAGTCTTTGCGGTTATACCTAAAGAACAAACTATTATGCAACAAGCACATCGCTTACATTGCGAAAAAGGCGACCCGGCGGCCCTGGTCTTCGAAATGTCTCGTAAAGTTCTCTTCACCAAACACAAAACTTAATTACTGTCTACGAAACTTTATTACGACCTATCTTGGAATATGCAAATGTGATCTGGGGCCCATTCACTAAAACTAATATAAACAAGCTAGAAAGAATAAAGAGAGAAGCGATAAGGCAAATTATGACTCGCTAAGTTCTTTTATTAGCAATGTTGCAACGGGCAAATCTCTTTGCGTTAAATGAGTGGGCGCGAATAGATGGATAGATAGACTAAAGACATTATTTTTAATGATTTATGGCAAATGAAACATAGATACTACGAACTATGTATGATTTTCGGTCAGAATAAACACCAGATCATTACATGCACGATCAGTAATAGAGTACCAAGTTCGAGTGACACATTCAAATATTCTTCTTTCCCCAGATGAATTGTTGAATGGAACAGGTTGACTGCTGAGTTGGCAAATTCAGATTCTCTTGACTATTTCATTCATAGAGCCACTGATTACTTAGAAAAATAGAACGTTTCCATATGTGGTGTTTTGTCAGTTCCTCGCTTATGGGCTGTTTATTGTTTGATACAAAATTTCAGTGCCGTTTTTGTCTACAACGATGTTTAAACGTGTTGAAGTTTTCTTTGCATGGTTGTGCCTCCCTTTTCACGGCCCTGTATGAGCCAGGTAGTGTTATCAAGTAAATAAATAAATAAATTTAAAAAACTTTGTGGCAAACATTTACGTCACATGACTTCAACACCAATTCAGTTTCACCACTAAATTTAGAAGGAAAAATAACGTCATATGACTTCGTGTCACGTGACTTCTATACACATTTAATTTGCCCACAGATTTAGTGGGAAGGTTGATGTCACGCGACCTCAACACCATTTCAGATTCACCGTTTAATTTAGCGTGGAAAATGATGTCACATGACTGTGTAACGTAGCCTATTCACAAATTCAGTCAACGGAGTAGAAAGTGGTGGAAAAACCTGGAGGCATGGCTCGAGAGGAAGTGCAAGGCAATCGCAGGGCGATTCGCGAAACATTTTTTTTATATACTCCGTGACGCACGTCTCAGGGCGGAACAAGCCATTTCCACCCGAACGTTCGTTGCGCGATCCGCAGTGTTTCAAGCTGCGGTCGTACTGCTGACGCAAGAGGCCCTGTTCATACACTGGCCCACGCCTGTTTCTTCGTTGTACGACGGTCCTGCGACATTGGTCAAAAAATGGTGTGTTTCGAGATAATTCTGTAATCATATGTGCGCTGCGCACATTATGACAAAACACACGCTGTTTGCTGCAAACCGTGTTTTTTGTGTTTTTTTTTTTTTTTTGATGACGTAATATGAGCAGTGTGAATGCGGCTTTATCGGTTAGTCCGCTAAAAAGTACCAAACTTCGTTGCCGTCGCCCTCCATATCCGTACCGTCCATATGTCTCTCGGAGGAACAGGCGATATCATCCGGAACGTCCGTTGCGTCATCCGCAGCGGTAATACACAACGACCAAGACACGTCTCTTGTATACGAATGGTGTCATTTATGGGCTTTTTGTTCCCTCTGTTGCTAAGCCATAGGAGTAGACTGAGCAGGCGTTACCAATGTTGCCCCTCACGATATTTTTACTAGGTTGGTTTTTCGCTAAGCCACGTGAGCATCACACAAGCCATTGCGGGGATCGTTTTTCTCCGGGCTTACCGAAATGAGCTCTTATGTCCCTCGTCATGGCTCCACCGGAAAGCCTCGGAAAGAGCAAAGGAAGCAAGAACTGTTGCAACATGCCTCTTCTCCATTGCATGCACGTCCGTGCGCGCAGAACGCTCGATTCCACGCGAGACAAAAAGTTCGCTTGCTGGCAGAAGTAAGAAAAAAAAGGACCTTTTACACAAGCGTGATCCGATAAGTTCTTACGGTGCCGGCGTCTTTACGTGGTTTATTTCTTCGTTACCCAATGACAGCTGTGTCCTTTGTCTTTCCTTCTTTCATTACCATAAGCACATCTCCAGCTAGGATGACATTTTGTGAATCATAAAAAGTTCTAATACTTCCTATCAAAATATTAATGAATACTCTGCTGTTTACTCATTTTCAACGATGACATTCATTATGGCACTTGACATCCACGCGAAATCTATAAACAGCCGGCGCGTTTCTTGGTGCGTGATGCTTCTTCTTTGCGATCTGCAGTCCTCTTCACCCTCGTCTCTACAGATAAACTGTAGAGAAGTGTGTGTACCGGAGCGTTTCTGAAGAACTGGGCGGTATAAGGTTGTAAACGCACCTCACCTACACCCAATTTGTTTTTTTAGAGGGGGGCCGGGGGGGGGGGGGGGGGGGAGTCGGAACAATGACCTTGTGTGAAATGGGCCACCGCCATGCTAACAGTTAACCGTTTTAAACTATAAAGTCGATTAGGCGCTCTTTGGACATTTCAGGGCTCTATTTCTGGGACTTGGAAAGAAAACCACGCGATGTAAGTACCGGCGTACATGAACGTAAAGTGTCTTGCGGTGTTTCACACTCGAAGTTAAAATGGTCTGGAGAGGTTGGTCAGAACACAAAATTTTGATTTAATTAAGATATGGTAGAAGACGAGGAGCAGTTTGCGCTGTCTGGTGCCATTCTGTTGTGAAGTCTCCCTCCGCAGTCTCCATGTGCTCTCTCCGTTCCGTCTCAGTTCCGTCTTCGCGGTGGTCTTGCGCCTTATTATTTTATAACCCCGAGCAGTACCGAGGCAATGCGGCAGCCAGACAAAAAAACAGTATCCGCGCTGCGATGGTGAGTTGAGCCATGTTGTACAATGAATATTGCGCGGAGCCGATGTAAGCGTGCGAAAATATCCTCCGATAACGCGGCACCTAAGCCCGGTAACGTAATCCAAAGCTCCCAAGAGCCGTTCTAGACCAGCGGAGAAATGTTCTCTAGGGAGCCGTTGTATGTTGGTGCGTACGTGAGCACAGTACTCCCTCTCCTGAGAATAGGCGAACGCTTGTAGAATGCCGCTATCCGAGCCTAGGCTTTCGTCTCGCCGCGAGCGAGCGAGTGATACGTGTAGTGGGTGCCTTAGGAGATGCGATGCTTTGGCACTATGGCACGTGGTGGCCAGACCGTGTCTAGATGTTCGGTTGCTGGTCGTTTGGGGCGATGGTGGTTTGGGGAGGACGACGAGAAGAGGATGCGGAAAGACAAAGATTTCGATAATGAGCGCCGATCACTTAGTTTTTTATATGAGTGACGCCGCCCTATTGAAAAATCTCATTAGTATGAGAGTTTTCTATGTGCAATAAACACATATGAATCACACAAGATATATACTAACATATAACAACCAACATAGCAACTACATAAAATATTAAGGAACACATAAGAGCCATGTAACAGACTTGTGAAAAGTCTTTTAAAAGTTTCTTATATAGTTCTCATGTTCTTATATATCTTGTATGATTCATTTGTGTTTATTGGATTCAAATTTTTCATACAAATGGTTTTTTCATAGGGCGGTCGGTGCGACAGAACCTTGTGTGGGTCGTCGTGAAAAGTTGGAAGAATAGTCCGTGCATCATGTTTTGCAGTCTCTGTGAAACGCGTGCGTAATTTTCCTGCGTGAGCCTGGAGCGCCAGAAAAGCCGCCGAGGGTCATGCGCAGAAGCGCGCCCGTGCCGACGCCCCGTGTTTAGGCGGCTGCGTAGTAGTGCTCGCGTAGAGCACCAACCGCTGGGTCATGTTGAGGTGTCCGCGGTGAGCTGAGTGTAGCGAGTGGCTCGCAGTGAGTTGCGTCATGTTCCCGCGTTTGGTTGCACGCGTTGAGCTGCGTGGGGTTGCACGCGGTGAAGTGCTTGGCCGAGTGGCACGCGGTGAGTTGCGTGGTGTTGCCGTGTTGGTTTGCACGCATTAAGCTGAGTTGTGTTGCACGTGGTGATTTGCTGATTAAGGGGCTCAAGGTGAGTTGCGTGGTTTTGCCGCGTCGTGTTGAACGCATTGAGTTGCGTTGGTAGAGACGCGGGTAGTTTCCTTCCTTTGTATTGCGTGGTGCAAGAAGGTGGGGCTCACCGGCGGTGATGGTGACGGAAGCGGTAGGCGCGAGAATGGAGTCGCAGGTCGTGGCGCCAAAAGTTGGGGCGGAACTGGTTGACGCGCTTCGCGGACAAGGTGGTGGCTCGGGTGGAGGGGACAGTAACAGAGGCAGAGACCGTCATTGCGAAGCGCTCGCCGGGCTCTGCATTTCGGTCGAGCGGTACCACCACTGCCTTGTCGTGGGCCATGGGGAAGAGGAACCGTGTCTGTGATGCTGTTCGGTCGTTGAGTCCTTGTCCGGGGGTCGAAGGGCAAGGTGGTGAGAGTAGCCTCCGGGATACGAGAAAGATGACCGAGCAGGGAGTTTCTGTTGGCTGCGGGGATGGTGAATCTGGCGGCGGAATGATGGGCTTGCGTTCAGAAGTTGCTTATTTCTTGTTCTTCCGGGGCACCAATGTAGCGTCTTGGGTTGTTCCAGACTCGAAGTTGAAATGGTCTGGAACGGTTGGTAAAAATACAAACCTTTCGTTAAGTTAAGATATTGCCGAAGACGAGGAGCAGTTTTCTCGGTCTGGTGCCATTCTGTTGTGGAGTCTCCCTGCGCAGTATCCGAGTGCCTTCTCCGTTCAGTGTCCGTTCCGTCTCCCTTCAGGCTCCACTGTGGTCTTGGGCCGTATTCTTTTATACCCCCGTGCGAAGGGATACCTCGCGGTGGCGTGGAGCGGTGTAATCGTGAGGGAATGCGGGAGCCATACGAGACCACCTGATGTAATGCTCTCTTATGCACTCTAAAAAAAAAAAGGTGTCAAGGGAGAGTAAGTGCCCTAACTTACTCTCCTTTAACTCTATCTGCATGGAAGTTACTCTTTCCCGACCGCTTCTTTCGATGATACTCTCCCTTAACCCTCCCTCGACCTCGAGAGTAACTGTAACGAGAGTTAGTTTCTCCTCGCGATATCACGGGCTGTCGATAGATGGCGCCGCTATGGGTTCGGCGCAAGTTCGACGCAGTTCGGCGCAGGTATTTTTTTCGTTTTCTCGGAGAAACCTTTTTTTCCTATCCGCTCTTCTTTTTTTCTTGTTTTTTCTTCTTTTTTTTTTGGGGGGGGGGGGGGGAGATGGGCAAGGATGTTTTAATAAATGAGTTGGTACATCCTGCCTTGACGGGTTTATATTTCAGTATTTATTAACTTAACTATTACCTGCGGCAGGAAGATCATTGGAGCGGGGGACACTTTTTTATCCAAGCAATAGGCAATTAATGTTTTTGCTACACAGATATATTAAACAATAAACATGTAGATCAGTGTGTAAACGGGTGTATGAGCGGATGCTGACGCGCGTGTGCGATTATGTTTCGTTACATAAGTGCCTAGGGTTGTTATGTAGCCCAGGGATGTTTTTGGGGCATTGTTATATTTTTGGGGTGTCGTTTCAAGTTACTGCTGAGCCCGACCTCACTGATCGTAGGAACAGGTATATGTATAAAAAAAAGTATTTTTTCCACATTCGCATTAAAAGCAAGCAAAGAGGAAAACCTCCCTCCGTGACAGAAGAGGTCGGCTTCGCGCGGTCTATTGCATACGCCACGTGACGACCATTTCATAAAGCGTCGCCCTAAACACGGCGTTCGTTTCGAAGCCATGTATAAGTTCAAAAAACCTATACATGGCGGCAAGCCAGGTTTATGGTACGTGACACTAGGGGCTCCCTTATTTTCACCGCCGTGGAGAAAATAAACGACGGAGCCAGAGCGTTTGGAAAAGTTGTTAGCGATGATTTCCAAACTTGTTATGCGGTCTTTGTTTTGAGTCATTAAATAAACTTGGCTTGACTACTACCTTTTTTTTCAATATTTACATTTTACTTTCCGAAGCGAGGGAGTCGATTAGTCTTCTGCTCTGTTCAAGAAAAGCTCTGGGGGGTTAAACCTTTAACTCTGCACAGTTAGCTACATCCTTTAAAGGGGCACTGACACCCCAAAGGTCGTACTTTTTTTTATTGTCTAAAACGATGCAAGTTGTAGTCATAGACACGCAAAAAAAACCGCATCGCGAAAAAAAATTTCCCCGCGCGCCTTTTTATTTTTGGCTTTTATATTTCCCGCGCTCACCTCCTTGCTTCTTTTGATCGGTGACGTCAAAAACCAGGAAATTTAGAAGCTTTGTAGGCGACATTTCTATAACATTTAATAACGGCAATCGTAAAACATGTTTTTTAACGCAATGACGAACGCACTACGGCCTTTTTTTTTTGCCATACCAAAAATCAGATTTCGGTGTGATGTCGCTTCCTGGATTTGTGTTCTCCCTCGGAAAACTTGGCGGCGCTCGAGCAGAGGCTTATCGCCGAGTCGGGTAAGAAACCGGTTTTTCCCCGCGCCGGCTCCCTTCTATCCCGCCTGCTCACCTCCTCCTCTCTTCGGGTCGCGGTAGCAACGGCGCTTTGCTTCACAGCGTGGTGCGGAGGTCCGAAAGAAAGTCGAGTCGCAGGAGACCTCAAAATTTGACTCACTGCACTGGCGCGGATCGCGCGGGAACTTCAAATTCGGCATTTGGAAATTGTTTTTTTAATTCACAAATACTGAATTCCCAGGTTTCGAATTTTGAGGGTAATGTCCCGCATCATTTTCAATCGTTTCGGATAATAAAATAAATTACGATTTTGATGTGTCAGTGCCCCTTTAACTGTTTTAACCTCACTCTCCGAAGCTCCCTTGACAGGAAGGTTTTCGATATAAGAGAACATTCAAGATCGCTGCTCTTTTCCGCTGTTCATCAAACAGTTCCTAATGTACAGCGGAAGCACCGTGTAGCATTCCGGATATCGATATTTGTGGTACGGATCTCACTGGCTTTAAATATAGATACATTAGTGTGTATTACAGAAGTCTTATTTCGCTGTCCAACAGAGCCACATGTAAACTGCCATTGACGGGTTCACCTTACGTTCAGTTGATTCTACACAGCAAGCGATAGCTCAATTATTTGGGGGAGAACGTAGACTGCTCTATGTCGCCCTACGATATGTTAAAAAGTATGCTAAGCTTCTTATGTTCTATGTCCCCGAGGTACGAAACACGGACGACAGAAGCTCAGTTAAAATGAATGAGCGAAAATGTCTATATGTTCTGTAACTAGCGGTAGCTTCCTCCATCTAGCATGGCCTTTGAAAAAGCCTGTGTCTAGAGTGCCGTGGTACTCTTGCCAAGCGTTCAAGTGCCCACGTCCGATGGCACTCTAAGCACGCATTGGAGTGCCGTCCGAATGCCCTAAATGGGCTGTAAAGAAGACGTGGGTCAGCGCGTCCCGAGAAGCATAGCCTGCCGCATCCGTGAGCTAAAGAAATCCGATTCACAAAAAATTTTTAGGACCCTGAGGAAATTAGAGAGTAAATAAATTTAGAGGAATTCAGAAGATAAATAAATCTGTCTTTTAGAGACAGCCAAATTTACTTATAAGCTTGGTCTTGGTACCAATCCAGCCAGCTGAAAGTCATGATGTGGAAAGATTGTGAACTTTAATTTGGTCTCCTGTGTTTGTTAGTTACCGAATCGACAACAAACCAGCACCGACCAACCAGCTCTTTTACGACGCAAATATTTTCACGAAAAAACTTAAAAAAAAAACTTCGAAAAAACAAATAAATAAGCACAAAAAAGATGGTGTGGAATGGGCATGCTGCGGACACTAAAATTCGTTAATATTTTTCTCTTATTTTTTTTTTTTTTTTTTGTATGGAGCATTAGTGCAAGCTGGGTGCAAGGTGCGCAAGGAACGAGCGAGGCGCCCGTTGAGTCCGGATTCCCTGGATTACCGCCTTCGGAAGCACACGCTGTCCTCAGTTGCCACACAAAGCCTTTAGTCATGGATCGGGGACTTTACCCCCGTAAGCTGACAGCGCGGTGGAAACTACGTGCTTGTTAGACCGTTTGACTGTCAGTCTCGCACCACGTGGTCACCCCTTCTCCGCATACACACGCGAGGCGAGCGAAATCAAGCGATAGGAGTCAGGCCACTGAATGGTTGGCTAACGCTTAGCTTCACCGCATTGTCAACTTAGAGATGAACGAAATAAGAGCTCACCTCTACAATCAATTTCCGGCCTGTTATCGCCTGACATCACTTTCTGCGCGCGAAACCTCCAACCTTGAAAGCAACAAGATCGTTTTGCCCACGAGCAAGCTTCCCGGAACTTTAGAACGGATGCCTTGCGAACGATGGGGCCTAGGAAGAGTAACGCTGCCATATATATATTTTTTTTTTAATTCTGTTTTTGATTTTACGAACGGTTTCGGAATATATGACCGAATACCGTTTTGGCATCTCCACAGAACAAAGATTTAGTGACACTTTGAATGTGTCATTGATAGTAGGTATTCCATGCGCAATTATGCATAAATATATAGGACAACGATAATTTATTTGTTATGTTTGTGAACACGGAAAATACATAAATGAATTAATTAATATATTCATAAAAGTATCTGTTTCACATTTTTTCTCAAGAAGGTCTTTCTCGCGCGCTTCATGGATAACAACACAATCATTTAAGTACTGACGTGTGCACTTATATGGCAGAATTTTTTTTTATTTTTATACAAAAGAACTTTACGTTAATTTACCTTAATTACTTTTCTCGATTAAATTTTCCCTATAATAAGGGACGTGCTTAAATGCATATATGCTTCTGTGCAACCCTGCTGTCATTGCTGCCAAAAAAAGCAAACATCTTTTTGATAGGACAGGTCAGGAGTGCTTATATTATAAATTTGAAATAAACATCCATGCCAAAATCACCGGTGCATTTCCAATGAGAGGGGCCGCCATCCCGTGCTCGCCTGGCGTATAAATGATCAGTGATTCGTCATTCGTAATCTATAGATAGTATTTCGGATGAAAACATTATTTCAAAACAAATGAGGGCGAAATTACAGTCGATGTGCCATAGTGAATCGTTAATTAAACAAGAGTCCCACCTACACCAAATCTATGACGTCGCGCTTAGGCGGTGGCGCAGCCTGTTGAACGGAGCATGGCCGAACGCTTCACACTTCGGAAAATGGGTACATGCAGCGCGTCATGCGCGGAGCTCTTGTGTGCAAACGCGTGCTTGTTTACACGCAATGAGTTGGTGTACACTCGATTCAAAGGTCAAACTGTTCGTGAGAGATTATTCGGCGTGAGGTCGGTCTGCCTTTCAAGATTTGCGACACTGGTTCACGCTGTACATGAGACACGCGTAGCTATACTCTGTTTCATACTTAGCGTGCAACGCTGTGAAAGCTACTGGCGCGAGCGCGTGGCTTCACCTATGGTTTTGTTTGAGCGAGAACGCGTGCAAATGATCAACGGGATCAAGCCCCACGCTCGCGCCAGTAGCTCCGACAACGTTGCACGCTAAGTATGAAACAGAGTATAGTGCAGCACGACCGCTAACCTGAGGTCGTTAACGTGCATCACGCGCTATACTTAGTTTCACCTCCGAATGAACCGCAGATGCTGTTTTAGTGCTCGTGCACCCGCGAGCGCTCGTGTGCCCGCCGAGGCGTCATCCAAAACAATTAGCTCGCGCTTTTAGCACGTGTGACCAACAATGGTCCATGCTGAGTTGAGACGAAGTATTCCTGGTGTTCATAGCACGTTCTACAGAATGAGCTTGCGCTCCTCGTGCTCCTAGCTCCAACCAGTCAGCGACACGCGCGGGCTCGCGGTTAAACCTCCCTTTGAAACAAAAATTTCTAGCGCAAGCGGTCATTCCGCGAAAACACCTCTGAAGGCTGCACTTTCGTGCCGGTAGCCTTCGCTGTTTAAGGACAAGCCTCGGGCACGTGCAGCATTCGCGCGGAAATATATGTTGGTGGTGTTGTAGTATTTTGAAGTGCAGGAGGAAAGCTGGAAGCCACCCGCATCTATTTCACAAGCAGAGTGCTCGCGAAAGTAGCGTAAGTGCTTTTAACGTAGGCTACCAATTTTAGAAACAGATTGTAATTGTGTGAATAATCTTCATTCTTTTTTTCCCAAAAAATTGATTTGTGATAGGAGTGATCTCCGAGAATACGGGTCACCAGTGATACCTGTATAGTGCCATATTGGCGTGATATTTGAGTGCTGTGCTCTTGATGGATCGTGTTCCTTCTTATTATTCCTGTTTTTTTTTTTCTTTTTTTCTTTTTGCAATTTGAGAACTGGACTTTTATGTAGTCGGACGCTGTGTTTCTCTACCTGTGACAATTTGATAGTTTATGTACGAAATTAATCCCTAAAATAATGCCCTCTGCATTATTTTAGGGATTAATTTCGTACAGTATTTTATAAATAAATAGAACAAATAAATATCCGCGGGAAGGGTGCGCTAATAACTGATTGAATAATTTTCGATTAGTCTTTCATAGGTTGGCACTTTACGACAGTTAATCATTCAAATATTAAGCTGAGATCTGTTTTTGTAGTGAAGGCAACGTGGAAACCGTTCGCGAGTTTTAGAGATTCGAAGAGTTATCGCTGAAAAACGCCAAACACTATCCAATGTACTTTTTTTTTTTTTTCGGACATGTTGGTTTGAATATATTTACTGTGGCGGATGCTTTCAACGCGTGAGCTCTTGTTTAGTGGGGGCATTCCTTCAGTAGTGCACCCGCTCTCTCTTGCCTCGGTATTACGCAAATCATATGATTAATAACCCCTCCAACTAGCAATCCGGAAAATGGGTTTTATCGACGTGTTTTATCCGCTATGGCAATCAGTTTGTTGGAGGATGCTTCATCGACAAAATCGTCTCATCGGCACCCTGTGCTGTCCCATCGACGGTTTCATCAAAACGAGCGTTGTATCGTTTCATAACATAGCTTGCTTTGTGGTAGCATTTATGGGCGAGCCCTGCGCACTTCACGCGTCCGTAACGGTCCGCCGGTCGGTCGTTTGTAACCATACAACAGATTGGAGCCACCACGTAACCACAGTGGAAATAGCGCTCCATATAATAGTCACAAGGTCACGTGACTATAATCCATGCGGGCGATGTAAACATCCTCACTGATGAATCCATGAATCCCGAACAAGAGCCCTGCCGGACAAAAGCTTTTATGACCCGTACTAAACCTCAGCACATGTTTTCCAGAGACCCGGATAAAAGTACATCATTTTACGACTACACATGAGCAAAGGGTGCATGAAGAATTTTTTTTATTTCATTGCCGATCTTGATATGGGGACCGTATGTTTGTTCCTGGGGGCCGAAAACTGCGATCAGAAATGTCTCGATATGGGCTCATCGGGGCCGCCAAATGGGGCTGCCGATGTCCGCGTCAATGCCTCGCAGTTCTGTCGCGGCCAAATGCATGGGACCTTTCGCTCCAGATTATTATGTTGACTCTATGACCTCGAGAGAAAAGCTTCGTGCTCTAACTACGGGTTTATAGACTCCATTTCGTGTCTAGTGAAGAACCCCGGTGCGATTGACAGGACAAGAACATATTCTGAAACGTGGTTATACAAGGACGGCTCTATGATTTTACGGCACTACTGCTGCCACAATAACACGCCGAATGCCTCCAACATGGCACCAAGGCACTGATAGCAGACGATAACGTTGTTTTTGATTCAGAGTTTAGCCGAAAAAAACGTCAACTGCAAAACGCAAAAAAAAAAAAAAAAAAAAAACGAGCACAAAGAAGTATGAGTGCACACTCGGAGCGCTACTGGCTACTGAATTTTATTTGGAAAACACGAACATATATACACACATTATTATACCTCACCCCAAATGAATCTGATTTTCTTGTTTGATGAAACGAGTGACGACGCACTGATTCAACCGTCATCCTTCTTTACACTGATTTTGAATGCCTCGAAAATTTTACCCTCTGTTTTCGGTACCTACTTGCCCGGAATAGGTATTTTATCTAGCAAAAAATCATACGAACGCTTATCACAGTGGACTGCCAAGTTCCACAAGGGAGACCGCTTTACAGAAAGTTCATGCCCTGTGTACGATCTGGTGGTGCACGAAAGCACCCAATGTCAAAAGCCCGTGCCAAATGCCCCACGACTGACACCTCACCCTTTAGCCCCGCCTTTAAAAGGCTAGCTTGATCAGAAGCCCATGACGCGAATCCCGAGATCACATGGCCGGGTCCTCACCGTGACGGCGGAGCATTCTGCTTTTAATTAAGAGACAGCAAGTGTGCACGCGAGCGTGTGTAACGTAATCATGCCGTCATTTGTAGACCCTCAACGTATTAGCTTAAGACATGGAACTATGCTGGTTGAAGCTCGTACAGGGATTCTGCCCGTACGATCGCCCACATGTGGTTGGTATTTTAGACTACCGATCTGGCGCAATCCACATGTTTGCGTGCATGTTTTTTTTTTTTGTGCGCATGTTTTGCTGTTTTGTTTATTTTTGAGCTTCGCTGGTGCTCCAAGGCAACGCGAAAGTGACTGACGATTTTCTTGAAAATCATATTGCCTCTTTTTTATTCGTTGGGAGACATTTGATTTATCATTCTCTTTTTAATGTTGACATTAGGCTTCAGGCTGAGTTCGGAGCGTCGTGTCTGCCAGATTCCTTTTGTCTTCTTGCTAGAGCTGTCATGTCTAAGCAATCTCTACCACATTGGTTTTTTGGATATCCGGCAAGCAGATACCAGCAGAGACAAACGAAAGAATTCGAGCGCCCTTCCCCCGCACGGCGTGGGGGTGAAGGAAGGCGCACGCACCGACGGCCTCGAAGCCGGAATGCTTACAAGGTCGCTCGGCCTGGTGCAAGACCTCTATCTTTCCCTGGGAAAGGGCGAGAGAGGGTGATGAGAGGACAGTTCCCCACCCGTTTTCCCCACACTGCCCTACACCATCACCAATATCTCCAAATCTCTTTGTAAGCGGACTCGGCGTCCTTGAGGCGGAACTCCCTTCATTCCTGATAGTGCCGGGCGAGCTAAGCGCCCACCGGACCAGTTACCACCTGCCCCGCTCTCTGCGTGTGGTTACAGGAGGGAGCGTGATCACGTGATTATGGAGAGACGTGCGATTAGTTCACCGGGCACCCCTTAGCTTCCTCTACACTTTCAGCTTAGGAGTGACGGAGCCCAACCCGCAAGACACACACGCTGTAAAAAAAAAAAAAAAAAGAAGAGAAGAAGGCGTTGAAGCGGCGCGCAGCAAAACGCCGTCGAGGCGAGATCTCTTTGCTCTGGCGGCATTTCGCCATCGGAGCGGCGGAGGGAGACGAAAGCCGGTGCACTCAGCTCGCGGACGAACACGTCCGTCACGTGATGTTTACTGGCCGCGCCGTCGACACCACTGCGTGCGCTCGCTCGCGCGGGAACCACCACCGGCGGTCCGCATGACAGCTCTTCCATGACTTCGCTGTTGCCGCTATCACCTGTCACCATTCAACCGCACTTAAAAGGTAAGTAGATCATTTTCGCATGCGCCTTTTAGAGGTAATCGAAGTGCAGAAGGAATGAAAGACGCGTAACTTAACGCGATAGGGCGTGTTGTGTCAGGAAACGCGCTCAACCTTGTTGCTTCCGCTTTCCCCACTCAGTCACACGAGGTCAACGCTTCCTCGCATCAGACTCGACTCGATTGACGTGTGCAGGACAAGGGCTCATTGCCATGGGAGTTTGGTTTGTTCTGGTTTCTTCCGAACACTTCCTGTTCGTACCTTTTCGCTTTCCGGCGCCGTAAGAAGAACAGAAGAAATCAAAAACACTGAACCGCGCTCGTTGAATAATTATAATGGGCGCTCTCGCGTGCTGAAATTTAAGAGAGCATGTTATCTTTTCTTTAGTCTATATATATATGTATATATATATATATATATATAAAAAAAGTTCTTGTCTTAGGCAGTGGTGTGTTCGTTTCACATCGCGCATCCCCGCTCCGCGAGTGCAACCACCGGACGGCCATGTTACAAGTCGAAAAATTGCCTATTTGGAGCGTTGCGGATGCTGGCGGCAGCGTGCTGAAGATACGTGTTCTACTCGTTCGTCGGTATTCGCCGAAGAAGTTATTTAAAACCCTGTGTAAGCCGTGAGACTTGCCGTTGAGAACACGTGAAAAGTTTTACGGAAGCGCAGTGCCGAAGAGAAAAGACGCAACTCGTCGAGATCAAGTTAACCGCGGCGTGATCAAAGCTTCCTTGGCACGCCGAAGCGCTGCGTCTCTCTGCCTTCGCGCGCTTGCATACCGATCAAGAATCGGCGCCGCGGCAAAGTTTTGAAGGTGTGTCGCGCCTATATGTCATTGCATCATATATCGGGCACGGAGTTCTGGGTCGTCCAGCTGTTCCGGCGAGTTGCTATGAATAAAGGGGGAAAACAATATGGGGACGGTTGCTCTTATGCACTATTAACCAAGTTCCATATCTGCTCTAATGAATCACATGGCAGCACAAATAGAGCAACGCTGCGGAGCAAGTTTGGTTTTTGAAGGCAAACCTACAAGACGGCGAGAATTAAAATTTTTGAAGTGCGACCCATACGGTCGTGTGCAGTCCCTTGGCCAATCCCAATTAGGCGAGTCGCGCTCAAACGTCAAGTGCAATAAAGTAGGTTTATAATGAGTCAGCACTGATCATTATAAACCTACTGAGGAGCTGTTGTGCACAATATTCTGTAAACCGTCTAACGACGAAAAAAAGACGTGCTGAGTGCGACACAATTTGTGCGAACAAGTGATCGCTGGTTTTTCCAGTTTTTCTCTTTGAAACCAAGGGATGTCATCCAAGTTATTATTGCTACGGAAAGAGCTCATATAATGTAAGCAAAAACATTTTGTGTTCGCTAATACTATTTGGAAGTAAAATGTGCCGATGTCGTGTTCGCGCTAACAATGTCGTGATGTGTACCTTCCTCTCCTCGTTCGTTGCCACTGGACACTGGATCAAGCTCTTTCTGGACCGCTAGTGCCGGAAGTTACAAATACAGCCGTCAGAGTAAAGTAAAACGCTGCTCCAGAAGCACATATGGCTTCATGTACATTGCACTCGCAAAGCACATTTACACATTGATTCCTGATAGTTATCTGAGCATGGGAAGGCACAGAGACACAGCACTTTTCTGGGCCAGGGAAGCTTTGATCATGCCGCTAGACCGGTGAAACTTGCTTTCGACCAGTTATGCCTTTTTCCTGTGGCACTCTGCTGCCGTAAAAATGTCCACGTTCTCTCAACGGCAAGTTTCACGGCTTACACAGGGTTTTAAAGAACTTCTTTGGCAAATGACGACAAACAAGTAGAAAACGTCTTCAGCTCGCTGCCGCCAGCCTCCGTCACATTCCAAAAACAATTTTTTGACGTGCAAGATGGTTGTTCGGTGGCCGCACTCGCGCTGCAGCGAGGAAGTGGGAATGCGTGATCCGGCAATTGTCATAGAGACCAGTGGTTCGTTCGTTTCGCGGTAGGCCTACCGAGGCGAACGACGACCGTGCTTGCATAACGTACCGCAGGATGGCGCCACCGACATCATTAGATGCTGGCTGGAAGCAGACGAAGACGTGCCACCTGCTTTTGCCACTATGATTTATTAAATACTTTCAGCGGATATGATATGTTACCGCTCGATAATAAATAGGACTGAGGTACACGAACCACTTCTGTCCCACGGTGAGCTGAGCAAGCACTCTGCCATAGACGGAAATAATTTTGTCCTTTCATGAAATTAAGGAACCCCAAGTTACTCGCTTATATTTCTCTACGTAAAAGCAACCATTAAAATATGTGCTTGAGCGAAAAGTAGCCACTTTCCGAGAAAAGTTTTCAACTTTTACTTTTCCTTTATGGCTGCTTCCCTTTGGCTAAAACGATTATTGATGCCTTGCATGGGAGGAAGTGAGGTGTCAATCATTGTTTCAGTGGCCCCAATTACTTGAGGAACACTCGTACGATTCTTCCTCGCTGTATTTGCATTTTAAAGGGATGCTGAACCGAAATCTAGATTCCACAAAACACGGTGGCAAAAGCGTGCAACGGGATGCTACAAACACCAAAACATCACCCTTATAGCGATATCTCGACCATATTTTCTAAAAAAGGAGGTGCATTTGACAGATATGTTGACGTCTTGTTTCTCCGAGAAGAGTCGAGAAGGAAAGGGAACGGTCTCGCGTCTTCCCCGCCTCGCCGCCTTGATAGGGCGAAGCGAAGAAAGGAGAAAACCAGATACGTTGACGCCACGTCCCTCGTCGGCCTCGTTCAATCTTGACCTCTTTTTCCAAAAATACGGCCGTCAATTCAAAATATCGCCTTACGAGTAGTCTCATAGGGATTCTAGCGTCCCACCTACAGCTCCTGCATTGTTTTCTGAAATCCAAATTTCGGTTCACCATCCCTTTAAGGAAAAATGCATGCTGCAACGTGTGGTTTATTCGCTCTGTTGAAATAGTTTTATTGCCCTGCAGTTGTCGAAGACTGAACTGATTTAGTAAATGGATCGAGATTTAAAGGCGTTTTGCGTTTTTACTTTCTATCCCCTTCTATTACAACACTTCCAACAACAATCTTTTTGCTGCAAATATTTGTCTGTGTTTAATCACAGTTAAAATAGTTTTTATGGCACTTTGAGGAACTGCGGGGTTTTCTATAGTACTTGCATCGCTTTTTACAAGGTGATGAACCGGAACCACCTGCTCCAAAAGCTGAATTCAGAAGGGGGAGGGGGGGGGTCGGGGGTCACACTACCACAGCCATGATGGAGCACTCACACATATTTTTGTTGCAGACTATACTTCTGAGCATCGCCAGCAATGACGGGGCCCATGTGCTGGACGGACCATGGGACGCCACTGAACCGATCATTTTCGAGCCAACCACGGGAAACAGCGGCTCCCAAAACCCGTCCTGGTGGATTTCAAGTTAAGGCATTAGGAGCCTGCCAACATTGGTCGTCAGCTGCGATACCTCTACAAAAGCCGTTATCCCATGCCGGTCATTCGGGGCACGCTACCACAGCCGTGATGGAGCACTCAAACATCTTTTTGCTGCAGGTTGGTTATTTGAAAACTTCAGCTTGCTGTCATTCTAGCAACTAATGTCTGCCAGTGCTATTGTGGCCCAGTGATTGCCAAATTTAACATAGCTCTCTCGAAATTTTCTGACAATTATGTTGTAATTTTTTTTTTAAATTGTACAGTTAATGACAACTAGTTACTTTCCAAACAGAAGTTGGTAGAATTTATTCTTGCCTTTGTTCTATACTTTCGTATTTGGTTAGACAGCACTAAACCCCGGTACAAGGAAGATTTTGAAAACTAGGGCAACAGAAAGAAAAGACTATTAAAGATAGCCAAAAACTCGAATGTCGAGGCAGCCTGGACCAAATATAACTCTTGGGCCAAACTCTGTATCGAACGTATGCATTTCTTCGAAGACAAATTTTATAACTGTGACCTGCCTTTAATATTATAGAATAACCAAAAAACGTTTTGGAAACTTATTTTCTCATATCAGTCATCCTGTTCAATACTCTTGATGAACAATGATGGCAGTGTTATTTCGGACGCTGTATGTCCTACGGTTTTGAGCAATTGCTTTTAGTCTACTTTTACTGATGGAGATAGTTCCTTCTTACCTTTTGTACCAGATGTCGATTTTAGGTATATGAACACTATTTCTATAACACCGTCTGAAATTGCGATATTGATGATAACCTCAAAATTTTCAGCTTGGCAGGTGTCGACTCAATTAATACAAAAATTCTAAAAAATACCAAGGGTGTAACCAGCAAAATATTGTCACCAAAAATAGGTGATGAGGCAAAGTAAAAATGAACGTTTAATGGGGCGAACTTTGCCCAAATTAGAGGGAAATAACAGCACGTCGGAGGCGTCGAGTGTCTTCAATGCAACAGGGTCGAGCACAAGCGATAACTGGTTGCATAAGGCCACGCGGGGCTTCTTTTATAGCACTTTCCTTTCTAGAACATTCTGTACTCGAACATTCCGTACTAAAATATAGAATTAACCACGGCCTTCTCAAATTTTCCAGAAGCATCGTCTTAGGAGTAAATAAAAACATCTGCCGGTCCCAAAATTCAAACCCGGGACCTCTGCATGACAGTCAGGCGCGGCGCCCACTGGGCTACCCCTAAGCATGCCGTAATATGCAGTCTACTTTTCCAGCATTCGTCCACTGGTTGCATCCCACACGAGCGGAAGGTTGGGAAGGTCGTTCCAATCTACAAAAGTGTCGACCGTCACTCTGCGGGAAACTACCGTCTTATATCATTAACCAGCGTTGTATGCAAGTTGTTAGAACCCAATATTTTCTCATGTAGTATCGCTTTTGGAATCTACTAACAACTTTTTCTGCCAAGATCAGTACAGGTTTCGTAAAAGATATTCATGCTAGAGGCAGTTGCCGGAGTTCACCCATGATATTCTTGTTAATATAAACACTAACTCCCAAATATGATGCCATATTTTTTTATTACTCTAAGGCTTTCGATCATGTATCTCTCTGTCATTTAATATCAAAACTTTCCTTACTGAATCTTGATTCTCCCACTTTATCATGGATTAAAAATTTTCTTTGTGAAAAACAGCTCAAAAGGGAAAAGGACAAAAAGGAAGGACTACATAGGATAAGAGCTGAATAATAACTGATTTTTCATTGGAATGTGTAGATGGCACTATGTTCGCACGGGCATAGGGCGCACCATGGATTTTGCACTTCTTTCTTCTTCATTGCACACTCCACATGCTAACCAAGATCCAGAAAATGAATCTCACTGTTCGTTGGAGTCAGTGAAGGTTGGCTCACTCAAGATGGTCTGTTTTTTATTATGTAATAGGTTTCCTTCATTTCCTTATACATTTGGTCTTGGTGTTTAAACAATACAATGGTGTTGGAGAACTGCGGTTTGCACCCGCAATCGCGACAGTGCACCGCTAAATACTAGTATTAGGTCCCTTGCAATGAGCTTTGGTGTTCTCCGAGTTCGATGTTCAGGCATCGCCCGGTCACCCAGGTATCCTGGTCACCAGATAGAAATCAGAAACGTTAAAAGATATATTTTTGTAATTATTGGAACTTTAAATATTCTGAAATGTTTTCTGTATGTCCAGTAACCTATGGGGCTGTCATGTAATGAATACTCTTACTTGCCTAATTTCTGTGTCCTGGCGCCTTTCAAGTAATTTCATTTGGGTTTACAGCTTTCTTGAATCACACTGGCACCTGCAGTGCACTTACGTGTAACTCACAGTTTGCAGGTATCGGGTGGTTTAGTTCGTCATTGCATTCTGTTCAGAACCTAACCACATTCCACATTTTTTTGTTTTTCTTTTTTTCGAGGTTCTATAGTTGTTCATATAGACTTGATTGCTGTGCAAGTTACGAACATTGCCTTCCACTTGAAAGCTGGACGTAACCCACTAATTATTTTTCAAGAAAAAAGATACGAACATGTTTTACTTAGTGCTGCATCTTGTGTGCACTTGCTTGAAATTTCTTACTAACACGGTGTTCAAACACCTATCTCTGAGAGGTGCACTTGGCAGTAACCTCTGAAATTAACTTGTGACAGCAGGCTTGATGAAACTCATTGAATGTGGAAATTTCATTTTGGAAGGTATTTTTCGAACTTGCCTTGTTAAAGTGGTTTCATAGCATAAGTCACAAGTTGGTTTCTCTACTTAGTGCCTGCCAGAATGAATCTGAGTTACCTGCACTGCGCTTATGTATAACTCATAGTTTGCTGAAATCGGGAGGTTTAGTTTGTCATTGCATTCTGTTCAGAACCTAATCACATTCCACTTTTTTTTTCCAGGTCCTGTAGTTTTCCGTATGGACTTGATTGCTCTGGAAGTTAGAGATTACCTTCCACATAAAAGCTGGACATGGCCCACTAATTTTTTCCCAAGAATAAAGGTATGAACAGGTTTTACTCCGTATTGCATCTTATGTGCACTTGCTTGAAATTTCTTACTAACATAGTGTGTAATTATCTCTGAGAGACACAGTTGGCAGTAACTTTTGAAACTAACTCGTGACAGCATGCTTGAAGAAACTCATTGATTGCAGCAATTTTGTCTTCGAAGGCATTTTCGGACTTCCCTTGTTAGTTCGTAGCATAAGTCTCAAGTTGGTTTTGCTGTCTAGTTCTCGCGAGGAGTTCAGCTGAGGCTCTTGCAATGCGCTTACGTGTAACTCATAGTTTGCAGAAATTGGGAAATTTATTCTGTCATCGCACTCTGTTAATAATCTAATCACATTCCATATTTTCTGTCTTGCTTTTCCAGGATCTGTAGTTCTTCATACGGACTTTATTGCTCTGAAAATCAGAGATTGCCTTCTACATGAAAGCTGGAAATGGCCCACTAATTATTTCTTGAGAAAAAAAGGTATGAACATGTTTTACCTAGTACTGTATCTTGTGTGCACTTGCTTCAAATTTCTAACTGTTTAAGCACCTGCTAACCGCTGGGATGTGCAGTTGGCGTTAACTCTTGAAAGTAACTTGGGCCCACAACCTAATCACATTTTATGGGCGCTAGATATTTAATTTGAATTGTTCCGGCATCAAAAATTAGTTGGCGTGTTCTCCGTAACTTGCGGCATTAGAAAACTGCAACTCTCAATCACTGAGCTGCATGTCAGGCGTGACAACGGGAATCATTCACACATTAAAAATTAGCTGCCGTGTTGTCCACACCTTGCAGCAACGGCTAGAGCCTGTTGAACTGCTAGCTGCAATGATCTAATAAAACGGACGTCTCAGTGAACAATAATTATATTAGTAAAATGCCATATTTATTGTTCACTGAGGCGTCCATTTTGTTAAGTCACTGCAGCTAGCAGTTCAACAGGCTCTGGCCGTTGCTTCAAGGTGTGAACAACACGCCAGCTAATTTAAACGATTCCCGCCGTCGCAAGTTACGGAAAACATGGCAGCTAATTTTTGATGCCGGAACAATTCCCGTATCCGTACATCACGTGCGGTACAGTGACTGAGAGTTACAGTTTTCTGCCATGCTTCTACGGGTAAAGTTACGGGGAAAACCGTAGGGCCTCATTACTCTCATGCACGTAAGACATAGTTAATGCTGTGACCATGATGGAAGACAACGGTAATTGTACCGTCATCAAAAATTAGCTGGCAATTTCTATTCATTTGACGGAATTTGTTTTTACAGTGAATATACTTTTTGTCAGGATCCGATGAGCTTGGATTGTGTCTAACTCTGGACCGGGAATCTGACAAGTCCAGCGTGTAATCCACGGCGAAAGGCCCTGTACAGCGCTATTTGTAAGTGCTTTTTATTCTAATAGTTCATGAAAGACGTTATGATTGGTTACTTTTGTGTTCGAAGTCATGTTTATTTCATTTTTGCTGTTAAAATATGGCTGTCTTCTTGGCGGTAGATGTGTGCTGTAGTAAAGTCCTCCCAGTAGGTCCAAAGCCGAATGCCACAGAGCGTTGAGTTAGTCCTTATTTGCCAAGATTCGGCTTGTTGGGTGCGAGTGGAGTGTCTGTTACGTCACTGCGATATGTGAATGTATTTGCCAGTAATTGTCTTTAGTCGACGATTTCTTTTTATATGACTGATTTATTTTAAATTCTTGATTCATTCAAATGTCATGTTCTTTCCTATAACAGGGTATTTATTCGACTTAATTTAGTAGTACATTTGACGCTAGTGAGCTGAAGAGGAAGGCCAGCGGTTTGATTTTTAACTTGTAAATGATATGGAGGCAATATGGGTACATTTATGACTACATATTTCTGTGCCGCAAATACCGTAAGCCTTAAAACATTTTTTTGTTTGTTTTCAAATCAACATAAAAATATAGGTGTGAACTTAAATGGCGAGGTTGTAATTATCAGTTCTTAAAAACCGGTAAAAGGAAAAAAAATGTTTTTTTTTTTTTAAATCTGGTTGGGGCACGCGTGTCAAAGAAAATTGAAGTGAAAACATTTTTTTATTTTAGAGTAATATTGATGGCGCGAGGTGCCTTGCAACTAAGTCAATAGTCACCTCGTTTCAACTGCTTTTCTCTTGGCATTCGGGCGTGTGGAGGAGAGGTGGATCGGCTTCGCCTTCACGTTGAGGTGGAAAGAGCAAATGACCATGCTGCGATGTCATGGACTTTGCCCGCATAATTTCAAATCAATCTTTTGCCGTCAATATTGCTCTAAAAATTTTTATTTTTTTTCGCATAAAATTTATTTTTTGACACGCGTGTCCCAACCAAACTGCATAAAATATATATATATATATTTTTTTTTCAAAGCCTCTTC
Source organism: Ixodes scapularis (assembly GCF_016920785.2). Classification (NCBI taxonomy): domain Eukaryota; kingdom Metazoa; phylum Arthropoda; class Arachnida; order Ixodida; family Ixodidae; genus Ixodes; species Ixodes scapularis. The sequence goes on from NW_024609839.1 coordinate 27,632,080, forward strand.
AAGGTTAGATGAAGGGTTAAGGGTCACTATGATGTTGCAAGGTTAGGCCTAAGCAATTTATGATTCACCTTCCTACTATTTGAAAAAAAGAAAAAAAGAGCTCTAAATTCAACCTTGCAATGCAATGCATTCAGAGTGGTGCAACCAGTTCATTCACATGCAACGAGAAATTTAGAGCCCACATCTATTGTGCAGCTAGCTGCATGATGAAGTGGCACACATGAACGGCTTGCTGACTATCTAGTAGTGTCGGTTGTGGCGGAGCTTAGGCATGCCACGATGCATTCTTTGTTTTGACATGTGGCACATTTATCAATTATTTTAACTCTTGCGAATCAAAACCTGTGTGTTCTTGGGTTGGGGTACTTTTATATATATATATTTAGAATTTGTGCATTTTAGTATGTATAATTTTTTTTTTAAGGTTAAAATGTACTTTATGGCAAATTAGCTCCTTGTAGAGTTGAAATTACTTTCCCCAAACTCTCCCCAAACTGAGATGTTACATGCATTCGCTAGCTTTTTTTTTTTTGTAAAGTTGTAAAATAAATTATATTATACGGCAGTCAGCACTGAACCACCACAATAGATTGTTCACACTAACTAATCTATAAAAACTTGAACGAGTCTACTTGGACAAATCCAGATGTTAAGAAATTGCATTCATCCTACCCTTCGGGAAAGTCTGTATAAATATAGAGCTATGTCTTTTACCACTGAGGGCAGAGGCCAGCTGAATTGCTACCGTTTGGAAGGTGGAGGGGTGATGTGCAGGGAAGCTAAACCCTGTCCCCCTCTCCCATATTGTTTGCTATAATTGTTTCAAATGTCAGGAAAAAGGGGGGGGGCAACTGCCCCCTCCCCTTGCACCCTTGTCCCGATGCCACTGGCAGGGGGTGCTAGCTTGGGGATGCCATAAATAAATGCAACCACTTACGGCTGCCATTGCATACAAAGGAAAAAATAGAGAGAGAGGGAGAGAGATGTGGATTATTTTTCTTTTAGGTGTTCATGTCAGAAGGGGTACTAATGGTTTTGGATGGTTGCGGCTGAGTGAGCTAGCCATGAGTGCTGCCTAAGTGTTCGGTTCGGACTCTTGTTCAATCGGCAAAAATGCAAGTCCCAGCCAACTATTCAAGTATATTCTATGAATGGCTCCTGGGATTTTCGAAAATGATCTATTGTCTTGCAAATGAGTGCACTGGTATTAACTAAGGGCACTTAGCAAGCTTACTCTTTTTTAATATTTCTGACTTTACATTTATGCATTCATTCTTCACAGGAGGAGTGGCACGACGGATCGACCTGCCCGGTGATGCGCAGTGATGAAGAGGACTCAAGTGCCATAACTCTGGTGTCGGAGGACCACTTCTTTGAGGTGACGGATATTGTGGCTCGTGCTGTGCTCGTTCTTGCACTGCACTGGGTCCATGACATATCTTACCGTCAAAAAGCAAGCCGGTCACTCGCAGTGATTGGGCACTTCATTGGTTTGAAGTACAAGATAAGGTCCGTCCTGGCTTTGGATCTGATATCAAAGTTAGAAACTTTTAGCCACAGGGAATTTAGGTGCCAGTTTTGGTTTTTTTGCAATGTGCTGAAATTAAAGTCTTGGTTTATTAAGCTTTTTTCTACTGTTTTTATTCTTTCCATGCTGACTTTTCATGAAGACCTGTAGCCTCTGTACAGGCTCATTATCTATGTGCCGTTCCACATTTCCTATGCAACCATCTTGTAAACATGTATATAGCCGATTTTAGATTTTAGGGCTACTGTTCATTGCAAAATACTTGAGTTGTCCCTAGTTGTATGCAACAACTCCTGCAATAAGGCCAAAAGCATTCCACATTACATTGAAATCAAGAGAGGTATTGACATTCATAAAATTATTGCAAAAAGAAAAGTACAGTGGTCGCACTTTAACTGGCTAGAAATGCTGATTGCCAGTAGTTTTTTTTCTTTTTTCTTTTTTACTTTTTTTCCAGCAAACTTTTTATTAACAAACAGCCAAATTTACACTTCTGTTCTTCTAATTTTCTTTTCAGGCGTTTCTGTTACTTTTTACTGGGTTAACTTGCACTCAACAACACAACAAAAACAACATATAAGAGTATAATTGAGTGCAGTTTGTGGGACCCCTTCCTGAAAAGTGTGTTTAATTCTTTTATACAGAGTTTAGGCACACGGGGGTGTACTTTACACAATTCTTTGTGGAGAGTAATTGACTCTATTAAAGAGTTAAGCACTCTTCGAAAAGGGGTCACACAAACTGCTCAAGTGTGCTGTTATTTGACATTAACTCTCGCTAGAGAGCATACTTAACTCTTTAGTATGAAGTGTAGGCAACACTTCTAATGGAGTTTTATTTACTCTCCTCAAAATGGTCATCACAACTCTTCCTAGAGAGCATGCTTAATTCTTTAATACAGAGTTTAAGCAACACTTCTAATGGAGTTGTAGTTACTCTGCACAAACAAGTGAAATCAACTCCTCCTGGAGAGTTTTTTTTAACTCTTTACACAGAGTTTAGACAACACTTTTAATGGAGTTCTCATTACTCTACACAAAAAAGTGAAATCAACTCTTCAGGGAGAGTATGTCTAACTCTTCAGTACAGAGTTTAGGCCACACTTCTAATGGAGCTGTAGTTACTCTACACGATGGAGTGAAGGTAACCCTTCCTGGTGAGTATGCGTAACTCTTGAATACAGAGTTGAAGTTACTCTACATGAAGGAGTGAAGGTAACTCTGCTTGGAGAGCCTCCTTAACTCGTTAACAAGGAGTTTAGGCAATACTTTTGGTAGAGTTATAGTCACTCTACACAAAGGAGTGATATTAATTCTCGTCAAAGAGTTTAGACAACACTTTTTATGGAGTTATAGTTACTCTACACAAAGGAGTGAAATTAACTCTCACACTTACACATCGAAAGAGTAGTGCTGACTCTGGCAAAAGTATTGGCATGACTCTTTATAGAAGAGTTAAGTGAACACTCGCATGGCAGAGTTAAACTGACTCTCGTCGTTGAAGAGTAACCGTTACTCTCAATAGAGAGTGTGGTTTGCGACAACCCAGATACTCTCCAAAAAGAGTCGAGTCGACACTTGTCGACTCCTTTTTTTTTTAGAGTGTGTAATGCCTCACAAGGCGCCCTTAAGCTAATAAAATGAAATGAAAGCAGGAAGCAGTATCTGCTGTGCGATGGTGAGTTCAGCCATGTTATGCAATAGATATTGCTCGGAACTGATGGAAACGCGCGTCAATATCCGACGACGACGAGGCACCTGAGCTGGGAAACGTTATCCGAAGCTCTCAAGGGCCGTTCGAGCCGAGTGGAAAAATGTTATCTAGGGGGTCGCTGTTTGGTGGTGAGTACGTGACCGCTAGTAGTTTTTCGCCATGCTTCCGCTTTGACAACTCACTGCAGTCAGTTTGCTCGATAACGACAAAGGAAACCAAAGAGTCGCATCAACGCTTGGGTATTGTCAGAATTCAAAATAAAAAGGTCTAGCTGGGGTCGAGGTAACCATACTGTGCTTCGTTGAACACCAAGTCCGAGCTCAGACGGCGTTGCTATTTGATAAAGCCAATCACGTAGCATCAAATGTGCACGGCCATAGCGCCTCTCATTTTCTTGCGTTTGGCTATCAGCGGCTGAATAAATCAAATACGGTTGATTCTCCCTGATTCTGCGCTCGCTTTTTTTTGCACGATTGATTTGGTACGTGAGAGAAGACGCACAAAGACAACAAACGCCATGGTGATGGATATTTTCGAAGATAGGCGCCAAAGAAACAAGGACGAGAAGAGACGTGAACACTGGTGCACTCGTGACTAACATTTATTGAAAAAATTAATCTCTTATGTAGCGTTGAAAAAACCTTCGTCACGACTAGGCACGGTGTAGACACGTTTCTAGAAAATCAAATGCTTTTGTCGATGAGGTTATTGACGTGTCACTTGTGCACATCTTGCCCTTTGCTTTGATTTCAAAAGCCTCGTGGAGCTCCCTGGAAATCTTATCTGGTATCTGGAAGGGAGAGAGGGAGGGGTTAACAAGTGCTGACGTCAGCGCTTCGCACTAATACGAGCGTCGCACAGCTGGCGCGGAGCCAGAGAGTCGAGCAGGGGCCGGGACGCTTTGCGATGCGGCCCGGCTCATTTTGCGCTTCGGTGTTGAATGTGGTCCTTTCTACGAGTGATATGGCTGATCGTATTCGAGAGCGACGACGGAAGCAAGCCGAGGCCCCTCGTCGGTGATGTGAGGCCGAGACGGAGGAAGAGCATAAGCGTTGTTTGGCTGCTGGCGAAGGGGAGGCGACAGAAGCGGGCAGCGGAAAGCGATCGAAGAGGAAAGGCAATAATAGTCGACAAGGAAACGAATGGAAATAAGTGAAAATGGGTCGAGAAAGAAGTTCCAGACATGTACAAGTTACTAAAAAAAAGTAATTAAGGTAAGTTACTGAGTACTCACCTCAAAAGTAATTTGAGTAGAGTAGAAATTACTCAAAGGAAAAGTAATGGAACAAATTACTAATTACCCTAAAAAAGTAGCGAATTACTTTTGAAGTTAGTTTGAAGTTACTTTTATATGTTTTTATGTAAAAAGAAAGTACATCGGTTTTGATGCGTTAGCGAAATTGTGCGAGTTAAATATGCATCAGATTGCTTTTTCAACGAAATTCTTTAATAGCTGGTACTGCTTCTGCGTGCCTAATTGTTTTTGTACTTTCTTTTTTGTTTGGTCAATTATGTACTGCAAATGTGTCAGTTCTACTTTGAGGGTTAACACTGCCTGAGTGCCTGACTGCTTGACTTTTAGACCGTGTTTGCTTGTTTACAGTGTTGCGCAAGGTACACTTAAGAAGTACTTGCAGCAAAGTACAAAGTAAATTAGAAGTTATGTACTTCAAGTAAAGTAGTAAGCACACCGGGTGCAATGTACTTGAAGCAACGTCCTATAAATACAATATATTTCAAGGTAAAGTACCAGTATTTTTAGCTGAATCTTTCATAATGCTCTTTCATTCCCTATAGACCCTACTGAAAAATACCATTTGGCGCCTGTATGAAAATAAACGGGTCCCTACCGGTAACAGTTTAGCCATACCGGTCACCAGTTTGCCAAAGGGGTCGCCCGTATGGCTCAAAGGGGTCCCCCGTATGAGCCATAACGGTCACCCATTTGGGCAAACAGGTTACTTCTTTGGCAAACGGGTCACTCGTCGGGGCAAATGAGCGACTCGTTTGGGGAAAGTTGTCGCACGTTTCGTCAAACCGGTGACCATGTTGCACAGGCGGGTGACCGGTGACCGTTCAAACTGTACCGGTTTAATCAAACGGCTCTCGGGAGCCCGTTTGATATTGAACGTACAGATCGGCGGCCTAGGCACGCCTAGCTGTTTGAGCCGTGGCAGCCAATGTTTCCGGAAGGCTGGGAGCGCCGGTTCATTGATTTCAGATTGTCCGCGTAATGCAAGTAATTGTATTTATATTTTAAGTGCGCTGATGTGCGCTTATACTGCAACTAAAACTAACACATTTTTTTTTCTCTTTTTACGTAAACGCGGCGACGTTGGTGAGCCGATATTTTTGACAACTTTAAAACTTCGTCCATCTTTTTTGCCTCAATTTTCTTATTCAGCTCGAATCTCTCTCGCAGAAGACTCTACCGCATGAAAGAATGTACTTCTAGAGTCCGTTTCACTTCATTTCAAGACGCGGCGAAGGTAGCGCGAACACGTGCCTGCAAGAACATCGAGCATTGCGAGAGCACGCCCGCCGTTGCAGCAGTCAGATTACGAGCTCGTGCTGGGTGCTTTTTTGGCTCGGGCGCAAGCCGAGCTCATGGCCGACGCCATTTGCAGCGTGCGTGCTGAAATGCGCGCGTTTCGCCTGCTTTCTAAGGCTGAAAACGCGACGTGCAGTGGCAACTCCAGTGATGTGATTGCTGCGCCAATTGCGCCAAACGGCGCCAAGGGGCTAACCCTGCTACATCCTGCTACATTTTGCCGAAATATGGGTAATCTGCGCCATGCCTGCGCCAAAGGACCAGTTTTGGTCGCCTTTCAAAACCAAAACTAATCTGAGTACCGTAATTGAGTATGCCTGAGCTAGGTATCGCAAGCAGCCACCCGATACAAAGTACCCTGCATCAATCGTGACATTGTAACTCCGGAGCCGGGAAAAAGAGGGGACGTAAGGACAGGCACAAAACTTAAATGTCAGTATTGAACCAGCTCGTTTCCTTGGTTTACTTACATCAATCGTCCATCCGGTCTCGCATGGTTTTTCCCGCCGTCTCTTCTTTCGCGCTCTCGTCGTCTCGTGAATCTCGTCTCGTGTTTTTTTTTAAAGTTTTTCAACGATAGATGCGGGCGTGTGCGGACGCTCCGACGCTTACGTGCTGGGTACCAGCCATGCCGTCACACTGTGAGACGAAATTATGTTTTTGCGCGGCGGGAGTTTATTTTTGAGCTGAAGCACTCGCTTCTGAAAGCAACGGCCGTGAAAAAACTGTATTTGGTCCTGCCTGCCAGTCCGCACGTCGCTACAGATATGGAGCTTCCTAAACCGAAACATAAGGACCGCCGCATGTTCATCAACATTCCTGTTCTTGCTTAAAACATACGCTACCACCAAAAATTAATTTTTAACTCAAAGACTGCTCTGTGGAAGTATTGATTACCTAGGTTTCTCTTGGTTGGCTTTCTTTCGAGAGGGACCCCGGTACATGAAAAATTTGTCGCGCAAGAAAGTTGGTGAAGAGAAGTGAGCTAAAGCAGAGAAGGCAATGTCTGCACGCTGAACCCGCACGGCGCGCTTGTTTGTCTCGAGTTCAGTCGTTGCACAAAGCGTTCCAAGAACGTTTTGACCCTGACTGGCGATGTCTTGCATCGATGCGCTCAGGTTCTTCTTTTCTGTATGTTTAGCTTGTACCTCGCCTGCCGGCCTTGCAAGCACGCACCGCTGAACTGTTTTTTGTCGCATGCTGGGCAGTTACATTTTACATACATTTTTGGAGACCAGTTGGCGACGGAGCGGAGTGGCATGGTTTTGCTTTCGATCGAACAGCCGTTGTCTCCGCACGCGCGACGAAGCACGTGCAGCTGCAAGCCTGCCTAAGTTGCCCGGACGTGCACGCGAACATGATTGTATGACAGAGGCCCCAGCTGGGACGCTTGCAATCCATTGTTTTACGTTTATTTTTGACGAAAATCTGGCATGTCGGGAATCAGTAATACGGTGGCAAGCGGTTTTTCAGAATTGCTCGGCAACGCCTACAGCACTGTACACTTGTGGGATGTCTCAATGTCCCTTTGGAGACATGGAAAGTGGACATTTATTACTAGCCTAAGCCAAAGCGGAGCTTGCAGCAGCTTTGCGGAAAGTTTTGAAAAGCAAAAAGTACCCGCTGGTTGTAATGCACCTTTTTCTTGTGTGCAATTTCGCATTGCACTGCAGTAGGTATGTGTTTCATCAGTCGGGGACTGCTTCCATTTATTATATTATATCACTAGTAAACCTAATGCTGTGATATTTACTACTAAACTGGTCATTTTCAAATGAATATTAATATGTGAAGTTTGGTTTTCAAATCAATTTGAATGTGTGAAGCTTGGCTCTTATCTATCTATAGTGGGTACATATAAATGTATCATTTAACTGAAGCATTGCAAAATATGTCATGTCATTGACATTTCAGTTACACCTTGAAAGACTCCTAGGTAGTCGAACTTGACCATAATTCGTTTATTTTGGCGAGCAAAGTGCACTTTGTTTGTCCAGCACTTAAAACTAATCTTTTTATTTTTCTAAGAATATCTGCTCCGAAAGCCACTTCTGGTGCTCCAAAACACTGTTTTGGCTGCTCCAAAAGAAACTTTTGCTGCTCCAAAACACTGTTTTGGCTGCTCCGAAAGGTGCTCCAAAACGGTTTAGGTCAATCACATCACTGCAACTCCAAGAGAGAAGAAAAGCGCGTGTCCAGCGGTCCGCGCACCCCTCCCCTAGCATTGACTGTATTGCCACAAAACGCCAACCACTTTTTTTTTTTTTGTAGAATGCATGAGGAGAGGGTTGCAAGGGAGGGGGATGGGGTGTCCCGGTGTCTTGCTCCTTGACCTCGCCATTTCCCCCTTCCTCCTCTCTGGTCGGCTCTGTCACGTGATGAGAGAGAGGGTAGGGCACGCTCCACGCTGATAAGCATAGCCAGATCCGGCTGCGCGCGCGTTGACAGTCGCTTGTGTCTTTGTCTGCTTGTTTTCCGTTCCAACTTCGTTTTTCCTGCCTGCTTCGATCTGTCGCCTTTCCCTGCGTTGTTATAAGGATGTCTCTCGACAACGTATGGGATGTGCACCAAATTTTCGAAAAGTCCTCCGTGTATATCGGCAACAAGCGATTCTTCAAAGAAGTCAGGAATTCTCGCGGTTTGGCTGGGTTCGGCAAATGACAGCTTGTGCGCCGCATCGTGTTGAGACTTCAACGAGCCTTCCTTCTCGTTTTTGTGTTTGTGTGGTTGTCCTGCTTTGACCACGTCAACATTTAGCTTGGATTACAACTTTCAAGTCCGCTATTTTTATGGTAAGTGCACAGTGCAACCTACGTGTTGGCAACGATTGACCGCTCTTCTACGCGTACTCTTCCAGGTTATCCGTAGAATTATGCAGCGCCTATTCACGCGGCAGCCGGGATAATAATTTCCCCGAAAGTCTAGCTGTATAGTCTAGAATTACCTCGGTTCTTGTTTGCTTTGCAATCTTCTCAGTAGTATAAAAGCTTAAAGTGCCTCGCACATTTCACAGATCGCTTGCACGTTTGTACTTGTCGTCAGAAGAGGTAATAAACTTCGAGGAGAATTGAAAACAATCTTTTGTGTCTGTTTTCCTATCCATTTGCAAGCACCTACGCGAGCGAATTTGTTCTAGGTGTTTCCTCCGTGGTATAAATAGGTTTATGAGTTTCGGAACGTCTTAAATAAGTTTAAAATAACCAACCTCCCAGACGATACCCATTTAGGGCTAGCGAATCCGAATGGCACGTTCAAACGTGTGGTCACGTGCGAGGTTGACCGGGCACCCGTATCAAACGGGCACCGGTATCAAATGAGTACCGGTTCGAACGGGTACCGTTTCAGACGGGTACCCGTATCCCATAATCACGTTTGATTCAAACGGATCGACAGGTTTGATTCAAACGGGTCGACCAGTTTGAATTTCAAATGTTTTTTTTTTTCAGTAGGGGAGTGTTTTTTAACTGGTACCCATTGCCCCGGAGGTAATCGGAGGTGCATGTGTTTTTACGGAAATGGCAGCAAATGTTGTATGAAGTCAAGTCGCCACAGAGCTGTTGTTTTACTCTTGCTGGCGAGCTATTTAAAAAAATCAACTTATAAGGCACTTATATGTGTCGGTCTTATAACCGCAATTACTTCACTCAGAGGTATGGCCAGATGACGTCTTGAAAGAGGGCGTTTTCACACGACGATACGCCTTTTTTTTTTGTCTTCAGATTAGAGGAATGTACATTGAAGTCGGGAGTTTTCTTTCCTCAAAAATACAAGCACATGTTCAGAGAATGTACTTCAAGTAAAGTGCAAGTTTTCTAAACAGTAGTACCTTAAGTGCCACGTACTTAGAGTACTTCCCAACACTGCTTGTTAATTATTTTTTATATAAAAACGTTGGGGGAATTGCCAAGGGTTCTCGAACGATCTTCAGATTTATGAAGATCTGCGTATTATATGTTTTAAGAGAAAAGGCCACGGGCAAAACGGTCCCGCTGCGTTGCCCTTTACCACGCGATTCTTTGAGTACAGCACAAACTACGGGAGCACCACATGAGCTTCAGAGCAGGTGCTGCATTTTCTTGCCTCCTTTGAGTGAGGATGCAGTGTGTGCATCTCCTGTAGTGGGCGAGAATTTCTACGTTCGGGAACCAGCCCTTTCTTCGAATGGGTCAAGTCTCCTTGAGCTTCGGGACACAAAGAGACGCCAGCCTTCGGTGCTAATCCAGAAGTTACTCGGCCTCTCTTGCGTCGTGCTGTTCGCTCCCCGCGCTTCGTAGCAGTGTTGTTTGAGGGGGGGGGGGGGGGGGGGGGGCTCGGGAAACGTTTTTGGAGGGTTTCGGACTCTCCAACCTATTTTCTTATCCCGTAGGCCATATGCTCCCCCCTCTATGCAAATATCAGCTAATCTTCCAACCTCTTATCTCTTTCGTGCAGGAATGTTTGTTGATATCCAAAACAACCACTAAAATTCGAAAGTAATTTCTAGTTTGAGTAGAAGTTACTCAGAAGAAGTAATTAAAGTAAACTACTAATGACCGAAATAATAATGTAATTGAAAGTTACTAAACTACTGAGAAAATTAGTTAAACTACAGTAACTTGAGTAGAGTAGTTGAACTACGTACAAGTCTAGAAAGAACCAACGCTAACGCATGTCTATCAAATAAATGTTATTGATCGCCGAACGATTTTTTCTTAGGGTGACTTTTGTTGTTGGAGTAGCTGCGCAGCGGTGACGAGAACGTGGAAAGAAACTTGGATTTTTTGTTGGTTCCTTCCAAATTGATTTCATCGCACTCGCCGAATATTCGTTTTCTTTACAAAATCACAGTTCAAATACAATTTTTGTTGTAAACAATAAAAAAAGAGTAATACAAATTCGATCATTATTTTCCCCTACGCTTCAGGGTTACAGCCTACCTACGTCACTTCGAAAAGGCAAAATGTAAAACAATATAAAAGAATCTGATATTTTTCAATTTCAGAAATGCCATTTCCGTCCTCGGTGTGTTTTGGGAACCCAATGACGCTTTGTCCACCGATTTTCATGTAAATAAAAAAAACAAAAAAAACGGAAGTATTGAACGGAAACGGTTTTCGGAGGGAAACATGTTGAAGGAAACAAGTCTCCTTCAAGTGGTAAACACTTTCCTTGGACAAATCGTTTTCAATGTTCTTTCAGGCTTTTCTTTTTTTTTTTTTCCACAAATTTTAGAAACAAGATATTAGTTTTGCATTATTTCTTCTCCATCCGAGAGCAATCTTCTACGTAGCATGGCGAACAAAAGAATACGTCGTTTACCTTTTTACGTATTAAATTTGTTTGCGTAGTGATGGCGGTAAGAATGTACAAAACGCTTCTGGTACGAAAATATTGCATATAATGGGATCTCACAACCCCTTAAACATTTAAACATGTATTTATGACGTTGCAGAATAACTGCGTCTGTGTAGTTGTGACGCCTTCAGACTCGCAGCGTTGTACGCGTCCCTCCAAAACAGGAACGAAAACTTGTGTCTTGTTCCTTCTTAATATTGGAGCCAGTTTGCGTTACAGCTTCAAGGAATCCGAAGTAACGCGCTTCCGTTACCTCTCTAAGATTGAAGCGAGTCGTTACTTTAACGTTAGATTTGCCTGTTCAAATAAAATATTCTGCCGGATTAATTTGCTAATAAAATAAAGCAAGCAAGCCAAAATATCAAGATTAAAATACGTGTCGAGCCGACGTAATCACATTCATTTCCGTCTTTTGTTTTCGACGATCTTTAGGGCACTTACCCTTAGCTTGAAGTCGGAGTTTGAAGTAGTCGCTAATAAGATTAATAATATTCTCTAATATTAATTTTTATTTCGACTTCTAGGTAAACAACCTTTACGTTACTAGGGCCCACCCCATCAGTGCGGTGTATAGTAACAAAACCATCAACAGGCACATAAATCTTCCAGAGACCACGTTCCTATATACGCTAGATCGCAAGACGAAACCGCATCGCCGTTCCTCCTGTTGATCTCTCGGAAAGGTAAGGAGTGCCCGCCTCACTCCTACTGACGCAAAATAAAACGCTTGCCTTCTTCCGTTCCACCTAAAACGAACACTTTCCGAGAACACAGTTTTACAGCGGAGCTGTTAAGCACTTTTTTCCCAGTTTCATGTCCGGTACCAAACAAATGTCGACACAAAACTCCACAAAACTCTGGACAGCTATTGCCACCTATGAGCGACGGCGGCAACCAAACAACCAGTCTGGTTGTCGTCGTCTCTCATATATGGCGGCAACGTATCCTGCTATCATAGAAGAATGGATAGTCGGTCGAGTTGGTGGGAATTCATCGTAGGAAACAGCGCGCAAAACAGACGAGGGCGATGAAGAAACAGACGTGACAAGTGAAAGGAAGACCAGCTTGACTGGTCTTCTCTCTTGATTATGTTGGAAAAGCTAAATGCTTTTTGAGAGCGCTGGCTTGTGCAACACTACTTCAAAGAGACTTCAACTCGATGGTGAAGTTCGGATAATTACAATTCCATTAATTAATAGTAATCTTTAATAGTAATCTTTAGTAGTAATCTTTAATAACTAATTCTTAGAGGCAGGATCAAGTTCCAGGTCTTGTCAAAGCCTCAAGGGCTTGTGGGACTAGACCCAGCAGTTGCAGCAAGCTTATTGAAAATGTTCACATTGTCACGTACACACACTCACACACACACACACACACGTACAAACACGAATCACACACCGATGACATGTTCTGCTCCAGGCGCAAGTTCACATTTCTGTCGGTCCTGAAAAAGTGCAGGAAAACACGTAGTCTCATCAGAAAATAAACGCACACATACGCAAATACAGTAGCCCGAGAATACAATGAAGACCATAGTCGTATCGGAAGCAGGAGCGAACTGCCAAGGCCAACTTATTTCCTCAAAAAAAAAAAAAAAAAGGACGCGCGCGTTTTTTTGCAGTATTGCATTTCTTAAGGAAAAAAGAAGCATTTTATACTTTCCAAAAAGAAAAGAATGAAAGATATGCGCAGTCACAGTTACTTTGAAAACTTACTTACAGGATTACTTTCATAAAAAAAAAACGTTTTTTATGTTTTTTTTATATTTTCATTAAGAAAAAAGAAAAAAAAAATCCTAGTGAGGTACAAAATATTTCTTACAATCACGTTTTTAATGATAGCTCAAAACGTGTAAACAAAAAAGTGAACTGAAAAGATTACCTTATAAAACTAAGGTAGAAAAAAAGAAGATGGATGGTCACTGTTTTCGCACATCCGAGAACATGCTTCTCAGACATTTTTTCAACATTTTGTTTGAGTTAATGGAAAGCAGAGATTCTGGAAGACCATTAAAAATTTTCGGGACATAAAATGTGCGCAGACTTTCACCATAGTGAGTTCTCACCCTAGGAGTGACGAAACGTGGAACAGATCTGAGTTCGCGAGATGGAGTAGACGCGAGTTTGAAATCACTTTCCCAGAAATGCCGCCAAACGACAGTTTGAAGGAAAAGCGAGTAAAAAGACGGCAACTCAAGTGAAATGAAGAGGTTAGCATTGGATGAAAAGTCGCTGTTGTATGCGACACTTTTTAGAATCCCTTTTAAAACTCGGTCAATTCTTAAATGCCAGGATAGTGAACAATTGAAAAAGACAGTTATGCCGTACCTTAGTACGCTGTAAGCTAAGGCGTGCATTATGTTCCTTCTAACTGACAATGGTATAAAACCTTTAATGTGGTACATCATGCACGACACGCTCCTCAACCGTTGACATACGTAAGACATATGAGTGTCCCATGTAAGATCACAATCAAAGTGAATACCTAAGTACTTTACTGAACTAACATATTCGACAGGTCTACAATTACAACATGGACAAATGGAGCAGTGAAGGAATAGTGGAAAAGTCAAACTGACATTTTTTAAAGGATTACGGAAGCAGATCAGTTTTGTTTTCGAAGCATTTACACGTAGCTTGTTTGCCGAAAACCAGTCAATAATTTTGGTTGCGTCTGCCTGAAGCATTTCCATAGCACGCTGGTAAACTAAGTGCCGAGAAAACAAAAGAGTGCCGTCCGCATATTGAAAAATTGTTGAATTTGTCGTTGCCGCAGAAATGTCATTTACATAGAGGTTGAATAGTAAAGGAGAAAGAATGGAGCCCTGGGGAACTCCAGAAGTAAGGAAAACTTGAGAGCTGCGGACATTGTCTACTGAAACAACCTGTGTACGATTTGAAAGAAAACTCTTGAGCAATGTATGAAATGGTCCCCGAAAGCCGATTCTATAGAGTTTGTCTAAGAGGATGTTGTGGTTCACGGTGTCAAACGCTTTGGCTACATCAACGAAGAGGGCACACACATACATGTTATCGTCGAAGGAAGAGTGCACAATATCTGAGAATTTCTCAAGGAGATTAGTTGTACTACGACCAGCAACAAACCCGTATTGACTTGGCGAGATTAAATTGTATTTGTCGAGAAAACCGGACATAACAGTAAAAATATGTTTTTCTAATATCTGTGAAATACAAGATAGTATTGAGATTGGCCTGTAGGATGACACTTGGTTTTGTGCGCCACCTTTGAAAAGAGGAACAACTATGGCTTGTTTTAAGTCATCAGGCACATTACCAGTTTCTATAACATTATTTATAAGAACGAGGAGCACGCTTTTTAAAGAGTCATAATTCCGACACAAGTCTCTAACTGTAAGGCCGTCTACACCCGCCGACCTGAATCGCTTAAATCCAAACAGGTAGGACCGCAACTCAGCTTCTGAGAGAGAAGGAAGGAAAGCAGATTCATAGTGAAACGGAGTTCCGGGTGTCGAATCCACCGCGCTATCAATTGGCACAGTAATAGAGTTAGCGAAAAAATTATTAAACGCGTTGACAGTAGTCGCCATATCAGTCCCAAAGTGTTTGCGTAATGTCTCAGTTACGTTCTTTTTTAGATAGCCACGAAGCTCATTGACGACCGTCCAAGTTTTCCTGGAGTCCGAACGAGCGTCCGATATTTTTTTAGCGAAATAGGTTCTCTTCGTTGACCGAATGAGGGCATTGACTCGATTTCTTTGCATCTTACATTCTAGTTCGAGAGAGGCATTGTTGGGGGACCTCCGAAACTTCTTCCACAGTTTTTCTTTGTGACTTATAGCTTCAAGAATATCTGGGGTGAGCCAGGGCAGTGAGGGCTTGCGTTTTTTAACATATACAACGGTCTTCGATAACTCCCGGAAATTTCTAAGGATGTCTACAAACATTGAGTACAGGTTCGTGCTGTTAACCGAGGATAGGAATTCATTCCAATCATATTCTTTAATTAGTCGATCAAAAGTGTTGAAGTCAACCCGCTCTAAACGACACGCACTTTCGAAATTATTACCTTTTCTGGAGGGAAAAACACATTTACATACGACAAAATAATGATCTGCAAGCTTTTGTAAAATAACAGCGGAGTGTATGGAAGCATCTGGAGCTCGTACGTTTACATGATCTAGGCAGGATGAGACCAGATTTTCATTTAATACTTCTTCGCGGGTCACACTCTGAATGGTAGGTATGATTCCATGCTCGGCAAGTAGTGATAAATAATCACAAACACAATTTTTGGAAGTTTTCAGGGTGTCAATGTTGATATCTCCCACCAAATATAAATGTGCTTCATTAGACAATTCTCTCAAATTTTCCCTCAGCTAATCTAAGAAGCCAGAGCAGTTGGACGAAGGAGGTCGGTAAAGAGCAAGCAAGCAAACCGCATAGTTAGAATTAGAAACCTTTAGCATCAAGCTCTCCGAGTGTTGAAATGTGACATCAGTTTGAGTTGTTGACCATGAGTTCTTTATAAATACGCCGATTCCTCCTCCTCTAGTAATTGGCCGTGTATAAAAGAAATTTTGAAATCCTAAAATATTAAACTGTGACAGATGATCAGCACTGACATTGATTTCTGTTAGCACAATTGCATCAATTTGGTCCCGCATTTGATCAACAACTGTCTTAAATTCATCCCAGTATTTTCGAATACTGCGAATGTTTATGTGTAAGACCATGAAAGAGTCGGTTGAAGAAGAAGAAAACGAGCTATTAAACGAGAGAAAATCGGCGTACTGTAAAAAACTAGCCATGTCGGTTATGTGATTAGGTCCAGGTCACTTCTCTGCTGAATCCGTACCGGAGAAGCGCCCTCATCTTTTTTGGCATAAATTCGAGCATTTTTGACCCACACAAATTTGTAACCGCGTTCTTTTCCAAGAGTACGTGCCTGCCAGAAAAGTTCTCTGTTGGTCTGAGTTAAGCTGTCGTTGAAATACAGTCTTTCGGGTGGATTGTCACGAGAAAATTGCCTGAGCTTGCTGCGAGCTTGCATCCATTTGTCTTTAGTGGCTACAGATGTAAACTTGACCAAAATAGGAGGTTTTATAGATGGTTTGCCTGGTAGCCTGAAAACCGACACGACATCAGCTGGTTGATGTCCCGGAATTCCTAGCTTGTCAGCCAGCCCCGCTAAGATGGAAGGGAGAGCCTCGTCGGTTTTGACGGTCATTCCATGAATTTCCATAATATGTTGGCGACCGCGTTGGTCAGCGTCGTTCATCTCGGTTTGGAGGCTTTGGATAGTATGTGCCTGTTCGCAAACCGTGTCCTTTAGTGAAGCCACTTCCGTACGCAGCTCGCTCATGTCGGTCGCATGAGCAGACACCGTGGCGAGGAGGCTATCGTATTTCTTTCCTAGGAAGGAAATGGAAGTTTGAACCTCCTCCACAGTCACGTTCATGCGATCTATGGTAGGCTTGAGGAGCAAGAGCTCATTCACCTTTGCGGGAAGCTCGAGCAGTAAATTTACGCTAGCCTTCAGAGAAAGTATTGAATCTAGCTTTTCGTTGATGGTCAGGATTTGCGCCGCGAGTGTCGTGGTTTCGCAGGACTAAATCGAGTCAGAGCTAGCATCGACCCCGTCTTTATCAGCACGACTGTTCTTAGAACGGCAAACTTTGCACCTCCATTTTTCTTTTTTGTCGGGGCTCATGGCAGTAAACGTGGACTCAGCAATGCCGGAACACGTTTTCCCGAGATGATAGTTATGATCGCAAACTGAGCATGTCATGAGTCTACCATCAGGCAAAATGCCTTTTTGGCAAGCGTCGCAAACAAGGGACATAATCGTCGAATTAAATGGCATTAAAATAAGTAGAAAAAATTTAAGTGCTGTAAGCACACCTAGGCAGGTTACACCAGCGAAACAGTATATCAAGAGCAGCTTGGCACGGTCACCGAGAAAATGGAACTCCTCAAAGCACTGATGGTCGGTTACCGGCAAGGCTCGTCCGTGGATGTTCGCTGATTGGCCCAGGGTAGATGTTGAGTCGCAGAAAGTCGCCGAACGTCACGGATGGGCATGGGCAACGACTGCTGACTGAATGGTCGATGTACGGTAATGGCGGTGATGAACGGGGCTGCAGTCGCGATCTTCGAAGCAGTAAATCGGAAGCCACGACTGGATGTCGATCCTTGAGCCGGTGAGATGAGGTCGCCTAACTCCCCGTTAAACCATTTAGGAGGCAAATTAAAGGTCAACGAATAAAGATTTTAAATTACATTTCTCAGAGCGATTAGAACGAATGCCCGGACATATTCACTACTTCTTCTTCTCAATCGCATGAGCAGACACCGTGGAATTTAAATTACTCTTAAAACCAGAAATAGTAAAAGAGTGCGTTAAAATTTCTCGCTTTCGTTCGCGACGTCATTTAAAATTGAGTCTAGGGTAACGCGGAACGATATGCCAATATTTACATATTTAAAATGGCATTTCGAAAACAGTCCAGTATTCCTTGGGCATATATTTCTGGTGATTGCGGAGTAAGAAAATCGACAAAAAGAAAAGGGAGTAATTAACTAGGGAGAGATGGAGAGAAACAAAAGACGACATGGTGTAACCGGGACATGAACAACTCGGGACGTGACGTGATATTATATATCGCATGTGTTGTGACAGCCCTTTTGAGCCGCAGTCATACTGCTCATACATCCTACAAAAGGCACAGTCTGCAGACACGATGAGAAAATTACATACAGACACGCTTCAAACGTGTTCGAATCATAGTTGCTCCTTAACATGTACGCTTAGAACATGTCTGGAGACAGTTCTTTTATGATGAATGTGACAATCCTAGAATAAAGAAACACGCCTCGGCCAGTTTAGGCACACTCACTTTGGTATGATGTATCAGCCGTGTGATCGTGGCCTAGGATTCATAAAAAGCATAAATAAGTCGGTATAAAAAAATGCTCACGTTTGGTTTTTTGGGAACAGACTGATTCCTGGAATCACACAAAGACCTCGACCTTTACTTGTCTGACCTATCAATGATTCATGACACAACAGATATTAGGCTTCAAAGACTAGTTAAAACGCCAACAAACAAAAACAAATTCTACAGAAAGTTGGCTAAGTATCTTCTTAAATTATGTTAGCTCAATATGTCTGGAAAGCAAAACGAAAAGTAAATGCCTTTTGGTTCTACCCAAATTTTTCGTAGTGCACACTATATATAATAATAAATAAATAACTACTATTTTATTGTCTCTGTTTCAACACAGTACATAGACCAGCCCGCAAAATCATGGGTACGCTTGTCTGAGGTACTTCCCGTCCAACAGGTTGCTTACATAATTATAACAAATCATGCATTACCTGCATGAAACTAAACAAAACCAAACAAAAAGAATTGTTCCTGACAAGAGAACAACCGAAAAACTGGGTCCTTTTCAGTGACCTATCGACTGACAGCACCATTCTCTCAAGTCTTGTGTTAGTCTTTTTAGAGAATCCAGGTTATAAAGCTCTTCCGGTAACTTATTAAAAGGAACATAGTATGACCTTGCATTCTTTCCATATTTAGTATAAATCCTAGAAGGAATGAAATTTTCTGTTCGCAACAGAATTCAATTGGATTAAAGGAATTCTAAAATCACTATTAATGTTTTACCAAAATTACATAACAGTGCGAGCTCTCAGTAGTTAATACTCCGGCGGCATTAATTTTCTCATCTTTCCCTACCTCTTCGCGCATTGTCTTATATGTGATATTACATGCAATTTATAATTATAAAGTATATTATCGATTTTTTTTTATAGTTGGAACACATTTCGTATAACGATATTTCATAACATAGGATAGACTCACCCAGTGCGTTATATACCCTCCTTCACAGAGAAGCGTTCGCCATACTACGCAACCTATTAGGCTGAGACCCTCTCATTTTTTTAATTATATATTTCACATGATCATTCCATAAAAGACATAATCTAAAGGTACGTGGCTACAGGTGTTGCAACTATCTGAATGAAAGAACAGTGGAGTTCACAAGTGAACACATTTGTACGAACTACGGAAGCACATCAACTTAGTTTTACTAAAGTTAACAAAAATACGATCGTCAGGAAACCATGTGAATAATAATTTGATATCTTTCTGGAAAATTGAAAGTGCGCTTGTTTGATCGCTATGTTCTAGTACAAGGGCTGTATCATCTGCATATTTATACACTCGAGATGCAAGAAGCACTGCTCCAATTTGATTTACGTAAATAATAAACTGTGAATGTTTTATTGTTGATCCCTGTGGTACTTCCGATTTAATCCATATTACATTATTTTTCCAGTCTCTTATTTTAACCAGTTGATATCTGTCTGTAATGCAATCATGCAGAAATGTAGTGAAAGGCCCCCTAAAACCCATATTCCATATCTTTAATAAAAGTTTTTCATGACCAATTGTTTCAAAAGCTTTTGTCAAATCGAGAAAAATGGCTAACGCTCAATGATTCTTGTCGGGACTACAGTTAACATAACCTGTAAAATCTTGCAGCAAAAGTTAAGTGCTCTTACTTTTACGGAATCCGTACTGGGATTAGTGTATAAAATCATACTTTTCACAATATGAAGTCATTACATTGAACACCCACTTTTCCATAATCTGTGCTATAACTGAATTTATAGAAATAGGTCTGTGATTTGAAACGCCCTTTCTATCACCATTTTTGTATAACGGTCTAACTATAGCGGTTTTAAACTCTACCGGGGCTTGCCCCGTTAAAAACAGTCGTTTACGATTTTTATTAAAACTTCTTTTAGCTTAAAAAATTATGTTGAATATCTCTTAAGCGTATTTTATCAATCCCCGCCGGTTTTGCCAGTGACATATATGTTATTACATCTTCAAGGCCTATTTTTGTCATCTGTGGTAAGTATACGGAACGCAAATTACCGTCGTAATCCTCTGGTTCTCCCCCTTGATATCTTATCCTTTTTCCGAGATCAGTGACCCTTTGAGCAAAAGAATCGTTAAATAAATTACACAACGAGATAATGCTGTTGTCTCCAAATGTCTTTGGAATTGTTTTATCAATTGTTCGCTTCCTTTTCTAGCCGGTGATCTGGTTGATCAAGTCCCCCTCTCCTTTAGGTTTCCATGGCACTTCTGAAATCTATTTGTGTAATAAAACGTTTTTGCTAGTCTTATTTTCGCGGTTACCTTATTACGTAACTTTCGAAATTCTTCTCTTATTTGAGTATTGTCGGGGTTTGCCTAACATATATTTCATAACCTATCTTTTTCATGGCATAGCGTCATGATTTCATCATTTATCCATACCTTTTCTGGTTTTCTTTGTTTTAGTTTAACTGTTTTCCAACACTGTTCATAAAGGGACCTCATCTTGTCACTGAACCGTTGATAAGCAGTAATATGGTCGTATTCCAATAGTGACCCCCAATTATATGCTCTTATCATTTTGTCAATTCTGCTATTGTGTAGTATGCGTTTACAGACCGTATGTTCGGTTCCCCTGGAATTTACTTCCAATATAGTCAGAGCTACCAAATAGTGGTCGGCAACTTTTTGCGTAATCACCACTGAAATTAACGTAAGATCGCTGCCTCTAACAATGATATGATCAATACAGGAACGCGTTAGGCGCGTTCCTAAACACTCTTCCCTAGTGTAATCATTAATTACATGCTCTAACCCGTAGCCTGCAAGTAGATTCAGGTTAGTTAGGATAATTAGTAGACCGTAGATTTTCCGGCAAATCTTTATAAAAGAAATCGGCAAATGTTTTCTTTGCTTTCTTTTTTATTTTTTTACGGGGGTGGGGGGATTCATTTTGAAGAAACCGTTGTATTTTGATCATCCGCTTCGTACGTACGCTAAAGACGGGAATTATTGGTAAAGAAAGGTATACTAATATATATAATAATACCAATTTTAATCTAAGACGGTAAGGTTTTGGAGACAAAATCCTAAGTAAAGATTAAGTTAAGAAAGGTGTTTTTTTTTGTTTTGTTTGAACCTATTTTTATGTTTCACACCCCAGAATGTCTACGGTGTTTTTTTTAGGAGTAAACCGGAACGTGTATTGCCTAATTAAAAGAGAACTACGCAACTAACTGTAGAAAAAAAAAATCAGAACATGAAATGTCAAACCTGACGTAAGTTTTTTTAGGGCAGTTCTTTTTTTTTTTTTTTTACATTACCGGTTAGGGGAGCGCGGAGGTTACCCAAGATTAAATTCTACATAAAAAGACGTACAAGAAATCTTAAAAGAGCACCAAGACCTTACGCGAATGCAGGAATCCTTTGAGACGTTGTCAAAAAAGTAAAGTTCCGAAATAGAAAGCAGGTCGGGGAGAACAAGGACGGGGGGGAAAAAATGGCGTATCGCGTTAAAACGTACGACACGCAAAACGAAAAAAAAAATCGCCAGGGTTTTTCGCTTACAGGGACCTTTTCCATCTGGGGTGACGAGAAAATACCGCCTATGCGTTGAATGAAAGGGTCTGCTTGTGAACTGGAGGGACAGACCGAACACTCAGCACAAGACGTACATGCAATTTCGCTAACGCCCGTCCACGAAAAGATGGGTATGGAACAATCACACTTTGCCCACGGCCTCCACAAAAGGAGAGGGTCCAGGACAAGGAGTATTTAATATGTAGTAGAGAACACAGCTAGCTTCTAACTTCATTGTTCTCATTGGACCCCTTTCGAAGCACCAAATAATAAAATGCGTGTAAGTAAAAATAAAAAAAAAAATGTAGAATTAAAAAAAAAAAAAACACAAAGATGAGATGAGAGGAGAGTAGGGAAAGGAAGAATAATTTTCCGTAGGAAACGAGCTAGCCCGCGGTATGTCTGTTTTTGCACGATTTTTAGTTCCGGTAGGGAAGATAATACTCAGCAGTGTCCGTACACTTTTAACCGCAGTTAAGTCACCTCAAAAACACAGACAAATAAAATGCCTTTTTGAAATGGTATAGATGGGACACGTATAATTTTTAATACATTTGTCATACAGTTTTCACAACAACCTTTTTTTCTTTTGCGCAATATTTACGTCGTTTAGGCCGGACCGCATTAGCTTCGCGGAGGCTTGCCGGCTGCCGCTGGCCGCCATGGGCTACCGGTCAAAAGCAACTTTTGATCTGAGCGAGCTGAGGGCGAAAAATATATGAAGCCCGCCTGGGCGTGGTTGAGGGATCGCCGCTTCTCGGCGCTGAGGATGGAAGCCAATGGGGGGTTATAGTGTAGAGACGTTGTAATGCCATGGCAACGCGCAAGCCGTTTTTTCCGCCTTTCTTGCACGTTGCAAAGGAGCGTTGCGTAATTTTGTTTCACCTACAATCTCTATTTCATCCAATGCTTTTCCCAGCGAAGCGGTTCCTCGAAACGGCGACTTTTCTGTTTTCTGTACGACAAGACGCAGTCAGACTACCTAGATAAGGACGCTATGAATAATAATATTAATAATAGTAATAGTAATAGTCTTTATTTTATGTGTCCAAAAACAGCACAGGGCCCTTTCTGTGGTACACAGCAAATGCTGACAACATAAAAGGTGTAAGCACAGAAAAACCATAGCTATCCCCAAAAGAACTCACAAAACAAACATAGAACACATAGCGACATCTGACAAGCAAGATAAGGTAAAAGAAGAAGAGGCACTGCAAAATACAAATACAGCATCCCCCCCCCCCCCCCCCCCCCCCAGAAAAAAAAAGAAGAAACGCTTAAAATTCTAAATCACTGGGATCATGCGGACAATATAATTTTTAGATTACGCCGAAAAGTTGACTTGTCACTGAACATTTCTAGGGGCGAACAATCCAACTTATTAAAATCATGCTGCATTCGTATTAGGAGAGTAACCGCTGGGAAAACGAGGAGACGAATTCGGAATAATAGGGGAATTTCGGCAGTGGCACTTGTTGCAATTCGCCTGCGTTGTGACGGATGTCGTGTTGATTTGGTGACACTCCATCTCTGGCGCGCAGCCGGGAAAGCAAAGCGCTTTTTTTGTCCCTCGGTGCTTTGGTAGCGCCAACTCGGCCGGACCCAAAACCTGCACCTCCTTCCCTTGAGAGGACGGCGACGTCACAACATCATCGAGCAGGCTAGGATGATCACATTAAAGCTGATCACCAGGACATCATCGACACCTGGATGCAGGCAGCGAGTGCAGTTTCGACGCTTCTATATACGAAAGACACAGGAGAGCCGAGACGGAAGAACCTGAGGAAGAGCAGACGATGATAGCGTGGAAAATCCGGCGGAGGCGCGCGCGCGATCTCGACACCGGGAGAGCCAGTGTTGTCACGCGACTATAATGCCCGCAAAAACTTAGCGCAATGTGCCCCCCTCCCCCTCCCCCCAGGTTGGGACGCCGGATGATGGTGCGCCGACCGGCGGCGCCGTTGCCGCTAGTGTGGCCAGGCCTTTAGACGCAACTAAGGTGGAGGTCAAGGCCCGCTGTAAGTTCCGCCCACAGATCAGTGGCCCCGTCCATTACTGCTGGATTGGCTTGGCTGCTCGACCAAATACGCTAACAAGGCTAGCGTTCCCCTTTGGCGATATCTGGTGCGCCTAGTCTGGCGTCTGATACCGCCTGCTAGAGGCACACGAACTGCTCTTTCTGTACGACGCCTGCTATTCCACCACCGTGTGCCGTCGTCCATAGTGCCCGCAAGGCGCGGACATAGAAGCTGCGCGTCGGCGTCCGTTCTCTCCTTCGTCCGTTTGCTATTCTGCCCTCGTCTAAATCCTTGTGCAACAATGGCACGACGCAACTCTGAAAATGGCTTTCTAGTGTTCCATCAAGCATGGGCCACGGTCCAATACAACTGCCTGTTAGCGTCTTTCGATGAGTGGTAGAAAGCGACACGGAGGAAGAAAACAAATCAACAAAATAAATATGCCTTCCTTTCAGCGCTCTTGTTTTTGTTATTTTTTTCACTCGTCTCCGCAAGAAAGGTGGCTGAGCGTCACGAAGCAAGACTAAAACGCGGCCTAAAAATATTCGCATTAGCGGGCCAGGTGTACTTCAAAATGTAGGACCACTTTCCTTTCGAAGCGAAACGACAGAACCAAACGTGGTACAACTTGATGCGAGCCGAACGCAGGATTGCCTCCAGCCAAATGGTCCGCAAATTCTTACTTGTGAAGGTATTGTTGAAACTGTTCTCTTTTGCTGGCAGATGAGGCGTTTCGATGAGTACAAGAGCAACACTTTTATTTTTTTTTTCACTGCGAACAACTTTCGTTCGATAGTAAAAATGGCGCGCGAGCAGGCTCGTTTTTGTCTGCGTTCTGGCGTTTCCCTTTCGTTATCTTTCCCTTCGCCTCTCTCTTCGAGAAAGAGAAGGACCATTCTCCCCGGCCGGAGGCATCCATCTGACAGGAAGGCTCACGGCGTGATGGAAGCGGCCGTGTGGAGGGACGCTCTTTTCCCTCACTGTGGTGTTCGTCCGGGATTCGGGATTCATTGTTAAACGTTACAATAGGCATCTTCTCGGTGTTGAAAGCATGGTCGCAAGCACGACGGTTCCACAATTCACAGATAAACGAAGCACCTCTTTTTTGTTTCGAGAAGCAACATATTTTTTTTAACTGTACAAAAAAAAAAAATTAAACTAGACAAAGTAAAATATTCGACGTAGGACGCTCGGTTTAGGACGGCCATAATACGAACACAAGCACCCGCATAGCGCTACCGAAGGTTTGTTCTTCCGACATTTGTTTGCTGGAAACTACGGTGGTTGAGGAGGAGTTCTTTTCAACACGTCTGTGAACTTAAAACGATTTGCACTCAAACAAATGGACGAGCTCAATGAGCTTCGCTCGTTTAATCACTCCTGAGACACCGGCAGCCATGCTTGGTAGCGTTTCGAAACCCAAGAGGGAGAGGTTATCTCAAAAGGCATTTGAGAACAATAATCACTTTCTTGATTATTTTTTTTTCAAAAAAATAAAAAGAAGTTTCGATTAAAATGTTATTACGGCTCAAAAAACAAATTTAACGAAAAAAAAGAAAAAACTTTTACAAGTCAGTTATCTCTCCAGCCAATTAGATATTTGAGCACTGCGTAAACACGGGGATGGCCTTAGAGGGCTGCGACATCTACCTTAGGCACCCCAATTACATCTAGCGACGTAAATATTGTTCGAGAAAGTGCTGGCAATTTTTTTTTCTTTTATTTATATATATACATATATATATATAAAGTATACGGTTTCCCCTATAGGATTTAAGAAAATATCTTTTTTACATCTTAGTGTCCGTTTAACTGCCGTTACAGGTTACCACAGTTTCCACACTTTGGTCTCGAATAGCCATTTCATAAGAAGTGAAAAGAGCGTTTGTGGGCGCTCAAGATGCCCCAGGCCCGTGTGCGCCCATAGCTTTGACTGCATAGCCGCATAATGTTGTCCGCAAGTATTGCGTGGTAACTGTGCTAAAGCGCAGTGTATCCGCGTAACATGAGTATATAAGGTGCTCACCGTTCTGCACTCGGATGTCCATACCTTTAAGACACTCCGTACTCTGTATCGAGCCAAGTCCGAGCGCCGTTCACGCTACAACCCGATGGCGCCAAGTGAACAGCCTTAAAACTGCACCGTCACGGCGCTTGTAAATTTTGAGCATGTGCTATGCTTGGCTTCAGCTTTGGTCCAAACGTGGCCGTTGTTATGATCCGAAGGTCCAATCAAAGAGTGCAAAAAGTGCAGCGTCATGGCGTTCTCCTTTCTTGATAGGACGACCCAGCGGAGTAGCACTCACCGAAAGACGGCGACACCGCTGGTCCTATCAACTGCTGAGAGCACGCCATGACAGTGAGTTTTTTTGGCGTTAGATTGGTCCTTTGAATATACTGTGCGGGATGGGTTCATTAGCCGATGATAGCTAACGGACAAAACATACGACTGCTATGACTATGCACCTTTGACGCCGGTCACTTTGCTTCATTAGTTTATGCGGGCAAGTTCGTCTGCTTCTTTTGCCGGAGTTGCGGTGACGTCAGAAAGAAGCCGAGCTCTGATTGGCTCCGATAGAAGGGCAGTGGGTAGACTTTGAGATCTACTTACTATCTTTCAATCAAAGCCAATCAGAGGTCGGCGTCTTTCTCACGTCACCGGAACTCCAGCAAAAGAAACAGACGAACTTGCTTTCATTATAGCGTCGGCTTCGCTGGGACGTAGAGTGAAAGGGAGCGTAGAAAAGGGTTCCGCCGTCTTGAGGAACTGAACACGGAGAAAGCCCCGTACGTCTACATTCCCGCAGGACGCGAGCATCAACTCCGGCCGATTCCGGCTTTCCCGGTGTAAGACTCTTACTGCGGAGAAGCCAGCTTTTCGTGCATTCGCGAGGTGTGCTTTCGCGTTTTCAGTGTGGACTTCTAGGCGAACAGAAACTGAGGGCGAGGAGGAGGAGACGAGTCGCCAGAACACCGAGAACACAGAACACCGACGCAGAGTCGCCAGAACACCGAGTTGCAGTTAAAATGATTGGGGGTAGACGCAAAGCTGGCTGGCTTGGTCTCTACTAACCCTCGGAACGCGTTCGAGTGCCAAACGCCGGCGTCCAACGTTCCGCGTTCGCGTTCAACACCGGTTCGAAGTGTTAGTAGAAACAAAGGATTTGCTTCTGCCCACTAATCGTTCCAACGAGAGTTCGACATTCTGAACTTCCTTGGCGCTTTCGTCCATTATTTTCTGCAGTTTTCGCCCGCACTAGACGGGGAACGCAACTACGCCTTTCAGTCAATTTTGCGCAAGTTTAGACAGAAGACTATTAAGACTATTAAAAAAAAAAAACAAAAAAAAAAAACAACATGTAAGGTCATTTTTGGAATTGGTTTTTAACTAGGGACACCGAATGTTCGACTGAATTACGTGTCATTTGTAATTATTTTAAAGAAACTAAAACCGCGTAAATGACGCCACTCCCTTTTGTCAGAAAAAAAGAACAGAAAACAAAAGGAGCGCACATGTTAAAGTGACAGTGCGCGTCTCTGAGGAAAGGCGTTTATATGTCTGATCCCGGTATTGTGAATGAAACAGAAACAGGAGTTTATTTTTCAGTTAATAAAATATTTAGGAAGTGCTCGGTTTCTTGAGGTAGTCCATTTAGTCGTAATATAAACAACACGGCCGTCAAAGACGAAGAAAGACTGGACAACAAAGCGCTCTGTCATCCAGTCTTTCTTCGTCCTTGTCAGTCGCGTTGTTTATATTATGAATACGTGCGAACTAGCCCAGCTTTCTGTTCGGTTAAGTACCCGTTTAGCGCAATAAGACATATAATTTCATTTTTATTTTCCTTCAGAACCGCTCATTACGTCTTAAACAATCAACGGGGACCTTCGCAAAATGTTAGATATATATCTTGGGAATACAGCTTGAAAATAGGGTTTTAGTAATCGATCTTAGATATAATGCCGAGATGGTCTATTACGCGTGATTTTAAAGTATAAAAAACTGGACACATCTCTTGCTTTGTTATGGAAAGTGCGTTTAGTTGAATATTCTAAGCGTGGTGGCCGACATTACATGTCGCCGTGGAGTCGTGCCAAGAATTTCAACAACCACAATTTTCTGCATATTCTACGTTAAAACAATACAGTATCATACGTTTTACAATCCCATAAACATCAAGTTGTGTTTTTACACAACTTAATCTTTATAAAATGCAAGTGCCTGGTCTAAAAACGTTTAAGAAACAAAACCTTGTACGTTTAAGATAGCCTGCGACATTGCACCGAAGAGACTTTCAGAAGCTCACAGTTTCACTGAACATATTTCTAGCTCTAAAACAATCATTTGTTAAACTGTGATCAAAATTCGTCCATTAATGTCCTTCTAAAATTTTTTTTTTTTTTTATTCACGAACGTTTTCGCAATAGCATATGCTACTGAGCGTCCCACAAACCTTTCCAAAGGCAGTGAGCTTTTTTAAAGACGGGTTTCCCGCCTTTGGAACGGATCGCTAACACCCTGATATTCCAATCGCACGCCTCGCCAGCGAAATATTACGACACAGCAGATAAAAGGACCGACAGACTACGCATATTTTCTTACGGCTGAAAGCCTCCAGCTGGTAAAATATCAGCGTTCATTACAACTATGCATTTCGCTCCTTTTTTTAAACGGATCATTTTTCGTTCTGACGTAAATATTTGAAGTGTGTGCATTTGTCTGCGTGAGGACATTTATCATTTATCTTTACGCAGTCACAAAAGCAGCAGCGTATGTACGAAAAAAAAACAAAAAAACAACGACAACGAGAGCAAAATAATGGAGTTATGAAAACACAATCAAAACGTTCCTTAGATGATCGCAGAATTTTTATTTAGGTATTATTTCTACACATAAATACAGCATATACTTTTGAACAGCACATCTCCCAATGGGCCTTTCAGTAGAGTTTTCAGTAAGATAAGAAAGACGAACGTACCACCAAAATGAAGTTACTAAATAATTCCCAAAATACGGTGCTACATTCGTTTTGTGCTGTTTTTTGCGTCGCCCGGCCACAAGTTTGAGGACTTCTTTATTTGTGGTTTATTTTAGCACAACCTTAAAATGTGCCATTCAAGTTCATCATATTCGAAGCATGCGTGTGTTTATGTATTTATTAACTTGAAAACATTCTTCGGCTTGGTGTTCGGTATACCGCGAAGCCGAGAAGTGAGGCCTAGATAAAAGCGTGGCCGCAATGCTCAACACTGATTGGTCCGCAGGTGGGAGAGAAGGGGTGAAGTGCTTGGCGCTGTTTGGTTAACGGGGATGTCATGTGACCAGGAGCGAGTTCAAGAGGAGAGGTAGGCGGGGTGGCGAGGTGGGAGGAGAGGAGTGGGTTACAAGGTTCTGTAAGATCACCAGGTTTATCACTTCAAATGCATGCATGCCACACGTTCAATATAATCTGATCAAGAGCGTCTTGAGCGTGGGTGCTCTTGATCACGAACAGGCTAAATAGGCGGGTGCGCTTTGATATAAATGTTTGGATCAATAGACCGTTGCACGTAGGTGACGCAATAACCTAGCAAATTTGCAATACATTTGTATTCATAATATTCCTGACTCCACTCGAAGAGCCGTAGTAGGAGTGGCTAAAACATGAATTTAAGGAATGCTAGTTAAACCAAACAACAATCTATGAAAAAAATTCAAGTCAACTGCCGAAACAAACTCAACAAAAGATGGTAACATGTCAATTTTGATTTTGAGTTTATTTCAACCATATGTGTATTGCCCGTAGAAAGAAAATATATCGTAGCAGTTATTTTTAAACCTGCACTGTGTCACTGCCGTGTAATGGTTAAGTTGGGAGGATCTTGATGAAGAGATTTTTAAATAATATCATTTCATTGCGACAAAGAAACTTAAAGTATAGTAGCTAGGCAATTTTTAATCTAGTAGTTTTTGCTTTCATATCCAAGGTTTGGAGCACAGCTCTTTCCATTAACTTTGTGGCTGATGATAAGTGATATTTGGTTTAAAAATAAATCGAGCCGTAAGTTTTTTTTTAGATTTTCTAGTTTATATTATTAACTAGAGAATTAAAAAAAAACTTACAGCTATATTTATTTTAATAAATATACAGGTAGATTATCAGCAACGGAGTTAGTGGAACAAGCTGGGCTGAAGACCTGAGATATGAGGTCAAAAACTATTAGATTAAGGCACCCTTTGAAGAAGAGTGCTTGCGTGTTTACTTAACAAAACAAAACAAGTGATAGTCGTTCAATGACGAAACTTATGCGGAGAGAAAGTCGTCTGCTTCTTGCGCAGGAGCTGCGGTGACGTCAGAAAGACGCCGAGCTCTGATTGGCTCTGACTGGAAGATAGGGAGTAGACTTCGAAGCAAGCTGCCCTTGAGGTTTTCCCAGCATCCTTCATTCAAAACCAATCAGAGATCGGCATTCTGACGTCACCATAACCCCTGCAATGGTAGCACATGATCTTGCGCTCCGCATTGAGTACTTTCATTTTGTCCATGAGTTTACACAACATGACAAAATCTGGTGATTTTAACGACTTAGAATCAGTTTTCACAATCGAATATATTCGAACGCTTCATTATAAGAAAAAAAGTGGTTTCAGTTTTTTTATGATGGGTAAGAACAGCAAGGCAGAGTTATCTTGTGATTGAGGCTCTCAAAACACTTCCATTAATATATTTAGGCATGCCATGCACATAAAGAAACGAGAGCTACAGAAAGGGTAAGAGAGAAAATAAATTATGCTACGGATAGCAAGGTATCAAGCATTGCACAACGAGGCCAGCATTATTGTTCAACCCGCTTACTCTGCCTTATCCACACTAACTGGTCGTGGTTTCATTTATTACTCAATTACGAAAAAAAAAAAGCACGGCGACGCCCTTTAGGATTTTGCGTCATATGCTTCCCACCAGAACTCTTACAATAAAAATTCCTTTTGGAAATCGGTTCAAAAAGACGAGCTGCGAAAAAGAAAAAGAATGATAACGACAAGGAGTTCGAATATTGGAAGACTGAGCAATGCATGACTGCCGCTTCTATTTTCAGTACTCACTAGAACGGCGCCCACACGTAATATCCTATCGATCCGAGGGCCGCGCACGAACGTGGAAATGAACTTGCTGAAGGTCCTGGAAATTGGACCGTTGGAGGAAGTCAGACGCAATTACTTATCTTTCCTTTATTTCAACACAGATTGTGTTTTATCATCCCATTTTTATAAAAAGCCCGCGACGAAGAACCGTCACTAAGAACCGTCGCGAAAAATCCTCACTTCTATTTCTCCGCTCAATATCGGGGGACATTTATCTTCACGTGACATTTACTCTCATGCAAAATCTCGCAAGGAAATTGACATCACGCGACCACGTCATGTGACGTTGCGTCACGTGATGTCAGGTTGCCTACTCACATTAGGGGTGAAATTGACGTCACTCACTCTAAGAAAAAAGGTAGCCTATGTGACTACCTTTGGGGTGGTAAAAAGTTGTCCCAAATATAACGACCGTTAGCGTAAAAATGACGACCCCATACTTAGTCAAAAAGCAGGAAGTCAAATTTGACTACCCCTTATAACACTATATCGGCCGGTTAGCGAGGCTCGAATTCCCCGGTAAGGCCTAGCAAAGAGTGCGGCTCTATGGCCGAGTGAGAGATGAGAATGCATACGTCTATTCGGACTTATCTTTACTGCCGGCGGAGAACGCTCGAAAAAGAAATAGGTACTCGAAGAAGGGGCATACTGGCTTTATTTGACACAAAGTATGCTTGCCGTATGTGGCGATGAAAGATGAATACCTCTGTCGAAACCAACCAGAGGCGTTTATATTGCACTAACGTTACCGCTCTTTTTTCTTTTTGATCGATTTTTGCTTGTGCTTACCTCTACCGACGTGGTTATCCATTCGTTCGCGTGTCTGCCTGTACTTCCAGCTTTTGGATACAGAACGGGCATTTAGGTGGCTGAGTGGCACAAATATTACGATTGTTATCGAGACGAGAGTTAGGGAGGCAAGTAGGCTACAGGCTGCTGTTTTTTTTTTTTTTTTTTTTTAAATCAGTAGATTCATGACTGCTCAACGCTTAGCTTCTTGAATAAGGGGGGGGGGGGGGGGGGCTTTCGCCAACTAGAAAGTGTAGTAGTAAGCGTAAGGTAGGGCTAAAATAATATTCTTTTATTTATGATTTTCCAAGACGACCACTAAAACAATAACACATACACAGCATGAACACCAATTAACCAGCATTTCGAATACTGTTACAGTCACATACATGTCGCAGTACAACAAGGCGCAAGCATTTCAAACACAACAACTCTGTGACTCTCTACTCTAACAAACCCAACCGACCCGAATCGTGTATATGCCCTTCCATTTTCCGCAGTGATTAGGCGAGTGTGTGACACTGTTTACAAGATGAATACAAAGGTTATTTGCTAGTGTAATTTGTGTAGAAATGCTCTGTGTTTTAAAGTGGCTGGCTAGACACATCTCTTAATTTAGCATTTTGAAGGGCAACATGATATAAAAGTAATCGGCTAAAGTAACACGGCTTGGCATACTCCCGATCAGCTTCGCTTTGAGATTCACGCAGTAATAAGGTTACTCAAACTGTGT
Organism: Ixodes scapularis; assembly: GCF_016920785.2. Lineage (NCBI taxonomy): Eukaryota > Metazoa > Arthropoda > Arachnida > Ixodida > Ixodidae > Ixodes > Ixodes scapularis. The sequence goes on from NW_024609839.1 coordinate 27,664,328, forward strand.
TGCCACATGGTCGTTCTGCGCGTGTAATAGGGACAAAAATTACAACGATGTCTGCGTTCCTAGTCTGATGATTCTTGGTCTTATGTTGCTCAGCTGGTTAGTTTTTTCCTTAAAGGGTAACTGCAAAGAGAAAAAAAGTGTTCTTTTTAAACAGCCTAGTTGGGACAAGCACGTCACAAAACAGATTTTCCGCTAAAAAAAAAGATCAATATTTACGTCACAGGACGTAATTTAGTCGGAGTCAGAACCTCTCCCCATCTGAAACTCCCGCTCTTTCGACCCCCGTGTAGAAGTACGCCCCGCCCCTCACTCTCCTTGCGTTGCGGAGTCGAACGACGCAGCATCTCGACTTCCGGTAAGATCTGGCAAAAACGCATGTTAAACAGAGGCGGTATTGTTTTGTTTGACGCGGTTTGAGAGCACATGAAGCGAAGACGTGACCAGAGAAGTGCCCCTGTGATGTTCCCGGAAGACGGAAAGTATCATTCGTAATCGTCGTGTGTGCTTTGAAAGAGAAGGGAGTCAAAGGGTCCACGAGTGCGCAACCACAAGCCAAGGTTCACGGCATCCCTGCGTTGATTTTGGCGGCGTCGTTTTGTTTGGTGCAACACGGCGATGCGACAAAGAGCTGAAACATTCGTGGTGTGTGTAATGCGGTGCTTGGAAGTAGACACCCACACTAACACGGAGGGCAAATTGGTTGTTGTGGGGTTGACGTTCAACGGGTTCAGTCCCGTCGTCGTCAGCTGATCCAGTTAATCTGGTCCGGGACGACGCAGCGAGCCTTTTAGAAGTAAATCTTCAGTCGTTCTGTTTTAAAATGTGGAAGATTCCCAACGCATACCGTGAGTAAAAAGCTGCGGGCGTTTTCAGCAAAATTACGTCGTTTTAATTGAACAATGGACTCTGAATTGTCCTAAATCTTCCATTTTTATGCTTCGTGTTGTTGGGCTGCGTTTGCACAGCGACATGTTTCGCTCATCGTGCGGTGTGAATAAATTTGGACAAGATTTCGTACCTGTCTACAGATGCATGAACTGAGACCACTTTTTACGAAGTGAAAACAATGCTTTTTTATTCTGTGTGTCGAGTCGCAGAAGTTAGGTGCACCCGGTACAAATCTCGACGGCCTCCGGAGCGATATGACGAGAACGTAACTGGACACGTTTGTCGCTACGCGAACGCCCGATTGCTTTCATACAAATAGCATTCCTTTCGGAGCGTAATGGCTGCTGGAAGGCTCGCTGTCGGGATCACCCCTCTGACATCTCCGAAAAGTCGGCATTTACACGCGCTAGCAAGCAAAAACAAAAGCACGCTAACCAAGCAAAGAGGAAAACAAACGAACCGCTCTATGAAAGCCAAAACCCCGTGTCGCTTCCTATCACTAACACCTGCGACAGCTGCTAAACACACACTACTTCACTTCAAGAAGTCTCACTCAAGCACCTGGGTCAGCACGAAACATTGATCACTTCGGCGAAACGATTAGTCGAGGTAGGCGAAACAGGCGGGAGCAGGACTTCGGCGGCCATGAAATAATGGCGAAGCTTTTGTTTGTTATGGTATGAACCCAAACGAAAGTGCCCGTCTTGTAAACCGTTTGTAAAGAATAATAACGCATCACATGGGTTATTCTTTAAACGTAAAGATATGCGGCTCAAAAGGAAATTGCAACATATAACAAAGGTTTAACAACCAAGCAATCAAACCCTTAGCCAATGAGAAGTATAGCAGCCGATTGGGATTAACGTCACGGAATCCCAACTTCGTGGCGCTCGATTTAAAACGAACTAAATAGCCGCAAACTAATATCAGTCACACGCAATAAATATTGGTGTATTTTTTTTTTTCTGGCGGAAAAATTGTTTTTTGGCATGCTTGTCCAAATTAGGCTGTTTAAAAAAAAAAAACTTTTTTTTCTTCGCAGTCACCCTTTAAATTCAGTGCTAGAGAATAAGTGGCTGAGGTCGGTGCACATGCAATTCGTCTTGTGAGAAGGGGTCTGCATGATATCTGACTTATGCTTTTTTTTTCTTTTCCTCACTACACTACCTGTAAGCCTCAGCACGCACCCCGAGTTAATTACAGCGGTCAAATGCTGGCGGCACATCTCCTTGTACTGGTCGAGTGGCCGATGAGTCGAAATACTTGGTCCACTTTAAAAGCCCCCAAACTAAATGTCAAGCACGTACGTAGAACAAGTATAAAGTACAAATAGATTTTAAAAAAACAGAAAAACAACCTAGCATAACCGAGGTTTTTTTTGTTTTTGTTTTTTTGTCCTGCACTCGGAGAACATACACCCCACCCCCTCCCTCCCCCCTTCTAAAATTAATGTAAACATTTCAATTTTTTGTTGCCAACAAAAGATTGGCACGTTCCAAGCACGGGGACTTTTTATATGAGCAGTATAGAAAGCTCCGTGTCTCTTTGTGTCTGTGACTCTTTGTTTCCGTTGCTTTTTGCCTCCGCGGCTCTTTGTCTCCGCGGCACTGATGAAGACAAGGTGTACAGGTGGCAATTGTTCGTATTCTTTTTTTTTTCCAAGCCTGATATACAATTTACATTGAAAATATTTTTCTTTAATAATAATTAAATCGTTTAAAAGAACCTTGTAGGTACTTTTGAAACATTGTGGAAATGGAAATCTTTAAAGAAGTATTCTTTTAAAGCATTGGACTATCAAAGTAGTAGTTAAACTAATGATACTTTCTGAAGCCAGAAACAACCTTGCAGCCTTTTTACTGGCACCTTAGAATATAAAAACAGGAAACAGTTATCCAAAGAAACAATGGTATGTATACATTACAAACATAATACATAACCGAAACATGCAACACTGCCGTCATTTCACCATTCAAAATATGTAAAAATATGTATAACACAAGAAGGGTATTATTTACACCAAGGAACGTACCGTACTGGGCCATATAACCAAGGTTTCAACCATAAAAGGGTATGAGGAGAACCCAAATGTAACCGGAAGGAATTTCAGGGGAGTGGGGCGCCCGTAATACCAGCTTCCACTTCTAGCAGCGCTTAGCGGCACCCTTTCTGAGTCAGTTTGTCTACCGGCGTCGTCTGCTAAGGATCTAGTTGCAGATAAAGGGAACGGCAGGACGCTTTGCAGTAAATTCTGCTTTATCGGGGGAAATAATAGGGATATCAGACTATCAATTTCGACAGTGTTGATTGAAGAACGCAGTTACTCCACGCCTCCGCAGTGTTTTTCAGAGACCATCAAACATGTTTGTCGCAGCTGAATATCTTTGTACTGGCGTCACACGTAGTAACCACGGTCATATCCGTGCGCTCTCTTGTGCAGCTCTAGTTTGGTGTCTAGGGAATGGTAGAAATTTATCGCCCTTTAATGAAAAACGTCCCGAATATAAACGGATCTGCATGTATTTAAGAAAAGTAAGCTTTGCGGCAATCTTTCGGCTCTTCCTCCCGCTGTGTCGTAAAAAACACAAAAACAGAATGCTTCTGTTTGACGAGTTTAGCGCCCCTGAAGTTGTCCCCTCACTTGATGGCATATGGATGACAACAGTAGGCACACCTAGAGGATAGTACAAACAGCACGCGGATCAGCTCTGGACACGGTTTCCCCACGTGCGGACCGTTCTGTCTGTAGTAATTTTTCGACGGGGAGGGAACAATGTTGGCGGTTCGGTGGTTAAACGATTAAGCTGCTCCTTGGCAGGAGGAGACATTCAAAAGGGTCGGTAGAGCGGCAAGATGATGGGGAGCCCTGGTAAGAGACGAGTGTAATTGTCGGGGTTCACAGTAAGCGCGAACCCCGCCTGTGACAATTCAGAGGTGACTTGAGTTTTCGGTTAAGGCAGAATTAATTATAGAGCAGAGTATCAGAACTGAGGAACAATAACGGCAAAAGAGACGCGAGCTCGTGCTCGAGCTTGCACTCATAATATCACAAATAGTGTCTGTGACGACGCTACAAACTAGTAAAAACCAATTATTACACTCTCCCTTCCATATTTATTTTAGTTTAACAAATCCTTGAGGGAGACATTAAATCAGAACAAAAAACTATCGCTCTCCCTTTATTAATATGATTTTACAATAGCTACAGCGAGACTACAATGATAAAAACTTCAAAACACGACACTCATCTTCCGAAACACAGAAAAAATAAATTATATATAAAAAAAAAGTTATATCCGCGGAAAGTTAGCTACATTTGAGACAGCTGCAGTTAATGGAAAATATCGGCTCAACAGCTGCTCTTTAGGTTAAAAGCGTTTTTGACGATAACGTTTTCTTAAAAGAATACACCGAAAGAGAAGAAAAAATTCATATCTACACAGATATTCACCGAAAGCACCCGTCATCATCGGCGGAGATGTCAGCTCCTCCGCGTACAGGCATCCGTCGATGAATCTTCGTGGCGCTTGCTGGTGCGCGTTGGTCCTTCGCCATAGGGTCTCCGAGCAAGGAGGCTAATGAAGACAGCGGCCGTCTTGTAAACGCCACCTTCTGGGAAGCCGGACCTGGGCGGTCATCTTGCGCGCTGACTATCCCCAATCACTCCTACGCTAAGACTGCGGCGGAAGCTATGTCCTCGTTGGACCAGCCATACATCTCTCTATCGTCACGTGATCACGCTCCCGCTTATACCCACGCACAGAGAATCGGGTCAGGTAATGAAAGGGAGGCAGCTTATCGGCCCGTTGGGCACGTAGTTCCCACAACAATCTCAGCTTAGGAAGGAACGGAGTATAAGAAAGCATGTCTGAACGCAATGAAATTTCGTGAAGTCTAGAACCGGGTACAGCAGAGGGATCGGCCAACGGGAAAATATGAGACGGTTTGAAAGAGCACGTCGTGCAGGGCAGAGGGGGGAACTGAACGTTCATGAGCGCTGGAACATTTGAAAAACCTCAGGGGCATGTTTACTGTCCTGAAGGAACTAAAAGATCACAAGGGTTGGAACTCTGCAAAAATACATAAAAAAACTTAATTACTGTCCCCCTCCCCCTACCAAAAAAAAAAAAAATGGAACGAGTGGAGGCAAAAGAACGTTGTGACACCCGCCGGGGCTTATTTTCTGCCATGGAAAGAGTTCGATAACAGAGGCGATCGAAGATCTGAAATACGAAAAAAATAAAGAATTACTAAATGAAACGTCAAAACGTCCGAAGCAAAGAAACGCTATTGGTCAATTTGCCTAGTGAAAATCGAATGTCGCAAAGGCTAAAAGAACTGCAAGAGCTACCGGTTGACAAACTTTGCGACCGGGACGCGGAGCTGTGCTTAAAACGAGAAATAGTCGAAACAACGGGATAGGCTAAGAGGCTCGGCCGACGCTCTAAAATATAGTGCCACCCGGCGCACCAAAATGTTGTGATTCTCCGACGGAGGCGAAGATATTGGTGGTTCGCCGGAGACATCCACTAACGACGAGTAGAGCGGCCTGGTTATGGGGTGCCCTGACGGGAGACGAGGCTGAGGTGATTGAACTTTAGGCTTATGTTTTACAAATCGTAGAGCAGACCTTCAAACCTAAAGAGCTTGAACGGCGAGACAGGTGCGAGTCGGGTTCGAGCTGGCGCTTGTAACAGCACAAATACCGGCCGTTGCGTCGCAACAATCTAGTAAAAGCCAATTACTACTGCCACCCCATTTGAACCCGCAACTGAATTGAAAAGTCCCAGCGCAATGTACTGCCGGGAGTCCACAACAACGACGGGTGCAGCTCCGAAATTTAACCAAAATCTGAAATTGAGGAAAACAAAACGGGCGACACAGGCATACCTCTGAGCATGCTTACAGTGTCGGTCCTCGATTTCAGTGTTCAATATGATCACATATACGACTATTTAATTTTTCTTTAACTAAGATGCTTTAAAAAAATTAGGGCACGAAAACATCCATAACTCATTTCAGCGAACACTGACGTAAAATCAAACACACTGTCGTTCGTTGTCATAATGCTCAGCTGTCTCCAATGGCTATCTCTCATCTGTCGAGAACCACTGAAACTGCTGGAGCTGACAAATTGTTTATTTCACCAATTTACGCGAATTGAACGAAAATTGGGATTTTGGTGGACCTTGAAGGATCACAAAAGTCAAGGAAGCCATCTTACAGTCCTTTTGTAGTCATCTAAGTCACTAAAATCATTCACGACTACCTGGCCATGTTATGAAACCTTAAGTCAGGAGATGTTGATTTCCCGACTCAATATTGTGGTGAAATTGACGTCACGCAACCACGCGATGTTATCTCAAGGTACTTGATGCCAATTTTTCTTCTAAATTTAGCGGTTTCATTGACGCACAGTCAAGTCGCTTTTGCTGGCCGGCACAGGTTTCTAGCAGGCAGCGAAATGTGATACCTTCATCTGTGCTGCACGGTGATTCACTTCTCACAACTAGCGATTCTGAGTTACCTTCTACTAGCAAAAAATTCTGCATTAAAAAAGAAATCTTAATTGTCACTGAGCAAATATTGCAACATTATTAAAATCACCAAGCGGCGCCAACCGAGCCGGTCCAAATCTTTCCCAACTTTTTGAGACACCCCCATCCTTTGATGTAAAACAGTTAGATCGCTTAATACAAGTTTAATTTCTTCACTGCGGCGATTTCTCCTTTGTCAGACGATAGTCACACTTCGTCTCAGGCAGTAGAAATTTGATTTGATTTTTTTGTTTGTTCACTTAGTAAGGTCATTTATTATGTTTGAACAAGCACGGCGTAGGTACAGTGATTCCAAAAACAACTCGTCTCTCTGAACCCCCGGGAGTGGTGAACACTACTCAGCGCTCCATCTGAAAAAAAATTCAATTTAAAACAGTAAAAAAAAAAATGGAAAGATAGGTAGCAAGAAGCGAGCTCGGAATCTCTTTCTAGGGATGTTCAACAACGACCATTAGTAAGGACTGACAATTAGGAGCAGAAAGAAAACCTTAAAACAACTGCGCCAGACTAACTGTAATTAGTCTGGTGCGAGCACGCAGTGGTGGCAGTGACGCTGCGTTCTGGGTGCGAAGCGGGAAATGTATAACACTAAAATTGAAATCCTTCCTCGGCCCGTCTATTAAAAAAGGGGGAAAAAGAAAAGGGGAAAAGAAAAGAAGATAAAAAAGGAAAAACAAATTTTGGAGCTGTAATTTAGATTAAACTTAGTACTAAAATAAAGAAACATTCATTCTTTAAGAAACTCAATATTATATATCTGAATCCTTCTATATTACAGAGTAACAAAAACACAAAAATAAACAAGGAAAAAAGCCAGTAAAGAAACCTCGTCGTCACCTGAACCAACTGGCGAGATCGAGAGGCAGAAAACTAAATAGACGATAGTTAAACTATGCCATAATTACCCTATTTTATACCCAAAGAAAGCCCGTCGAAAAAAAAACAACAAAAAAACAACAAACAAACATGAGCCTGTTTCCGATCTAGTAGTTTCGCTGCCTCCCTGTTTTCTTTTTGTTGATTGGCTCTTAAATCAAAATTTTGTTTTTGGTCCTATTAGACATTCTTTATTTATTTTTAATTGGTTGAAACCTGTCATACCGTTTGGTGGTACAGGTAGAGATGCACATTTTATTTTCACTCATTTTAACTCTAACTTAGACATTGTCGAAATTGCACCTTTTGAGCCAAAGCACGTCATGCGCTGAAAATTTAACATTTAATCCCTAAAGTAGCGTCCCATTTTCACAGAGTTGAAGCTCTTTGCAATGCGTAGTTTATTTATCCGGTCCAAAAAATTGGGTTTATTTTTTTTTTCAATCAAACCCAGTACTTTCAGAGATAATATATGTCCTCTTCACATAAAAATAAATAGCAATGTTTCGTTTATTTTGACGTGTAAAAAAAAAAGAACAGAATCCCTAGACCATTTTGTCGTTAGTCACGAATTTATATTAGGCATCTCTTTATCCACGAATAGGGACAGCACACATAAAGACGTGCGCGCATTCGATCTGGTAAAATTAAACTAAATTCCTGCCACATGCACGAGGACCAACAATACGTTATCCGTGTCTCCAGTTTACTGTTTATAGACCTGAAAACGTTTTCGTTCTTTCTTTCGTTTTTCCCCTTTTTTATATCTAATAATATTTTCGTTTGCATTTTTTTGTTTATTTTGTTTCTTGACTATTGTCATATGTATCCACTGTCTTGGCACTAAGCCTCCCACTAGAACAAAGGGGGGCGAAGGCACTTCAATACGGCCCATTTGTTGTGATTGCTTTGCAATGCATCAACCAAACATTTTTTTTTTTGGTGCATAGTGTTTGTTCATAATAGCCTGCAAAGTTTCGTTAGTAGGAATCTCAAACGGCCCGCACTTTATTCCATAAGTTTCCATCGAAGGCCAGTAATACGTCCTGGAAGGAGTTTACTGGAAGGCTTCCGAATTTTAGAGAAGAAAGCAAATTCGCGGAGCGGAAGCCAGCGAGAGATGGAAGACTCGGTTTTGCAGCATAAAGGCTCCGATACCTCCACTAGCAGGCCTTAGAATCCTTCACAAATTTCGTATGGTAAAAGTCTTTATTTATTGTTTTTGTATTTTTATTTCGACACAGACGTCTCGGGAGTTCACCGCTAACGGGATGACTGTCCCACGAGAGCAACGAAATATTCCTGGGGTTTGTGTACAGTAACGCCTGGCTTTGATGAATAGTTTCAGAGCGCACACACCCGAATTTGGATACTTTGAAAGCCCATTAGGGACTCCTGGAACGAGATTTGAATGAATAACCTTTCTTTTATCGTACATCCTACGTCCGATTCACGGCGCAGAGACGGTAGTGGGTGGAATGTGGAGGTAAACACGGGAACAATGTAAACAGGTTGTTGAACTTCGGGTGAACTCGGCAACATAAGAGTGCAAAAGATATTTTAAGCTATTCCTAGGGGTAGTCAACAATTGAAGACGAGCGCGTTGGTGAATAGAAACGAATACTCGAAAGGATAAAAGATCAAGGACGGTGAAGGAAACAGGACGTACCCTTGGGGCAGAAAATGTTTTAAATTTTGACGTGCGCAGAATAACACAGTTGTTTGCGTAAAATTTGGATACGCATATCATCTATATATATATTTTTTTGGTTTTATATGGTTGTAATTTATATGCAATATAATTTATTTTTGCGGAGGGGGGGGGGGAGGGGGGCGGTTTCCCCGAAACATATTCATCCTTCATGAAAAAACACACACGGGCATGCGCGGGAAAGGGATAAGTGAACAGATGGAGAAGGAACAACGAACATGATGATTCCGAACGACCCCCAGAGAAAATCGAAGCCAAGTGCTCTACAGTTTGAGCCCGGCGATCAACCATTGTACCGAGAAGTAAACAATACTCCATCACACAAAACCACAAAGACAACAGTCGGTGGAACGATGGAGTTTTGGCGCTGTTTGATTACATCCATCGGAGCGATGGATGTAATCAAACAGCGCCAAAAGTCCATCGTTCCACCGACTGTTGTCTTTGTGCTTTTTTTTTTCTTTCTTTTCGCCGGCTAAAGAAATCGCGCGCACAAAAGAACGCAGGGCCGCGGCACATTAATGGGCAGTTTTAGCGAACTGTTTTCTGACATCCGATATACGGTACGATAATCCTTCCGGTACGAACTCCGCATATGAGAGTCTTCTGGGGGTAGCGCATGCGCAGTACGTACCGAAGGCCCCATCACATACCATATCTAATGTGAAAAAACGGTTTCCTCAAACTTTTGGCGCTGTTTGATAAGATTCATCGGAGTGTATAGTCGGACCTAAAATTCAAAGGAGTATAATGAAGCGAGAGCTATTGCGAGCCGTTCTCCACTTCTTATGGCGCTCACGTCCGGACCAAAGGAACGAGGCGCCTTCTGGACGAGCTGCAGACTTCACAATGCCTCATACAAGGAGAGGAGCGGAACGACGAGAAGATTGCTGTACCATAGCCTCCTTTATACTCACAATGCCTGGCAGTTGAACGAGGGAGCCATACAGGGCCCGGTCGTAGATTTGGAGGCGAGGATGTGGTAGCAGAGAGCATTTCTGGTATTTAGCGCACAGCTTCTGCAGCGGCGAGGAACCGAAACATAGTTTTCAAACCCGACGAGAAAAAATGCGGTAGAGCGAGGAACGCGAGGAGCACAAGCGGACATTCCAGCGCTCGGAAGAAGTGTGTTTTGGCGTCTCGCCGCAGCGGGGTGCCCGTTACCGGCCTCTCCGCTCATCCGCTGTATGCCGCTGCACCTTTTCACTTGCGGCGGCCACGTCTCGGGGCGATCTGCCAGGTTTATTACCATAGAGGAGGCTAGGGCTGAACGGAAGTCGCGACATGCCGAGTATGAGCATTTATATCAAATAAAAGATGTACGAATACTTGGTGCCTGCTTACCCGCTATTGGGGTCGCCGTAATTCAATCCTCGTAATTTAAATTCTTTATAAAACGAGCCCCGTTGTTTCATTTCGGACGTATTCTGCAGAGCGCAGGAACATAGGCCCATTTTTAGCGTTACCTCTATTTTTATCCGAATACATTCGGCGTTATGATGAGCGGCTGATACATTCCTATCAACTCTGCGGAACTGACCGCGAGGCACCCGTGAAATCGAACAATATTCGTTATTTAATAGACGTCTATTTGTCTCTCGTATGTACGGTGTCTAAGATGTATGTATATATTACAGCAAATCTGTTATGCGGTAGGAGGTGGAAAAAATACGTCCGCGAATGTTGACAGAAAACTTACAACTGGTCACGGCAAGTCTGAAGAAATAAAAATAAAAAAGAGAGGGCAAACAGTGGGAGCCAGCCTTCCTTGGCATTATTACATAGCGTGGCCCTGATCCCTTGTTACCATCTTTAGGCATCGACCTCGAGGTCGCCCTAGAGGTCCTCCTTGAGGTCGTCCTAGACGTCGTCCTCTAGGCGTCATCCTCGAGGTCGTCCTCGAGGTTGTCCTAGAAGTCGTCTTTGAGGTCTTCCTAGACATCGTCATCTAGGCATCATCCTTATACGTCGTTAAAATAAGAGCTTCGCTGGTTCTCCTTTTTCACCTGATGTGGAAGGGCTCTACAGTTTGTAAATATATATATTTTTTTTCTTTTGGCCAGTAGCTCATGGAGTACATTTACTAAGTCTATTGGCGTTTTTTTATATACATACCGAACGTCAAAATTTTCAGGTTATATCCTGTCAAGCCGATCTGAACTCTGGCTGAAAATTAGACCGCGCGACGCACCGAGAGCGCATTGTGCGTTCTTTCCGCTTTCAACGATGACCGAAGCATAAACAAGACGGCATTGCTCCCCGAACCTACAGCGAACACATTGAATTGTTTGCGATGCACCCCAGCTCTAATATGGCTTTCGAGTTGAAACTAACCTTTGGTCGATTCAAGCCCCTCTTGACATTCCTCCTTCGCATTTCCACCGAAAACCCGTAGTCACGCAGCTCATATACGTCATGCTAAAGACACAATATTCGAACCAGACATGTACGAGAGCATGGTCTGCAGCACACATCAAAGATGTTCGAAGAATGTTAGCATCGTGCATGCATGCGTGAAGTTTTTTGTTCGACCAATGTCACATGAGCGTCACACAAGGAAAACACACGCCTCGAAGACTGCCATTAGCCTGTTTATATTATAATGCATGACCAGTGTCACTGCGGGTTACCACTGTAAAAAAAAGTGTTATCAACACCTTGACTTGCAGAGACCTGTCTCTAGGCGGTGCTAAACCTCGTTTCACCTTAAGTCTCAGCCGCGACGAAAGCTGATCGAAAAAAAAAATGAAAGCCGTTTACAACTCCCTGTAACGCCGAATTAGAGCGCAGCTCTTGAGGAGGAGGAGGGAAGGGTACTGAGGGGGGTCACGTGACCTCGGGAGGTAACGTGACCTCGGGGGGGCGGGGGTCATGTGACCCCCCTTTTTTTGAGGTCACCGAAGCTACCCGAGGTCCTCCCGTAGGAACCCAAGGTCCTCCCGAGGTCCTCCTTGGGTTTCCTAAGGTCCTCGGGAGGGGGGGGGGGGGGGGAGGTCGCGGTTACGCCGACGGGAACGCCGACGCTGACGGCGACGCCGCTCAAGCTGGAAACAGGCGCCTAAGAGCTGCGCTCTAAACAATATGGAGGGTAGACCTCGAGGCCTCTATTATTAAGTTCTACCCACTAATCTTTCAAATCGAAGCTAATCAAAGCTCGACGTCGTTCTGACGTAACCGCAACTCTTGCGCGAGAAGCAGACGACTTGCTCTCCACATTCTTAGTTTCAGCTGAAGTCCAGACGAAGTTGACGCTACGAGGTAACAGAACCGATCAAGCAGAATCGAAAACGCATGTCACTGTACCTTTTTTTTTTATGATTGGTTAAGCGGTGATAGAACACGTACAGAGAGACGACGAACACCACGATGGTGTGCCTTTGACGCTGTCCGATCGGCCTTATCAACCCGTAGCATCGCCTGCGCCTGTGCTTGAGCTGAAACGAAGTAGAGTTGCACCACTCAGGCAAACATCCGGACACGGGAATAGCGATCTTTTTTATAGACGCGATAATCACACAGAAATATTTCGGCGCTTTTAATTGAAGCGTCCAACATGACTCTGTTGCAGAAACGAGATCGGAATTTAAAATCTGCAGGAACCCATTGAAGTCATCAATTTTCTTTGTTATACCTTAACAGTTGATCAGGAGGATGCTACATTCTGTCACGGTTTTCAAAGCGGACACAAGTCGTCATTGCTTATTTAGTTTTTTTACAGATTCTGTGATGTCATCCTATCCATAGGCGTCCCCATTTGTGAATAGCTTATCATGTACCAGCGAAACCTTGTCTTGGCCGTTTTGTTTTCGTGCTTTGCCAACCGTCCATAGACGACGCCGTATTTCCCTGACACGAACTGGAAAGTTCCTGGAGACTCCGTAATTACTGCTTTTCAGTTTCCTACCATTACTAAGAATGTTTTCAGTGTCCTTGTAAGACGCAAAATTTACTATTATTGGACGGGTGTGGTTATGCCGATACTTCCGGGTCCTGTGGCATCTCTTAATTTCACCGACCGTTACCTACAATCTCTCCTGGCAGAGGCCCCTAATCAGGTTTTCAGACGATTCCCAACTCTCGCGTGGCTCCCGATCTTCAATACCATAAAAGACAAGGTCTAACCTTCTAGCACGGTTTTCCAAGTCATCTAGTCTCTTAACCATAACATCTGTAGTTTTGACAAAGTCTGGACCTGGTTAGATACTCGCGCCGTGTCACGATCTACATAATCAAAAGTTTGCATTCCATATTCTAATGATTCAATTCTAGTTCCGAAGTCACTAATCAGGCTGCCCAACCTCGTTTGTCATTTTTTCGATGTCATCTAATTTACTCAAGATGGCAATTTGACCATTCTGTAGTTGCTGTAGAATGATAGCCATATCAGTGTCAGGACCAGGGTTTTCATCGACATCGCCTGCTAGAGTTAACAAGCTTATAACAAACACTTTCATAGCTAGAAGAAAGTTGCGTGCTGTTTGTGAAAAAGGCAGCAGCAATAAAAATATATCGTCAGTACCGTAGCAGGGTGCATTTGCCTTCACCTGTAGAAGGCAGAATTGTCTGATTTGGCACATGTTGTGATCGCTGCCGCCTTTCCCACTGAAGCCTTACCGCTCGGGTATGGTCCTTTTGTGCCCCCAGTACAGGATGTCAGCTCACTTTCCCGAACGGATGTGATGTACATTAGCGTCCCAGAAATCCTGAGCAGTCGAACGTTGACCGGTGTGTTGATTGTGGTCGTCGGAGTTCCCGGTGATCACCAGACTCGTGGCGCAGCGTGGTCGTTTCCGTGATGGTGTCGTTTCCGAGATTGCCACTCCCCCCCCCCCCTTCCCCCCCCCTCCCCCGAAAAAAAAAAGAAAAAAAGAAAACCGCCGATGCACGCAATGTGGCTGGAGTTTATTGCGGGATTAAGGCACCGATCAACTGAGATTTTGATTGCACGTTTAGTTTAATCTAAACCTGGTTGAAATAATTCCTCACACATTTTTCGAAGGGAGGCCGGGCTTGTTTCTGTCTTGGCACGCAAAACCTGCCATGATTTCGGTTCTGATTCAAATTACAATAAGCCTCATGAGGAGTAATCCGGGTCATTCCACACCAAACCACTCAATCAGCTTGCTCAAGCTCCGAAGAAGTAATGCGTATCGTAAATCATCTAGGATAAAATCGTTTAAATCTGTTTAGAATACGTTAAGCAGACTTTTCGTGAAATGAAGAACAAATTGTTTAACAACGTTTTTGGTAAATTTAGTGCCAAAATCAACGTCACGTGAGCTGACCTCATGTGCTATCAGGTGACGTGAACTTGACACCACGCCGTCAAGTCATGTGACCACATTGCGTGATGGCAGGCCACGTGACGTCAATTTCCCCGCTAAATGGAACGAAAAAATACGTCGCTCGATGTGGGCCCGTGACGTCATGTGGGCTGATGTGACTTTGTGAACTAGTGGCATCAAGCGATAAGATGACGTCATGTGACGTCAATTTCCCCAATAAGGTTTGCTAGAAAGTGCTCGGGCGGACGGATGGACGGATGAACGGACGGACGAATTCCATGCATTAAAGGCCGGCGTTCATGCTATGAAAGTTTCTCCTAAATGTTTCGCTGAGTTTGATCAGATCAGATCAGATTTTATTTCCTTAAATGTATCCCAATTCGAATAGCTTACGTGAATGGGGGAAGGGGATAGACATAACATTTAAAGCACAAACACAAAGGGTAAACAGGAAAACATTGAAAAACATACGATGATCACGCTTTAAAAACGGGTTTTACAAGTGTCGCAAAATTGATTGGCATCAATTTAATGGACGATGTAAGCGGGTAGGAATTCCAGCCGGCAATAGCAAGTAAAACGGGGGAATTTTGAAGTTTGTTTGTTTTGGAGAGGAGAGGTTGAATTTTGAGTGGATTATCGTGGCTCTTTGAAATGTAAGATGAATCTTGAAAATAGAGGCTACGAAATGTTGATAATGTGTGTCGTAGTGAAGGATTTTAAAAACAAAGGTCAACCCGGAACATTCCGGCATCTATGAAGAAAATTGGAAATGCTACGAGTGAATTTAATTCCACTCTTCCAAGTCGCAGTTGTCACCTCGCTCCCAGAGTAGGCGGCACCGGCCATCGCTTCTCCAGCTTCTCCCCGTTGCTTCCAAACCTTTATGGGGTAGTGCATACAGTTACACAAGAGGTAGTCGCACGAAGTCTTTTGAGTAGTCTGTTTGTATTCCGCGTATACGTATATCCCCTATCCCGAGGGAAATCTAGGAGGATTTTGAATCCAGGGAGCTTTTAGTCGCTTAAGCAACCGTGACAGGAAAATGTGGCGGTGTGTTCGCTGGGGACACCTTATATCCCACGCATGAGGAAGGTTCAAAGGTTTATTGTTTCTTTCGCGCATGACTTTCGGAATACATGTGGCTTCCGCATTGAGGTCGTTGGGGAGAAGTTGAGAGCCTATAATAATATTAATAATCATAATAGTATCAATGATAATAATAATTTTTATTGTTTTTTTTGCAATACGAAAAAACGATCCGTCAAAGCCTAGAGGCTTGTACGGCGTGGCCCGACATCCGCGAATAGTTATTTATAAAACGCTGCCATTTACGTTGAGAAACAAACAAAACACAAACAAAACAATGACAATACATCAATGACCAGTTTACTCCTTTGGGAATACACATACAAATAAAGAAAGAAAAAAAAGTGATATCTTGTTTTCTCGTTACGAAAACCAAATTGTTGACATACAAAATATTACGCCCACCGAAAAAAAGGGGACGTTTTCTTTTTATAACAACCAAACAATAAAACGACAACTTTTAACCGTAAGCATTTAGAACACAATTCTGCCTCGTAAATGGACAGATTTAGACTACACAGATAACGTAAAGTAACTTATATAGAGAATATTTGTGTATATAAAAATGTTTACATCTAGTTTTGCGAACACCATGTTCTAAATTTGTTTTTAACTTCTTTTAAAGAGTCTAAACTAATGAGTTCTTCTGGTATCTTATTGAGCATATAAGGGACATAAAAACTTCTCATTCTTTTTCCCTAGTGCGTCTTTATTCTTGGATAATAATATCTGCCTATATTTCTAAGAGGTCTTCTGTACCGGATGTTTGTATCCTGTTCTAGGGAAGTAATTTGTTAATAAAGCTATATATTTAAATAAAGTACTCAACGGCATTATATTAAATGCTTCAAGTTTGTTGATGACGTCTTAGTGTTGAACCTGTGTACCATATGCAATATTGTTTACTATCCTATATATTAGCTTATCCGCGGTTCGTAATTTGTTATTTGAGCAGGATCCATAAATCAAAATGCCATATCTCAGTATAGACTCTGCTAAGGCACAATACATAGTTTTCTTTACTTGAGCAGATGCTGAAGTACCAATGCGATATATAAATGATGAGACAGTTCTTAATCTTGTACTAATGTAGTCAATGTTAATGCAAAGAGTTTCGCACTGATCGATCGGAGTCACGTGGCTTAGGGGCCACGCCACGTTTGGTATACGAGCTGCGAGGAGGTGACGAACACGTTGGTTGTCTGCGATAGTCTCAGCCTCTCTGCCTGCTTTCCTCCTCGCTACGCGAAAGCGCAGAACATATGAACTTGCGACCAATCTCCGCGGGAGGCGTCCGCCGTTAAATGACAAATATCTTGGGGTTCATTTCGCGTTAAACTTATCGTAGGAAGCCCATATCAATCACGTCATTGTAAAAGCAAACCTAAGTCTCGGTTTTCTTTGAGACGATAACTACACATGACTAACTGGAAAACAAAACTCGTTGCTTACACTGCCGATTTTCGAGTGCAGCTTGAGTACGCATTCATAATAGGCAACCTGCAATGCTGCTTGGTTTGGCGCCATCTAGTGACTGAAGCAAGAAATATTGGGTACCCCTGGGAGTGGCGGTTGCATTGTTCAAACGTGAGCTTTTACTCTGGTGGTGCCGCTTAGCCCAGTGTCTGAAGCAAGAAATACTGGGCATCCCAGGAAGCCGTGATGGCGTAACGTGCCGGTAGAGCGGAAGCTACGGCCGTGGCGGGCCAATCGGAATGTGACTGCGTGTCACAGGAGCGCGCCTCAACTCCGAAGAAGTGTCAGGCTTTTCGCTGCGTCATGCTCCAAGATGTGTGCGTTGCGCTCGTATACGTCGCGCTTTCCGAAGCCGTCGGCACGCAGTGTGGCGCTTATCGTTCATCCTTTGCCAAGTTACAACGAGACAGGGTATAACCGTGGGCTCTCACCCTGCTGGCGCCGCCTGGCCGTTGCCGGCTGGCTATATGTAGCCCCCACCAGGCTTACCTAATACAAAAACTAGAATCAGTCCAGAACAAAGCAACTTGGTGAATTTTTTTAAATATAGACGTGCACTAGTATTACTAAGCTAAAAAAACAACAACAAAGCAACTTAGACTTTCACCACTCGCATGCGTAAGAATACTGGCCAGACAATGTTCAAAACATACTTTTTATTGTCAATTCCCATCAAAGAAAGAAATGTACTGTCCTGCTGCGCACCACTTATCTTTTCGTATAAATCACTCTTAGAAACTTCATTTGATCACAGCAAGAACAGATTTATAAAGCACTCTCCTCTTCAATTATCGATTTGAGAATTGAACTCTCTGCCAGAACATAATATAACAATTCAAAAATCATCTAAATTTAGAGCTGCACTGACCACTTTTCTTAATACTTAGCAACCTTTACCTTGTGTTTTTTTATTGCATGTTTCAATGTTATAGCCCCGCCTCCCCCCCCCCCCCCTTCTCCTTTATGCTTCCCTTAAAACGCCCTACGGGCGCTTTAAGGGAAGAATAAATGAAATAAATGAATGAAAACGTGCCAAATAATCTATGGTCCCCGACTGACAATCTGCATCGCGCCTCTTGCTTCTAAGTTCAGAATTGCACTGTGGGGGCAAGAAGGACATCACAATTATAGATTGCTTTGTTTCACTTTTGCCTTGTGTTTTTCCTTCTTTCTAATTGTTTTGTTGTTAATGCACCACCTCCCCCCCCTCTCCCTTATCTAAAGCCCTACGGACGTGTTAAGGGAACAAGAAATAAAATAAGTGAATGAAAACGCTCCCAATTATCACAACTGCACCATTAGGGACAAGAAGGACATCATAATGATAGATTATTTTGTTTCAGCTTGATGACACGGCGCTCAGCTGACGCGTAGCCGAACGCCGCATCATGGTTCGGCTAATGCCCGTGCTCGATCAGTGAAGCACCGATTAACGCGAGTTTCAGCCGAACACTGACGTAGCACTCGTATCCAACATGTGCTATCAACTGGCCCTGACTAGATAACGTATAAGATTAAGCACCGTAGCCTCTTATCTAGATGGTGTTTCCTGCTCTTCCGCATCTCATGCATTTTGTTTCGTAAAGAGAACAAAGCAAGTGGACTCACAATCTAAAGAGCAAATGCAGTCTCGCCTTTGCGCGATACTCTTTAGCAAACAGTTTTGGTTGCTACCTTAACCGCTAAATCATGGCTCGTTTACACTTCCGAAATAGGCACTCGCCACCGACTGGATTCGATCGCCGAAAAAGGATCGAGCCGTTCACATTTGTTGCCGCCTGCGGAGTACGCGGCGAGAGCGCCTCGCAGTTTCCCGAACAGACTTGTGCTGAAGAAAGCTCCCAAACCTCCTCCTTGCCCAGGCGTGTTTCGTCGCCATCACCGCCAGCTCGTCAGCGGGGAGCCGACGCCAGCAAGCGCCACTTCCCTCGTGCGTTCTGATTGGCTAGCGGCAAGAAAATCTTTTTTTCCGGCGTTCAAAATTAATCCCAGAGCGACCTTGTTCTCCGTCGGAAATTCCGCCTGCTTTCGTCGCCAGGCGTCAGAATTCTAGTGGATCCGGCCGCTGGTTCACAAGTGTAAACGAGGCATTAGAAAGGCCGAACCTAGGCTATCGATGCAGTTCTATATTCATTCCACAGCGTAAATCACTGAAACGCGGTACTCCCTGATACAGTACATGATACGAGGGAAATTTGACTTGTTGCTTGTGGCAGCGCTGGTTGGATGCGGTCCAGCCTCAAGAAGAAAATAAAGTCTCGCGGATGGTTTACACCCAGCGCGATGTAGTTGCTAGTCAGTTTTATTAGGTAGAAAAAAAGACAATTATATACGTATTTTGTGTCTGCTACGTCTACGTAATGATAGAGTAACAAACAGCTCGCCTTACATTTGAGTCCAAGTATCTTTATTTTTCGCACAAGTGGGAATTTGTTGTGTATATCATGAAGAGCTGACATTTTCTAATAACACGCTTCTTGGTGAGCAAAGTTACAGGGCCTGTAAATTGCGTCTTCCGAAATGAAGGTTGAAAGCTATGGCTCCAGTGCTCTGGCGTTTGATATTTATATCACATTCAGATAAACCCAATAGAGCCAAGGAGACTGACACGCTGATGCGCTAATATTTTGTAGCTACTACTTTTTCCCCGAGCATCCCGAACCACTACCAATGTAAATAACATCAATAGTGCAGAAGATAAAATGACATTGAAGGGCCACTTTTACCAAGCCAACATTGAAGCGTTGTGGACTAAGGCAACGATAAGTGAACTAAAATAATTTTATTGAGTGCTCCCCGGCAAATTTAATATTAGCGTTGAAAAAGCATGTCCCCTTTTCATATACCGCGTGGTCCAGGGTCACTCACACCATGTATCAATCATGCAGTGGTATCTATACACAGTCTTTTCAAATATTTCTCGCTTCCTCGGGTAACACAAAACTGGAATCCTTATAATTAACTTGGGAATGATACCTTACCGCTTTTTTTAGTTGCAAATTTTACTGCCGCATTTTGTGGCCTATATTTGTGAACCGCTTTATAAATGTTCATTTTTTAACACCATGTAATATTTTGCTGTGGCTTTTAGTATAGAGCCATAGTGTCATAAACTGAAGGAATGGATAAATCAATGTATGACTGAATGAACGAATAAATCAACAAGTGAATGAACGAAGGAATGAATAAATCAGTATATAAATAAATAACCGACCGAACTCTTATTCCCCAATTGCCCTTTTTTTTTGTCGCTTCAGCTTTGTTATTTTGTTCAGTAGAGCGAGCATTGAGGGTCGTCAAGTAGCTCAAAAGCAACGGGGGAATTTTCGGCACGAAAGCAACCGTAGTTTCTTAAAGGCACTCCCATTTCAAAAACTCCTTCCAAAGCTTTGAAGTCCAGTCCACTGCGTCTTTGTTGGATGCGTCGCTAGACGCAAATGTAGTTTCCTGGCAAGCGCACACTTTATTGGTGTATCCCAAAATATAGCTTCAGTATATCTGAATGCCGGAACTTCAAGTAACGAACTAGCGCTGCAAAACAGCAACGATGCAGGTCTCGTTTTTCATGTATGCCATTCAATCGGAAACTTATTCAGGTAGTATACATTTTTTTTTCTCGGTTCCATTGGGAGGCAAACAAAAGAAAAGTGAGATCGAAATATATTATGTAATAAAAAAATATAGGTCAAATCTGTTTCTTTTTATTTGCCTGTGTGCTTTGGCACGCTTTATTTTGAGTCGCGAAAAGCTATACGCTATTCAAGACGAAGTCTATTTCGGGGATCAGGGATCTCGCTATGGGCATGGGAGGAAACGATGAAGGCAAATATATTACAAAAAAAAAACTCACCGAAGTGACTCTTGTGTTTATTCGTTCTCAAGTGCGATCTCTACCGGGTGGCCGTTTTCTGGCTGAAAACAGAATCTTTTTCTCTTTTGTTTTTCTTTTTTTTGGGGGGGGGGGGGAGGGGGGGTGGGGAGGGGGGAAGTTGAGGGTGGCGTTTGATAATACGGCAGGAGAACCGAAGCACGCACTTGATCTTGCCATTCCGTTTTTTCCTTTCGCACGACAAAGTCCGTCTGATATGGTCATCGGAATCACGGCATCGAAGCGTTTTCTTCATGAACGAGCGCGTGAACGCAGCGTCAGAAGCCAGACACGGCAGACGCCATTTTTAGAATGCCGCCTGCTAAAGTGAACCCGATAACTTCTTTTTAAAGTCGAGTGAACTATTGTGGAGGTCGACGTTAAGATAGGAAATATGTCGCCTGGGCGATCCATAGGTTGTCGCAACGAGGCTTGGGGCAATCTCGGGCATAAATTTGTTATCTATTTTCCACGAGCGGAGCCGCGCGTAGCGCAGTCTGTTGGCCTTGCTTGAAGCACCAAGCTAACAGGCGACATTCGTAAGGCTGTAGCTGGCTTTAAACAGAGCTGTATATACAGAGACTTTGGCCATTCATTTCGATGTATAGGAGTAAAATGAGGAGATGCCATTGGCCGAAAGCAGCTGGGCGTGTTCCAGAGCGCCTTCACAAATTCGAATGTGGCCAACCAGAAAACGGAAATAATACTCTGGCTAAAACGAAATTAAAACACAGGGATTCTTATGTTATATTATATATAAACAAGAATATTCTGTGATAGATAGCTTCCTGCTAAGCTTGGCATCCCTTAGGAAAAAACAGCTGACACATTCTACTCGCCACTCAGATTTCTGGATGGTTGGTACATCGCGTACAGATTACGGTCTTCAGATGATTAGAAATACACTTCCAACGTTACTAAACACTTTCCTGAATTCGAATATTGATATATTATCTTCTAGCCCGCGTGAGTTACGTGACTATCTACTTTTTATATAAACATGTTATTTATCAGTCGTCAATGTTTTTTTTGTTGTTTTTTTTGTGAAGTTGACGGCCTGTTAGTCATCTTTTTGTTTTACCATAACAGCGTTTTGTGGATGTTTTCTGTTTATTTTGCTGTTGCTTTTTTTTTTTTGCTTGTATGTAACTTGGCCCCGCTGTGTACCTGTTCAGGGGGCTGGAGACCCGTCAAGCTGCTTTGTCAGCTTTTTTCTCCAGCTCCCACCATATGTGATATGGTGAATAAAGTTATTATTATTATTATTATTATCTCTACGACGACCTGAGGCGAAAGCGAAGCGCCGATGCATTAAAGACGGACACATGATTTACGGATGCGGCGGTACCTCCGCCCGTGGCGGACGGGTACCGCTTCGGACTATTAAACGAGAGGTCGCTGGTTCGTCGCAAGCCGATGGACAAGAGCGAAATGTCTTTTCGGGGGAATATTCGCAGATGTCACGTAAACGTTTTGGTAACTTTCTTGCCACCGGCGTGTTTTCGCTCAAGGACCGAACGATGAGAAATATAAGGCATTTGCCTTAATAAATGTGTCGGGTTACATCTAGGTGACTGAAAATATGGTCCACGTAATGTTTCAGTCGCAGTCATCCAAAATCATGCTGCAAGACTGTGACTACCAAAACGATCGACATAATCTATACGCCAGGCGCCGAGGGTCACATTCTGTTCGAACAAATCAGAGTTCGAGTGGCGCATTCGTTTCTTTACCTTTGTGCTTAATCACAATTGAAACAATACGTGCACCCTTGAGGGGTTACCACATTTAACGCTCACGCGCTTATTGAAACCGCATATCTATAATTACAGCTGTTTCTCGCTATCATTGTATTCTCCCGCACTGAGTGATGTCAGTGCGGGGGAATATACCTGACAAGGTTGCAATTGCACGCGCTTCCCACACGAGCCGCACGCGCATGACGGCCGCAAGCTCCTTTTCTGACGTAAAAACTGGTCAGAGGATTTTCGTGTTTTCTCGCGTCTAATAACATCTTCGGGGAAAACGAACTTGATATTCGCATTCACTGAATAGAAATAGTGTAGAATTCATCTGTAACTCGTTTTTTTTTTCTTTTTTCAAGAGCCTTTTAGCTTCCTTTTAAAACCGAGGTCACAGTGCACATACAGGATACAAAAAGACAGTCAGCAAACAGGAGTCACCGCAATATCCGTGGTTCGAAAGCCGCGTGCACAGTTTCTCCTTCATCTCATTGCTATGCGGAATTAGAAGCACGGATCTCGCGATGACTCGCGTTTGAATCTGTATGCAGACGGTCGTTTGTATAGTGTATGAGTAGGGTGACTCCGGCTTTACGCAAAACCCGGCGGTCAGCGTTGTTTCTTTTATTTTATCGGAGATATGGGCCTAAGGTATCAAACTGCCAAGCTTCTCATTTGCGTGCCGACAGCAGCGGATGTTTTCGATTCCTTCAGGGGCTAATTTGAAAATGTGTCTCCCACCAAACAAGTATGAAGTTTCCAGGACCGAAAGAAGTTATTGGAAAGATGCAATAAAAAGTCACAAGAGGTTTGATTTGATAAAAAAGGGGCAGTCAAAAGTCGGAGTCTCAAGATGCGGGATTGACGATCGCTGTAAAGGGAATTCACTAGAAATACTTCTTTTCATCGTCTTCATGTCCTTCTGTTTCTCGTCCACTTGCAGACAGTATATTTCTGCGCGTCGTCTGCTATCCCACTGATCTCGAAGACGTTCATGAAGTCAAACTTCAATGATCAGATGCTAAAAGAAAACACCTGAAATAAAATTAGACTCCAATACTCGGATCTGCGCTTCGGCCCCAGCGTAGGAGGTCTCGAAATTGTATTCTCAGTAGGTCAACGGGGGTCTTCTGCGCAGACGTGCGGCGTTATATGCTCGTGAGGTAGACCACACCTGTATTTTACCCTGTCGCACTTAGTGCCTATATAAAAAAATAAAAAATTCGCTGTAACGTGCGAATGCAAGTATATTCAAAGAGGTAACTGCGACGCCTTATTTAATCCTAATGTATTCTTATCTATCTTGTACATACGTATCTTGCGCTATATGTGAAGAAACCATCGCGAATGTCCGCTTGGAGAGTGACACATTAAAATATAACTGTAATACGTCACAGCCTGAGTTCACGCGATATCATGACATCATGAAATACCGTGACGTCTCATGACAGCATAACATCAAGTAACTATGATGTCACGGTGTCATGGTACGATAGCGACGACGGACAGCCTTGATAAATTCAAGCGGTTGGAAGCATAAAGTTATTATAGTGCACGCTAGATGTTCAATCGGGGGTGCTAGTGTGCCGTTGGAGATTGACGCAGACAGCAG